>NC_136069.1:772881535-773481535 GCF_964261635.1 Lissotriton helveticus | reverse complement strand
ATCTCTGCAGTCGTCCTTGCGACTAGGAGATCATACGTTTCTTTTGATGACGTGAGTCTGGTCGGCATCTGAAGAAGCACTGTTTTCATTCTGCTCAAAGTATCTATTCGAATAGAAGTAATTTTCAAGTTGGGCCATGCCCTTGCCTCCCTGTCTGGAAGGGAGCTGGGGAACAATAAGCGTCCACAGCACTTGACCTTCGCAGTCGTAGTTACGAGATAAGGAGTCCCGGGCATAAGACTACAGCATCTGCAATCTACAATTAGAATGTAACTCCCATTATAGAGTCTTTGAAAGAATGGTTCTATCTCTGTTGCAGGTGCGCCTAGCTGGTGACATGAAAGGTTATTTGAGTTCCCTTCACAGGCTCCATGCAAACTAATTCCATTACACAGAAGTGTACCGCTTAGTGACATTGCACAATTATTGCCACTAAGAAACACTTTCTGTCCTTTATTACTGACACATGCATGTGAATAGGGCAGGTTCCATGTTGTTTTGATGTACCCCTTCCCCAATTTTTCGTACATGCCAGCCTGTATATATTTTTGGCAGTATTGAAACCTGAAGGTTGATATTGGAATATTAATTATCCCATGTATTATCCATTCACTGACAGGTCGTTCTGACATTGTCACTGGTAATCTCTCGAGTTTCTCAATGCTCAGGATTGTATAATCAGCACCCTGTTGTGCCATACTGATTTGTTTATCAGTAAGGTTAAAGATATTGAATAGTGACGTTGTGTTGATTAAACGCCAAGGCACATAGCCTGAACGCAGATTTTGTAACGTCCAGCCAAGCTGTACAATAGAACGCAATTGAGACTGACCGTGTTGTAACAACAGTAAGTCTTGCGATATTATGTCGATTGCTGAAGACACAATGCTGTCCAGAGAAAAAATTCTGGAGGACAGAGTCATTAACCCATTGTCCACTACAGAAAGTGATTTTTCCAAATTAATACGGTCAATTTCCCGTATTCTTTCTGCTGTCTCAATTTGAGTCACCTTCCAGGCCTCGTTGTATGCTGCATATACAGAGGCTGCTATGAAACGTTTCTGACGCTGTTTGCGCGGTCCCATAATGAAATCACGCAAGTCAGCACCATCAGTAAGTAAAGTTAGGTGTTGCTTAATTTCTGCCAGTGTGGAAGTTTGTAGCCACTGAAGGCATAATTTGCCCACACTGTAGGTGGTTATTATTCCTGGGTGTTGTCTTTGGGAATATCTAGGGTCTGGCCTGGTCATTTTGAACCCCTGTGTTTTGTTCAGGAATCTGTTTTGACAGTTATTAGTATCTGTGGGCCAGATCAACCACTGTTTCCAATCAGGATGTGTTCTGTTTTGGTTTAATACATAATATACGTCTATCTCTTCATCTGTGGAGCTATTGCTGTTCATTGTTGGTTTTGGAATAGACGGTTTATTTAAGTCTTTGATTTTGGCTAAGCCAAGACAGGTAGTTTGTTGAACAGTGTCATTTAAAAATATAATTTGTTCTGGGATCATGCAGGCTCTAAACAATGATTCTATACCCTGTACTTGCCATTCTTTTGTACCCCAAACACTTTTTACTTCAACATTTTTGTCCCAATAATCAAAACCAAAAGTATTCATTTGTTCAAAGAATGAGTCTGAATATATCAATTTCGTGTTTGTTATCATGGTCTTTGTCCCTGTCTTATTTGACAATTTGAAATAAAATGTTTCGGCATTACTTGTGTTAAAACCTGAAAAGTATGAATATTTGTCATAAACGGTTCTTGAGCTTCCTTTTGGAGGGGTTGCACAATGTTCCCATTGATTATAATTTAAAACATTTCTAGGTTGTGCAGATCTATGTAGAAAATGGTTACCATAGTGGTTATAACAGTACATACTATCATAATTTGTCGAACCCTGCAAATAATCATGTTTGGTAAATTTAGCAGACATTACTAAGTCAGACATCATATTATTTATGCTTTCAAAGTCCCAATCATCAGCAAATGAGCTTGGTTTTACAAAGTCACTCAACGAGATCTTAATTTGGTGTGGATATTTCAGGATTTCAACCGGACCATAAATTTCGTAGTCAGTTTTGTCCCATGCTACCCCACCCGGTATAGGATTGGCTGTGAAGTTGACTGAAGAAAGTTCTCTTTTCTCGACGTGTGAAGATGTGTGTGGTTTGAGGATCAAGTTGATTTTCTGACTTGCTGTGTCCATTTTAGCATATTTTCCCTCAATGAAGCGTCCCAAAGTTAGTACCATGATGAGCCAAAGTATGAGGATAAATGCACCAAAACCCACCCAAAATTCAATCCATGGAGAAATTAGATATGTTTCTTTCAGTTGTTTCAAAAGTACTTTAACTTTTTCTTTAAAGGTTTTTGTTGATGGCTGTGTTTTTGATTCAGTGAAGCCTTCAGAGGAATCATCGAAGTTTATGAAGTAGCCGGATGCAGTTCTGTCAAGTGTTCCAATTGCTTCAGGATTACTGTTTCTTGCATAGTCGTTTGTTACTTCATTATAGATTGGTGTGTCTCTGCTAAATGTTTTTATTTGGGTTTTCAGAGGTCTAAGTTCCATTGCATTGTTGCATAGTCCTTCTTGTAGTTCTGTAGGCGTTTCGAATGTGATTAGCCGCCTAGATTGAACCTCTGTGTTAGTAGCAAATCTTGGTGTTCTACTACTTCTCGGGAGTCCACTTGGCCTACTATTTGTTATCGGCCACATGTTGTGGTTTTACCAGGTCGATGGATACAACTCGGTTCTCCTTTTTACCAGCAAGCGGCGGTAGTACAACTGATCTTGTCCCGTTGACAGACAAGACAGGAACTGCTTTTCTATAAGAAGGCCCAAATTCCTTCTTTACCGCGATCTTTTCTCTGACTAGATCTCCGACTTTTGGAATCCAGACAGGTCTTGCTGGGACAGGTGGTGGTTCTTCAGTGGTTGTTGGCTGCTGTTTCAACTTTATGTTGCTCAGGTCTTTTCTTGTTTTGTTTAAGTCCTGCAAAATAGCCAAACGATCTTTGATATCAAAGCTTTTTTCCTTCACCACTGAAGTCTGACTGTCAAGATCTAAGACTAACATCCTAGTTCCAAACAATAATTCGTACGGACTGAATCCCTTCAGAGAATTTCTTGGCAGGTTATTTAGACTACGTTGGACACTTATTAGATGTTTGACCCACCCAGCTCCCGAACCTAATATCCTTTCTGTTATAGATAGCTTTATGCCTTGGTTTTTTCTTTACACCATCCCGTATCCCTCAGGAAGGAAGTGAGAAGAGTCCCGCTGTGCTATGCTCATTTGGCCATGTTTCCCCTCAGGCTGGAGGGCCAGATTGAAAACAATGGTCAAACGTAGCATGCTCTTAGCGTATATGCCATTTAGACTCGCAAATCTTTGTATAACAGTCCAGACGTCAGCCGAGTGCTGGTGATCTACATTATAAGTGGAAACTAGCCTGTATATGTTAATCGGACGCTTTGCTTTTTACTGTTGATCTTTTCTGGAGTGAAACGACACGGTATTACACCGTTTCTCTCACCACTGCGATTTCTGTTACAGTTTGGGCAGTTCTTTACAAACATGGTATGATGCAGGCTCATGCCTGGCCACCAGTACCTTGATTGTAATTCTTCCAGAGAATCTTTTAGTTTGAGGTGTCTGAGACCCTCGCCCATATGTGCGTCTGCTATTAACAAGTTTCTCCTGTCCATGTTTGGAATTACTCTATCCCCCACTCCAGGGATTCGAGCAAAAGGGACAGAGTTTGCATTGATTATATATGTGTAATTGAGTGGATAGTTGATCGGCAGCGCTGAGCAGTCGCCTTTTGATGACGTTTTCACCGCCAGCACTGTTTCACCGTCAATATACTTCACTGTACGCTTATTTCGAGCTACGGAAGCCGATTTAGTTGCTACCGCTGTGGCTGTTTCAGCCAATGAATTCCCTGCAACGTGAACGCCATCACGCTGATGACTCAGTGAGTGTGTCACGTGAGTCTTTGGTAGTTCTTTTTGTAAAAGAGCTATTTGTTCCCAAAGCAGTTTCTGCTTTATTGTTGCATCTGTGTCATCTTTGTAACCGTTTTGAATCCATGTCTGCAAATCGTTGTTATATGATTTGACGCAGTAATACGAGTCGGACACTATAAGTGTCGGGAATTCGCGATCTGCATTATCTAGCGCCATTTTCAATGCTATTATTTCAGTCTGTTGTTCTGAATTAGTTTCTACTGAGTGTGTTTTTGTTAATAGAGGTCTTAGTTTACCTCCGCGCCACACTTCTTTTGTAATCTCACATGTTGGGTTGTATGCTTGTTCTCCCCAAACGGAGGGTTGAGCATGTCCGTCTATATAGATTACGCAAGCGTATTGTCGTAAGGGCAGAATGTCGATAGGCAGAGGGAATGTTCTTTCATATTCTAGATTTTTCAATTCCTTTAGTTCTGGATCAAAGTAGTAGTATACTTTGTCCGTTGTAATTGAATTCACCCATTGTATCCATTCCGGATTCAATGTTGTTGTTGGTAAATTACACGGTGTTGTTAATGCCTCAAAGGCTGATTCCGCTGTTCTGACTGTGATGTGTCTACCGTCCGCTTGATCTTTTTCTCTAGCTATTGCGGTTTGAACTGCATGAACAATGTTTTCTTTAATGCTGAATTTCTTTTCAGCTTCTGTGTACAAGTGTGATTTGAATGCAATTGGTACCTTTTCTCCCTCATTAGAGGTCAGGTATGTGAATCCGCATCTTCCTGGGATGACTCGAATCACAAGATTGCGTGTGTTATCACGTGTTTCTAATTTTGTTTTAATTAACATGTCTGTTTGTAAGGATCTCAAAATTTCTGTGTGTATTTGAGTCCAATTGGTTCTTTTAAAATCTGGTTTTATTAGATCATAAAGGGGTTTGACCCTTTCTGCGTAATTTGCAATGTATGTTCTTCCGAAATTTAGGAAGCCTAGAATTGACTGTAGGTTTTTTAGTGTTCTAGGTGCTTGGAGTACGGCACATTTCTCTAGGAAATTGTCAGCCAGGCTTTTGCCTTCACTTGATAATTCGTATCCTAAGAACAGGACTGTTAGATGGGCAATTCTGGATTTTTTAAAGTTGAATTTGTAACCCTCTGCTGCGAACCCAAGTATTATGGTGTTCACTCTCTTCAAGTGAGTATCCAAGTCATCATCTGTTAAGTATATGTCGTCGACATAAGATAATGCTTCGTCATCATATATTTGTAGTAATTCTGTTACTCTCGCTGAGAATACCCCTGGGCTATTCTTGTACCCCTGGGCTAACCGACAGAATTGTTTTTGAGTGCCATTTATTGAAAATGCAGACAAATATCTGCTCTCTGGTGCTATGTTTTGACAAAAGAATCCATTAGAGATGTCTAATGTTGTTTTGTATTTTTTGCGCACTATGTTATTCATTAGTGCAGCACTGTGCGAGTTTTGTACTGCAAAGGTTTTGCAACATGAGTTAAGGTGTCGGTAATCCAAAACTAGACGGTATGAATTGTCTGGTTTGGAGACAGGAAACAAAGGGTTGTTCATTTGTGAGGTGCAAGTTTCAATCACCCCCTGCTATTCTAGTTGATCTAGGATTTCTTTTACCTGTTTTTTAGCTTCTTGCTTAATTGGGTACTGTCTTTGTGCAGTAGGTTGTGATTTTAACTGGATTTTGTGAGGAGGAGAGTCCTCATCCCATCCTACGTGATTTTTATATAAAGCAGGAGCTTGAGCTACTGCCCACTTTCTAGCAAGTGTGTATTTTTTATGAATTGGGATATGATTTGAGAAGGCAGGCATAATTATTTCTTCGCCATGAGGGCAGTCCCTGACAAACTCTGGTGGCCAGTCTTTTTCAGCTAGAAGGATGTCATAGCCCTTGGAAAGATTATCCCAAAATAGTCCCCTTATTTTTCTAGTCTTATCCCCTTCTATACGTAAAGTTATTTCATATATTTTGTGAGGTTTGCTAACTCTGGTGTCTGCAGTTTCCACTTGAAGATATTCATTCGTGTCCACTGTCTCCAGAAGATTCATAAGGACTTTGCGAGCTATGCTCACTTCTGCTGCGCTGTCTAGCATTGTCTGAGCCCATTCTCCGTTTTTCAGTTGTGTCCTCAGTATTCTCGGCATTGTTAACTACCTTGATACTGGCTACCTTCTTTTTTGGAAATTGTAGTTTCTTTTTTAGATGAGCAGGTTCCTTGTCTTTGGACTTGGCGTGCTCTTCTCTTTGTTCTGATCGTCCTCTTCTTTCCGATTTCTGCGAGGAAGTCTGAAAAGATTGAGAGGGACGTGTATCAAAATCTTGATATCTGTCAGGCTTCTTTATATTATCCCTATTTCTAAGGTTATATCTTTTCCCAGAGGGGTCACTTTGGGGTGACCTGTGTCTCTGGTTCGGAGATTTTTCTCTTCGCCGAGGAGACCTTCCTCTGGACTGGAATTTCTTTTCTTTAGGATTGGATTGTTTGTTTCCATCCCAGCTCTTCTTTTGTGATGTTGAATTATTATTAAAAAATATTTTTTCAGGACTTTCAATCAGTTGCGGTTTTACTGGTATTCCACCTAAACTATCTCTACCTAGTTCCTCATAGGATTTTTCTATAATTCTGGCAATTTCAGCTGGTTGGTCTGCTATATCTGTCTCCTTTTAACCTTTGGCGGATCGCCACATTTGCTGCTTCTCCCTTTATATTGGCTAGTAATATAGCCGAGACCTGCTTGAAGTCTTTCAGTAATTTCATACCAAGAGTTAAAGCGGGTTCTGGACCGTATTCGTCTTGAATTTGTTTTAGCACATCTGGTATTACCGAAATGGATGGAACACCGTGCGTTTTTGTGTAGATGGAAGCAAAGACTGTACCCCAAGTGTCACAGTCCTCCACGTGTGGTGCGATTCCCATTGGAAGGCAGATAGTCAGAATCCTGTGTTTTTCTAACGGGGTGGTGTCTGGAAACACCGCCTCTATTTAGGTGATTTTTTGTGCTAACCAGAATGGTATTTGTTCCCGTTTAGCTGGTACTTTACCTAGGCAGGATTGTATGTTCTGTGGTGTAATTTTGTAGTGTAGTTTTATTTGTGTTCCCCTGGTGAGGGGTCAGCTGTGGAATTTTAATTGCTGGTTGAATTGTTGAAGTCCGCATCACATATTGGACTAATTCTCTATGTAATTTTATTAATTGTTTTAGCTGTATTAAAAGCTCTGGTGCAGGCATTCTTTCGATGTCTGGATGTGGTGTGTATCCGGCTAGAACCGGCCACGTTGCTCCTGGTCTACCTAGTGGACCGAGCCTGGTGATGTGATTATTATGTTTTAGGGCGCCATTAAATAAGAGCAAATGCTCTTGAAATTTAAGTGGTACTTCCACCTCCTCGAAAGGAGTGTACTCATTAGGAGGGTCCTCTATTTTGTAATAGTGGAAGTACTTTGTTACAGCATTTGCTGCTGGAAAATGTATCCATGAATAGTATACTTCTGTCTGCCGATATTCGTGTGCCTCAATTACGAATATGACTGTGCCACCTCTAGGTGTCAGTCCATTCTCTATAAGTTTTAAGGTTATAGATTTTCTTTTGATGACCGGGATGAGTATTATATCCTGGTCAGCGTCTTGCAGTGCATTATCAGCTGCTGCGAGTTCAGTTGCTATCCTAACTGTCTCTCTTTCATCATCACTGTCTACCATTTTACCGACAGGAAGGTTATTTCTTTTGTTTGCAGATCAGGTTTCTTATGGAAACAAAGATTAGATGCACAATATTTTGGAACAGTGTATCCTTCAACGTTGACTAAACCAAGAACCATACATAGGAGTTTCCTCCTGCGAGGTCTGGCGGATATTACCTTTCACCCACTCCAGACGTCTTTGGAGTATTATGGGAAAAAAGGGGTCTGAGTGAAAAAGCACGACTGAGTTACTTTAAATGTCTTACGTTAGTTTTATCGCCCTTCCAAACGAGTTGGGCGCCATGTAGTGTAGTTCCTATTATCCCAATAGGCTCTGCGCATTGGAATAATACCTTCAATAGTATAGGCCTAGACCAGACGTTAACTAGGTCTACTACTGTCGATATTAGACTTAAAGTTTTGGGTTTGCCAGCTAGCTCAGAGTTCACTAGAAACTTTCTCGAATAGGCAAGGAGGAGTTGAACCTCCCTGGATAGACAAGAAGGGATTTAGTTTCTGACAACCATAGAACATGACAACTTTGCTCTCCCCTAATCAAGAGTGTATCTCTAGAGTCGTGTGAAAACAAAAGACGACTTATTTTACTCAGTCAGTACGTGCATTCTTAGTCTCACCAGATTGTAGAGAAAGGAAGAGATGGGCGTGTTCAATAAAAGATGTTATTTATTGATCAGTCTCTTTTCTCATACAAGAGAAATGGATCGATATTATTGCAATACTTATGGTTAAGTAAAGTGCATACAATAAAAGCAGAAGTATAAAATAATACTGTAAAAACATTGATATGGTTTCTAAGCCATATGAAGGTTTAAAATGGATAAAAATAGATACATACACATATACATTTGACTAATCGTACTCAACTGGTGTTTCTAACTACGCCTACCCCAGTGTACCTGACCTAAGCCTAATACGTGGGCGGGAATAGAAAGTTACAGTTTAAGTTAAGTTTGTTTTGCCAAGTGACTGACTAGAGAATTCTCTGTGAGGGGTTATTCAGTTCTGTACCTGGAATCTAGGATGAATGAGGGATGGTATCTCTCGTCTCTGGTCTCGATATTCCAGGCGGCCTGCGAGGGCTACCCGGAAGCGCCGGAGCTGGATTTTCTCGGCAGGAGAAAAGCAGCGTCTCGTTCTCAGCGCGTCAGGAAGGCGGGGCTGCGCCAGCGGGGTCTGCTCTGCTCTGGGCTTCGGCAAGTCTGGCTGCTCCGATCTCGTCACCACCGCGTGTGTTTGCATAGGGCAATATCGGTAATATTTATACCTTTAAGGTGCCGAGATTGACGTAAGGATGGACATAGATACGTCAATAAGGATGTCATACGACCTGGTCGTTAGCACATTCTTTTGCTGAAGTTCTCGGTGAAATCAAAACAATGGCCGCAGGGTTTTTCCCAGGTCTGTCATAGGTTTGATTTGTTTTGAGAACTCCGTATGCCTTATCAGGGGCTGGAGGAATATCGCTTGTCTAATTAGATGGCAAGCGTTATGACCTAATCAGATAACACGTTCCTGTGCCGTAGTGTGGCTTTATCAGATAACGGTTCCTGCATCATGGGGGTTTTCTGCCTCATGGGATGGCTGCTAGTTAACTTGCTAACCAGAATAGGGTCAGGAATAGGGGGATCGATACAGAACCTATAGGAATACATCACAATATAATCGCCTGCTCCCATGGGATGTCCAGGTTAAGACCTTTATTGACAGTATCTAGAGAAAAGATCCAATATACCTCACGTTTTCTGCGGATCTTGTCAGAACATAGACCTTCTCTTACTTGAATTCTTTCGAGAATTATCCAACGGATATCTTCTGGTCTATGGCTACATTCCACATAATGGGATACCATAGGTGCATTGTTTTTTTTAGTCCTTATTGCAGATTTATGTTCTGTTACCCTAGTATAAAGAGACCCTGATGACTCACCAACATAGCCCAAATTGCAAGGGCATAAAAGTAAATAGACAATATTTTTAGTTTTACAGTTAGTCATGCCCTTAACCAGTATTTTAACTCCATTGTGTGTCAATTCTTTAGTTTCAATGGCCTGGGCGCATACTTTACATGCTCCGCATTTATAATTACCAACAACAGGATTATGGTTAGTAATACTCCTTTGGGTACATTCCATGGGTATCGGCATGCGTGATCTAACCACCAGGTCCTTGATATTTTTGTTTTTCCGATATGCGAAGAGAGGTTTTGGAAATTTCTCTTTATCTGTTTTGTTGACATTTAAAATATGCCAGTTCGCATATAGAATTTGACGTACTTGATTATTAAGCATAGAATGTCTAGAGACAAACACCAGGTTGGTCTCTTGTTTTAATGTTTTACCCTTTAGCAAATGTTGGCGATCATAATACCTAGCCCTTTTAACCACTTCAGCGCTAATGACAAGGGTAACTCGTCATGGACTTTCCATTGATTTCAATGGAAAGTCAATGGAAGCTCATCAGGTGCCTTAGCAGCCAAGTGGTTAAAGGCCTCTCGCACTAGTCTGTGCGGATAGCCGCGTTCTTCGAATTTGTTACTCATTTCTATGGATCTTTCATCATAGTCCTTCAATTTCATACAGTTTCTCCTTAACCGTAAAAATTGGCTAAAGGGGATACTGTTTTTTGTGTGGGAGGATGGAAACTGTCGTAGTGGAGGATAGTATTGCATGCTGTCGGTTTTACGTACAGATCCATGAATAATTGGCCTTGGTCATGCTGACAAGTGAGTAAGAACAAACAACAATGATGCCTCTTGTACAGAGTTAGATATAGCGGGCATCATGGTAGTTGTAGTCATTTTATTCTCTCCTACCCCACACTTGACCAATGGCTAACAGCCTGTGAGGTGAACCTCAGTAGTCACTTGGCTGACAAGTGAGTAAGGGCAAACAACACTGGTGCCTCTTGTTTAGATTTACATGTAGCGGGCCTCGTGTTAGTTGTAGTCAGACGCGCCTGATCTACTAGGCGCCTGATCTACTAGGCGTCACGTTGCTGCAGGGGAAGGGCTCTTTACAATAAGCTGAACTCTGGAAAGCACTTTGGAACTGTGTTACGACAATTTTTAAATATAATTGCGAGAAAGCTCTTTTAACTGTGTATTGAATACTTTGTACTGACCTCTCTGCTCCCATCTGCTTTTCCGGTCGTGGCCCCGGTCCACCGCGGCAAGTGCAGATTGTGTGGAGGGTGTTTCTGACCGCGGGCCCGCCCCCTGAGGGTGTCACTCTGCACCAGAGGCGGGGACGGTGCCTACATAGCCTCCTTCACTTTCTCCCGCGCAGCGGACGTGCCTGATCTACTAGGCGTCACGTTGCTGCAGGGGAAGGGCTCTTTACAATAAGCTGAACTCTGGAAAGCACTTTGGAACTGTGTTACGACAATTTTTAAATATAATTGCGAGAAAGCTCTTTTAACTGTGTATTGAATACTTTGTACTGACCTCTCTGCTCCCATCTGCTTTTCCGGTCATGGCCCCGGTCCACCGCGGCAAGTGCCGATTGTGTGGAGGGCGTTTCTGACCGCGGGCCCGCCCCCTGAGGGTGTCACTCTGCACCAGAGGCGGGGACGGTGCCTACATAGCCTCCTTCACTTTCTCCCGCGCAGCGGACGAGCGCGGCGGGTAGCCGGCGGGTAGCTGAAGGCGAGCCAAAGGCGAGCCCGTCTGCGCCCGTCCGCGCCAGACGGTTGCCCTTTGCCCTAACCCCTGGTCTCCTGACAAGCGATGGCGCCCTACGCCCGGGAGGAGCTACTCGCTCTTAGACATCGGTCCGACTGTATGGCTCACACATGGGGCCTCATTCATGAGGCCTTGCGTCAGTTTTGCGCTTCCGATGTGTCACTTTTTGTGACGCATCGGCGGCGTAAAACATGCCTCCTGTTGCGCACTATTTACAAAGTGACGCATCTAAGCAGATGCATCACTTTGTAAACCCCTGCGCTACATTATACCTGCGTCAGGTATAATGTATGCAGAGGGTGCATTACCCCGCAAAAAGCCTCGTAATAGTGACGCAGTGAAATCTATGAGATTTCACTGCGTCACTTTTAGGACGCTGTTGCGTCAAAATCTTGCGCCTGCCTCACAGCAGGCGTAAGACTGACGCAAGCCCTTTCACATGGGGCTTTCCCCATGTGAAAGGACGCATTGCTGGAGTTGCGTCACTTTTGTGACACACCCCAGCAATGCGTGACTTTTGCGCTTACAGATACGTCAGAAATACTGACGTATCTGTAACTCCTTGCGACATGATGCGTCATACTGTAAATATGACGCATCAATCATGTCTCAAGGGGTGCGCACTGAGAAGTGACGCATCGCTGCTTTCACGCAGAGATGCGTCATTTCTCATAAATGAGGCCCATGGTATCCTAGCTCCCCCATTACTCAATGCAATCAGTGTGGCTTTAAAATCCCTGCGGCCTGTCTACCGCCACCTGCTTATACTGCAGTGACTACTGGTTCTTCTAAGCTATATATACTGAGCCTGAATTGTAGGTCCCTTGTGAAACATCACGAGGACATCCATGAGCTCCTCTCTGACAAGAACCCTGACGTTCTGTTTCTAACAGAAACCTGGCTAACCGAAGATTCCTCTGCAATTTTAGCCCTGGGCCTTCCCTCAGGTTATTGTATCTGTGTTCAGAACAGACTCATAGGCAGGGGAGGTGGAATAGCGGCGATTTATAAGTCCAAATTCACCTGCACTTTTGAACCCACTAGTGTAGCATACAGTGAATGTGCACTATTTAAGATAAAGGTTTCTGATACCTACACCCTCTCAGGGCTTCTTGTCTACCATCCCCCAGGATCAGCGAGCGCATTCCAGGAGTCGCTGGTATTAGCGATTTCATTACTAGCGCTCCAATCAGCCAAAGTTAGCATATTCGGAGACCTCAACCTCCATCATGAACGCCAAGACTCCCCTGTCATATCGAAGTTCCTGGGTGACTTGGAGGCTTGTCAGCTCCACCAGTTGATTGTGGGTCCCTCCCATCAGGCAGGCCATCTTCTGGACCCTGTCTTTACCAACATAGAGGAAGCCACAGCTGAACCCCCTAGTCCTCTCAGCTGGACTGATCACTTCCTGGTCTCTGTTTCAGTTGAGATCCGAGCAAGCGGCAAGGAGAATCCTCCCCTCTCATATGGAGGCGCCCCTGGAATAGCCTGGATAATGTTTAATTAGAAGCCAAATTGAACCAATCACACCCTGTTTGGTCTAATAATATGGAGGAAGCAGATTTTGCATACAGAGAGTGGATAAACACTTCACTGGATCACCTCATTCCCATAAAATGTTCTAGGCCTAAGCGAGAGTATTCTCATCCCTGGTACTCGGAGACTCTTGCTGATACCAAAAAACAATGTAAACGGTTAGAACGTATTTGGAGACGCTCGTATGACCCTCTGGCTAAAAGCGAGTTTAGGCTGGCCACTAAAGCATATCACAAACTCATAAAAAAAAACAAAGCCACATACTATACTGACCTGATCACCTCTAGTACCAACCGTTCCAAAACTATATTCTCCCTGGTAAAAGAAATGACCAAAGCCCCGGATGGTATAGGCAACCCGATAGTGTCAGATACACAGTGTGAGGAACTATCTTGTTCATTAATAAGGTCAAAGGGATATATGGCCCCTTGGGGCTCCCCAATCCTATTAGTGATCAAGCTATTCTCTCTTACTCCCTCTCTACTATTCCATCTTTAGAGTGGACAGAGATGGAACACCTTACACTTAGAGTAAAATCAGGATCCCCAGATGACCCTATTAAACCCGAACTGTTTAGATCTCTTCGTGACTCCGCCCTGCAGGCAGGACGGGAGCTGATTATTAAGTCTTTTCAGCTAACCTCCATCCCTAAATCTTGGAAGCATGCCAAAGTAGTGCCCCTCTTGAAGAAACCATCACTAGACCCCTCTCGGTCTGATAGCATCCGTCCCATTTCACTGCTTCCCTACCTTGCAAAAGTGGCAGAAGCACATGTCAACCACACTCTGACTGCCTATCTGGAGACCAATGTGATCCTGGATGAGTCCCAAAATGGTTCCCGTGCGAACCATAGCACGGAGTCTGCCTTGCTAACAGTTACAGAACATCTAAAAGCTTCACTGGATATGGGCGCAACCTCTATTCTGATTCTGCTGGATTTGAGTGCGGCGTTTGACACGGTCTCCCACAAAATACTGCTCGAGAGATTGTGGGAGATCGGAGTCAGGGAAACGGCCCTGGATTGGTTCGCGTCTTTTCTATCTGACCGTTCCTTCCAGGTGCACGCCCCTCCGTACTCATCCAGCAGGCTCCCCCTTGAATGTGGGGTGCCTCAGGGGTCTGCGCTCAGTCCCACATTGTTTAATGTATACGTCCGCCCCCTGGCCGTGATGGCCTGGGAACGCAAGATACAACTAATATCATATGCGGACGATACTCAACTCATCTTTAATTTCTCCAATAACAATGTGATAGACCAAATGAAGTTCCAAGAAGACATCCTGGCCATATCTAGGTGGCTATCCAACAACTGTCTTCAATTAAACTCCTCCAAAACAGAGGTATTTCTGATTGGCATTGAGCATTGGTGGCCTCCTGCGCTGGGATCAGCTCCTATACCTAAGGAGTTGGTAAAAAATCTAGGAGTGATGCTCGACAATTCGCTCAATTTGGATTCCCATGCCAAAAAAGTGGCGGGCATCTGCTATAGGCGTCTGCGCTCTCTCAGACCCATTTTGGGTTTCTTCGAGCCCCCTACCCGTCAGCTTATAGTCCAGGCGTCAGTTCTTTCTCACCTGGACTATTGCAATTCCCTCATGCTAGGCTCCAACACGACCACAATAAACAGGATGCAAAGAGCACAAAATGCCGCTGCCCGTGTTTTGTTTGCTCTACCCAAAACCTGTCACACTTCCCCCTTTCTCCGGCGACTACATTGGTTGCCTATAAAGCAACGCATTCAATTCAAAACCCTCTGTCTTACCCACAAAATCTTGTATAGCGCTGGCCCCCAAACTCTTCAAAGACTATGTTCCTTTTATATCCCCACACGCGCACTCCACTCAGCGGATCTTTCTTTAGCACGTACCATTAAGATTCGGAGGAGCAGAGCTGGCGGCCGTTCCTTCAGGTATCTGGCCCCTAAGCTTTGGAACTCCATCCCCCTAAAAGCTCGAGCCACTTCAAACCATCTGCTATTTCGCAAACTTATAAAAACTTGGTTGTTTGCGTCCATCTAGTACATCCTCTGTCGCACTAGTTGTAGGCATGTCCGCAAGCGCTGGGACGCCCCGTTGCTGGGGTAGCCATGCGCTATACAAGATTCCATAACATAGTCATTTTTTTCTCTCCTACCCCACACAAGACCAATGGCTAACTGCCTGTGAGGGGAACCTCCGTAGTCCCATGGCTGACAAGTGAGTAAGGACAAATAACACTGGTGCCTCCTGTTAAGTGTTCAAGCAACAGGGCCTCATGGGAGCTATAGTCATATAATTCTATCCTACCCCACATTTCACCAATAGCTAACTGCCTATGAGATGAACCTCAATAGTCACATGCCTGACAAGTGATTAAGAACAAACAACACTGGTGCCTCCTGTTACCCCCCCCCCCCCTTCTATGCTACCCCCCTTCCTGTTCTAAGCCTTTTTTTGGCGATTTGGGATAGTTTGTGCTTAGGCCTTGGTAACATTTTGTCTTCATAAGGTATCAATGCCAAATGTGCGTCCTTGTCCTCCTACATCCTGAGGATTCTAAAGGTACCCAGGGTTTGTGGATTCCCATGGAGGGGACTGAGAATTTAGACAAAATACAGCACATTTTTGGGGGGGACTGGAAAAAAGTGCTTCAGAAGAAAGCGTCCGGTTTTTTTCCTGCAAAAGGTATCAACAAAATGTTTGCCGTACTAGGTACCTCACATATGTGGGTAGGCCTAGAGCCTGCGACAGGAAAAACGGCCCAAAAGGCAACGTGGACTCATCACGTTTTTACACAGAAAACTGACCATTCTTGCAATGTGCCTAGCTGTGGATTTAGGAGCCTAGCTTAACCGGCACCTAAGGGAAACAAGCAAACATGTATATTTTTTTAAATAAAACTAGACACCCAGGGTAATCAATGATGGGGTGACTTGTGTGGCTCTCACCAGGTTCTGTTACCCAGAATCCCTTGCATACCTCAAACTTTGTCAAAATGGGGACCTCCCTGCACATAAACAATCCAATGCATTTTGCTTTTTCAATGTGTGCTGCACAAGGTAGCACACATGGAAAAGCAAAAACGAGGCAAAATAAAGCGTTTCTCCTCTTTTTGCCAACTTAAAACCAATTCGCACCAATTCAATTATTTTATTATGATTTGTAATTCCGAGGTATTCCACATAAAATACGAATAAAACAACATTTCATTCAAATCTCAATGGTAAAAAACAGAAAAAAATACAACATACATTTTTCTAGGTTACACCCAAGAATACATAATCACTTATCTTCAATAAACTCTACACTCTGGAGGACGACAGAGGACAGTCTCTAAACCACAAAGAGTTACATATTCAATTTTCCTTAATTGCATAATTCTCAAGAAGTCGAATTCTCTTTTCTTCATTAAGTTCATCACTACGATGGGCTACAACATTCTAGTAAAATATTTTCACGGCCAATGTAGATCATTATCAGGTGGGTAAAACATTTGGCTCTCACCCTGTTTTTTTATTTTTTATTAAAATAATCTACATTTGGATGGCACTTGGTTAAGATAAAAATACCATTACCATCGAATATACACATAACAATTTACATAAATAATGAAAAACTTTTTTAGGGAGGTGATCATGGAATGGAAATAGCAGCAAGTATATTTATAAAGTGCTACATAAAGTGCTGATGTAATACAAAAGTGCTAGTGCATTAATACCCTATTCTAGGACATTTCTCACAAATAATTACCCAGGAGCTATGCTTCTAAGCAAATGCACTTTGTTAATTAACTGTCTTACAGAATTGCTAGTACACAGAAGAATTAAGCATTGATTTTCATATTTTATGACTAATTAAAGTGCATAACAAAGTGCTAATGCATGAGAACACATCGCACTGTACTATAAAGGCCTAAGGAACACCTACCTCTGCTAACATTTTTAATATACATTCAAAAATTCCTTAAAAAACGAAAAAATTTAAAACAAATCAGTTCAGATGGTGGGAGCGGAAGAAAATTACAGGCCTGTTCTGCTGTTGAGATTTTATATTGTAAAAAAACATGCCTTAAAAATAACGGCGTATTGAAAGAAGTGCTGGGCATACAATCAAAACATGGTTAAGGTCTTGTATGCCGCCATTGCATAAATCACAGTGTCTTTCGTTTTTGGGGATACCCTCCCAGGCACCTGTTACAATCCTCAAAGGCAGCAAGTTCATTCTTAATAATAAAATCACTCTTCGAACTCCATGTTACAAGTTCCAAAGAATGTAAGGCTGAGGATTTTTAACTATAGAGCTCTCCGCAATACAGTCCAACCTTCCATGCACAGGACATATTTTCAAATCTCTTTCCCGTGAAATCACATATATAGTTCTTTTAATTATATGTTTTAATGTTATTTTATCCAAACCTGCTGCCCCTTCAAAATCTAAACAAAAACTGCTTAAAGCCTTTAAATAATTCCTAAAAATTTCACTTTTTGATAGCATATTAACAAACATTTCCTTATGCAATGCCATCCTTAATAGGTTCTCCTGACAATTTATCAATGCGTTACCCCATCTTAAACAAGCTGCCATTGTTAAGACATATGTTGAAAGAAGGCCAAATTCGACCCTAAGGGCCGCAATTGACACAGCATGACTCAGATTGCATAAGTGTCGCCAGATTTTACCTTCCACTTTCTCGTACTTTGCCCATTCACATTCATCTACCGTTTCATTGCCGTAATTGAAGGTTGGGGGAATCTTTATTTTATATACGGCAATCCCTCATTGCAAGTACAAGCGATTAATTGCAGGTTTTCCATGGTCTTAATTTTGGCTCTGCCTCCTATTTACGCTGCCCTTGTAAATGGGGGGCAGTGACAAAATCAATGGGTGTTGTGGTGAAACGCCCACCGCAACACCCACTGCCCACACCTTTCACGCTAAGCATAGCATGAAAGGGGGCCTCATTTACAAGGCAGCTTTAAGCCATGTTCAGGGGCTTATAGCTGCCTTGTAAATAAGGTGAGGCCCTTATCGCCACAACAACATCACCTAAAGTGACGTTGTGATGGTGATAGGGGCTTGTACATATGCACCATAATGTCAAAAACAGAGCTAAATATTAAATCACTGAAATGATCTATGTCTGTGGCCGCAAATGCCCTGTGCAGAGCTCAACAACATGGTCAGAGGGGATACACCAGGCAATGCCTATTAGAATAGTCAGTTTAATATTGGTTCATTGAATCAGCTGAAGCCATATCGATAACCTCACAAAAGGTATCCCACATCTTCAAATAAACCAAAACATGGCAGAACACACTGTTGTATGCCGACAATACACAGCTGTTAATCACTCTTGGATCTGATGTTGCCAACACTAAACAAAGATTTGGGAATTGCATGCTGGATATAAACAACTGGATGTCAACAAACAACCTCCAGCTAAATTCAAATAAAACAGAAGTTGTTCTTTTTGGCAATGCACAGACACTGTAGACAAATGATTGGTGGCCTCCTACCTTAGGTACCTGTCCCCTTCCGAAAGTAACAAGTAACAGCCCCTAACCTCGGCTTTCCTTGTGTGATCATGTCAATCAAGTAACTCGTACCTGTTACGGGCTAATGCATGCCCTTCGTAAAATCTTTAAATGGGTCCCACTGTCTACCATTGATTCAAGGTTTCATTATCAGTCGCCTGGATAATGGGAACGCTCTATTGGCATCCATAAATTAAGAACTCTTAAATAAGCTCCAGGTTTTACAGAACACATCAGCTAGATTGGTTTTGGACCTTCCTGCTCGCTCCCCTTCTGCACCTAGCCAGAGGACCCTCCACTGGCTGCCAATCAAGAAGCGGATCCAGTTCATACAATTTGAGGACGTAGCCAATGTTAAGGGAGACTATCATGATTTAGCCCACCAACAACATTGTGTTGGAGAACATGATGGCACACTGAAATGAAGTAAGTCACCACACTGCAGCAACTGCCGATGTAAGAACACACCACACTGTATGTTCCACGCAGGGAACGTTCATGTATCAGGGTTCCCAGATCTAGGACCAGATCCCAACACACCTCCCCATCTACAATAAAATGACCAAAGACAGAAAAAAAGAAGAAAAGATAAGAGAAACAGAAAAGATGAAAATGGAAAATGAAGAAAACAAAGATTCATAGAAGAGTGAGAAAGACAAGAATATCATATCCACAGACTATTGCATATTATAATCGTGAAACTTGACAGGTAAACGTGTTGTCCTGGATGACCTGGATGACACACACTTAGGAGGAGCACGACCTGAAAGAACAACATCATCCCTACCAAGAACATCAGAGGACACCTCAGCGGCAGGGGAATGTGTGCCCAATCTTCTGTTGACCTCATCAACCATAGGTTTAGGAACAATGGAAATGCAAGATTTATTCCACACCCTACCATCCATCAGCACCACCGTTCTTTTACCACAGACACCCTTTTCGGAGATGAAAAACGAGATTCACCTTTGCCGAGAAAACCAGTTTTTTTTTAATCTCACCCAATCACCCACCTTAACATCCAGGGAATGACACGCACCAGGCCTAGTATCATACTTCAACTGTACAGCAGCTCTGACATCAGTTACACCAGACAATTTACTGGAATCGACCATTCTCCTAGACATCCACTCTTTATTCAGTTTGGAACCAGCCACCCTACCCCGAAGCAAAGTGAACGGGGCAACACCAGTGATAACATGAGGAGTAGTTCTCACAGCCCACAACATATCACATAGTGCCTTGCGCCAATGCAACCCATTCACCAAAGCAAGTGGCACATGTTCCTTGACGACACGGTGAACCATTCAACCAAACCATTGCTCCGTGGGTGATAAAGAGATGTACAAACATGCTTAATTCCTGCATCCTTGAAAAAACCCTGCATTTCAAATTACGTTAATTGAGTGCCATTATCAGAGACCAATTCTTCCGGAAAACCCTCCCTAAGAAAAACATCAAGAAAGAAACCAATGATGGATGACGAGTTGGCATTTTCAACAAACCTCACTTCAGGCCATTCCGACATATAATCAATGAGAACAAGAGCATATTTGGGAGAGCAACCAATGAGACCAAAACGACCAGCAATGTCAAAAGCAAGTTTAGTCCAAGGTATATTCTTTACGACAATAGGTTCAACAGGAGATGGTCTTGTCACTTGAGACTTGTCATTAGTGACACATGTACAACAGTCACATACAAAATGTTCCACATCCTTATCAAGTGCCGGCCACCAAAAATCTTGTCTAACCCTACGCTTCATAGCACGAATGCCAGGATGGCCCTCGTGAGCCAAATCAAGAATTCTGCTACGAATGGAAAAAGGAACCACAAGTAAACCACCCCTACGTAACATACCATCCACAACAAACAATTCGTCTTTGACTCTTTTATAAGGAACCAATTCAGAAGGACAATCCTTGTCACACGGCCACACATCAGATAAACAGTCAATTACCTTCAAGACTACCTCATCTTCGGTTACCCCATCCAACCACTCTCGCTCAGAAATGGCACAACCAAAAGTGTCATTTAAAGAACACACAGCACACACCATCTCCAAATCATCACGCACAGGAATATCATTCTCAGAACAAAGGGGCACCCTTGACAGGCAATCCGCAACATAATTTTTAACACCAGACACGTACTCAAGACGATAGCGGACCTCTTGCAACCTAAACTGCCATTTGGCAACCCGTGGTGTGGCCCTACCACCCCCCTATGTAGTGAATAAGTCAACTAAAGGTTTGTGGTCGGTCCTCAAAATGAATTCATTACCCAATAGAAAGTTTTTGAAATGCTGCAAACCCCACCACAAACCCAAAGCTTCCTTTTCAATAGTAGAATAAGTGCCCTCTGCACCCCTCAAGGTTCTGGAAGCGAAAGCAATTGTTTCCTCATGACCATCACTACTTTTTTGAAGAAGAACAGCACCAAGACCCACATTGCTAGCATCAGTTGAAATAATGCATAAGTCATTATTATTGAACATTTTGAGTGGGCCAGCTTGTACAATCTCATTCTTAATCGATACAAAGTTATTTTGACAACCCTCATCCCATACAAATTTCACATTCTTTTTAAGCGAATTGCGCATAGAAGCAGTCTTGGTGGAAAAGTTGCTGACTAATTTCGAATAATATTTCACCAGCCCAGAAATGAACAAAGCTGATCCCTATTCGTGGGCGTGGGTGCGTTTTGAATGGCATCAATGATCTTAAATTTAGGTTCGATACCTTTGTGAGAAATGTGGTGACCCAAGTAATCAACGCCATCTTGCAAAAACGTACATTTGTCAGCCCTCAATGTTAACCCGCTCGCCTTAATGATGCTCAAAACATGTTTAACTCTCTCATCATGCTCGAGTTCATTTTTTCCATGAATAAGGATATCATCCTGGAAGAAAACAACTCCAGGAATATCCTTAAATAAGTTTTTCATTAATTGTTGAAAAACAGCCGAAGCTGAGGCAAGGCCGAAGGGCATCCGAATGTAACGGTAAGCGCCTTCAGGGGTTACAAAGGAAGTCAAATACCTAGACTCTTTGCTAAGTTCAATCTGATGGTACGCAGAAGAAATATCAAGGGAAGTAAAGAATCTGGTACTGTCTAAAGTGGTCAACAATTCATTGATATTAGGAAGGGGTTAACGGTCGACCCAGATGTTAGCGTTGAGGTCACGCAAATCAACACACATCCTCAGACAGTTGTCTGATTTTCGTGCCAAAACAATTGGTGGGAGCCACTCGGAACCCTCAATGGGCTCAATTACCCCGGCCGCACACAACCGCTCCAATTTTTTTTTTAGTTCAGGACGAAGACTCAAAGGCACCTTACGAACCTTGTGCGCACCAGCCTTAGCATCATCTTTGAGAACAATCTGGTGTTGGAAACCTATGAGTTTCCCAAGCTTCCCGTCAAAAACTTCAGGAAACATATGTTCCCACTTGGCACCAGACAATTGGGTCACAATATGAGAAGATGAAGCAGGATCAGATTGATAAAACTCGCTACGGGAAATTACCATATCAGGATGATTGGGATGATTGGGGTGATTGGGATCCAGCACAATGTTTAAATTTCCCTGCTAATCCCAACCTAAAAGATTGTCCCAACACACACAAATTGCATTAGGACCACTACATGACAAGAAACAAGTACAATGGAGTCTTATCAACTTCCATCTCGTTGCTGTGCAAGCTGACTTGGTACCGGAGTAGGACACCAAAAGTCTTTGTCAGACATTCCCAGGAATAATCCATGTCTACTACATACTTAATAACAGCATGATTTCAAAACTCTGAAATGTCCAGATGAAGATGACATGGTGAAGGTACCTACAACAGACCATTTGAAAGAGATTAGCTAGGAAGCAATACATATGACACCAGTAACTGTTAACTTCTGGAGTACACAGTACATGAGTAAATCATGTGTCAAGACTGTCCTACATAAACAGCCTTGCACAGTGGTTTAACACAGCAGTACATAGCTAACATGTATCCCTGAATGCCCTCCTGACAGTATCCCAACAGTCATTGCAATAGTCAAAGTCATAACATATCACAGCATACTTGCACTCATGAAAATATGTTGTGATGAGCTCTCAGCGCATGACAACTTCTTTCTCTTCACTACTATCATCATAAATTGTCATCTCAGTATACTCACCTGGTGGCTCCTCCTGGTCTCCATCCTCTGTGATGAGGGGGATGTTCCGTCACAGTGCCAGATTGTGGAGCATGCAGCAGGCTATGGTGATCTGACACACCTACCTGGGTGAGTAGAGGAAGGCTCTCCCAGTCCTGTCCAGACATCTGAATCTGGTCATTAGGAGCCCAAACGCCCCCTCCACTGGCTGCCATGTTCTCCCATGGACCTCATTGAAGCTGACTTCCACTGGCGTTGTCGTATTCCTCAATTGTGTCAACAACCATGGGCGGTTGGGATAGGCTGAGTCTCCTAGACCGTAGACACATATATGTGCAATAGTGAGTCACACACTTTAAGAATATAAGACCTGACATCACAAACACAAAGGTTGGACACATCATACTCACCAACAAGCCAGGCCCTCTCTGGTAGTAGTTGTGACATCAGCTGGGGTATGATGTACAAAGGAGTCACGGGCAGATCCTGGGAATATGCACAGATGTGTGAGATGTATAAATACGGTAAACAAACCACTTGCACGTTGATAGAATGGAAGTGCATCCTTTTCCTATTAACCTGTTCTCTGGCTTGCGGTGGTACTGAGGCAATATGTTTGCCATCAATAGCTCCAACCACATGTGGGTTGCGACCAAATCCATAAAAGCCACCCTTCACATTGGCCAAATCTTCACATCTGGGGAACCTTTTGTAGCTGTCCATGTGTGTCATCATTGCTAAAAGCACATCACGTAGTATGCCACTGAACATAGGTTGTGACATTCCACCAGATATAGCCACAATATACTGAAAGGAACCTGAGGCCAGAAATGCAGTGCTTCTATAAATATAAATTTCACCACTGGAGTCAGCATATGTTAGCAGTACACTGCAATTCACATCATAATTGTATGATATAAAATAGCATACATAGCAACTTAATGAAAGAGGAAAGTGGAAGAGATGCTTGAGAATGGTCTGGGTAATACAGTTTGCCAATTGACCACTGTTGTAGGGAGGCCATACTAGGCGGGATACAGCCTACATGATTACATTGACTTTCCAAATAAGTACAGGAGTAACTAGGAGTAATTGGATCAATTGCCATTACTTCAAGTTCCACCTATCCTCCCCAATCTGGACTCAACGTGTGTCTGTAAAAGTAGTGCACATCATACAAACTTCAATGGTATGGTGGAAACTGTCATGTTGTAGAGTCTTCATTGTACGCTTACCATCACCACCGTTGTACAGTGCACTGTGGTTATCATGTGTTCAGACACAGTAATGTGTAACACTGATGTTTGAGTATCGATATAGGCAGATAAATAGTTTTATAGGTCAGGTGACATGTTCCAACATATTTGTACTGGTGGTGTATGTGGTTTTCAACACTGGTATGGCAGATGCCTGACCTCATTAATGGGACATGCTAAATCGCCGACCTTTGGAAGATTTAAACCGTGTAGTAGGCAGCTTCCTCCACGGCAGTCACATCAATAGGCTAACATTGGATAATGTGACTGTCGCATCCAAGGGCTGTGGCCGTCAACACAGAAGACCGCCTATATGGCCTAATTGTTCGTTGCGTTTTGAAAATCAAATCACTTGTCTCCAGAAACTGCTGCTTACACCACCTCCTCAACGTCAGCTGCTTTTTTCAATTTCTGGGAGCTGTCACGGTACTCTGTATAGGGAGCAGGGTCCCTGCCTTCACTCCAGAGGAGCTGGAGACCCTGGTGAATTAGGTCTTTCCCCTCTATTGCCCTCTCTATGGCTCACCAGAGGAGCAGGTGAGTACTGCTAATACAGTCTGCACTCTGCAACAATTAACCCATCCAATCCCATAGGCCACAGTGTGGTTCAGAGCTCCAGATTGACACCACAGTTTTGTAAGTCAGATAGTGTGGCTCCTACATAGGACAATCATGTCATGGTTCATGTGGCACTGTGCTTTGTGGACTTCACATCACAATATTGATGTGTAATCCGTCCTAAATTTGACAGTGGTTGCATGCACATATTTATGCTTGTGTATATTTTATGCTTTCTCTGATGAATTTGCTATTCAGTTAATGGCAGATGTGCTAACAAATGTATAGGCCTTACACTCTAACTTCTGTATGTTTCCTGTAAGGAGCATGTGAGGATGATGTGAGAAATGTGTACCATGTCACTCAACACACATTAGGTCTCACCAAACTGTTGAGATACCTAGACCTCAGAGACCCCTTCAGAGTGACCCGCAATGGTCATGTCATATATAGGATGGCCACACGATGTACTTTTAGGTATGGAAAATGTGGGCACATGATGGTCATGTGGGAACAGTATGCTCAGCCTGCAAAGAGCAAACCCTGATAATGAGTTGTGCCATGTATGGTCCATAGCCCAGGATGTATCTGAGATAATGTGGCTATGGAACTGGTGCAAAAAGTACTCTCTCTGTATATTTGCTGATCCTCAGATGTGGCCTAAATTAGTATCACAGAACCATGAGTTGGCCTCAATGCACCCAGTATTACTACAGTGGGTATGGTGCATATTGAGATCCCCAGACCTGAGACTACTGTCCATGGACCTATAGCATCATTGTGTGTCATTGCCTTAGGGCAGACACATTTCTCCCACATGTCTGGGATTTTACCGTCCTATGAGTGATGCCAGCATTGTACAAGAGCATTGCTTGTGTGAAACATGTACACTGCAGATAATTGGTTACATCTGCAGTGCAGTTCAGAAGTTAATCACCGGCAGTGTAAGAATGAGCAATCATGCTATATGTACAATGGTATGTTGAAGTCGCTCTATATACACTGCCACATATGGCATACGGTGTGTCCTGTGATGCCAGGACTTCCCACACAAACACATGCAGACCTATTACGATGTCCAAATGAGTAAATCGCATCCACTGATCCTCAGAATGGGAGCTCTAAGCAACACACATGCCAGCCCTTTCACTGTGACCCAAATCTTAGAATGTAGTCAAGCAATGGTAGCAGTGATGTCTTGGACTGCTTGAATAAAGTCAATTGTACAGACTGTTCAGGTATCTGTCCAGTGATGCACTAGGACTGTACCCTGCGGGAGTACACAATGGCGTGCTGTGTTACATTAGAACTCATTTCAGAGCACATGTTGTGTGGCCCAGGATTATGTGATGTCAGTGGGCTGACCTAGTCAGTATAGGCATAATCATGATAGAGGTTACTCCTCAGATGAATTAAACAGTGTGTAGTAAAGCTTTTTGTGGTGCTCAGCATGTGAGCCTTATACATGTAGGACCCGATTCACAAAGGCAATCTGAGACAAAAGTCTAACTTTACGACTTTTGGTATTCACAGAGGTCATTTATGAGTTGTATCTTTACGTCCGCAGACAAGCCGGAATCTCTGCACCCGGACCGTACTCTCCACACCTTAACCGTACTCTCTGGCTTGGGCCAAATAAAGTGTAATCAATGGCCAGAATAAATTATTTTACAAAAAGGAACACTTCCCCCTTATCACACGTTCCTAATGTTCCAATGTTGCCCCCTCCCAAAGCCAAAAGGTCTTCTTTCCCACTACTATCCTTCACTTCCAAGTCCACCCCAAAAAAACCAGCCCCCCCCCACTAACCCCCTCCCTACCCCACAAGGCTTCAAAAAAAGGAAAACCACTCATTCAGAAACCGACCCTCCCCCTTCCCAAAATCCAAATGCTTCTTCTGGTGGGATGTATGGTCAAACCCAGTCCGCCCAATCCCGAGGGCAGCTCTCCCAAGGACCAACCCAGCCTTCCCAATCCCAACCTGCCCCACCCATATGACCTCATTCAGGTGCCTGGATTGCCCACTACATACCCCTTCCTGGGGAGGTGTTCCTGGCAGTGTTCTGGTAGGCAAGTTAGTTGGCACAGCAGTGTACTGGATCACATACTGGATTTTGGACTATCCATTGGCCTTTATTTTGGGCTTCCAATTTTTAGTCAATAATAAACAATTTGCTTTGTTTAGAACACCTTTGTCTGGCCATTGCTACTAATGCTACATGGTGTTATTGGCTTATTTGGGATTTGTGACTACAGTTGTGTTTGTTTGACCATGATAGGTGATCCATTTTCAGTGGTATGTATGGTCAGGCCTTGGGAGAAGTTATGGTGTTACAGAGGACAAGGGTCAATGTTCAATGGATGTATACGTGGGATGAGTTGCAATTGAGGATGGCTTTGCACTGGGTCAGATCTGCTATGGTATGTATTGCTTGACTTGGCCAATGTCCACGTCTTTCGGCTTGCTGTACTACCTGAGATGTAGGATGTATATATGTTTAATGTGTGCAATGTAGGCATTTGTTTCTCCACATATGGGGGATGTTATATTTTCATACCTAATTGGTACGGTGGATGCGCATGTAGCCTTTTTCATGTGTGTTCTTTCCACATACTTTTAATATATGTCTGACAACTGCTGTTGCTGCAGTGTTTTTTTCAGGACTTGCACTTACATATTGGTCACATGTGTATGCCACTTTGTCACAATATTGGTTGTCCCTGATCTACCTCATGCCACAGGTCCTATGCTCATGGAGACGTTGAAGCAGGTGCAATATGGACTGTGGCCTTCGCATATTGGCCTTCCAGGAGCCCCCAGGTTTGGCTTACCCAAATCTGCAGGGAGTCTTTACATTGTGGCTTTTACATCTATGAGACTGTGGTTTGTGGGAATCTCATTTGCCTGACTTTCCTTTTTCATGTGGGTGATGTGTGAAGGCCAATTATAGAGCTTTAGCAGAGAAGGTGTTTTATTTTCCTGAGACATGCTTAGTGATGTATGTTCGATGTCCCAACAGGACCCAGCTTATGAGCAATGTGAGGGTGTCACAGAAGATGATTGCTATGCTATGCATGAGGAGGAGATGTTTTGTGATACTGTTTATTGCACACATCAGTACACTCGATTTTGAGATGTCCACACATTTAGAGTTTGTGAGAGTGTGCCTGTACATTGTTACTAACCTGGACATAGAGGGAATCATTCAGATGTGATGGGAACATACATTCTGTGATTTTGCGTACAGTGACCCACAAAGTGTTTGGACAATGGATACAATGCTCTTGGCCTTATTCACAGTGTTTTGGCTACAGGTGTATGTAGTGTTGCAACCCTATGATTGATGTATCGTGTGTGACAAAGTTGGCTAGGAGGGCTTTCAGTTAGCTGATGTGCAGTGTCTGTAGATTTTCACCAGGGATGTTTAATCTGTCCACATTGACACATACACACACGCTCTGTCTTCTATGTTGTGGTGGACTTGTACAGTGTTGTGAAGGGGACTTTGGGTGGGATGACTATACTGGAGGGGTCTCTCACATGGGCGTGACCGATGTACATCAGGGCGTGGCTTACAAGCATTAAGATGTACATCTGTGATTGGCATACTTTCCTGGACAAACAGTATATTCATACTTTTGTCATATCTGATACGAGTTACACTTCCAGGACTATTGGATTTGCCAATGGTTGGTAATTGCATTTGTTATTGGAGCAGCAACTGTGACTTCATTGTATAATATTATGATAATGCTTCAGGTCTGACCCGACAACACTGGGAATGGAGTATTATGAGTCTTTTTGCAGCTACATCTGCGTCAGTGGATGGTGGTACTGCTGCAGAGTTGAATTTATTTCAACCCTGAGAGTGAGGGCAAATTTGGAGAGTCCGAAGGGACCCATCTCTGCATCTGCTTTTTTGACCTGCTGGTGCTAAGCACTGGCAGACCCAGAGCACTTCAAGCCCTGCTACACAACTCTCACTACTCGCTCGCTCCACTGTCCCTTCAAGCCCCCTCATGTCCAGCTGCTCATGAAATATTGGCAAGATTTGCCAGCGTGATGACTTTGAACCATGTTGCTCACACACCCCACTCATACTGAGCAAGATAAGCAACTGCTTTATTATGGCAGTGCATTGATTTTCTGAGGACTCCATGTACACGGGTAGGTGTGACACTTACCAAAGGTTGCGTTCATGACGGTGTCGATTTTGGGTGTCATCAAGCAGATTCAGCAATGGCAGGAAGGGTGCGATAGGCTCCTTGTCGGCACAGGACATGAGAAGCTCTGTGCAGGTGAGTTGCATCGTCATATCTCCCACTTTCCGCCAGCTCAGATGAGGTGGTTGGACCGCCATGGTCGGATCGTCGGAAATGCGTGTGATAATAGGGTGGCTTAATCGTAAGGCGGTCCGCTCTCTGATGAGCTCCATTGGAGTCCTCTGCATGAAATTCCGCTCTTGCTCGCGGAGTTTGCAAAGTTTTTCACACTTTGTGCTCTGCGTAGCGCACAGAGTTACAAAAAACTCCAGCCACGGAGCAGTTTTTTCCTCACTCACGATTGCCAGAGTTAAGTTGGCAAGCGCGAGCGGGTAAAATCTTACTCCACCACCTCCCGTGAGATTTCTCAATGCGAGCGGTTGCGGATGCCCTCTACCGTTCACTTTGAGAAACCATCTGTTCACGTTGAGGAAGCTGCCCTTCAAGTGGACCATCTACCCAAGCTGCAGAAAGAAGCGACCTCTTGAGCTGGCATGGGGAGGCTCGTGCAGATTTTCCAGCTCATGACAAACACCCTGTGCTGAAAATCAGCGCAAAAGGCATGACCTGATGCACTTCTCCGCTTCTGGAGCTCTGCGTAGCACAGCAGAATATTTGGATCACTTGGTGGATTTCCACCCAGGCCTACTCTATTGGTCCTTTCCAACACCACCGTAGTCGAAAATTCCTGGCAGATTATGAGGGACCGTGGCGGTCGGAAATCTATGCATATGATTTCATCGTAATAAGGCAGTGGAATTGACCACTTTCGATGATAGCACAGTGGTCCGCCTGCCTCCGAAGGACAGCGGAAGCAGGTCCGACCGGCATCGTAATGAGTCCCTTAGTGCAATTTTATTGAAAACTTTAAATGGGTTGAATCATGGCTTGATCAAAGTGTATGATTATTTTTTGTTGGTTGTAGTTTTTTGTTTTATGTTTAATGTAGTTTAAGAGCTCGTAGTGAGTACTCCATTGATTGTTTGGTAGTAGGTTATACATGAATGGTTTATTTGTGTTTTGATATTCACCATGTGTGGTATTATATCTGAGTGAATTGTTTGGAGTACATTTTGAAGGTCTTGTCCATCATCCAGGGTTGAAATTGACCTAATTGTAGTACATTATCTGCTGTCAAAAATATTAGGAATTGTCATGCATTGTTTAGGTTGTCACATAAGAAGAAGGGTTCCACGTTATGTGTACATTTTTAGTGTTCATGTATTTCTATATGTTCTGGTGGTTGGAGGGGTATCACTGGTGGCTTTTTAGTTTGTGCAAATAAACCCTTTAAAGTGGGTGCAGGTGGAAGTTAGCCTGTGATGTGTTTAGGGACTTTAGGGAGTATATCTTTTAGGATGTTTGTTGTGGGCTCCTGGGAATTAATGCTTGCCTTTCCTATATCATGCAATACCCCTCTTACTGTATTTCTTTTTACATTTCAGGGTGGTTCTTTTCCCTTACATTAATTACAACATAATATTTTATAGTGGCCTCCCATTTCATGCATTAGAATAATATTTAGTACTTTTCCAATTTACAGTTTCTATCAATGTACTTTTTTGGTTGGAGGTGTAGCCCATGTGACTTAATAATTGCTCTTCTTTCTGTGATGTTATCTATCTTGTTCTCTCTGTCATAATGTCTGAAAATTGTTCAGTTGTATAACGAATTTATGCAGCTACTTTTCTGATTTATACTTACATGTACATTCTTTTTAGATTTTCACTTTTTTTTGCAACTTTTCCATTGAAGGTGCTGTATTATGGAGCAGGTGCTTTCTTTTCTGTCGGTAGAAAAAAAGAGCATCAGGTTTATTTCAAATGTTTATTTGTTTGTAGAGACTGAGGACATCAGGTTTTAAGTTTTTCGGTTTTAGGATGTGTTGCTGTTTTATAATTATTTGCATATATTTACTTTTTTATGAATTTTTCTGGTTTGCAGTCAGTGTTGCTTTTTGGTAGCTTAACACTTTCTCGATGTAGTATTTTCTTTTAGTAAGTACATGTAAACAGATAGTAGTTGTAGAGTATTTTGTTAATTATTTGGTATTTTATAATTTCCATTTTATTTAAAAGTGAGTTTTAATTTAAATATAAGTTTTGCTTACTTTTCAAGGTAGTTGTTTAGATATATATATATTTCTGTTTTCACATTCTGGTCAGAGAATCTGGAAGAGTTTCATCTTCTTGTAGCTTTTCTTGTTTATGCAGTATTAATTTGACAATATTTGTGTGCCTGTTATATTGTTAATTTAATTATATATATACATATATTTATATATATATATATCACCTACTAGCGGTCGCCAGTAGGTCGTTATAGTTAGGACCTACTTTCCATAGGAAAAGCTTTTTTTTATTTGCCAATATCTTTGGTGTTGTTTAATGAATCTTTGTGAAATTTTCAAAATTAATGACCCACTCCAGTCAGCTCCTGTTTTGAAAGTTTCAGGGTGATTAAACAAGCAGGGGGCTGAGAAAAAAGGGTATCCCAAAACGCGTTTTCTCCATGTTAATTTTCATAAGATCTTTTGTTGCCGGTACAGCCCGAACGGCTGAACGGAATTACACCAAATTTGGCAGAGAGGTAACTCTTGGTCCAGAGTGCACTCTTTGCTTTAAATGGTGCAAATACGCTCAGTAGATCCCGAGAAATGTAAAAATTAAAAATATCGATATCTGGTGACTGCGGTGGATCCGCGAACCTTCCCGACCACGAGCTTCATTCTGTTTTTCTGCCAACACTCCAAACCAAGAAGTGTTGGCAGCCATCTTGTGACTCGGTTGAACCGAGTCACAAGTAAAAGGGTCAGAAAACAATTGGAAAAGAAGATAAGGGGGCAGGGGAGAAACACTCTGACACACTAGACCTGCACTAGGGGTCACACAGGGCCCCAAAAAGCTTTTTTCTTTTTTTTTTTAAACTGCAGGATTCGCTCTGGGTTCACAAATCCTGCAGATTTTTTTTTTAAATGAAGCAGGGGCTCCTGCGATTCGTTTTGTAGAAGCATGGGCCCTCGCAGCCCTGGGGATCGCTTTCTGCCCGGGGCATTTTTAAATTTTGGGTGAGGGGGCTTGCAGGCCCCTCAAGCCCCTGGGACCACCACCTCTCTGGGGCAACATAAATTAAAAGTATGTGTAGGGGGCTCCTGCCCCCCCCAACTGCCCTGGGAACCACCACCTCCTGGGGGCACTAATTATGCTAATGAGGGGGTCATTTGCGGATCCCCGGCCCCGGGGCACACCACCTCCCCAAGGCTATGTCAATGTTGGGAGGGAGGATGCGCAGCCCCCCTTCTGGAGCCCTAGATGTCCCTGGGGACCGCCACCCCCTAGGACCGGCTCACGCAATGTCCCGGGGTGCCTACCCCCTGTTCATTGCATTTTTTAATGACAGGGCGGGAGCTATGCATTGCAAACACTGCTTTGCTTCATAGAAGCGAGAGCAGGAATCCTGCTCTCGCTTCCACAAAGCAAAGAAGATTACTTTTGGACAAGGGGAGCTGCATGTCAGTAGCTTCCCATTGTCCAAAGGCAATGCCGGCTCACGCAGGAGACGGGGAGACGGCAGAGAATGCGGGGGCATTGGGGCACCCTCCACGGTCCCCAACATGAGGGTTGGCCCCGGGGATGTGGTCCCTTGGGCTAGAAGTGGCCTGGGAGGGGGCCACTTTGACCCCTCCCTTTTAATGTATTATTATTTTTTTTTAAACAGAAGGCAAGCCCATCGGGGATGGGGTGCCCAGTGCCTTTATTGGCCTCAGGAGAGAGGCCAGGCGGCCCCCCTCTAAAATTAAAAGTCAAGGCTGGCCAGGCCCTGGGGATGGGATCAGGGAAGGGAGCCACGCGCCCCCCTCCGGTATAAATGATTTAATAAAAATTAAAAACTAGGCCATGCCACGGGGAAACAGTCCAGCCCGAACTGCCAAGCCATGTCTTCCCTGGACCGGAAACAAGATTCCGAGGACCGGTTTCTGGCATTCCAGCCGTCTTCAGCCCGGCTTGCTTGAATCCAGTGGCAAAGTGAGCAAGGGACTCACGTCTGAGCATATATACTCCTCTATATATATATATATATTACCTACTGGCGGTCGCCAGTAGGTAGTTATAGTTAGGATTGATTTCCATAGGGAAATCGCAACATTCTATTTGGAATAACTTTGGCGCCGGTTGAGGAATCAGCCTGAAATTTTCAGCAACTTTGCCTCGCGGCTCTCCGCTCCTTCCCTGAAAGTTTGGGGGGGATTCATCAAGCGGGGGCCGAGATAAAAGGGGGGGTCCCAAAACGTGTTTTCCCCATGTTAATTTCCATAGGGCGGTCTGTCGCACTTTTAGCTCGAACGGCTGAATGAATTTTCACCAAACTTGGCAAAATTGTAGGGACTGGTAGCCCGATGTGCCTTTGCTATGTCTCAAGATATGTGCTCCAGAGGATTTTGAGTAATTTAGGTTAAAAAAAATGTATATATCTATAGGCGCGCCCCGGTACGCGTACCGGGGAGCGCTCCGGGCGCGCCACGCGACTTGCGCACGGCAAGCTGATTGGGGTGTCTGTAAACATTCGAAACAGTCCGCAGCGGCCGCCATCTTGTGTCTCGGTAGGATTGAGACACAAGAGGTGGCAAAAATCAAAGGGGGAAATGAGCAAAAGGGGGCAGGGTACACCCCCCCTGACCCCTAGGTTTGATGTGGGGGCCATAAAACGGTCCCGCGGGACAAACATTTTTTTATTTTTTTTTCGATTTTCGCGGGGGGAGCGCCCCGTACGCGCACCGGAGAGCGTACCGGGGAGCGTACTTTGGTGAAAAATAGTGAAAATAATAGTGTAAAATAATCATTTTGAGTGATTACAGGTAGGGTAGCTCTGAAAAGAGCTTTTGGGTTCTGTGGCTGTTTTAGGTACCTACAAGTACGTCCCACACACACCCACACGCACACAACCCCACACCCCCACACCCACTCACCCCCCACACACACCTCACACACGCACACCTCCACCAGCACCCAAACACCCCACACCCCCACACCGACACCTTACACATCCACACCCACACCCACATCCCACACACCCACACTCAAACACACACCTCACCCTCCCTCCAACACACACACACACAAGCACACACAGATATCTCACAGACACACCCCCCACACACACACCTCCCCCCCCCACACACACACCTCACAGACACATCCACACATCCCACACATACATACACATCCTACACACGTACCCCCACACCCACACACACCCCACAGACACCTCACACACCCACACTCCCACCTACACCCAAACACCCCACACACCCACACCCACACACACACCTTACACACCCACATCCCCACCCACACCCACATACCCCACACACCTATACACCTCATCCCCCCCAGACACATACACACCTCACAGACACACCCCGCACATCCCTCACACACACCTCCCCCACGCCCACACATGGGGAAAACTCAGTGAAACACTAAAATAATAATTTAAAGTGCTTAGAGGTAGGGTATCTCTGAATAGAGTTGTGTTGTGTGGGTGATTTAAGTACCAACATGTAGGTACCAATGCAGAGTCTTAAATTCAATGTACACCGTTTCCTCTGTAGATAATTTGCATGTTGTTATTGAAGTTATTGTGGTATATGGAATCCATACCATAGTCTGTCAGGAAAGCAGAAACAGATCCTTTAAGCACTCCTTGAGAAAGCCTATGGGATCATCGGTAGTCTACCATGCTCCCTTATGATGTTTTAAAATTGCACAGTATATTGTAAGTTTCACTTTATACTATAATATAAACATAATTATTTTGGTAGTACTTCATGAATTAGATATAAAAATGAATAATGTCTCAAACAATTTTTAATTATTAAATAAAAATTTATTGGTCAGAATTTTCATAGTTCAATAAAACTTCCAGCATTACATCATCTGGAATCTCCTCAAACATGCATGTTTCTATGTCTTGTAAACATTCAATAAATTGTTCATCCAAAGACTGATCCATAAAATCTTCATCCAAAAAATCTTCATTTAGAATCTCCTCAGATGTAATCTCGAAGGAAATATTGATATTTTCTTGCTTCCCTTCCATTTTTTTGCTGTAAATTGCATAACAAATAACTATATCAGTAGAATTAGGGCAGTGTTGTGTTTAAGTTCAGACAGGTAGTTCTGTTTTTTTAACAGTTAAATTAACTTTGGGTAGTGTATGGTAACAGGCAGGAAGTAGAAATAAAAAAAGTGCCTGTGAAGAAGCGTAAGTAAATTCATATTTATAGCAGAGAAGCCTAAGTCAATCAATAAATATAACAGAGGAGCCTATCTCTATCTACAACTATAGCAGAGGGACAGTAAATAATTATCAGAAAACGTTTTTACAAATTAGCTTAAAGTGCCCCTTACAAATTATCAACTTACTTTACAGAGAGGTGAAGAAGACAAAATGCGAAAATCCTTTCAAGATGTACCTCAAGTAGTTGTAGTCAAAATGGCCGTGTTTCCCTCTCATTTTTCATTTATATTCATGTACATAACCAATCAAATGTCAGGGAAAAAAAGTAGAAAATGAAAGTAACATTTTAATTGGTTGTAAATTCTAACACTTCAGATGTGTTTTTGACATGTAATTTACCTCAGGATATTTAGACAGGGCTACAGGCCAAATGGCTCAATGGAATTCCACCAAATTTGGGAAAATGGTAGGGACTGGTATGTAGTATGGCCTATTCTATATTTGGTGAAAGTGTATCCAGTGGTTTTTATGTAAATTAACTTTTAAAAAAATTTGGGAGCGCTTACCGGTGCGCGCCCCGGTACGCGTACCGGTAAGCGTAACGGGAGTCCTCCATTTTGTGTTTCGGTAGATTTGAGACAGAAAATGGAGGACAAACAACGTTGGGAACGGGTATAAGGGGGCACGGTAGGCACTCCCTGACCCCCTAGGTTTTCTGAGGGGGTGTTAGGAGGCCCATATAGATAAAAAAAAACATTATTTTTAAATTTTCGCGGGGGGAGCGCCCAGTACGCGCACCGGGAAGCGTACCGGGAAGCGTACTTTGGTGAAAAATAGTGAAAAAAAGTTAGAAAAAGATAATCATTTGGAGTGATCAGAGATAGGGTAGCCCTGAAAAGGGCTTTTGGGTTCTGTGGCTGATTTAGGTACCTACAAGTAGGTACCAATGCACAGTCTTAAATTCAGGAGGAATATTCTATTCCCCTCATCTGAAAAGTGCACACCATCTCCCCTGTAGATATCTTGCATGTTGTAACGCAATTTAATATTGTATATTGAACCCATTCCATAGTCTCTCATGTAAGCAGAAACAGATTTATTCACATGTTTCCGTGCTTTCTCAAATTGTGGACAAAATTGATTGGACCAGTTCCATTTCTGTCTTTGGCAAATATTGGAAAATACCAAGGCAGTTTGAGGAAAAAGTGCCATCAATTGTTCAAAGGTGTCCTTTAAAAGCATTTCCGGACCTACCCCAGTCAAAGTGCCCAAGTCATTTCCTCCACAGTGCACAATTAAAAGGTCAGGGTGTGGCAAATGCAAAAAGGTTTTCACCAATGGTATCAATTGGTGACATTTCAATCCTCTCTGGCCAATCCATTTAATCTTCACATTTGGTAAGTCAAGGTTGTGAAAATTTCTGGTAGCTGCATACCTTTGAGCCCAGTGGATATAGCTATGTCCAATAATCCAGACAGAATACATGGTGAGAGGAGATTCTGATGCAGTCAGATGAAGTGTGGAAAAGAAATGGCAGTTGGAACAATAGGAGTTTGCAAAAAAAAAAACCTGTGGAGTTTCAGTGCTCTTGAATCACAAGCAATGATTGGTAGAATGAGATAGTTGAAAACTGAAAGTTAGGGTGCATGGTTATGTTCTGTGTAAGAAGTAATTTGAATGGTTAAAAAAAAGTCATTTAAAGAAACCTTGCACCAGAAAAGCTGGTATATTCGCAGGTCAAACATCCTTGCTGAGGTGATTTGCAACATTGTAGAATAAACTTTTAACCCTGGGAGCTCAGTGAGGAGGGAGTTGCTATGGTAACAGGTAGAAAGGGCTGAGGGGGGGAAGGGTGTTGGTTTGAAAATACAGAGGGAAGAGATTTGATTGGTTACCATGAGCAATATGTGTGTAGAATTAGAGGGTTTCTATGCCTTTATGGTTTGCAGTGCCTGGAGAACATACCTTTTGCTCTGCTAAAGAAATATTGGTGTGTGTATCTGACACTGTTCTGAATCTCCTAAAATATTTGTAAAGGTGAGTTATGATTCATTTGATATACATAGAGACTTGTATACTCTATGGAGAAGATTTGGAAGCAAATTGTGGTTTTTTAATGTTGCTTTGTGTCATGCTTTTTGATAATGCTTGGTAAAAAGTTTTTACTGCATAGAGTAATTGTATTTTGTAAAATTGTGAAGTTTTAGTAGTGACATGGAATGCTTCTACATAGGACCTGTGCTGTGTTTTTTAAATGTGAAGTCAAAAACGATTTTGGGAAAAATGAATGGCTTTTACATTTTTTAAAAGGAATAAAGAATGTGTGCATGTTTAAAGAAATACATTTGACACTTTACAATGATGTTACCTGTGTTAACTCAGTGTAGGAAGCATATTGAGTTTGTTTGCATAGAGGAATTGTATTTTGTAAAATTGTGAAGCTCCATGTGAAAGCGTTTGCCTCAGTCTTATCCCTGTTGTGAGGCAGGTGCAAGATTTTGATGTAACAGTGTCCTAAAAGTGACGCAGTGAAATCTCATAGATTTTACTGCGTCATTATTACGAGGCTTTTTGTGGAGAAATGACCCCTCTCTGTACATTACACTTGACAGAGGTATAATGTGGTGCAAAAGGTTTTAAAAATGACGCATCTACCTACATGCGTCACTTTTTAAATATGGTGCAACAAGGCACATGTTTTATGACGCCAATGCGTCACAAAAAGTGACGCTTCAGTAGCGCAAAACTGACGCATGGCTTTATAAATGAGGATCAATTATGTCATCTGTGTTACCTTAGATTAGGAAGTAGATTGTGCAGATGAGGTGAGTCATGTCCAGAGGGACAGAGGAGGTGAGGTTTATGATCAAGACTGTAGTGGGAGAGAGGCCTTTCTCGGGAAGCATAGGTGGTGAAGCGTGTGTATAAGAGTGCAGTGGACTTATACACAGGTCTCATCTTCTTTGTACTTGTGGACAGAGCTGTCTTCCACTATACTCTTCAATACAGGCCTCACGTTTTGTGCACCCCTGGAGAATCCTCACCTGATCTGTAACCCTGAATAGATCGTTTGCTTTTTGTCATTGCTTTGTTGTTTGGTAATAGGGGTCTATAATGTGCTACTTTTTTCTTTAACACAGATTGAAATTGTTATTTCAAGAGTAAGCAAAGATGCCCACAAGGGAAAGGACAAGAAAACAACGTAACCGGGAAAAATCAAAAACAGCAACAGAATTACAGCACTCTTCCACAACAAATACTTCAAAAAACAGGAACCAAGCTCCTGGTAAGACAACTAAGTCTTTTCTTCGGAACATATGTACTTTAAAAAAAAATGATGGACAGCATGTAGAAAAAGAAAATGAGAGAGTAAAATTGAAAAGGAAGGAGAGAACTTCAAAGAATCCTAAAACTGGAGCAGGAGAGAATAATATGTATAGGAATAGAAGGCAGAATCAGTTTAGAGACATTCGTAAACGAATGTTTCGCAATAGGGTGGTTTTAAATTTGTTAAAAAACATTAGGAAAGGTAAAGAGAGAGCTGCTTTTTATAAGAAAAAGAAAAGTGTAGAGAAGATTGTTGATCAGGCTTTTGAAGTTAAGAAAAAATTATTTATTTTAATAATCAATAGAATTAGGACACTTAACAAGACAATTGATGTTTTCAAATCAAACAGTAGATGGAAAAGAGTAATTAATCGGACTAATTTTTGTAAAGTTTTTTCTGGAGAATGGATGCACAGTTCAAGTTGTGAGCCATTTTTTAATGAGGAGAGTTACTTCCAGGAGAATGATTTAGTGCATGCAGTTGACACCAGTGGTCGAGCGTATGAAGTGAAAGACGGTTGTCCGATTGAAAAAGAGAAACTTGTGCCTAGAGAACCAGAAGAGGTGTTATCTGATGGAGTTTTAGGGAAACGTACTAAGGGTCCAGTGTACACTTGGAAGTGTAGTCGTATTTGTAGTGTGCGACAGGAATCAATTGATTTGTTTTGTAATTTCTTACGTACATATAGTAAGAAAAGTCTAAAGCAGAAAGTGAAGTTGTTGCAAGACTTAGATCCTTGCAGAGTGAGAGAAAACACAGGTTTGCAAGGCCATTCACTGGCTTGTCTTTCTAGAAAAGTCTGTCAGAGTGTTTTTCATCCTTTTAGGATGTTAGCAGTGCATCATACTAAAATGAGGAAATTAGTGAGAATGTTGTATTATGCAAAAAGTCCAGCACTTAAGCTTAAACAAGTAAACAGTGCTCTTTTGCATGGAACTGAATTAGATGTGAAGAAGATTTGTGAAGAAATTGAGATTTGATATTTTGATAAAAAAAGAGGATAGTGTAGAAATTGACACAGCAATTCAAGGTAATGTGGAAGACAATGTACAGATTTCAAGTACAGAAAAGTTTGAGCAGGAAATTACCAGGTTTAAGGTGAAATCAAGTGAAAGGCCGAATTTTACTTGTGTGTGTTGTCGACGAAGTCATTATAAGCATCAAACTTGATTAGTTGATTTATACGTAAAAAGTGAAAAGGTGAATAATTATGAGTGGAAAGATTTCGCAACTTATTTGTGGGTGGAGAATTGTTTTGATTTGAGTTCTGATCAGCGTATTTTTAAATATTGTTATGATAAATTAAATCAAAACAGAATGCCTGCTAGAGCTGTTCATAATAATCTGGAGTTGGTAGACATTCCCCCTGAATTGATGGATTTAAATACATATGAGTCTATTTTGATTCAATGTGTCCACCCTTTTCAGGCAATTGTTCGCATGGAGCCTAAGATAGGGAAATTGCCTCCTACAGATTTGCAGAGAGGATTAAAGGGAAGAGTTGTTTATTTGCCTCTAGATTTCAAAAAAAATATTGATACAATTGGTATAGAAAAAGTAGAAGAGGAACCTTTAGTTATTCTAGTTAATGGGGTTCCGACAAAGAGTAAAAAAATCTGGCAAGATTTAGTGGATGTTAGGAAAGTCAAAAAGGCAACGTTGTATTTAGTCAAAAACAATGAGTATTACAAACATGTTTATGTTGCAGCAGAGGAAACAGCTGCAGATGAAGACAGTGATTGTTCAGGCGGCCAAATTAAAAAAGTTGATGTCTCTGAAGTGAAGAAATATATGAACATTATACTGTTCATCCTTTGCATTCCAAAGAAGTAATGGGGAATGCAATTGAATTGTTTCACATGAAAGCAGCAAAAGGAAGTCCCGTTAGTGTATGGGAAGAAAGTTTGGAAGCTCGTTGTTTTCCACAACTATTTCCAACAGGTCGAGGTGGACGATATGACGATCGACCACTTCAAATTCCTGCATCTGAATATCGAACTGTAAGATTATATGCTGAAGATCCAAGGTTTCGTCAATGCATTCCCTATTTGTTTCATCTACTGTATGAAAGTGACTTGTCTGGGCTTTCTTATGCAGTAAACCATATACTGAAAAGTGGAGCACATCTGCAAAATGTTTCGGCGAGGGACTTTATGGAGAAAGTGAATCTGCAAGATAATATTTTGGAATTTCATCTAATCAATCTCATGGCATGTCAGCGTGGTACAAACGAGTATTGGTACCGTCGTCATGGGGAATTGAAATGTATGCTAAGAAACTTAGTAACTCCTACATGGTTCCTCACTCTTAGCTGTGCCGAGTATGCATGGGACGACTTACTCCAATTTCTACGAGAGGCAAATGCAAATATACAAAATATAGAATTCAAAACACCTGGAGAACTGTGTTCTTTGGATCCAGTGAATGTATGCAGATATTTCAATCATAGATTTGAAGCTATGATGTCTTTTATTACCAACAAAAAAAATCCTCCCCTTGGAGAGGTTTTGGATTTCTTTTGGAGAAAGGAGTATCAAGCAAGAGGTGCTCCTCATATACATATGTTCTTGTGGATTAAAGATGCACCCACATTTGGAACAGATTCGGATGAAACAGTGATGAGCTTCATTGAAGAGTATTCAACATGTGCTGTTCCGAAAACTACCGAACAAAATAGTTTAAGGCAACAAGTTTTACGCTTTCAATCCCATCATTGTGGAAAGTACTGTCGTCGAAAATTCAGAAACAAGGACAAGTTCTACACAAAATGTCGTTTCGCCTTTCCACGACCAGTGATTTCTAAAGGAAGAGTAAATAATTTGATGTCTTCTCTGCGACATAGTGTTACGAGGAAATCACCAAAAAATACATACAATTTAAAAAGAAACGAAGAGTCCAAGTACATCAACGACTACAACCCAGTGATTTTGTCCATGTGGAATGCTAACATGGATATTCAATTTGTTGCTGACAACTCTATTGCTGTGGCTCGATATGTGATGTCTTACATCACAAAAAAAGAAAAGACAGAACTGAAGGAAATGTGGGAGGACATTTCACATGAAAAGAGTCTAAGCAAGAAATTATACAGTTACAGTCTGAAGATGTTGTCGCATCGAGAAATTGGAGCATATGAATGTTCTGATCGATTGTCATCAGCAAGTCTCTATGCCAAATCTAGAACCATCATTTGGGTGAGTCTAGGTCTTGCTGCAACACGAAATCGAGTTTTGAAATCTGTACAACAAATAGAGTTTTTGGCGGAGAAAGAACCAGAAAGTACAGATATTTTGAAGACCAACATGTTGGATACATACTATCCAAATAGAAGTAGTCATCTTGAGAACGTTTGTTTGTATGAAGTTCTGCAAAACTATATTTATAAGAGAACCATCAGAGAAGATATTAACAATGGAATATATGCTATCATTGGGTGTGAAGGATGTCTAGTGAGACAGAAAAAATGCCATTTAATTAATCATCGAAAATTGAGTTGCGAAAATCCAGAGAAAAGGGAATTTTACTATTTGGCTCTTTTGCAACTCTAAGCCATGTCGTACAGAAGAGGAACTACTTGGAGATTTTCTCTGTTACGTAGATTCTTTTAATGCAACCAAGGATACCATAGAATGTCCTGGTTTTCCAAATTATCTGCAAATGTTGAACGAAGAAATAGAGCAAGAAGCCACAATTGCTGCAGAGATTGCTAGAGACAGTTCCCAAGACAGTCAGAGTTCTGCTTCATTGAGTCAGGATCCACTTGGAGGACCAATTATCCAAAATGAAGCTGCCACTGCCATGGATGAGGTGGAAAGAGCTATGGAACAAGCTCAAGATGATGAAGTTAACTTAGAAGATTTGGTGAAACAACTAAACTTTGAGCAGAAACAGATATATGACGAAGTCACAGAACAGATTGAACATGGATTCAGTCATGAGAAAAAAGAGTGCTCATGTACATCATTTAAGCCTGTCCAACTGTACGTGAGTGGAGAAGCGGGAACTGGAAAAAGTTTTCTGATTAAAGCAATTGCAACTTATCTGCAGAAAAGGACTGAATCACCGCTGTCTTGTGTTGTTACCGCTCCAACTGGGCTGGCAGCACATAACATTAAAGGGATTACTTTACATCGTTTACTGATGCTGCCAGTGGAGCATGATAACAAATTGGAGTATCACAAGCTATCTGGAGATGCGTGTTCCGAAGTTTCGAGAGTCCTGAAGAAAATGAAACTTCTAATCATTGATGAAGTAAGCATGGTGTCAAATATAATGCTTGCTTTTGTGCATTTGAGAATGCAAGAAATTCTTAGAACAGACTATGATGTCTTATTTGGAGGAAAACACATTATTGTTTTTGGAGATCTTCTGCAGTTGACTCCAGTGAAAGGACAACCTGTGTTCAAAATGCTCACACATGAAGATACCAGGAAGTGCTTAGGAAGCATTGGAAACGTTAATATATGGTTAAACTTCAAATATGCAGAACTGCTTCAAAGTATGCGGCAGGCAAAGGATGAAGATTATAAAAATATTTTACAAGATGTAAGGATTGGAAAAGTAAGTCAGCAAGGGAAAGAAGCTTTACATGGATGGTTAATTTCAAATTTGTACCCAAATTAAAACATTCTTCCAGAGAATATTTTTAAGAAAATTAATGAGAGGAAATCTGCCATATGTTTGATGCCAACTCTGAAAGAATGTTCCATGTTCAACAACAAAATGTTAAATTTAGAAAATGAAGAGATAGTGAAACTGGAAGCTACAGATAAAATAGAGCATATGGGAGCAACAATTGTTTCGTCTGAAAATTTGAAATCAAAATTGGATCCATTAGAGAAAAGTATATCTAAAACTGCTGGTTTTGAAAAGACTCTGAATGTTTGTTTGAATTGTCGTGTCATTTTGAGAAGGAATTTAAATGTTGAAAGAGGTCTGGTATATGGAGCAATGGGTCATGTTGTTGGTTTTGTGAATTACAAAAATAGAGATGGAATTGAAATTTTAAAAATTAAATTTGATGGCATTGATGAAATAGAACAAATTTGTTGTTGTTCAGCTAGATTTTTGCTCATGAAAGACTTATATGTTCGCCAAAAACAGTTTCCTATTTGTTTGGCATATGCGGTGACAATTCATAAATCTCAAGGTTTAAGTGTAGATAGTGCTTTGGTGAACATTGGAAGTTCTGTGTTTAAAGAGGGTATGGCATATGTGGCTTTATCATGAGTCAGAACTTTATCAGGATTGTACTTGATTGAATGTGATGAAACAAAGATTTGTGCTGATCTAGATTGTGTTAAAGAATGCAATAGGTTAAGAAGAGAGTATGCTCCACATTTGCCTCAATATCCTCTGATTGAAGTGAGGTAGTAGCAAAAAGACAAAAAGTAGATGAAACTGTAATTGTAAGGAGAAGGAAAAAGGATTCTGTTGAGGATGTTGTTGGATTTCAGTTTGAAAACAGTTCTGGTGTCAACTGCTATGCTAATGTAGTAGTTAATGTTGTTTTTTTTCTTCAAAATTTACAAAAACAGATTGTCGAAAATCGGGAACAAACATTGTGCTGTTTATTGAATTCTGTGTTAGAGAAATGTAGTAGTGATAGAGCAAAAATAGAAAGTGTTTCAGAAATTAGAAATCTTCTAGACATATGTTCAGGTCAAAATCAATTTTCACAGAATATTCAGCAGGATTGTCAGGAATTTTTAATGTATATGTTTGATGTATTGCAAGATGAAGGAGTAGATATAAAAAATCTTTTTAACCTTTCTTATCAATGGCAACTTGACTGTGATAACTGTGCTTCATCAAGTACTACTAGAATAGACTCTGAAAGATTTATATATTTGACTTTACCAGACTGCAAATCAGTGCCTTTTAATAATCTAGTTAAAGCAGCGGATCACAATATGGTGTGTACCCAATGTAAGTCTGCAATGCTGTCCACATTATTTCTACAAAATTATGGTCACTATGTCATTTTAATGTTCCAACGATGTAGACCTGATGGAACTAAATTGACAACTTCTATTAAAAATTTCGTGGCTTCTCAGTTATCGATATTAGGAAGAACCTTTGCAACTGTAGCTATTATTTTTCATGACGGTCCTTCTACAACATCAGGGAATTACATATGCTATTTAAAAACTTCTAAAGGTTGGACCCAATGTAGCGACACTCATTTGACTTTCAAACAACGTTTGCCTTTTGGCTTTATAAATTCATACCTAGTGTTTTTACAGCCAAAATTTAGGTAAAGGTAATTGGCCTATGAAGACGGGAGGAGTACTGATATATACTCATACATCTGACACTATATGGCCAAATGGAAAGGTGACGGAATGAGTAAAGAGTCATGACTGAAAAAAAGGAGTATATGAAAATATTGAAAATATTTCAGATGTTCTTGGAGTTTTTCTTCTAGAAAGTCGATGAAATGGATTTTTTACTGAACAGCAAAGTACTTTGCAATGAGAAAAGGACCTCCATGATATACTATTTGGCCTCAAGGAAAAGTAAGTCAATCAAAGATTAGTGTACATTTGTCATTTGTCAGTATCTAAGTTTTTTTTTTAAAACACAATCTTTTAGATTGTGGGTTTTTTTCCCGCTGTCATATGATGAGTAATTTGAACTCACTGTTTTAAGTGAAATTCAATATATTCTGAGAACAGCAAAAATAAACTATGTAACATGTTGTACAAGTTATTCTATACTTTGGATTGTGTAAATTAAATTGTATTCCCATTCTCTGACACTCACTTTCCTTTTTCCATCCTCTTTGAGCTCTTTTAACTCACTTATAATGTCTTTCTCTCACTCACTGTAACCCCTGTTCTTTTACTCCACTTCTTTGACAAGCCCTCATTCTCATTTCAACTGTCTGCATCCCCTCTCTCCCTTGCATAACTTTTCAGCTTTCAGTCTCTCTGCTTTACTTCCCTTTTCCGTATTTTCCTCCTTTGCTCTTTTAGTAATTCCTGTTTACTCACTCAGCAGTATTATCGCACTCTATCACTATAAATCACCCACTCTCCCTCGCTTATCTTTGTTTGCTCCTTACTTTTGACCTTTTCTATCTATTTTTCGTTCACTACTTCTATGTCCTCAGTGCCTCACTCTCCTTGTGTTATGTTCACTTGTGTTTATCTACCTTCTATCCTTTCTTTTACAACAACTTCACTGCTCCTCTCTCATCGTTCTTCATCCCATGTCTTTTACTCTGCTTCCATTACTATCCCTCATTTCCTTTCTTTCAATGTCCTTCTCTTTACTTTCATCACCAAATTATTTTCTCTCAGTACCACTGTTTTAGTCGTCTTCTCCTCTCTTTCCTTTTTTTGATCCCTTACTCATTTCCTTTTCTCACTCATTGTACTCCACCTCACTCAGTTTTTCTCTTAGTGTGTCTCTCTACTAACTTCCTCACTCCATTTCCCTCAATCGTTGTATATTATCATCTCTCCCTTCATCCTTTCATTCTATGACTGTTCTTCACTTACTCTCAGTTATCTTCTATTCCTTATTCTTCTAAATGCATCCTTAATTAGACTGTTTTATGTCTCAGTCATTATCTTTTTACTTACTACTGTTTCCTGATTTAGTTTTGCTTACTCACATTGTTTTAGTATCTTTCTTACCTTCAGTTCATTTCTCTGTTCTTCTCTTCCTCTGTGTCAGTGAATCTATATGCCTTACTCTTAGTAATTTGCTCTCATTCTATTTCTTTTTTTATCTTTTTATCCTTCTACCTTACTTTATTTCCCTTTCTGTGTCCTTCACTCTTACTTTATTTCTAGATACACTGTTATGATTTTTAACCTCTTCATTTGTATCTTTTAATTTAAAATACATATTTTACTAATTATAACTTATTTTTTCTTCTCTCTTTCACAGATACAAAGTGTAGTAAAAAATGTAATTAAAGTTACATTTATTATATGGTAAGTATGACTAAAAAAATGTAGTTTGTCATCACCCTTTGCTTTAAGCTCACTAATATTTTCTCAACCAACCTCACTCCTGTTTCTTTACTCTGCTTCCCTCACTTATTCTTATTCTCCATGTTTACTCCAATTTCCCTATTTCCCCTCTCATATTCCACTTCTTTCAGTCCCTATTCTTTACTTCACTTACCCTCTGTTCCCTTCCTTTGCTTCTTCACTCATTCTGTTTTTCTTAATTATTTACCTTACTCCTACACACACACCTCACCCCCTAACAACACATACACACACTTCTGACATACACCCCACACACACACCACACACACACCTCATACACAGAAAAAAATCCCCCCACACACACACTTCACATACACACACACATTCCATACACACACATACATCTCACACATATACCCCCACACCCACACACCCCTCACACATATCTCACACACCCTCACCTCCACCCACACCGAAACACCCCACACAGCCACAACCACAGAAACACCTTACACACCGACACCCCGACCTACACCCACTGACTCCCTATAACTCACACAAACTACATTACTTATCTTTGTTTGCTATTTCACTCAAACCCATTCAGGTACTGTTACCTTTATTTCCTCTGTCCTTTGTGTTTGTCACTCCCCAGCTCTTATCCTAATTCAATTTTTCACTCTCTTTCACCCCTCTTTACTTATACTAACTGGTCTTTTCTTACCCTCCCTCACCGTTCTTCATTTATCCCAGTTACGCCACTACCGTTCATTCTCAATTTTTTTCTGTCCTATCTTTTTCTTTCAACACCCACTCACATTCTCCCACTATCTCTAGTTTAGTGTTCTTCCTCTCTCTTCCCTTCTTTCGCTCCTTTAGTGATTTTACTTTTCTCATTTTCACCCTATTACACTTTGTCTGTTTTTAACTATGTAGTAAATAATCCCTGTGTGTTTCTCCCTCTAGCTCTCTTTCTCTTAACATTACTCTCTTTGTGTTCTTCCCTCATGCTAACTCCTTCATTAATTTTTTTTTTTGTTGCGCTCCCCGGTGCGCGCCCCGGTGCATGTACAGGTACGCGTACCCTGCAGAAAAAAGATTGACACAGATTCTTTAAAAATGTAGGTTTATTTTTATAAAGTAAAGGTAGTTCTAAAAAGAACTGTTTTTTTCTTCTTTTTGTTGTTTTATATTTTTTTTATGTTTTTTGAACATTTTGTACTTTTTTTGGCTTTTCTGAACACTTTTATATTTTTTTTGTATTTTTTATGGGGAGAAACAAAAAACAGGGAATTGTAAATGGCTCAACTGGAGCATGAAAAAAATCAGGAAAAATTAGGTTTTTTTTGGACACTAATGGTTATCACCAGAAACCATGATAAGTTAAATGCTTTGCTCACCATAAGCAAGTAACTTGTTACAATATTTGCATAAACTGTTGTAATCATTAAACTTTGGTTGAATAGCAGCCAATGTGTCTCTTGCCCCCGAACCCGATGGAGTGGGTTGTTTTGATGTTGAGCGTCGAGACGTTGATGGGGGTAGTTTACTGCAGAGGTCCCTTAACTCTGCATTAGAGTAGTTGTTTGGATGCCAACGCATCATGTGGCAAATCATCGTATGATTCCCGAAGGAATACTTTTTGTTAGGGTTCCCCCTGGATAGCTCAGCACCACAAATTAAGCAAGTGACCTTTGCTGCGTTGACTTTTTTAAAACCCCTTGGGAGTTTGTAGAACTGCCATACAAAGTGCTCTTTGGGTTTGTAGGGCTGTTTATCTTCTGGCAGGAACTCTCTTGTCTGTGTCTCCTCTTCCTCATCCTCCTCCTCTTCCTGTTCACCACAAATATAATCTTCTGGTGGTCTTTTAGATGGTGGTGGGCCAGATGCTCCAGCTGCTGATACTACTGTAGCCATTTTCTGAGATAGAACTCGAAACAGGTCTTCCTCAGTCAAAGGACAAAGTCAGAATAAGGAAAAAAGGAGGGGGCTTTCATCATTTGGAAAACAAAAGTGTTCTGGACCAATGAAAAGTGTTATTTTCAAGTCACATGATCCAAGCTTTCATCATTTGGAAACCAAAACTGATCTGCACCAATGAAAAGTGTTATTTTCAGATCACATGACCCGGCGCGCTTACGCTACGCGCCCCGGGGCGCGTTGCGTAAGCGAGTCGAGACGTTGCTCGATCGTATGCGATCGCGTGCTTCCGGGTGCGCTTACGCAGTGCGTCATATGACGCATCACGCGACTACGCGAAACATCATGATGTTGTTTTCGTTCGCGGGAATAGCGCTCTCGGGACGCTCCCCGGTACACGCCCCGGGGCGCTCCGTAGCATTACGCTCACCCGTACGTTCACCGGTACGCGCCCCGGGAGCGCCCCGGGGCGCGTACCGGGGCAAACAATAAAAAAATATATATATATTTACACAATTTAAAATTTGTTATAAAAATTATTACTTTCATACCTATAGAAATTTGCTATTAAAAAACCTATGAAATTCACTGAAAAAACCATAGGTTTCACCCCAGTTATAGTTAGGAATTAGCATTTAAAAAACCTATTAAATTCACTGAAAAAACCATAGGGTTTACACCAGTTATAGTTAGCTGGAAGTTTTACTCGCATAAAACCATTGAAATTCCCACTTTATAGTTAGTTGGACTCACTATAACTTGCGCGTGCAATGCACTGCTGATGACGTCACATATTACATCACTCATGACATGGTCAGTGACATCACTCATGACATCACTGATGACACCATCCTTGTGACAGAGTGACAGACCTCCTTCCACTGTGATGTAACCCTTGAAACACATATTCAAAAATAGAAACTAAAATTTTCAAAAAAATGGAGATACCCATACCAGTTACAACAACCAATTCAATAATTCCAACATCTATATACACATCCACTCATTCACCAACAGTTCTATATAGTCACTCATACATATACTCACTCATCATATGTAGTGATACACCTATACATCCTCTTACACACTGACAGTCATCCAATAGATACTCTCACACATACTCACACATGTAAATAAACTATTGAACATCCATTTATTTGCATATACAGCTATACACACCGTACCACTTTACTTCTAAGGAAACTTACACATACTTACTCTCTTAAACAATCACTTATAGAAACACATACTAATTTAAACAGGAACTCTTACAATCCCTCACTCTCACATATACTCACTTATATACATCAATATTCACATATACTAGATTAAAACATATGTAGTTACTGATAAAGACACTAGTGAGACAGTCATTCACTCACTAACACACACATATACACACTCATCCACCCATACAGTCCTGCACATATGCTGTCTTCAAAACACATACAAAGAGAGAGTCAGTCATTCATACATGTATGTGCTAAGTAATACCCCCACCAAACCATACAAACACTCATACTGATACTAAGAAAAACATCTAATAACCCATATACACACACATGTAGCTACTCACCAACCCATGCAGCCACTTATACACAAAGTGACACACTAATACATATATTTGAATATTTAAACATTACTCTCTAATATATGTATTCACTAAGATACACTTAATAAACCAGTTAACCAATCAATTTTTTTTTTAAAAAACATCCATGTAAACACTTATTTAAACATTTATTCTTCCATCAACTTTTACATATACATATATAACACATATTTATTTTTCAGAAAGACACACGTTCACTGGATGGTGTCATCAGTGATGTCATGAGTGATGTCACTGACCATGTCATGAGTGATGTAATATGTGACGTCATCAGCAGTGCATTGCACGCGCAAGTTATAGTGAGTCCAACTAACTATAACGTGGGAATTTCAATGGTTTTATGCGAGTAAAACTTCCAGCTAACTATAACTGGTGTAAAACCTATGGTTTTTTCAGTGAATTTAATAGGTTTTTTAAATGCTAATTCCTAACTATAACTGGGGTGAAACCTATGGTTTTTTCAGTGAATATATATATATATAGGGTTGTAGACTTCCTCCTAAAATCATACACCCTGTGGATAAAAGTGAAAAAGAGGACAAGGACACACATTTAGACACAGACATAACACTCATATTTGGATAGCTGTTGGTTCCAAAAGGTTCTTTCAAGTATGGGGATAGAAAAAAAGTTTTGACAGGAATTTGTCTTACTTATCGTTTTTGGTTACAATGCCTCATGAGCCTTTAGCGCATTTTGGGGGGTTCCATCATGCTTGCATCAGCGATCTGTAGGCATTAGAAAACCTGATTTAGGATCCATTACTTACATCTATCGGTGAATCTGCTTTTTGGCTTGTTTTCTTAACTCACGGTTTTACAGGACACAATTCGCCTTCTTCCCCACAGCGCGGCTCCAACGATAACGTCGGTGTGGGGAGGGCTTGTGCTATTTATACCATAGTGTCCAGAGTTAATTGCCAAAATTACGGGCTTAATTGAAGTCGGATAGGTCCAAACATGGGCTGTTCATACCGTGTCCCTTCAGTATTCCCGGTTCCGCGCTACGGAGCAGTGTTGACAACTCCACGCATGCTCAGACATAGACGATGTTAGTGCGCATGCGTCGAAGTCAGAGACTAGGCGCATGCGCATGCGTAGATCGTGTTAGCCGGTTGTGGGATTGTACCGGTGTGAATGCTAGGTTTCACTAATGTTAATACAGAGAGGTTTCTTCGGAAATAAACGTCCATGGGGCAAAATAAAGTATAGTAAATAGCCCGGATTTTTGAAAAACTAAATGATGAATAAAGGCTCCATATGGAATGCAAATGTTTATGGGGCCAAAATGTAGTTTCATTTCTGGCAGTACAAATTTTATAAAAGCCAATATTATAAAAACCCACATATGTCAAAAATGTGATTGAGTCTTTGGCGGCTCCCATGGAGGAGATGCCGAGGTTAGATGGGAATCGGATCTATGCAATGGCCAGTTATCATGGTATCACGGAGAGAAAACAGAGCGATCGAGCACTGGGAAAGTAGTTAGTTAATGATGTGTAGTCCCTATGAGGTAATGGTTCAACACAATTGGCCCCAGGGTATGGCATCATTGAGGCCTTCGGTGTTGGAGCCCAAGTGGAACTCCATCTTTGTTCTTTTTCAAACAGGGCCGTTTCAGAGGGTAGCTGTTAAATGATGGTCCACATTAGTTCATTAACACAATGTTGCCTCTCTAGGTAATGTGCTGCCATCTTTGTTGTGGATTTTCTGCACCTCACATTGCTCTTGTGTTCACTTATCCTCACTTTCACGGGTCTGGTGGTCATGCCCACATATTCCAAACCGCAGGGTCATGTGATTAGGTACACCATGTTCTTGCTGTTGCAATTAGTGAAATTTCGTTGTTCCCACTTACTTCCATTCCTGAAGGTGAGGGACAGACTCTTCTTTGTTAGGTGACAACCACTGCAGTTGCCGCAGGGATGGTGTCCTTGTATTCGCTGTAGCCTAGGTTGTTGATTGGAAATGTTCGGTGGTCTGGTATGTACCAAGATATCCTTGAGGTTTTTACCTCTCCTGTGGGCAAAAAGTGGTTTCTCCAAATTCAGGGTTCCACTGGTTAGTGTTCTCCAATGCCTGGTAACCATTTTTGACACTTGGTTCGAATGTGTGCTACATGTGGTGACACATACTGGTCTAGATTCAGTATTGTTTCTGGGAACTTTGTCCTCCAGCAGGGCCTCTCGATTATTATTACGTGCCCTTTTCATTGCTGAGTTTATTACTTTATCAGGATAGTGTCTGAGTTGTAGTTTCTTTTTAAGATCTTGGGCCTGCGCTTTGTATTTACTTATGTCACTGCAATTACGGCGTAAGTGACGCGGGTGGAAACTGTCGAAGCGTAATAGGCAGTTCCTTGCAGTAGGTTTGAAATGGGTTTCAGTTTTCAGAGAACCTGATTCATGGTAAATGTTGAGGTCCAAGAAAATCATGGATTCGTTTGACATTGAATGGGTGAATTTTAGGTAGGTGTTTTGGTCGTTTAGCCAGATCAGAAAGTCAATGACTGACTGGTTGTCTCCTTTCCAGATGACCAAGACGTCGTCTATGTATCTCTTCCACGTCTGGATGTTGTTCCTGAAGGGGTTATTCGGGTTGAGGATCTTAGTCGTCTCTAGGTGGTGCACATACAGGCCCGCCAGGCTCGGCGCGAAAGTGCTGCCCATGCTGGTACCGTGGCACTGTAGGTACAGAGTGCCCTCATATTCAAAGAAATTCTTTGTTAGAGCAGTTGCGATGCACTCCATTACAACCCCTCGTGGGGTTTGGTATTTTCACGTGGTTGAGTGTAGTACCTCCTCTATGATGAGGAGAGTCTCGTCATGAAGCAGACTGGTGTAGAGACTCTCCACATCAAGGCTCAGCAATATCTGAGAGTCTGGGTTGAACGGGAGGTCTTTTAGTAGTTGTAGGACAGCTTTCGTGTCCTTCAAGTAGGTATTCGTGGCCTGGACTAATGGTCTCAGGAAGGCATCAGCAAACTTTGATAGAGGTTCTAGGATAGATGTTATACCTGATACTATAGGTCTACCAGGCGGTTGTGTCAGGCTTTTGTGTATCTTGGGTATGCAGTAGAAATAGGGTGTACGTGGATTTTTCTGCGTGAGGAATTCCCCTTCTTTTTTGGTTAGCCAATCATGGGCTAGGGCCTCCGCAACCATAGCTCCTATTTTGATCCTTAGTTGTTCAGTGGGATCATCAGGTAAGATTCTGTAGTTTCTCCTGTCAGACAGGAGTCTCCTGCACTCCTGGTCATATGCTGTTGGGGTTTGTAAGACAACCGCTCCCCCTTTGTCTGCTGGTTTTATCATCAAATCCCTATTCTGGGAAAGTTCTCTCATTGCTTCACTCTCCAGTTTGCTCATATTGTGAAAGGTATGGTGATTGTTGGTGTCCATTTTGCTGAGTTCTACCATTAGGGCTTTCTCGAAAGCTAGAACTTCGACTGGTAGGGCATGATCAGGAGGTGTGAATGTGGATTTTGGTCTCAGGCCAGTATCTGAATTATCAGGGGTGGTCTCTCGGTTGTGAAAGAAAGCTTTCAATTTTATACTTCTGATGAAGTGTTGTACTTCTGTATGCAAACGGAAGGTGTCTAGTTTGTTTGTGGGTACATATCCCAACCCTCTATTCAGAACTTTGTTCTGTAGTTCAGTTAGGGGCCATGGTGTGATGTTTATCACTAGGTTCCCCTCTTCCTCGTGGAGGCCTGGTTGGTCAGTGCCCCTGTCATGCTCCTGGTATGTACCCTGGGGTCTGTTTCTTCCTCGGGTTGCCAAGACACGTTGTTCCCCTTCTTGTTCCTGCCCCGGCAGGGTCCTTGAGCCCACCCTAAAAAGGCTGTTGGTTGTGGGCTACTGCTGAAGGGTCAGGCGCCCATTGTGGGTACATCGGTCCCATTGGTGGGGGCCCGTATTGGAAGTGTGGGTATTGTGGTTGGCCAAGAAAGGGGTTGTATTGCGGGGGGCCTTGGTAACCTCTCCATCTTCTCTGGCGTGGGTATTGGGATCTCTGTTGTCTAGATCCTCCCCTTTGGTATCTTTTTTGCTGATAGTTACTTGAGTTTGAGCTAGAAGAGCTGCCATCAGAGCCCACACTATCCGTGTTGCTTGTGTTGTTATTCGTAACATAGTCAGCTTTGGTGTATGGGTAGGCTCTTTCTGCTGTGAACGTATCCTTGTCTTTCTTGAGCTTACTGAACTTGCTTTGTTTTAATGTTATTTCAAAATCCGACATCTGTTGATTCAATTCCTCAATTCTTTTCTTTAAGACTGCTGGTGCGATGAATGCTTTTAACTGTACCTCAAGTTTTTGTATGTCTATTTTTAGCTCCTGGGCTTTTCTAGTGGCAGTTTGTACAATCAACACAAGTCAGTCTCTTGTGCAATGCCATGAGACCAAAGACCAGGCTTTTTTGAATATTAGGTCATCTTGAAAAAAGAAGGGCTCGTTCTTAACAATGAGACCTTGGGGCGCTATTTTGTTCCTCAGGTACTCCATCATCAAGAGGCCATGCAATGCTGTCCTGATTTGTGTTTTACGCAGATTTGTGAGTTCATCCCAATCAGCCCCTGCGGGGCCCGGGTCATTACTGCTCAATCCCTCAAAAGGATTGATGGCCGTCAATATCCTGTCGATATCTTCCTCACCAAAGGTGAGCCCATGCTCGTGTTCCATTATGATGTTGATGAGAGTGTGTTCCTAGTGTGTGTCTATGTGTGTCCAACAAAACTCCCACAGCTGTGCGCTGTCAAGGACATATGAATAACGAGCCAGGTATTTTTTTTTTAAATATCACTTTCACCACTCCACCACTCACTTTAAGAACCCCACTCACATCCACACATAGTCCACAGATAGTGCTCCCACTCAGTCGTTGGTCGTAGCACGCCGCATTCCGTAAGGGGTGCGAAGACCCCAATGATGATGCATGACACCAAGGGGCCTGTTGGTGTGTGAGGGGTATTTTAACAACACGGTGTGCTCCCTACCACAGTAGGGACTACCGCCAAAAACCACCCCCATATTTTAGTGGATTCCACTTTGTTTATTTATACCAGTGCGTCCTGCCCAGACAATGCACTGGCTGCACCCACGCTGAGCGCTTCAGGTGCCACGGTAGACGGTTTCTTTGCCAGCCTAGATGATCTGATGTTTTCTCCTGACACTCCTGAGAATAACTTTTGATTATTTCATACAGCGTTCCCTGAACAATTCGGCCTTCATTTTTCAAAACAATCCGCTAATTTGAACTTTTCCCAAAATAGAACTTTTGGCACAGAGTAATCTGCTTAAAGTAGAACTATTCTTAGAGAACACGATTTCGTGTTAGAACTTCCTAAAAGGACAATATTTGACTTCAACCTCGAAAACAAACACAGTTAAAAACTTATGCTATGGGACAGATTTCAGGTATCAATTGATGAATGTACTTTTGTATTATTTAAAAACAATACTGTCTCCAGAAGCTTGGGGAGAGTTGTAGGGGTGCTGCCTGTTCTATGGAGTCGTCTGTTTGGCCTGGTACAAGCGCTTAGAGACCCCCGGGTGATAATGCGCTATATAAATTGAAATAAATAAATAAATGGGAGAATATATGCTCATGATTTATCCTTGATTTCAGATGACGCCTATAAATTATGCATACAGTATATACTCATTTCATGTGAACAAGCCTATTCAAATGCATTTTTTGTATTTTGGGGTGGGATTGTGAACACTTTGCTTTAGATATGTTCAGTGCTTAGGTATTATTGAACTTAATAATCGTGGAGTGGATGTTATGTGGGAATCTAGGACCCTAGTGTAATTTTCCCGATTCATGCCCATATATAGGTATGATTCACCCAATCCTTATATAGGCATAGGAATCATTACCTTTTTTAGTCTTAGCCTGTTCAGCCCAAATGGCTACTTCCACTAAACTCCGAGAATCCACAACGATTTCTTGGAAAAACCAGCCTTCAGCAGTCAGGAACTTCCCCCTGCTTGAATACTAATTTATCCAAGAACTCCTGGAGTTTTCAAGGAACTGAGGCACTAGTGACGATATTATGTCCAATCTTACGTCAAACTCGGCACCTTCAAAGTATAAATATGCCTACATTTGCCCAGTCAAACACGCAGTGGTTTAGGAGCAGATCGACTAACTACTTGCCCGACGCCCTGCTGCTGCAAGTGTCGAAGGAAGCCGACCCTCCAACTGACACACTCAGAAGACGCTGTCTTTTCTCTTGCCGAGAAATCCAGCTCCGGTGTTTCCAGGCTACCCTTGCGGGTTGCTGGGAGATCGAGTCCTGAGAGAGAGATACAAGACCTCTATCATTCTAAAACCAAGGTACGGAGCTGATTAGACCCTTAGAGAATTCTTGGAACAGATTCTTGGCAGAAAATTACTAGACTTAAGCTACACCACACTTACTCCTCCCTCGTACTAGACTTAGGTTAGGTACCCCGGGGTAGGCGTATTTTAGAAGCACCAGTTGAGTACTTTTAGCCACTATTTTATCACTGTATGTATTTTATGCATTTTATGTATTCTATGTTTATGGCTTAGAAACCATATCATGCTCTTACAGTACTGTTTTATAATACTATTCGTATTATATGCATTGTACTTCTTAACTAGCATTTCAATTGTAGCAGTGCATTTCTTATGCTTAAGAAATAAGACTGTTCAATAAATACTTTTATTGAAAACGCCCATCTCTCTATTTCTAAGCAACTCTGGTGAAATGAAGCATGCACATCTGACTGAGTGAAATAGCCATCTATTGTTTCATTCTGGGGAAACAAAGTTGTCATGTTATATGGTTGTCAGAGACTAATCCCTTCTTGTACTTTCGAGAAAGTTTCTAGTGACCTCTGAGCTAGCTGGCACACACAATTAAGTCTAATATATTCGGCAGAGACCTAGTCGACTTAAGTCCTACGTCTAAGCTGCAGGATATATTATTCCAATGCGCAGAGCCTATTGGGAGTATAGGAACTACACTACAGACCATTGTCACCATTTATCCAACAGGTTCCTGAATAAGGACTTTCAGAATATGAAATTGTATTAGGATTTCCAGGACGATCTACAGTTATTTGGATCCACAAGTTGCCCTGATGATGTTCCCCCTTTGGGACTGGCACTCTTTGTTTGATGTTTTCGAGCTGTTAATTTATGTTTTTTTTAATAAAGTACTGTTTTTTCACTACTGTTGACTACTGGACTCCATGACCTGGAGCACACCCATTTCAAAAACCACATTCTTGGATCTGGAGAACAGAGGTGCAAGGCAACGGCTGGGGTTGGGGTTGGTTACGCAAGAATACTGCAAATTGGGACAAGAGTGTGGTGCGGATACAGGGGCCCACAGTTGCTTTTGTGGAAATGCATCAAAGACATGTGTGAAGAAGTTTAATAGGACTGACTTTGAGACTCTTCCGACTCTGCCAGTTGTTGGTTGGAAGGTACAAGAGACCAACAGGTGCAGCACTGCCAGCATCTTTGTCTGCGGAGGGATGTTGGTTGTCTGCTGTGCTGGTACCGTCAGCCTGTGGGCAGTGTGGTAGTGTGCACCAACTTGAGAATGGGGCGATAATTCTTTCGCCACTTTTGCTGCGCTAAAGTGCAGATAACTCAGCGATAAGTCCCCACTGTTGGGTTATAGGGTGGCTCTAATACAAGCCCTTGTGTTTATTAGGAGTTTGTTGTAGCTACATGAGAATCACAAGAAAATATTTTTTTAAAAGGTGAAAAAACGAGAAACGTGGGCAGGCTGCAAACACCCTGCCCCCTAGGCCTGCTCAGTGGACCCCAAAAGGACCCCCAGAGCCAAAAAAAGCATTTAAAAAAAAAAAGAAAGCGACTAGGTGCGAGAATCCAGATAAAAAAAAAAAAAATGATGGGGCGTATTCTCAAGGGCTTATCGCTTTGTTATCGGCAATTTAGTGCAGAAAAAGTGACGACCTGGTGCAACCTGCGATATATCCAGTATTCCAGCTAAAGGTTCTGCAAAAAACATTGCCACGGATGAGAGAGACAACTAAGGCTAATGATGTGCAGAGTAGGCATTCCCTTGCAAGCAAACACGAAAGCATCACTTCCCAATATTTTCAACGACCAGCCAAATCTGCGATCCGATCCAAAAACAGGCGATAAGACGCGTTAGCAATGTGAATTTAACACCTGCCTGTTACTGGAGTAAAGCAGGATGAATACCTACAGTATGAAAGGGAGCCCCGCTGAGAGCCACATCTGAAGACCAACATATGTCATGGAGCTTCTGATCATGCAGCTCTGATACCCAAGAGGGCCACAACACCCACCGCCACGACCCCCACTACCCCCCCAGACCATCCCCCGACTACCACCGAGGCAGCGCAGAACAGGACAGCGAACATACCGAAAATGGCAAGGCCCCTCAACCACACAATAGCTGAATGTTGGAAGAGGTGGGAACAAATTATGTGTGAAGGAGGCAAGCCACCCATGAATAAGAATGCACACAATGTCAAGTGTGGCGGTGATGTGCTGGGGAGACCTCACTCTGCAGAACACAGACCTCTCCATGTGGACATATACTGCTGGTGCTTGTAGTGTTGTGGACAGTGGACGCAACCATGTTACCTGAGCCAGTGGAGAAGATCTCTGTCATGTAGATGTGTTGTCCCCCCTGTAAGCGTTAGTGGATTGGGCTGGTCTGACGTACGCTACTCCAGCGTAGGAGTGTGAATAAATAGGCTAGAGCTCTGGGGGTGGCTCACTTCCGGGAAGGCCAGCGCGTCTGCCAGCGTGTCTGCCAGGGCGGCGGCCCTCACCCTGCCATGAGGCCGCTGCCGTGACTGTCGGCCTCCTCAACACAGGCCCCCTGCGAATCAAGTGGCACAGCACCAACTACAGCTTTGGACCTACACTGCGGACAACAGGGCTCACAATTCAGATCGAGTCCCGATTCCAGATGCAGCAGTCCAGTAGGCAACAGACATTGCTACCAGTGCGGCCCGCCCGGACCATGCATCATCGCAGGCTGCACACCCGCTTAGCGCCACAGGTGCCACTAACTCAGTGCACCACAAGTCACCGTCACGTGGCCTTATTGAGGTAGAATTAATTAGGCAAAAGACATTGCTCCCAGTGCGGCCCGCCCGGACCACGCATCATCACTGGCTGAGCACACATTTAGTGCTTCAGGTGCCACTAACTGCAGCTCAAGTCAACGCCACGTGGCTGTGGGCCCTTGCTGATCGCTTCCTCTGGCCTACACTGCGGTCAGCAGGGCTCACAATTCAAATTCAGTCTTAATTCATTAATTGCAGAGTCCAGCAGGCAACAGACATTGCTCCCAGTGCGGCCCGCCCAGGCCACGCATCACCACTGGCTGAGCACACATTGAGTGCTTCAGGTGCCACTAACTGTGCAGCTCAAGTCAACATCACGTGGCTGTGGACCCTTGCTGACCGCTGCTTCCAGCCTGCACTGTGGACAGCAGGGCCCACAATTCAGATCGAGTCACGATTGCAGATGATGCAGTCCAGTAGGCAACAGACATTGCTACCAGTGTGGCCAGCCCGGACTAACATCATCACTGGCTGCAAACACTCTGAGTGCTTCAGGTGCCACTAACTCAGTGCACCACAAGTCACCCACACGTGGCCTTATTGAGGCATAATTCATTAGGCAAAAGACATTGCTCCCAGTGCGGCCCGCCCGAACCACACATCATCGCTGGCTGTGCACACACTGAGTGCTTCAGGTGCCACTGACTCTGTGCAGCTCAAATCAACGCCACGTGGCTGTGGGCCCTTGCTGACCGCTGCCTCCGGCCTACACTGCGGATAGCAGGGCTCACAATTCAGATCCCGTCGCGATTGCAGATGACACAGTCTAGTAGGCAACAGACATTGCTACCAGTGTGACCCGCCCGGACCACGCATCATTGCAGGCTGCGCACCCTCTGAGCCCCACAGGTGCCACTAACTCAATGCACCACAAGTAACCGCCACGTGGTCTTATTGAGGCAGTATTCATTAAGCAAATGACATTGCTGCCAGTGCGGACCGCCTGGACCACGCATCATCGCTGGCTGTGCACGCGCTGAGTGCTTCAGTTGCGACTAACTGTGAGTCAATGCTACATGGCTGTGGTCCCTTGCTAACCGCTGCCTCCGGCCTACACAGCAGACAGCAGGGCTCACAATTCAGATCGAGTTGCAATTGCAGATGATGCAGTCCAGAAGGCAACAGAAATTGCTACCAGTGCAGCCTGCCCAGACCATGCATCATCGCTGGCTGTGCACACGCTGAGTGCTTCAGGTGCCACTAACTCAGTGCACCACTAGTCACTGACACATGGCCTTAATGAGGCAGACTTCATTAGGCAAACGACATTGCTCCCAGTGCGGCCAGCCCGGACCACGCATCATCGCTGGCTGCACACACGCTAAATGCTTCAGGTGCCACTAACTGTGCAGCTCAAGTCAACGCCACGTGGCTGTGGGCCCTTGCTGACCGTTGCCTCCGGCCTACACTGCGAACAGCAGGGCTCACGATTCAGATTGAGTCGCGATTGCAGATGACGCAGTCCAGTAGGCAACAGACATTGCTACCAGTGTGGCCCGCCCGGACCACGCATCATCACTGGCTGCGCACACGCTGAGTGCTTATGGTGCCACTAACTCAGTGCATCACAACTCACTGACACTTGGCCTTATGGAGGCAGAATCATTAGGCAAAAGACATTGCTCCCAGTGTTGCCCGCCCAGACCATGCATCATCGCTGGCTGTGCACACGCTAAATGCTTCAGGTGCCATTAACTGTGCAGCTCAAGTCAACGCCACATGGCTGTGGGCCCTTGCTGACCGCTGCCTCCGGCCTACACTGCGGACAGCAGGGCTCATAATTCAGATGGAGTCGCGATTGCAGATGAAGCAGTCCAGTAGGCAACAGACATTGCATCCAGGGCGGCCTGCCCGGACCACACATCATCGCTGCCTAAGCACACACTGAGTGTTTCAGGTGCCACTAACTGTGCAGCTCAAGTCAACGCCACGTGGCTTTGGGCCTTTGCTGACCGCTGCCTCCGGCCTACACTAAAGACAGCAGGGCTCACAATTCAGATTGAGTCACGATAGCAGATGATGCAGTCCAGTAGGCAAAAGACAATGCTACCAGTGCGGCCCTCCCGGACCACGCATCATTGCAGGCAGTGCACCCTCTGAGCGCCACAGGTGCCACTAACTCAGTTTACCATAAGTAACCTCCACGAGGCCTTATTGAGGCAGAATTCAGTAGGCATCATACATTCCTACCAGTGCGGCCAGCCCGGACCACGCATCATCGCTGGCTGAGCACACGCTGAGTGCTTCAGGACCCCTAACTCAGTGCACCACTAGTCACCGACACATGGCCTTATTGAGGCAGAATTCAATAGGCAAAATACATTGCTCCCAGTGCGGCCAGCCCTGACCACGCATCATTGCTCGCTGCACAAACACTGAGTGCTTCAGGTGCCTCTAACTCTGTGCAGCTCACGTCAATTCCACGTGGCTGTGGGCCCTTGCTGACCGCTGCATCTGGCCTACACTGCAGACAGCAGGGCTCACAATTCAGATTGAGTCACGATCGCAGATGACACATTCCAGTAGGCAACAGACATTGCTACCAATGCGGCCTGCCTGGACCACACATCATCACAGGCTGCGGACCCCCTGAGCACCACAGGTGCCACTAACTCATTGCACCACATGTAACCGCCACATGGCCTTATTGAGGCAGACTTCATAAGGCAAAAGACATTGCTCCCAGTGCGGCCCGCCCTTCCACGCCTCATTGCTGGCTGCACACACACGAAGTGCTTCAGGTGCCACTAACTGTGCAGTTCAAATCTTGCTGACCGTTGCCTGCGGCCTACACTGCGGACAGCAGGGCTCACAATTCAGATCGAGTCACGATTGCAGATGACGCAGTCCAGTGGCAACAGACATTGCTACCAGTGCAGCCCGCCCGGACCACGCATCATTGCTGGCTGTGCACATACTGAGTGCTTCTGGTGCCACTAACTCAGTGCATCACAAGTCACTTACACGTGGCCTTATTGAGGCAGAATCATTAGGCAAAAGACATTGCTCCCAATGTTGCCTGCCCAGACCATGCATCATCGCTGGCTGTGCACACGCTGAGTGCTTCAGGTGTCACTAACTGTGCAGCTCAAGTCAAAGCCACTTGGCTTTGGGCCTTTGCTGACCGCTGCCTCCGGCCTTCACTACAGACAGCAGGGCTCACAATTCAGATCAAGTCGCGATAACAGATGATGCAGTCCAGTAGGCAAAAGACATTGCTACCAGTGTTGCCCTCCCGGACCACACATCAATGCAGGCTGCGTACCCTCTGAGCACCACAGTTGCCACTAACTCAGTGCACCACAAGTAACCACCACATGGCCTTATTGAGGAAGAAATCAGTAGGCAACAAAAATTGCTACCAGTACTGGCCGCCCGGACCACGTATCATCGCTGGCTGAGCACACGCTGAGTGCTTCAGATGCCACTAACTCAGTGCAGCTCAAGTCAACGCCACGTGGCTGTGGGCCCTTGCTGACCGCTGCCTCCAGCCTACACTTGCGGACAGCAGGGCTCATACTTCAGATGGAGTCGCGATTGCAGATGAAGCAGTCCAGTAGGCAACAGATATTGCTACCAGTGCGGCCCTCACGGACCACACATCATTGCAGGCTGCGCACCCTCTGAGCACCACAGGTGCCACTTACTCAGTGCACCGCAAGTAACCACCAGGTGGCCTTATTGAGGCAGTATTCATTAGGCAAATGACATTGCTCCCAGTGTGGCCCACCTGGACCACGCATCATCGCTGGCTGCGCACACGCTGAGTGCTTCAGGTGCCACTGTCTCTGTGCAGCTCAAGTCACCCACACGTGGCCTTATTGAGGCATAATTCATTAGGCAAAAAACATTACTCCCAGTGCGGCCCGCCCGGACCACACATTATCGCTGGCTGTGTACACACTGAGTGCTTCAGATGCCACTGACTCTATGCAGCTCAAGTCAACGCCACGTGGCTGTGGGCCCTTGCTGACCGCTTCCTCCGGCCTACACTGTGGACAGCAGGGCTCATAATTCAGATCGAGTTGCAATTGCAGATGACGCAGTCCAGTAGGCAATAGACATAGCTACCAGTGCGGCCCACCCGGACCACATATCATCGCTGGCTGAGTGCTTCAGGTGCCACTAACTCAGTGCACCACTAGTCACCCACACGTGGCCTTATTGAGGCATAATTAATTAGGCAAAAAACATTACTCCCAGTGCGGCCCGCCCGGACCACACATCATCGCTGGCTGTGTACACACTGAGTGCTTCAGGTGCCACTGACTCTATGCAGCTCAAGTCAATGCCACATGGCTGTGGGCCCTTGCTGACAGCTGCCTCCGGCCTACACTGCGGAGAGCAGGGCTCACAATTCAGATCAAGTCGTGATTGCAGATGACGGAGTCCAGTAGGCAAAACACATTACTCCCAGTGCGGCCTGCCCGGACCAAGCATCATCAGAGGCTGCACACCCGCTGAGCACCACAGGTGCCACTAACTCAGTGCACCACATGTAACCGCCACATGGCCTTATTGAGGCAGACTTCATTAGGCAAAAGACATTGCTCCCAGTGCGACTAGCCCTGACCATGCATCATTGCTCGCTGCACAAACACTGAGTGCTTCAGGTGCCTCTAACTCTGTGCAGCTCAAGTCAATTCCACGTGGCTGTGGGCCCTTGCTGACCACTGCATCTGGCCTGCACTGCAGACAGCACACGCTGAGTGCTTCAGGTGTCACTAAGTCAGTGCAGCTCAAGTCAACGCCACGTGGCCCTGGGCCCTTGCTGACCGCTGCCTCCGGCCTACACTTGTGGACAGCAGGGCTCACAATTCAGATCGAGTCGTGAATGCAGATGAAGCAGTCCAGTAGGCAACGGACATTGCTACCAGTGCGGCCCGCCCGGACCACACATCATCGCTGGCTGCGCACCCTCTGAGCACCACAGGTGCCACTTACTCAGTGCACCACAAGTAACCGCCACATCATCGCTGGCTGCGCACACGTTGAGTGCTTCGGGTGCCACTAACTCAGTGCACCACAAGTCACCGACACATGGCCTTATGGAGGCATATTTCATTAGCCAAAAGACATTGCTCCCAGTGAGGCCCGCCCGGACCACACATCATCGCTGGCTTTGTACACACTGAGTGCTTCAGGTGTCACTGACTCTGTGCAGCTCAAGTCAACGCCACGTGGCTGTGGGCCCTTGCTGACCGCTGCCTCCGGCCTACACTGCGGACAGCAGGGCTCACAATTCAGATTGAGTCGCGATTGCAGATGACGGAGTCCAGTAGGCAAAAGACATTGCTCCCAGTGCGGCACGCCCTGACCACACATCATCGCTGGCTGTGCACACACTGAGTGCTTTAAGTGCCACTAACTGTGCAGCTCAAGTCAACGCCACGTGGCTTTGGGCCTTTGCTGACTGCTGCCTCCGGCCTACACTGCGGACAGCAGGGCTCACTATTCAGATCGAGTCGCGATTGCAGATGACACAGTCCAGTAGGCAACAGACATTGCAACCAGTGCGGCCCGCCCAGACCACGCATCATCGCTGGCTGTGCACACGCTGAATGCTTCAGGTGCCACTAACTGTCAACGCCACTTGGCTGAGACCCCTTGCTGACCGCTGCCTCCAGCCTACGCTGCCGTTACAAGGACTCCCTATTCAAATTCTGTCTTGAATCATTAATTGCAGAGTCCAGTAGGCAACTAACTATAACGTCCTTGAAACCTGCGCCTTTTTCAGTGAATTTCTAAGGTTTTTTAAATGCTAATTTCTAACAACATGATTGTACTCAGAAGATCCAATATTTCGAAAATGTTTTCCCCACATATTTTATCTTTTGTTCCATACTCCTACACTGCGGTCAGCAGGGCTCACAATTCAAATTCAGTCTTGATTTATTAACTGCTGAATCTCTGGCTGCTCACACGCTGAGTGCTTCAGGTGCCACTAACTCTGCAGCTCAAGTCAAGGCCACATGTCTGTGGGCCCTTGCTGACCACTGCCTCAGGCCTACACTGCGGTCATCAGTACTCACAATTCAAATTCAGTCTTGATTCATTAATTACAGAGTCCAGTAGGCAACAGACATTGCATCCAGTGTGGCCCGCCCAGACGACGCATCATCACTGGCTGGGCACACACTGAATGCTTCAAGTGGCACTAACTCAGTGCAGCTCAAGTCAATGCCACGTGGCTGTGTGCCCTTGCTGACCGCTGCCACAGGCCTACACTGTGGTCAGCAGGGCTCACAATTAAAATGTAGTCTTCATTTATTAATTGCCGAGTCCAGTAGGCAACAGACATTGCATCCAGTATGGCCGGCCCGGACGATGCATCATCACTGGCTGCGCATACACTGAGTGCTTCAGGTGCCACTAACTCTGTGCAGCTCAAGTCAACGCCACATGGCTGTGTGCCCTTGCTGATCGCTGCCTCTGGCCTACACTGCAGTCAGCAGTGCTTGCAATTCAAATTCAGTCTTGATTCATTAATTGCAGAGTCCAGTAGGCAACAGACATTGCATCCAGTGTGGCCCGCCCGGACGGCACATCATCGCTGGCTGCACACACACTGAGTGCTTCAGGTGCCACTAACTCTGTGCTGCTCAAGTCAATGCCACGTGGTTGTGGGCCCTTGCTGACCGCTGCCTCTGGCCTACACTGCGGTCAGCAGGTCTCACACATATCCAATCCTGACCTGAAAGAACACGCCATCATCGCTGGCTGTACACACACTGAGCTCTTCAGGTGCCACTAACTCTGTGCATCAAAACTCATGGACGCGTTATGATTGACTTTCGTGCTGTAGACCCCGAACGCAACAATGCGACCTCAGGCAGCAGGAATATCCTAAAGGGACATTAACAATTTCTTCACATGAGCACGCTCATCTCTAGTGCCCCTACCTCAGTGCATCACAAGTCATGGACCCTTTATGATAGAATCTTTTGTGTATGATTTCAGATCTGGTGCCCCTACCTCAGTACACCACAAGTCATGGACCCTTTACAATAGAATCTTTTGTGTGTGATTTCAGATCTGGTGCCCCTACCTTAGTGCATCACAAGTCATGGACCTTTTATGATTGAATCTCTTTATGTAATCAGATGATCACTGTTGTAGTTGATGCCAGCACCAACCATTCCCTGAGGGCTGGCCTAGACTCATCCCACATGCATCCAGCACAGGCATCACTGGAAATGTGACCGTGGTAATAAAAAGGGGCCAGGCGCACGTGCCCCTAGCCAGTTCCACTATCTATCTAACTGTGTCCGTGTGTTCATTATGTATGCATGATGGCCCCGGGCCCTACCACATTACATTGTGCTGTGGACAGCGGACGCAACCATGTTACTTCTGGCAGTGGGCAAGACATTTGTTATGTAGCTTTGTCATCCCCCCTGTTAGCATAAGCAGAGAGGGCAGAGATGGCGTACGCCAGTACAGTGTAGAGGTGTGCAGAATTTACCCAGGGTTCTGGCCGTGGTTCCGTTCTGGACTCGACAAGGAATTAACTAATGCGTGTGTCTGTGTTTTAGTGTTGGCGCCACCTGGCACACATAGACAATCTTGAAATGTAGCATGCATCCAGAGGGCGGGCTCGCATGAACGGAGAAATGAAGGAGCTCAAGACCGCTCAGGATCTTGGCTCATACTTGCCAAGTGTTGTGTGCACCTATATTGCCGCAGCATGAGCCACATGCCTAGCCCTACTCACAGCGCAACTTCAGCCAGGCATGAACTCTACATCTGTGTCCGCCCTATCCTTACCATAGCCCTACACTCATGTGGCCAGCTACCTTCAAAGGCCAACATCAGTGTGTCGTTGTCAGGCTTGTGGACATGCACAGAAAAGCATGACAGTGATTCGCCATAGGAGTGCAAATGATGCAACCACGCAGCACACACAAGTAAATAGGCTCAGATGGAGGGAGGGAGGAGCAACTGTGAGGCAACGTAACACACAGTGATGCCACACGTTTGCCACATGCAAGACACGTCAAACATGAATCCCAAAGTCTCACATATCCCACCCCACCCAAACAAGCCCCATCACATTGCCTGAATGCAAGCAAATGACAAACTAACATTAGGGTTGAAAGCTCCTTTGTCTGAACTATCAGGCGGGAGCACATCTATTGGTTACACATAATAACCCTTAGCAACTGACTTCTACCCCCATTCCGCTCAATGCTAGTTTCCTTAGTAATAGTTCATGGAACATTCAACTAAACTGACAGGCCACAAGTTCAACATATTTTCAAGTTCAATGGACAATATGGAGTCAGCACCCATCGATGAAATATTCTTTAGCAGTCTCTCCTGTTCTCAATACATATAAGAGTGCTAAGTCTTGTAATAAGAAAAAATCCGTACTGTTGCAAAGTTTCTTATTCAAATTCTTTATTGTGGTAATCCAAGACAGGCAAAAAATCCAAGCACAAATATGGATTTCCCTTCTTAGCCGACGCGTTTCATCTCTAACACTGAGACTTCTTCAGGGCTAAGGATAAAACATAAGATAATTACACACTTATCACTTTATACATAAATTAGTTTTTTTTTAAAAACAATAGAAATTTTGGAACAATGCAATTTCACATAAATATTTTGTATACAGGATTCATCCGAATTGGCTAACACCTGGACTCATATTTTTAACAGAACAAAAGATAGGATGTACATAAGAAGTATTGTCAATGTGAAAAAAGACAATATCCTATTTAATCCAAAGGGGTACTTTAAGTTTTTATAAAAACGATCTGGTATTGAGAAACCTGCTTAAGATACATTGATTTCCAGAGGATCTATGTAATAAACGAAACCCAAGAAGAACATGTAAGTAACCTGCATACCTCAAATATCAGTATTAGTCAAAGAAATCATCATCAATACAGCAAAGTAAGATTCCTTGAGAATGGCAGGTCAATGATTCCTAAAGAGACATGTGAAAAATAAATTAAAATTTAAGACAATAGTTATACTCTTAATTCAGCAGTTGCCACATGTTGTTAACTTATACTTAGTTTTACAAAGAACAATATAATCCTAGAGATCAATATTTCCTTGCTGCACAAAAATCAAGATTCTCCTATAAAGAGGAATATCAAAAGTTATTTTTATAAGATTTTTTGGAAATTTAAGCACTTGTAAGGAAAGGTAATCACTAAAACCTTTAGTATGGACTTATACTGCATATTTCATGATCTTAGGTCTTAATTTTTCAGCCTAACTTTGTACAGAAAAAAGTTGTTGGACCATCATTTTAAAGGCTAGGTAGTCCCTAAACCAAAGGGCATATATTTGGTTACTTTTTACGTCTAAGTCTTTGAAAAGTGTGATTAGGATAATCTTCTCAAGGAATAACAATATATGTTGTTCTTGTTCTTTGTCAGGCTGTAAACAAGATATAAAAAATACATTTAAGGCATGAGGTCACTAGAACCAGAATTCTCAATACTCTAGAAGTGAAATAAAAATGCCATGTGTAGTTTTTGGAAAGTACCTGTTTACATTATACTTGGTCTTGTTCCGCTGTAAGTGGCCCACCGGGAAAGAGAGAAAAGAGACAAAGACCACTTTCAATTACTGATCTTACATCATATAAACATTTTTTGGTAATAACTTATATGCAATCTGTCTCTCTCCCAGGTTATACCATTGATGGATTTTCTAATAAAAGATGTCTAGTTAGCTTATAATATCCTGACATTTTAGTACAAGCTCTATATGGTTTGTGTAGACTCACCATAAATACATCATTTGTTGGTTACTGACATTGAACAAAGAGGTGGAGCATGCCTGGGGCCCCAGAGCCAAGACCTGGTGTGATCATATCATATTTTATGCCCGCTACATTGATGATGTCGTTTTAATATGGAATGGACCAGTGAGAGATCTTATGGCCTATTTTAATTACCTTAATGAGAATGACTTTAATGTCAGATTAACTATCAAATACTCGGCCACCGAAATAGATTTCTTAGACCTGAAACTGTATGCCCATGATGGAAAAATTCACAGTGATGTTTTCAAAAAACCGACGGCATGCAACAGTATAATGCACGCCACAAGTGCTCATCCTCAATCGACCATAAAAGCCATACTTTATGGTGAGATGGTGCGCGCTAGACGCAATTGCAGTAGAGATTGTGATTTCTCTAAAAATTTGGGCCAGATTAAACAAAATTTCAAAGGCAGGGGATATGATTCTGAATGTTTGGATAAAGCAGAAACACGTGCATTGACTCTGGACAGAGCACGCATGTTGACTCAAACCAAAAACAAGAAAACCAGTGATACTCACTGGGCACAAGTACCTTTTATCACCAAATATAGTTCATATAGCAGTCATGTATATAATATACTACGCAAGAACTGGCATCTTCTGAAATCAGACAGCATTCCGAATGATATTGTTTCTACAAAACCTAAGATTGTCTACAAGAGAGGATCTACCTTGAAAGATACTCTTTGCTCTAGTTATGTAAGAACATCGCAAAAAAAGATCACCTGGTTTCCTGAAAACCCAAAGGTTCTTACACATGTGGCCGGATGTTCTGTATGCAAATTTGGCAAGAATAAAACAATCTAATTCTCATATAACGGCTCAAGACGCTTTGAAATAAAGGAGTTCATTAACTGCAATACCACCTATACAGTATATCTACTATTATGCGCATGTGGGAAAACTTATGTTGGCAGCAGTATTCGTTGCTAAAAACTCGATTGCAGGAACACGTTAGAGCCATCAATAATGGAGAAGTTAAATATCCGATGGCAGTTCATATCTGTAAAGAACATTCTAAAGAAAGCAATATTGAATTCCACGCGATTGATCATTTAAAAACATGGATCAGAGGAGGCAATAGGGAGCTTGCCCTTAGACAATTGGAATCTAGATGGATTTGCCGTTTGAGAAACGTACAGTATGGGTTGAATCAAAATTCTGAATTCCATCATTTTTTGTGAATCTATACACATCTGTAAATTCTAGCTCATTTTCTGCTATCAATTGTTTGGAATTATAATTAATGTTCTGTTTTATCATGGAATTTAAAACTTTTTGTAAACTACATTGCACATGAGATTTTTATATTGCCAATCACTTTAAATGTCCATTATTCGGCTAAATATACCTTAATGGTCTTACACATTCTTGTCACATACTTACCATCTACCATGCTAGATTAATGTTTTGGAATCTTTTCCCAATTTGTATAATGATGTAAATAACCGACAACTCCAGCACTTATATACATTATGAATGCCGAATATATTTATGTAATTATTATGACTACTCTAAGGAATTTATTAAGAAATAAGGTTGTGTTATAAGACTTGCCTCTAATATCAATTGGTCACTAACATTCCCTACATCAATCTTGCCAGTAAAAACATCCAGGGCACAAGGATGGCTTATATTCTGCATCACGGTTTACTATACTAATAGTTTGCATTTCTCTATACTGATTTGCACTGTATTTGATCCAGCTATAAAGCTTATGATTGAATCTCAATACAAACTTGACAGGTTGAAGTTTTACATCCCGAATAATGTTATTTACTGATAATATAGTCAGTTTTATTTTAACTTGCCCATCATTAGCAACATAATTGTATGTCTCCAGATGGCTGCTGCATCTCTCCACAAGTAATACGCTACTCACTTCGGGTTTTTTAATTCCTTGTTCCCAATGTTCATTTAATAGGTTACAATTTTATAGAGAACAATATCGTTTCTAATTGGGGGTTATACCCTGGCAGTTTTATATATCTTTACTCGTCATAAACGATACACACTTAATACAATACGAATGCCCGTTCCAGGATGGCCGCTGTGCTTTCTACTAGTGAGTTATATGGGTTCTGTAACGAACATGCGCGATAGAGTGTGAACACATTCTTATATTGTCTATTCTAAACCAATTTTGCTGACTATTGCATTTATGATATAATATTCATTTGATTTTTTTCCCTTGTCCACGTGACAAGTTTACAACTTACGTAATTTTACTAACTCATAACAAATGCGATGTAGTCTTTTACGCACTCGTTCGCTTTTAACATTTACCAAATCAGTTTAATTTTCAGTTATATAAAACTATTTTCATTCTGTGAGATTAAGAGCAAGTTCTAAAAATATGTACTCCTTATCAACAATGTGCATTCAATTTTTCAAGATGGCCGCTGCGCTCGTAATTCGCGGCATGCGTTCTACTTTAAATTTACATGTTTACCTTTACTTTACAAATTCGTGAAAGGATTTATAGAAACCATTTCGCGAATGCGAGGCTAATTCCTGTATTTACTTTATTTGTGGATATAATCCTCTAAAAAACTGGATGGCGGTCAATTACACTCTCAATTACATTCATCTCCATTTTCAATATTAAAATATTTGCGCGAATGAAATTAGCGCAAAAAATACACATTTTGGATAGTAGATCAATCTCTCCATTTCCACATAGATTTCTGATGTGGTTTCTCTTTATTTCCAGCTTTCGTATAGTAAGATCTAGGGACTTTTGCTTTTGTTTCATATTACAAGATGGCTGCCGTGTTTTTCATTACTAACGCAATATTTTTTGGCGCTTCTTGCACCAGGTAGCAAATTGAATTCAGGTGTACCCAATTGTCTTATTAACATGGGTATATAAGGAGCAGGTCTGACAGCTCACAATTTAGATGCTGTTTGACCGGTGATACGCGACTCTCCTTTGGCTACCATGCCTCTTTTCTGGTAAGTTGGGTTATAGACCTTGCTTTGCTTAAAAACTATTAAAGATGGCATTTACCTCAATTTTGCTCTTAAAACATTTTCTTTTCATTACCAGATCTGACCATATCACCACTTTTAAAGAATTTTTTAACTACTTTTGAGCTCTTGACAAAATTCCAAATAATTACATTGAAAGAATATGATACATCTTATTAATTGGCCAACTTTACCAGTCAGTGTTTCACCTCTCTTATAATGGGGACTTTTTACTAAACACTTATAATCTAATATGGCGAGTAAAAGTACTTTGTTCAATGTCAGTAACCAACAAATTATGTATTTATGGTGAGTCTACACAAGCCATATAGAGCTTGTACTAAAATGTCAGGATATTATAAGCTAACTAGACATCTTTTATTAGAAAATCCACCAATGGTATAACCTGGGAGAGAGACAGATTGCATATAAGTTATTACCAAAAAATGTTTATATGATGTAAGATAAGTAATTGAAAGAGGTCTTTGTCTCTTTTCTCTCTTTCCCGGTGCGCCACTTACAGCGGAACAAGACCAAGTATAATGTAAACAGGTACTTTCCAAAAACTACACATGGCATTTTTATTTCACTTCTAGAGTATTGAGAATTCTGGTTCTAGTGGCCTCATGCCTTAAATGTATTTTTTATATCTTGTTTACAGCCTGACAAACAACAAGAACAACATATATTGTTATTCCTTGAGCAGATTATCCTAATCACACTTTTCAAAGACCTAGAGGTAAAAAGTAACCAAATATATGCCCTTTGGTTTAGGGACTACCTAGCCTTTAAAATGATGGTCCAACAACTTTTTTCTGTACAAAGTTAGGCTGAAAAATTAAGACCTAAGATCATGAAATATGCAGTATAAGTCCATACTAAAGGTTTTAGTGATTACCTTTCCTTACAAGCGCTGCAATTTCCAAAAAATATTATAAAAATAACTTTTGATACTCCTCTATATAGGAGAATCTTGATTTTTGTGCAGCAAGGAAATATTGATCTCTAGGATTATATTGTTCTTTGTAAAAACTAAGTATAAGTTAACAACATTTAGTAACTGCTCAATTAAGAGTATAACTATTGTCATACATTTTAATTTATTTTTCACATGTCTCTTTAGGAATCATTGACCTGCCATTCTCAAGGAATCTTACTTTGCTGTATTGATGATGATTTTTTTGACTAATACTGATATTTGAGGTATGCAGGTTACTTACATGTTCTTCTTGGGTTTCGTTTATTACATAGATCCTCTGAAAATCAATTTATCTTAAGCAGTTTTTTCAATACCAGATCGTTTTTATAAAAACTTAAAGTACCCCTTTGGATTTCAGCACAAGGCAGCATCAATGAAAATCTTTCTAAATATGTTGATTTTTCCCTTCAACCCCACATGACCTCACTTCCCTCTTACCTCAAAGACACCACGGATTTTTTAGTTAAAATTAAGCAAGTCACTTGGTGTTCTGATTTTTGTTTCCTGGTTATGGACATTGAATCCCTTTACACTAGCATTCATCATCTGCACTGTTTGGAAGCAATCCAATTTTACCTTGACATGAGAGATGCAACGCTTAGAGACCACAATTCCATGTTACTGGAGATGATACGTATTTGTTTAACTAACAATCATTTCCAGTTTAGCAAGGACATTTTTCATCAAGAGCGTGGGGTTGCTATGGGCTCGTGCTTCTCCCCTAGTTATTCATGTTTACATGTTGGCTGGTGGGAGGAGCACGTTCTCCATGGGGCCCATCGCCACTGGCTTCAACATCTAGCCTATTATTGGCAATTTATAGATGATATTTGTATCATCTGGAAGGGCACACAGGAACAGGCAGCACTCTTTGTCAATGATATCAACAACAACAACCGCAATTTGATATTCACTGCCACCATAACATCAAACTCAGCTGAGTTTCTAGACGTACATGTCTACATTGATCAGGGTCAGATTCACACCAAACTACACAGGAAAAGCACTGCGGGTAATTCTATTCTTCATGCCTGCAGTGCTCACCCTCCACATACCATCAATAGCATTCCGTTTGGCGAATTCATTCGTATTAAAAGAATTTGCAGTGATTCGAAGACAACTAACCAATGCTTGGCTGATTCCATGCAAAGGTTTTTGCAGCGCGGTTACAAAAAAGATCTTTTAAATCGCGCACTCATAAAGGCATCTAGGCGCTCGAGAGACGAACTTTTGACTCTTAGAACTATTGAAACCTCTGAATCAGCTTCTAGGGGGTCTGTCCGCCTTATCACCACCTACTGCTCTCAGGAGCGTAAATTAAGACAAATCATCAATGCAGAGTGGCCAATTGTTCTGACTGATGTAATTCTAGGCCCAATCTTACCTAAATCACCAGCAATCACATTTAGGAGGGCACCGTCCATGAAAGATGCATTGGACAAAACCCAGCCTGAGCTTACTGTTAAAAGTCCTTGGTTTGCTAAAACAGGTTTTTTTAGATGCACGTCCTGCCGGGCTTGCACATTTGCTTTCAATGGCACGCACTATACATCAGCGTTCAGCCATAGGCCTATAAAAATTAATGAACATCTAACCTGTCGCAGTGAATTTGTCATTTACCAACTAACATGCACATGTGCATTATCATACATTGGGAGCACCAAGCTGCCAGCCAACCAGCGCATTTTACAGTACATACGCGCAATAGTGAATTCAGATACAAACTATCCGGTGGCTCACCATTTTAAGGCAGTGCATGATAACAAACTAAAGGATTTAAAGTATACTTTATTGTGCTCAGTCCCTAACCTTGGACGAGGTGGTGACCGAGAAAGACTACTCAGGCGGAGGGAAGCATATTTTATTTTGTTGCTAGATTCGAGATCCCCTAACGATTTGAATGTTATTGAAGAGTTACATCATTATTTGTAATGTTTGATGCTATTTCAATTCTTGCTTTTTTCTCTTTTTCTTTTTCTCTTCTTTTTCTTTACTTTTCTTGTCTTATTTAATCGTTGCTGAAAACTAAAATTTAATGATACATTTGTATTCACAAGTAGGATGTGTTCTTGAGGAATATAGTAAATGACATAATTCAAGTTCAAGTAGGGCTATAAGCCGCATGTGTGTTTTTAATAACTTAGTTTCATTATGAATTTTGTTTCACATTTTAAGCACTTGCACTTTACTAAATCAAGCATTAAGTAGTTGGCATGAGACATATGAACAAATATGTGTTGAATTGAATATGATGTGGGTAATATGACAGCTACCTCTATGCATTAGCACTTGAATCCATTGGATCTTTACCTATTTGTAGCAATGTACATATTTATGCATTAGCACTTTTGTATTCGAAATTTATTTCTGCCATTGAAACTGAGGTAGTAACATCTATTTGACATGAATTATTGGATATTTTATCCATTATTTCTATGCTTTTATATATTCAATCTTGGAAACCATCCAGCACCACATAACAATGATTTCAAATGGAATTTTAAAGCACTATGCTATAATTCTTTCTTTTGCCTCGTTTGCCAAAAAACTTTGTAAACAGTTATTTTTATGCTTGATTGTATCCTTCACCCATGCGTCCTGTTTCTTTAGGCGCTTGGGCTTTTAACCACTTTATATTGCTCTGCCTGCTCCTGACGCGTCATGTGATCAAGCTCCGCCTGCGGAGCGAAACGCGTCAAGGAGAGCACTTGCTCTGCTATGGAAAGCAATAAATTTGCACTGCTGACACTTTAATCGTGTGATGGCGTTTTGATATTATTCAAAATATACTTTGGAGGAGAGGTGGTCTGCGCCCGCTTGTGACCGCGACCAGAAGCGGTCGGGTTTCTTCTGATATATATATATATATATATATATATATATATATCAATACAGTACCCAGAGAGAACGCCTGAAGTGTTTATGTGCATCGTTTTACTTGAAGCCTAAATATTGATTATGTTGTTACCATCAACCAGGTGTTGTGTGCTTGGTAATCTGTTTAAGGCTGTTAGGAATAGGAATCATCTGGATGCAGGAATAAGCAATTGTTACTTTTTTTTCATTCCAATGCACTAATGTCCCTATTTTGACACCCCTGTCGGTGTGAGCAAAGCTACTGACCTTGTGACACTGAGTATATTTTATGTATGAAGTAGTAGCATCCTAATCACAGTGATAACTTGTAAAATTAACCGAATGTGTAGGGTGGCCAGATGGCCACCACCACTATGTGTTACTCCCTTATCCAGTATTCCAGTTGCTGATCATGACAGGAAGGGGCAGGGCATCATTGTGCCATATGCCCGCTCAGGTCAAGTGGCCAGGTGGAGTAGGTACAGATGCACACATGCTAGACCAGCTGCTCATTGGCTTTGTGCTGTAACCATCTTGAATAAGCAGTTTCTATTCTTTCCAACATCTGGCATCCGTTCACAACCACTGATAAAAAGGGATGCTCTAAGGACAAAACGTGCAAGTGTAAATATGAAGGTAAACTCATCATGAGATCAGAGGCCTAACAGGCAACAGGGCAAAATGTCACTTTTATTGAAACCTTCTTAAAAAGAATAGTTGACACTGTTGTTTCTCTGATGCCCCAGATTATCTTCAGGGGAAGGATGACCAAGAAAACAAACTGCTTAGTAACGAGAAGGCTGTGGACCTCACTAGTTATAATAGATGCATTAGATTCTAAGAAAGGCCTTACATTGGGACATTGACTCCCAAAGGAATTGCGCACTTTCGGGAGGAATACCCTTTGAAATACTGATGTATGATGTTTTTTACATTGAATGTAATCTTTTATGATTTTTTAAATCGAAATAAAGATCATTGAAATTGAGATGCATTAGTGATTAAGTACATTACATAGACTTTTGTAATTTTCTGATTGCATAAGGTAAGAAGGTGTCAAAACATTCTACTATGATACTACAGTGACAAACAGCATCACTGCTTGCTTAGAAATCAGAGGTCTACCTACTCATGCTTTCCAGTGCTTGAAATCCATTACTGTTATCCTCCTATACAAAGAAAACTTCATGACCAAAGTATTGATGTAGAGCCAGGGCAATCTTCATCTTAAAATTGATTAATAGTGGTTCTTATGGGGCTATTGCTTGCTCGCAGGAGACAATTAGTTTGTTGCACTTCTTAGCACTGGCCACAATAAGCCTATCAAAGTCTACATGGATGTTACATATGTGCTGCAGAACCATTAGACTTTCAAACATATGTGTGGTTCCCTGGAAATGGAACATTGAATTACAGGGCCCCAAATTCAGTGAGCAATAATCAAGTGGAAGCATGAAGGACATGCTCTTCGGTTGATTATGCTGTTTTTAAAGAAGGTTTTTTTTAGTATTTGGACTATGCAATTAATTTCTTTGTAGAAAAAAAGGATCCTATTGGTTTTTAGATAAGTGTTGCTCTCTACCTAATATAGTAATAATATATTCAACATCTAACTTTTTCATGTTGGGCACTGCCTGTGTACTTTAAAGATATTACAGTACTCGTTTGAAAATAAAATCTTACTTTGTTGTTTTTTTAAATTATAGGGCACCGGTAATAGCTAATATGTACAATAACTATAATAAGGAAGGAACGGAAATGGATTCTAGAGCACTCCCATTACTGTCTCAAGACAAACGCAAAGAAGATGTGTATGGGAGGGATATTCAGACTGCTATATGCCCCCAAAGACACTGCAGAGAAAAAAGATATATTGGTTCAGGACAGGATACTAAGAGATGTTTCCCTAGCAAATCTTGCATCAGATTAACGCCAAACAAAGAAGAAAAACAGAAGAGACTGGTATTGCGCAATTGTTTGCCCGATAACTTTGAATATCTTACCACTAATCGATCAGCCTTATCTAACAACAGGATGGCACCAAGCAAAGAACAAGACACTTTTTACTTTCCTGGGCCAAAAATGACTTCAAAAACAAAATCAGATTACAGTTGTCACACGTGCTCATCAACACAGTCCACAAGAAGGCCATCTGGTGTTTCTTCAACATGGTCGTCAAAATATTCTTCCTCAGGCTCGTCCCCCAGATGTTCAGCTATGCCATTTACTTCAGCATCCATCCCTTACATCAGCTTACTTTCAGATGATGAGGACCAAGGTCAAATTTTGCTATCTGAGCTCCGATTCTAATTAGTCTAATGTCAATCAGAAAACAGGAAAGTGATCAAACCAATAGATATTGTAAACATTTGGAATTTAGCCTCTAATTCTTGTGGGCAAAAATAAAAACTATTTTTGTATACCTGATTACCTACGAGATATTTTTTTTTATTTGTAAATAATATTATGAAAAATACGATGTAACAGGTGGCATACATACCATGGTATATTTTCGAGTTATATTTTAAAACTGTTGTAACTTTGTAATCGCCATTCTTTTTTTGTTTGTTTGTAAGGAAATCCCCACTCAACTTCAAACTACCTTTTTAGTTCCAGCGTTAACCGCGAACTTTTTGTTTAAAAAATACTTTAAAAATACATACCCGGAGGGGCCTTCAGTCAGCTTTCTTTATTCATTGGCATGGGTCTCGTCTATTACATTTTGTATCTGCCCACCACAGCATATAGTAAGTTAGTCAACTTCAGACATTAGTTTCTGTCTCTGTGAGTAAGGGCACTATGCTCAAGCAGTGGCATCGCCCACACAGAAAATAACCCCCTTCAGTGCCAAGGACTGGAAATCAAATATATACTTTGTCATTTTAAAACTGTTTCCCTTTGCTACGTTTCTGTTTGATGATACAGTGACCCAGGAGCTCCCCAGACACTGTTACTTGCCCATCACTCTTGCTTGCAGAGTGCCATATCCCGAACATGCACTGCTAGTGGCCAAAATCTTGTAACTGCTTTGGTAAACCAAGGTGACTGCATATTAATATGCTTGTGTGCACATCAGGGGCCATTTTAGAATGTTTTTTGTTTAACTGTATCAGAAACATTTCCCAAGAAGACTCTCGGCGGATCTGCATATGTGCAGACACCTGGGCTGCAATCATTGAATGTTTTTAATGTAAAACTTATCACAGAACCATTTTAAGATGCCAACTGGCTTGTGCGTCTGTGTTAATGTTCTTGGAGCTGCACATACAACCATCTTTGAATGGTTTGTGTTAAACCTTATCCCAAAAGCTAACCAAAAATGGTCATCCATGCTTTAATATGTATGTGCTCACTTGAGTGGCTGTCTCTACATGTTTTTGTAACAAAAAAGCATGCGTGGAGGCAGCACCAGGGATGGAGTCAAAGATCAGCCAGTGTATTATATTTCAGCCCATAGTCAAGCAGCGTCCGTGTCCATGATATGGAGGTGCCATCTCCGTATCGTGGACACTGACGCTGCTTTGACTATGGCTGTCTTCGGTCTTAAACCCTGATACTAGTGGCTTATCATAGCCCCATATATATTTGAGGACGGGTCATCTGTATTAACTATTTATATTTTGACATTAGTGGCCCAATTTTGGACTCATCTACATTGGAAGACTGTCGATCTACTTAGATTTCCAATACCTTCTTACAGTGTCCGGTGCAAGATTATACTTATATCCGCACTTTTGAAGCATCCTTCTTTCTGATTTCGGATTTCACTTGCCCACGTCGCTTTAGACCTTCGCATCATTGGACATTTGGTTCTTCCAATAAATGTATTCACCCTGATGAAGTTCCTATATTAGGAACGAAACGCGTTGGCTGTTGTCCTATTTTGAATATTTGAAGAAGAATAAAAGATATTGAAATATAATACACTGGCTGATCTTTGACTCCATCCCTGGTGCTGCCTCCACGCATGTTTTTGAAGTTTTGTCACTGGAATTCCAGTGCGACCCAACCGCAGCAGGTCTCGGAGGCTATTGGCACAGGACTTGACACTTTCTTGAGACTGAAAGATTGAGGTGCTCGACATTTAGTCAGCTGTGGTGTCGTAGCTTATCTTTCAAATGTTTTTGTAACAAGATTGACCTAAAATATTTTCGACCGAAACAAGCATTGGCAAAGCCAATAGGTAGGCGCCCAACAATAGTGTAACTAACTTTGCCAGTGCTCCTTGTTCTTTGTCTTTATGCTACCCTTCCCATCACCTGTTCTCTGTCCTTTCGTGAGTGGTGGTGGTGACTGACAGGGTTCAAAGAGTGTTCTGCCTGTGTTTGACATCTCAAGCCCTCCTCCCTTACAACTCACTTTTTATTTATGTAGGGGCTATATTGTAATGAGTGCTCTCAAAACAAATATGTTTTTTAATATATTGGTGTGCCCCTCTGTATTCTTATTGAATCTTGACACACTTCTTCTGCATGGCAAAGAATAGAAAATGTGCTAAAAGACTGGTTGAGGCTGAATTGGTCTGTGAAGTGTCTACCCAAAAACAGCACTTGTTTCTGAGTTTAAGCAAATTGCCACCAATTGATTTCTATTAGCACTGACTCAAAATAATTGAGAGTTCATATATAACATTTGACATATATTAAATTTGACGTACATTTTTTTGTATAAGCAGCATAATTCAATATAAAAATCTTTACCTGAAGTGTTCCCATCAATAATCTTTACAATGTAGGGTTAAAAGAAAAGTCAACACGTGTGAGCTTTGGTGGCTCTTTTACTGTTCAGCTGTTATACAGAAAAGCTTGGGGGTGACAGGCTGTGGGCTCTGTTCACATGTGCTAGAGTGCTTTCCCTGAAATGGGCTTGGGGACAAGCATGCATCCATTTGTTTTTTCTCTTCCTACCTTCGTGGAGGCCAGGACTCATTGATATCTGAGACTGTAGACCTTTGTTTCAAGCTTCGCGCTGCTAGCGGCCCTTCCTGCAGAGATACTGGCCTGCTCCGATAGGTCTAGGATCTACAGGGCTGCATGTCCCTCATAGGACTGTTGTATAACATTGCGCCTTTCATCCCACAACATTGGTGATTCTTGGACAACCCATATCCTTTTCGGGGATCCCCATCATGACTATCAAGGGCTCAATATACCCATCGGCTATAGTGCGACCTGGAATACCAGTTGTCTGTTTCCCTATCCTTCTTTACTGCTTGCTTATCATTCCAATGCATCCTGCAGGGGCAGGGGGCATCAAGCCAGGCCACAATATTGGGTGTGCTCTATCTAGCACACTCGCCACACCTGGCACTGCCAGCAGCCTTGTATTTACCCTTCCCTTCTCTTTGTTTTTCATTGCAGTGTCTCCTGCAAGGGCCTTGGGTGTCAGGCGAGGCTGCAATATTGAGAGTTTCCTCCCTGGCACACTCACAACATCTGCAGCTGATGGTGAACTTGTATGTATCCTTTGAGAAGTAGGTCGGCATGATAGTTGGTCTCCAGTACAGTCCTTATTACTATTATCCTGCACTGCCAGGTGCACTGTCTACGGTCACGTACTGCATTCTGTCCCACAGGAGGCAGTGGGAGTTTCATGCAAAGAGTCTGACTACCTGAGTCGCTTCCTGCCGACAGTCCTCTGACCCCTGGGTTATGACCTCCACAGGGGATTGGTGCACCTCTTTGATTCACAAGTCTACACAAAGGCCGACAGGTCATCGGTTGTTATTGTTGGGGGTGGTCAACCATGCCAAACTCAATCAGACTCTCTCTGACACTACCAACTCTGCAACCTCTGACATGGAGGCTTTTCAGAAGGAAATTACTGCTGTAGACTCGAATCTGTCTGGCAAGGACTCCAAAATGTCTGATCTTACCGCAGAAGTAATGTTCACGAGGCAGGAAGTCTTCAAGTTTCACACTCACGGAGACAAAAATGTTCAAAGGATTGATGACCTTGAGGCCCGTAAAGCTGCACTCACTGACTGGGAAGCCAATTTCGAGTTCCTGCACCACAAGGTCAACGACATGGAGGACGGGCTCGTCCGAACAACTGTCCCATTTACGATCTCCCTGAGGATGCAGAGAAAGGAGACATTGTATGTTTCTATCGTATTTTCTCTCTAAACTCCTTGACCTGTACCTCTCACAGCTTCTGGAGTGCCAAAGGGCGCATAGTTTTTGGGCTCGCACTGGGATTCAACAATCTTCACTGCGCCAATCAGTGCTTGTGACTGATGATACCAATATACCAGATCTATCCTCCATGTGGCACGGAACTCTAAAGAACTTCTGCTCGGCGAGGGACATCGAGTCTCCTTCTTTGCAGATAACTCCTCTACGTCCACTATCAGGCGGAAGAAGTCCCATGCACTCCAGCATTGGGATCTTAAAAATAACTGCTTAGAGTCTGCATGCATGCTGGTGACAGCGGATGGTTGCACCAAAAGCTTTTCCAACCAAGATAAGCTGGAATCCGTTTTAGACAAGATGAGAAAGAGTGAATGGATACTCTCACTTAACAGGGTATCTCATATCCACCTCCCTCAGTGGGTGTGCCTGACCAGCGTGAACCACCACAGCATCATTTGTGACATAAGAGATAACTAACTGGCCTGCACAGGAGATCAGACCGGGAGGGTCTCTATTAGGTGGTGGATTCCCTCCATGCAGAAGCTGACCATGACAAGTCAAGATTGCCCCTTAAGTAAGCATCTGCAGGTGCTGGACCTGAAGATGGTGGTTCTTTAAAATGTTCTGTTTAGATAGAGGGGTGGAGGGGTGTATTGATGTTGACCACCTGCTGCTGAGGAGGGACACAACATTTCTCTTTAGCTGATGCTCCATGTAAGCCTTGATGATGTATCTGTTTATTTACTATGGTTTAGCTAAGGCTCTGCTCAACTAGTGGACCTCTCCTTCCATTAGTGTAGGCAATGTAGGTGGGGATATTAGAGCTTCAGTTTGGAGTTTGTTGTTTTGGCAAACCTGAGCTTGGGCCTGTGCATCATTCCCTTCTCTGTCACACACTCACCCTTGATCCCACAGCGTACCTTCTACTTCTTCTTGCTGTGTCTTATTGGATTCTGTCCACATTATTTCCCCCATGTAGTGTCTGGGTTAGATCATAATCCCACTCTGTCTATACACCAGTATTTAGCTGGTTGCTCCCTCAGCTCCCAACATTTAGCAGGTGCTTCAAGTACCCTATTGTTCTCAGGTGGGAACGTGGATCAGTGCTGTCTGGTGTTGTGGAAGTTAGCTTAACACCTAAAGTTATCCTGATTCTTTCTCCTTTCTCTTCCTTCTCTCTTCCCCACTCCTCAACCCCTTTTATGTTTAATGGGCTTGCCATCCTAGGTTGTGGATGGGATCTTCTCCCAAACAGCATTTCTTTTGCTATCCTTCCTCACTTATTACCCCCCCTGCCCATGGATCAGTTGTTTGTTTTCTTTATACACAGTTCATAGCATTCATTCAGAGATGTGGCAATCCTTGTCATTAGTTACTGAGGGCTTGAGTCACAAAGGTGAACTTACACTTTTGTGTACATTTGCAATTGTTTGGTATTCACAAAGGGGTTCACGAGTAGTATCTTTATGAGGGTGGAGTCTCCACACATAAATAAATAGGACTGCCCTATCTTTGTATGTGTGGAGACTCTACACTTGTAAAGATACTACTCATAAATCTCTTTGTAAATACCGAACAATCATAAACCTTCGCAAAAGAGTAAGTCTACCTTTGTGAATAAGTCCCTTAGGATGCTAGCACCATTTCGCATTATGTTAAGCGCAAAAAGAAATTGCACTGGGTTAACACAATACATGTAGATATTGCACTTCCTCAAGGTATACATCTTTTACCTGAGGTGTCTCTAAACTCAAGTACGATTGGATGGGAACTGTGGTGAGTAACAGTAGGGTGGTGCAGTCCATTGGTGATGAGGCCCCTTCACAGAGATCTTCCAAGACATATGGGGTGACCATCCTTATTAGCCAGAAACTACCCTGCAAGTTACTCTAGACTTGGACGGATGAGGAGAGTCAATGGGTCTTTGCCAAGTTGCTTACCATGGGTCAATCGGTGATAGTGAGCTGCATTTAGGTCACTAACACAGACAAGACTCACTTTCTAGCCCACCTCCCACAACTTTGCATTGCATTTGGACGTATACCCCTGCTCCAGGGGGGATTGGAACTTGTCTCCTGACCCTACCTTGGATGATTCTGGATGTCTTGACTGCCACCATTTGATGTGCGGCGCTTAGTCCAACCTATGGTTTGGGACTAGACATTCTTCTCCTGCTCTCACAGGACCCAATTAAACATTGCCTACTACCTTCTACAGGGTCAGAAACTCTCACACGTGGTGGATCCAACATTCCAGATGCTGGCTTATCAGATAATACTACTGTGAATTTGGACTTGGATATAGGACTGGTGACTCTCCCCGCTGTCCAATTGAAGATGGGCGTTTGCATAGAGATAACCCAAACAGAATAAAGCTCAAAGCCCATATCAATGCTTGCCTCACTGAAAACTACATGTCAGTGGAGTAGACCGGGTGTCTGTGGGTGGATGGCAAAGCTGCATTACGAGACATGCTAATACTGAATTCTGCCATCAAAAAGCGTTAGGCCAGAGGCTGATACACAACATCTGGAGACCAAGGTCCATGATCTCCAGCGTAAGTACCTGCCGATGCCCACACCTGCACATCTTACACCCGATAAATAAAATGCCTACATGCATAGAATAAGAAATGCAAAGAACGTGTGACAGCCCACTGACAGGGAACAGTGCAGTGGGTATCACCGTGAGTTAAAAGAATGGTACCTTACTCAGGGGTAGAACATTGTACCCCTCATACCTTTCAAGAAACTGAGGTCTTGTACAGTGGGCTGCTCAAACGAATGCAACCTGAGGCGACAAATCATGATCTTTACATTATTTGCATTTCTTATTCTACAGAAGCCAGCATTTTGTTTCTCAGGTGCAAGATGCTACCCTCATTTTCTCTGTCCTGATGAGACCTGGCTACCTTTCGGGGTCAAAACACCATCAACGCAATTAACAAACAAACATAGGACAGCAAATGGCCTTAAGAGGGCTAATGGACTGTTTCACCATTAGCGTTGTTTGCTGAAAGAAACGGACTGTTATTTATTGAATGGATATTTCTGTGGTTCTTAAATTCACTTGGGACACTGTGCACATATTTTTTACTTGTAATGATTCAAAAGTTGCTTATCATTTTGAATGAATGTGATGAAGATCAATATAATCGGATGGTGGTCTGAGTTTTAAAGAGAGGAAGATGGCATTGAATGCTGAGGATTAATTAACTTTATATACCCTTTATTATTATTTAAATAATATTTTCGAATGCCATTGTTTAGTTGTGCAGTGAATACCAGGCCTCATGGGTTTATGGGCAGTTCTTGTAGCTTGGTACATGGCACACTTATTACGGCGTACAAAGAATGATGACAAGACTAAATTGGCTCTCCCGCTAAGTGCTGAAGAAACATGTGATCGTGTAGAAAGGCCAGACAAAGTTTCCTGCTGTTATCTAGTATGAGGTTTAGCTATAATTTCATAGGCAAAGTTAGATCCTTTTATGATTCGCCCCCTGCAGATGTCAACTGCAGAGGATTTCCGACGCCTACCTTTGCAATCCACAGGGGCACAAGAGAGGGCTGCCCTCCATCCCTGCTCTTGTTTCCCTTAGCCTTCAAACTCTTGCCCACAGCTATTCGCCTATTGCTGGTGGCATAGGGCATCAGGTTGAGGGATAGCGAGGTCAATGCCATATGTTGATGATATGTTGCTCCTTCTGTCCTGACCAGAGACTTCTGTTCTAGCTGCAATGGCTCTTATTGAACAATGTTCTGCACTGTCCAGTTATTAAATCAACTGGACCAAATGTGGGCGCTCCCGATGTCAAGGGTAATTGCTAGTGCATGTATTCAGATGTACAACATGTGGTGGAGGCGGAAGGGCCATAAATAATCTATGCCTCTACATCACCAGGGGCTTGCAGGAGTGGTTGACAATAACCTCTTACCATTGATAGACTTGGTAAAGTAGGACTTGTCAAGTGGAAGCACCTAAACCTCTCATTCTGGTGGAAGATGTAGACTTTCATAATGGTGGAGGCTCACCGTTAACAATTATGTGCTGGAGATGCTACCTTTTTTAACACCTTGCACTCTGCTTTTGGGGGTAGAGGTTGACATGTGGTCATATAAGTTGAGCAGGAATTGGCCTCGGTGATGGGCATCTGGCTTTGGGCTGATACTATGGCAGGGGGCCTCCGCCTCCCACATATGACCTGCTTTAGGTTTACCTTCCATCTTTCACAAATATCTCAGGATCTCCTTAACATTCTGGTTTACCTCTCCTCTATGCATTGCTCCATTGCAGAAAACCCGATTCTTCATATGACCATCATAGCGTTGAGCACTGCCCATTGGCAGGGGGGCATGTCTTCTTTTCACCACAACAAGGTGCTGCTTTGGTATAACTCAGATTTCTGCACGGACAATTAACAATTTTACTGGCTGTCCTGGTATAACAACAGGGTACACTGCCTGTTCCAGCTGTTTAGGATGGCATTATCAAAACCTCCCATGTGCTTAGAGATAAATTTGATCTCTTGGCATTGGATATTTGGAAGTGTCGTCAATTAGCTCATTACAACAGGCGTGTACTCAGACTTCTACCCCCATCTGTGGCACTGCCTTTCACCCCCATTCATCAATACCTCAGGCTGTAGAATCAATTTAGGGGGGGGGGTCATGGTTTTCTGGGGTGATCATCAATATCCAGCACCCTGGTCCTTACTTTAATATGATGAGACTACATTGGGCGAAGAATACTTGCCTGAAAACTGGGTGGCTGTACTCTTGGATCATGATAGGGTACTTACGGAACTAAGACTGAAGTTCCATTACTTTAAGGTCCTTAATGATTGGCATTGGTCGCCAAGGAAGTTGCATTGGGAGCATTTGCTGTGTCATGACAGGTGCTGGTGCTTCAGAGACTGCCTAAGTGATTTATATAATATTCTGTGGTACTTCTAGAGCTCCACTTGCCAGACATGTGGGCCAATTCACTTCTATATAGCCTGCTGGCTCCTTCCCCTGACACTCCTCCATGAGTCACAGATGTTCCTGATATAAATTGTCACACCCACAGATGGATAAACACCTCACCAGCAGTGGCTACACTATGTATTCTCCTCAACTGGTGGCAATCGAGCATCCCTACAGGGCTAGAGTGGCTTAAAGAATTACAAATAGTGGTGCTTCATAAACATACTACATATAAACTCAATGATCAGCTGGAGGTGTATGAAAGGGCTTGGGGCACATTTCTTTCTTCCTCACCCCATTGCCCCCTGTCTCGTGCTGCTTATTATTATTATATCCTTTGGCTTTAGAACAGGTATTTGACTGCTTGGTGTCATCCCCTTTCTGCTAAGCGTCCTACTCCCTTCCTATTCTCTCACCCCTTCTTTCCTCCCTGATCCTTCCTCTCCTCTTCCCCTATTCCTCCCACCTGTTATTGCAATGGTATTGGGGTATTGTAAGTCTTACTGTGCCTGTTGCCCTGTTGAGGCATGATTTCTTGCATTTTTTTCTATTATGTACTCCTCCCTTGATATTGATTGCTGCACTGCTGCTTGCTTTTGCCATTGTTTCCCTTTATTAAATTAAATAAACAGATTTTGCAAAACAAATGTATTGGGAATATTTGCTACTGATGTTGCAATTCACTAAGGCAAAAGTAGTCACGTGATGTGGTCACTAAGAGGAATAGGGGATCAAATTGAGCCAATAGTAATTGCCAGTCTTTCTAGAGAATGCATGTCACAATAATGTGGATTTAATATCAACATGCCAAATTATTGCGCCCATGATACCAACTACCAACATATTGTCACGGTAAGCTCATGTAGGGGAGTGTAGATCGACCATTTTTAACTTACTAGGATTACATATTCATGGTCGATGTCATGGATATAATATTTAGGGAGGTCAATATTAAAATGACGATGTTGTAATATAAGACCTTTTAAAGGTGTGTTGATTAATGGGGGTGTACATTCTGCAATATGTAATTGCAATTTTGCAGGTCTGATATGCTGATATTCCACTATTGCAAAAACCAGACATTTTGACTTTAGGATTGAGTAACATGTTCAGCGAGTGAAGATTGACGTGTTTTATGGATAACAGTAATGGGGGTGAAAAATTCTTGCTAGAGGAACTGTAATCGCCTTATATTATCCCACCCAGATGTACTTTTAAACACTTTTTTTGATTGATATTTTTCAGATGTTTATGGTAGATAGATGTTTTTCCCTGTCACACATGGTTGTTATCTCTCTTGGTATGTTACAGAAGATTTTCTAAAGCACAAGAATGCCACAGAGGTGACCTTAATGTGTTGATATATGATAGTATGACCAACACAATACAGAAGGATAACCACTGGGTTAAATCTAGAAAGAGAAAGTATTCAGAGGGCATTTAAAAAGACTATGATGTTCCAAAATCCTTATTTGCATAGTTAGCAAGTTCCAAAAGCAAGTGTTCAACATCAAAGTGATGCCTGTCCATCTCCTTGTCTTGGATCTGGTGATCGCTACAGCTATTCTGCTTGCCAACAGCTAATTTTGATAGTATACAATACATTTCCTAACATAATGACAACTACTTGCTGAGGAATACCCTCTGAACCTTGTATGCGGCCTTAAAATCAGTAATCTCCTTAATCGGCAAAAGGGTGGGGGATGCATGATTTCTTCACCGCGGGTATTTTAACAGGTGAATTGCCCCCTTCTGTAGTCTCTGTTGCTTATTAAGCAGAAATGTAGGCCCAACTCAGTGGATATAATTTGGCATAGTCCGTTGTAGGTATTATTATTTGACCAAGACTGTTCACACCTGATGAAGAAATCTTATACATTTAAGAATTATTGTAAAAGTGTGTAGAATAGAATAACCAGGAGTAAAGATACAAGAGACTTTTGGCACAAAGTCAGGTAAGGATCTATATTTTACGCACAAGGAGAGAGCAAGAGGGTAGGAAACCTAGTTGTGTCCTCCCAAGGACAATTTCGGCTATCTATAGGCAACAAGTTTATACTTCTGGATTAGGTCCTGGAGAAAATCCAAAGAGTTTGGAGTAGACGCCTTACCCACTATGTATGGTGACATGCTTCATCATTGGCCCCTATCCACACCCTGATTGGATAATACCACCATGGCAGACCCAACCAAAGTTGGGGGTTCATATATAAATCGCTGCTGGATATGGAGCAGGGATCCAGAGAAAAGAAGCAATTAAAATGTCTCAGGGTATACCCCATTTAATTTTCTATATTGTTTGAGTACCCCAGACATGATTGAAAACTTGTCGTAGGGGCTATTTGAGTATCAATGGCTCATTTACCACTATATAAGCCAACTTGTTTCAGTCCTCATTTAAATCCCACACAGGTCTGAGGCATTTGTTAGGGCTGTTAGCATCCCATCTCATCTACTCATTTGTACCATGCATAGAAATGAAGTCTACAGGAGCATGCCTCTCGCCTGACTCGCATGACTCCCAAATCTCCCATAATTAGGGTAAGAAGACTGGCTCCTCGGGATTTGTTTTTGTGCAGGAAAGTGCTGCATCCTACACAAAAACAATCCTGCCAACCACGCGGACATCCTTGCAACATGGTGCAAGGGTGCCTGCGTTGGCGCTAGGTACCTAATTGAGCGCCAACACTAGCTGAAAGGACAGGAATGCATTGTATCTCTTAAATATGATGCATTCCAACCCTTTCAAATTGGCATAGAGCAGTGCAGCAAAAAGTCTTGCGGAGCTGCCCTACCCCAAGTTGTTGTGAATGAGGCCCTACATTTTTGAAAAATACCTGTGGAGCAAATTTATTCCATTGAGCCTGAGTTACACTCTTGTAGATCAGGGGGGTGATGTTTTTTAGACAGTTAGTAAGACACTGTCCAGTGTGGGCTGTTAAACACCCTAATGACATGAACATTTGAGCAGTTGAATAGTATTTAATTGGAATATCTGTTAGAGACATCTAGCTGCAGATTCCTTAACTTTTGAATTCTCTCCATGCGCCAGTTTGGATCCGAAAAACTTTCAGCAGTACCTCTGTGTGCCTGGGGATGGCGTTGTACGACTCCGTGGTGACATCAACTCCAGTTTTGATGTTACTGGTGTCAGATAAGTCCCCTTTGGTTTGTAGATGTACATTTCTTCTTTTCCACACTGCTACGTGGATCTGAAGCAGTGATTCCTCAGGCCTGTTTCTGGCCTACCTCAAAAAACGTTGTCGGTTGAAACAGTGTGTCCTTCATGTCTTGAGGCTTTAAGCCTTGTGGGTCTTGTGCACAACAGATGTTGGCATGGACCCTCATTCCGTTTGTATGTGGTGTTTGGGAGCCGCCACGACTCTGAAGATTGCGTTTCCTATCAGAAGCTGAATCCAAAGGTGCTCAAGGAATGCCGTTTGAAACTTCTGAAGGAATAGTTTACGTGGTCCTCGAATATTTCACTGCGGCCTCAGTCTTCTCCTCATTCCGTCTTTCAGGTCTCCTCCCAGTCACCGGTTGAGGAGGCTGTACATGAATCGGCCTGCCTCGCACTCCCCCATCTTTCCAGGAGCCGGGGCGTCGATGGCCCAAATGAGAGATTATTATAACTCTTCATCTTATCTTTGGGTCTCTACCTTCTCCAGGTGCACCGTCAGGCCCCATGAAAGTGAGAGGACCCACACCGGTGGGTTCACCCTTGGTGTCAGTTGGGCCTTCTGAGTAATTAGGTTGATGCCAGTCAGCGTAGGCCGGTTCCACTTTGGTGCCGATGAGTTTTTCATCTTCGGCATCTTTCCTCCATCAGCCGGCTCCTGCAACGGTATTGGCGGTGTCGATCTGAGCCATTTCTCCTCCTCTCTACATCAAGGCGCCACCATCTTGATGACATGTGTGAAGTCCATGGAGCCTTCTGTGGGGATGGTGGTCCTTCCACTTCCCTCTCATGTTGGTAAGTCTGGGGTCACATTTTGGCAGATGATACGGAGGAGACAGGACTATTGCAGCTTATATTTGAGGCTATTCGGTCTCTTATGGAGGAGAATGGGCTGTATGCACTAGGGGAGGCTAGTGGTTGGCCAGCTTTGGGACTTCTTTCCCCTCCTAGCCTTGCTACCGAGGCAAGTTCCTCCTTTGCAGTCATGTTAAGGAGAGTCGCTATGATCCTAAAGTCATTTCTTCCTTCTGTGGAAAAGTCTACTGATCCCCTGGTTGATATCCTCTATCAAGGTCAGACAGGGGTGATGCCTATTCTCCCATATAGTGAGCCCCTGTATGGCATTTTTTTGGGTACTTGGGCTAAGCCTGATACAGAAGTCTCTGTGGATTGTGATATAGTTCGCAGGCACCAGCCTGCTCCTGGAGATCCGGCTTCTCTCCTCAGACATCCTACTTCTCGTAGTTCGGTGGCACGGGCTGCTTCAGCATCACACAATATGTATTATCTACCTAATGTACCATCAGATAGAGATTCTAGGAGACAAGATGCAGGTAGCCAGCCGCGGTCGGTAGGGGAGTACCTGCCGGGGCGGTGACGTGGGGAGGGGGAGGGGCAGGGTGGGGGTTAGTAATGTATGGATAATGGAGGTTTGCAGGTAAGTAAACATTTAAATAAATCAAACGAATTTCGTTGCGCGCACTGCATTGCATTTGGGGATGCAGTGCCCGCAACGAACTTCGTTTGATTTATTTAAATGTTTACTTACCTGCAAACCTCCATTATCCATACATTACCAACATCCACCCTGCCCCTCCCCCTCCCCACGTCACCGCCCCGGCAGGTACTCCCCTACCGACCGCGGCTGCAGGTAGCAGACATATTTTTCCTCAACTAGTACTGATTTAAGATCCATTAACACATCTTGTGTTCTTGGGCATTTTTCTAAAAAATAGTGGGATTCATTGCAAACTATGTTGCAGTCACTTCCAGATGACTTCCGATGCAATCTTGATCAGTTGATTCGGGATGGCCAACAGGCAGCTAAATTGATCATTAGATGTAGCATGAATACTACTGATTCAGTGGGTCAGGCCATGGCATCCTTTGTGGCACTACGTCATCGTGCCTGGTTAGGTACTTCAGGCTTTTCAGAGGCTGTCCAAGCTGCTTTGGTCAACATGCCCTTTGATGGCACCCATCTTTTAAGTGCCCAGGTTGACTCTGCATTACGGCGTTTCTGTGATAGTTGCTCTCTTTCTAATTATATGCCTCTATAATGTATTCGCTATATTAGACTTGTATGGGGGATGCTGATTTTTTGTTTCATATAGAGCTGGCCATGTTGTGGCAGTGCCATAGTTGTTGAAATAATGCCTGTTGGTGTCAAGCGATGTGGTGTTCCTGCGGTTATCAGATATTATTCTTTGAAAACTGTATTTGGCAGGTTGTGTTGTACAAGGATGCCTATTCCATAGGTGTTTCCCTCCCCCTTTTTCCTCTGATGATGGGCTTCATGCTCAAGAGGTTGTTGCTTGTTATATTTTCTTCCAGTTAGGAAGTTTACTTATGTCACCTGCTCCTTGGGTGGCATTTCAGTATGCCTCTATGCATTACTTTTGGCTTTCAGTGTCTCTTATAAGGAAATCTGGTTTATGCCCTTTGTGGGGTTTCTATACAGAGAGCATGCTTACTCTTTTTGGTAACTTTGAGTTTTTCCATCGGTCTATGTTTCTAGCCTGACCGAGGATCCCACTAGGACATTTTTTTGTATCTGTCCTTTTCACTATTTTTGGCAGTCTGCACTTTTTAATGAATTCCTATAGTGCATGGGCTGGATCTATCTTAGGTGATTTTCACAAAGGTTCTGCTACTCTTTTTGATGATGGTTATACCAGCTCTGCCACATTGTGAGGTCTTGGCAGTGAATCTCCTTGCCTGAGCCTTGATTATTATCCCTTGATGTTATGCAAGCCTCTTTCTTAGAGCTTTTACATATGGTAGGGTCAAGGTGTCTACTTCGTATTCTTCTGGACACTTAGATAATGGTTACCTCAATGATTTGGGGATTGCATTGTTTTTTACATATGTTCTTTGAACATGGTTGTTCCGCGAGCAATGCTTGCGAAGTTATCTGGGATGTGGTGTCATGATATTTTACCCCTCCGGGGTTAGGTAGTACTCCCATGTTTTGTATTTTGTGGTGGGATTTCTTTATTATCTTAAAAGAATATCCCTTACAATGGTTCTTTCTCTTCTTTAAGTACATTCTGAGTGTTGTTCCCCATATACTGGGACATGTTAAGCGTGTGGGTGTAGTTGCACGTATCCTTTTCGGAGGTTGGATGTCCCTACCTCATTGGGACAATATTTCATCTAATTGGCTTGTTCCTTTGCTGGATTCAATTGCTAAAAGCCTCATAAAGTCATTGGAGAAACATCATAAGAGTGAGCTCACTAAGTGTTGGGAGGGGAAGTCGCTCGAAAAATACCATGAAGCAGGTCGGGTGCCGAGGGGCCTCAGGAATATGTTAGCACCTAGTTTTGAACAGCCGAACCCGTTACTTTTTTTTATTTTAAAAGTTTTTATTGTTATAAAAAGGGAACATACAGATATATAAGTGGAATATACATTGGCAGTTTTTTTATATCTACAGTCCATTTGTGAAAGCGCGCTCTTTTCGTTTGTTTTCCCCCAGTTAAGAGGGGGAATTGGCAGAGAGCAACCTCGAGGCCTCAATGAGATTAGTTTGTTTGCTTATAAAATATGCAAGGATTGACAGAGAAAAGGATCTCTGTCAAAATTACATGACTGCAAGGTGAATTGGATGTGATTACCAATGACAACAACAAAGACATAATAGAAAAAAGTATGAAGGAAATGCATGCAAGAAAGGACAAACTTGAAGAAACATTTAAGACGAGAAAGATTTGGAAATTTGCACGTGATAAAAACGATTATGAGTAGGGGCAGGTGTTCACATTTGCAAGGAAGTATGACCTAGTGAAGAAACAAAAGGTGCTCACCAAAACCGGCACACAAATTGGGCAGACAGTAACTGAAGGTCAAACACTTGCAAACAGCATTGAAGTTGCAGGATCGGATTTAAGCTTAATACTGAGTGACACAGATTCAGAAGCAAGTAGTGGTGCGGCGAGTGTTTCTTTGGCATTGGGCCCTCTTTCCTACGCCGAGGAAATTGATTTTTCAGGGAACAAAGAAAACAATCCCTGCGACCGAGAAATCCACAACTACCTTCTTCAAAGAAAGGAATCGCCGAAGGAGGGAGCACCGCAAATGCGCCAAACGCACAAAGCAGAAGTCAATTGAAAAAGAGCAATTGGCGCAAAAAGTAGCACCACAAGCACAAACCATAATTAACTTGACTAATATTGAACTCAATAAGGCCGAACAACAACTTCTGGCATTGGGTTTAAGCTACAGCCCGGAAAGCAATTTCAACCTTGTACAGACACGTGTAGATGTCTATAAATTCATTCGAAAATTGAAACTCAGGAAATATTTTACAATCAAAAATCAAGGTCAAGATAAAGCCCCTGTCCCAGCATTAGTAGAAAAGACAAGACTTACGGCAGGAGAAATTCCGCTGTTAACAACACTACATGCATTACGGGGAGAGGAAGCTGCGTGTAGTACACAGACAGCAGCACAACAAGAGAATATCAATATCTCCTCACCAGGCAAAGTCCATTCAAAGCCCCCTCTACTTTTGTCCCAATCATGCCCCGGGACGCTGTAGATATTTTCCATGAGCGTATCACGGATGAATTAAAATTGTTATACAGAAAATCAAGCAATTCCAAAAATCATGGTAAAAATAAAGAATACTTTCAGCTAATGGCCAAACTTAAAAACAATGATTCAGTTGTAATTAACAGCGCAGATAAAAGTGGCAATATTGTTCTTTGGAATAAGGAATCATATAGGACCGAGGCATTCATACACCTTAATGACAGACAGTGCTACGAGCTCAGCAACGGAGTCGCAGTGAAAAGGATCAATGGGGATTACAAAAACGAACTGTTGAAATGGCAGCGAGAGGGTCTTATTAGTAAAGATGAATTTAAGTTCCTACACAAAGAATACCCTACCCTCCCGACATTTTACTTAATCCCCAAGGTTCATAAAGGTCTAGACCCATTGCAAGGAAGACCCATCATCTCGGCAATTAATAGCACATTTGAATGCACATCCAGATATGTGGACTTTTTTCTCCAAGAACATGTAACAGCGTTGCCTACTTTTTTACAGGATTCCAGGGACTTTTTATTCAAATTACACAATATACAGTGGGCCAATGATTATTTGTTTTTAACTTTGGACGTAGTCTCATTATACACCTGCATCAGGCATGATGATGGGCTCCATTCTGTAGATTTTTATCTCAAGCATAGGAACATAGACTTGTATCAACATAACAAAATGCTGCTAGGAATGATACAGTGGTGTCTTTTTACCAATATGTTCATGTTTGATGGCAAGGTGTACAAACAGAAACAGGGCGAGGCGATGGGGGCATGCTTCTCCCCCAGTTATGCATGTTTACATGTTGGCTGGTGGGAGGAGCATGTCCTCAAAAGACAGCACAATGCACTTTTTCAACAGCACGTCATACATATGTGGAGGTATATAGATGATGTTTTTATAATTTGGAGAGGAAATGAGGCTGAGGCAAAGGCTTTTGTGGATGTTATCAACTCCAATGACCTTAATCTCAAGTTCACATCCCAAATTGATTCTGTGTCAATCACCTTTTTAGACATCAAGGTAGAAATGTGTGACAACAGTATTCAAACCAGTTTGTATAGGAAGCCTACTGCTGGTAACACACTTTTACACTCCTCTAGTTTCCACCCTCACCACACTATAGCCAGTTTGCCCTATGGAGAATTTTTGAGAAATCGTAGGGCGTGTAGCACTGTGGCTGCCTTACCAGCGGCACAAACAGCTACTAAGAATAGACTATTAGAAAGGGGCTATGATTCGCACAAATTGGACCTGGCCATGAAAAAGGCAAACCAAAAAGATCGGTCCAAGTTGATCAAGGTAGTACCGGAATCTTTGGACTCAATGGATGGTCCAATTGACCCCAGTTCTAGGGAAAATTCTGAATCAGTGAATTCTTGCAGATTCATTACTAGATATAGTAGGCAGTCGCACTCTATCAAACAAATTATAAATAACCAGTGGCCAATAGTTTTGACTGATGCTGTTCTTCTGGGAGTTTTACCAGGCAACCCCAATTTTACCTACCGCAAGGCACACTCCATGCGGAGTGACCTTGTCAAAACTAGCCCAGAACTCTATAATAAAAGTAATTGGCTGTTTCCAAAGAAGTTTTTTTTTTAATGCAGTACATGCAGGGCATGTAAATTTGGAATTAATACCAACTCCTATCTAAATGCTTTCTCAGAGGTTCCCATTAAAATAAGAGGACATTACACTTGTAGAACTGAGTATGCCGTTTATGTATCAAAATGCATCTGCGGCCTGCAGTACGTAGGAAGTACCAAGCTTCAGGTACATGCACGCATTTTACAGCATTTGAGAGCAACAGTCAATGCAGATCCAACATACCCTGTTGCCCGACACGTCAAAACAGAACATAACAACAATCTGAATGTTCTGCAATACTTTGTGATTGATTGTGTCCCACAGAATAAGAGGGAAGGCAACAGGGAAAAGTCCCTCCGACAGTTAGAAACGAAATATATCATTGAATTGGATTCCAAGAGTCCGAGGGGTCTTAACATCTGTGAGGATCTACATCATTACTTTTAGGGCAATTTTAGAACATTGAATTTTGAATTTTGGGTTTCCTTTTACCATCAATGCTGGTGTATATATATGAATTTGATGATTTGTTGGTTTCTGAGGTTTTCAGATTTTAACTATGGCAGTTAATATGTATTGTATTTGGTTTTAGGTCATTTTTAATTGATGGTTTTTATATCGGTCTTGTGGTCAATCTGTATGCATTTTACTATGAATTTATGAGATTTGTTTTATGAATGATTGGTTTTATGGTATTTATTGGCACACTTGCACTGATTATTTACTGTCTCTGAAATGACTGAAACTCAGTTTACCCAAAGAAGACTATGTTTGGCCATGTTTTTGATTGCTGTCTCAATCATATTTTGGAGTTCTGTATACCCAAATTATAACCTAATTAGTCTGTCCCCAGTTTTGATTTATTTTGACTAATTTTTGATTAATTTTTGATTAATTGCTGCATTCAGGTATTGCTCTTTGTTCAGTCCTGATCTCGCCCCAACCATTCAACCCATTGAAATTGAACCCGGCTGGGTCAAATTGATAGGGTATTTCTATAGATATCCCTTCTGTTTGGGGTTGAAGTTTAAGTGATTTTTACATTTAAAAAATTACTAGTACAGTCACTTTTTGTTGCACTTTAGCACTAGCACTTTTGGAGATCATGGATCAGATAGGGTATGGACTTTTTTCGTATAATTCGAATACATGGACAATCTGAGCGTAGTTTATGAATGCCATTGATAAAGTGAATGAGTATCATATGTTTCAAGTACAATCATAAGTTCAAATCTTGCATTATGCAGTTATTAATTTGTTTTGTTCTTGGGACTATTTATATATTGGTGTGATTTCTATACATACGCTCATATGTTGCCATCAAGACAATTTTCAAAATGCAAATGTCCTTATGTATTTGTACAGATATTATTCATGAAATTTCAAATAATTGCAACATTTCTATTACCCAGTTTTAAATTTTTAGATTTCTGGATATAGTGTTGTTTTTATATTTTGCATTAGGTCCTTACCAGTGTCTATGTTAGATATAGCGTGGAGTTCAAAAGTCTGTTTTCCATGTTTATCTAGTAGCTATGTGACCTCCATACACAGGATTGGTAGATGGTGTTTTAAAATTTGTTTGGTCACTAATCACTAATTTCCAGTGAGCAAGGCGACTGCATTCGCCGAAATGCGTCTGGATTACAGCACATTCAGTTCACATGAAAATTTTAAAATAAAATACCTGCTTCAAGAAGAAGAAAACAAGCGTCCGTTTCTCTGTAGTTTGCAACATGCAAATCAGGAGTGTTTGACTCGATATATATATATATCCTATATATCCTATATATATAACAGTTCCGTGTGGTGAAATAATTAATTGAAGAACAACCGTTTGCTGCCCACGTTATGTTATTATTTCCCCACACGGAACTGCAATGGAAGCGAGAGCCGTAAAACGGCAACAGAAGGCGGAAACAATGTTTTAAAAGGGAACGCCGATAGCGAGTAAAGAAGGGGCAACACCCAGAGTACAAACAGACACAAAGAATCTTAAACAACTATTTGTGCAATTAGAGAAAGCAATGAAAAAGGAAATAACGAAAAGTTGGGAAGTAATTACTTTAGAAAAGTACATTGAATATGAACGTATACCCAGACGACTGAGAATATTCACTCTGCCGAATCATCCAGATACAAAACCTGAAATGCTGGTAGAGTGGGGCGAAATTTCGATGCAATGCTCTAAAAATATGGTACTGATAATTATCAAATATGCGAAAAAGGACATTGAAGAGTTACATGTAGTGATTGGAGACATTGAAAAGCTTATCTTGGACCTAAAACAAGAAGATGACAGCAAACAATTAAGAAAAGAAATGGAAAAAAATCTAGATAAATATGAGCATGAAGTAGAATTACGCAAATAGAGGAAATTCAAACGAGATGAGGTAGACTATGAAACTGGAGCAATACTGACATTTGCTAGAAGATTTGATGTATTGAAACATCAATTGGGAAAAATGGGACCAAATGCAAATTTCAGTTTTGGCACAAATGACTCTGAATCTGACCCGAGTGAGGAAGAGAGACCGAATAAATCTGGAAAGCCTTCTTTTTTTAGAAGAAATTAAGCTTATGTACATCGACCAAAGGACACCGAGGGTCAGAGGAAGTGGACGTGGCCGAGGAAGAGGCTCATGGTCAACTTCAAAAGGAAACGAAAAACCCGAAGGGGAAAAGGAACAATCAAAGGGATATCCACTGCGGAACCGCATGCGGAAGTAGTCGGTCACAAACAGCCAAATAAATATAAAAGGCAGAAACAGAATCTGATAATCAACCTTTCAGATCATGTATTGACGATTGATGAACGTAGAGTCTTCAATAAAGGACTCACCTTCTGTCCGGAGCAACACCATGACCATGTGGAGACACGAATAGATATCTACAAATTTGTAAGAAAACTAAAATTGGCAAAGTTTTTCAACAAAACGACTAATGTTATCAGTAGACAGAGTGAACCATCAACGAGTAACCTGGCCATTGAAGATCTACCAATCTTGAGAACAGTGATGAATCTGGCAGAAAATACTGATGAGGAAATGGCTACAGACTCTCAGGGTCTAGAGGAATTGATGATAATCACAAATGTGACACAGTTCACTGGATTCAAAGCCAAATCAAAATTTTGTCCGATGCTGAGTCCTGGAAACAGGATAGATACCTTTCATGATCTGGTGGTAACAGATTTAGAAGCAATGAGGAAAACAACCAATCAAAAGAAAAAAGAAAACTTGAACAAATCATAAAGACAAGTCATGAAAATACCAATCTAATAATAAAACCGGCAGACAAGGGGGGCAATATTGTCCTTCTAAATAGAAAAGATTACATCATGGAAGCACGAAGACAATTGGATGATAAGAAAAATTACATCAAACTTCCAACAAATCCAATTAACAATCTAACTCTCGATCTTGAATCCAGAATTAAAAAGTGGCACCAAGATGGATTAATATCAGAAGATGAAAGAACATTCCTAAGAAATGAAAGTCCGGTTTTGCCTACGATATTCTTCCGAAAGTACATAAGACACTAATAAATCCTCCAGGGAGGCCCATCATTTCAAGCTGCAATGCGCTCTACGAAAATGTCTCCACCTATGTAGACTCCTTTTTAAATCCTATTGTCATGAACTTAAGTTCCTATATACAGGACACAGGCGATTTTTTGAGAATTTTATCAAACTTGGGCTGGCAAGAGGGGTTTTTTTTCGCCACTATTGATGTGGTATCGCTTTACACATCCATAAGTCATGATGTAGGAATGAATGCTATCAGCTACTTTCTAAAACAACGTAATGAACACCAACTCAAACACTCAAGGATGTTAGAAGAAATTATATCATTATGCTTAAGAAACAATGTGTTCATTTTTGACAACCAAATCTACACGCAGATCTGTGGTTGCGCGATGGGAATGTCTTTCTCTCCAAGCTATGCCAACCTCACCATGGGTTGATGGGAAAAACACATAGCTTGGAGAGAAGACAATGAGGAGTTCACTGCTAAAACTGAATTGTGGTTGCGATTTATCGACGACCTGTTTCTCATCTGGAGCGGAAGCAAAAGTGAATTTGAAAACTATATGACTGTCCTGAACACAAACGAGGAAGGACTACAGTTCACGCATAACATCAGCGATAAGGAAGTTCAATTTTTAGACATTACGGTCTACATTGAGCATAACCAGATGAAAACAAAAGTATTCCGAAAACCAACTGCAACAAATTCGATCTTGCATGGACAAAGTTTCCATCCAAAACAACTCAAAAAAAGCATTTCCTATGGCGAATTCATAAGAATGAAACGCAATTGTTTCTGATGAAAATATCATGGGAAAAACTTTTCATGAAACTGAACAAAGATTCCTACAAAGAGGATATAATATCCAGGATGTAAAAATAGGGCAGAAAAAAGCTCGGAATGTACCCAGAATAAACTCACTACAGAAAAAAGCCAAAAAGACTGAGGATAATAAAATCAGGCTCATCTTAACCTATAGTAAAGAGAATTATCAGATCATGACAATTCTGAAGAAATATTGTCATGTCCTACAAAAAGATCCAGATTTGAAAAACAAAATCGGTGAAATACCAGATGTTACATACAGAGAAGCTCCTTCATTAAGGGACAAACTAGTCAAGAGCCTTATGACATCACAAAGAAAAACAGATTGGCTAACGGATAAAAACAAAGGATTTGTGCATTGTAACAAATGCAAAGCCTGTAAAATAGGAAAAAATACTCAGATGATAAAAGACTTTTTGGGAAAACCATTTTCAATCATGGAGAAAATAACACATGTGAAACAACTTATGTGGTATATGTCATCGAATGCCACTGTGGACTCCGCTATATAGGAAGCACGATCTGTCCCCTAAAGAAACGAATCCTGGAGCATTTAAGAGCTATCCATAATGATGACATGAATTATGCTATTGCCAAACATCTCAAAAGCCACACAGAGAAACTGTGGAAGGACATCAGATTCTTTGAACTAGTAACCATTCCAAAAAATGAAAGAGGGGGCGACAGAACTCTCAAATTAAGGAGACTTGAATCAAAAATGATTCAAAACTAAAATTCCCCATGGATTGAATACAGATGAAGATCTACATGTACATCTGGGCTAATTAAACCGATCGTGAGGCGGAAAGCAATAATAGACACAAACAATGGACCTTGTCGGGCACTAAGCCCTGGATTGTGCGTAAAATCTGAAATTGGATATTGTCGAGAGATACTAATCAACAGACATCAAAGAAATCCTATATTAAAGCAACAAAGAAAGGATATATAATTGACACCAACTATATTGAAACATAAAATTGCTATCCAGACCTTGTGATCGAGACATCAACAATGAAAGCCCCACCACTCGAAATCATTACATTTGGACACTGAGTCAAAATAAAAAGTGACATTTGAGAACTCTCGCCCTTTTGAACCAAAAAACATATCCGCTGATGGTGAATAAAATGAACTGAACTACAAATCCCATAATGCCTCCTAAAAGGCTAATATGGGGAGCTATAAATAGTGACACAAAGAAAGGACTCACATGCCGTGAGCAAGACCCGTGGGGGTTGAAACGCGTTGGTGGTGGTTGGGTGTGAATATTGCACTGTTACTGGAAGAATAAAAAACAAATACTGCTGACCTTGGTGTGCGGTTTTCTTCATTACGAAGAAGAAATTGGGAGAAAGATATATATGTGTATATCTCAAAACAAAACCCTTTAAGGCATAGAGTGACACAAAAATTATGCAAAAAAAGAAGCAGATAACTCTGGGTAGTTCTCAAGTTTAGGTGGGAAGCAGCTCCAGTATAGAGCACTCTCAACACCAGCATCACCCTAAATTTGCTCACCTCTGCAGACATATCAGAGGTGCGCAAATTTAGACTGTCGCTGGTCTTTGTTCTTGTTTGGTCTTTACAGATTTGCAATGAATGAGTTTATTCATCCTAGATCTAATGTGGATGTGATCTAGGAGTCCATTTCTTTAAGTTTTTAAGGGCAGGGTTCCCTCCAATACTCCTTTGTTGATGGATGGAACTGTATTTTTCATTGCCTCTCACCTCTTAGTCCTTAAACTCACTGTCCTTGTTTTCTATTGTATTTTAAATGTGCAAAGCGCACTGTGACAAAAAATAGTATCCTGGCGCTAACTATACCACTATGTGAAGAAATCGACTGAAGAGAATCTGAAATGAACTGAAACTGACCATTACTGAGGGAAAAGCCAGGTTTTCAAGGACCTTCTGAACTTTAACAGGTCAAAGTGCAGTCTAATGGAGATGGCATTTTATTCTAAATCGGAGCTGCTTTTGCGGTAAAAACACATCCTCCTTGTCGAACTTTTTAAAATCTGTATTCTTGGACACAGTTGCATGTGGCCGATTGGAGGAGTCTGCCAGGAGTGTATTCTATTAGCTTGGCTTGTAAAGGTTTTAGTCCTTTATTGTGCAGTGCCTTATGTTCAATACAGAGTCATCTGAATATAATTCTCTGTTTGATAGGCAGCCAATGATAATCTCTAAGGGCATTTGTAACAGAGGAGTGTTGAGGTCTGTTTAATGTTAGCTTTGCTATGATTATCAGGAAGTGTTCCAATTTATTTAATAAGAAACTGGGAGCTCCTGGTAAAAGGGCATTACAATAGTCCAGCCTACTTAATCATACACCTCTGGAGATCAATGATCTGGCTGGGAGATCAAGCAGTTGGTATAACTTCCTTAGGTAGCGAATCAGTGTGAAGCATGTCCCAGTAATTCAGTTCACTTGCTTTTCCATAGAGAGACCTTCATCTATACCTACCCCTAAATTTCATACCGCAGTTGAATTGCCCAACAGGGTTTCTGTGGGCAATATCTAGAAATTAGGGGGTAAAGATACAGGAATTTTATTATAAGGGAAACAAAGGAGCTCCATTATACTTCCACTCATCTTAAGTGAATTTGCATTCACCCATTTAGATATGTCCAGGATACATGCCTGAAAGTTGCACTGGTCTTTGTTTAATGATAAAATCAGATGGGTGTCGTCCACATAATTAATCAGCTTCATTTTGTGGGACTTGATAAGATAAATTAGGGGTTTAATATAAATGTTGAATAAAATTGGGCTGAAGGAAGAGCCCGGGGGATCGCCATTTGAAGTAATTCTGAATTTAGATAGAAAAGGGCAACAGATGCAGCCTGACAGCGGCCAATTAGACAGGATTTTAGCCAGTTTAACATTGGGGCTACCAACACCCACTGACATAAGTCTGGGCAGAAGAGTGCGGTGGTTCACCATGTCAAATGCAGCTGACAAATCAAAGAGGACCACTACCACAGACTGGCCGTTGTCTGTTATCCTCCGTATTTCATCAGTAGTGCAAATCAGAGCATTCTCGGTTCCGTGACCTGGACGAAAGCCGAATTGCTCTTTCTCTAGCCATTCGTAGTCCTCTAGGTATTGTGACAGGATTGTACTTATATAATGTTCTAGAATTTTCATTGGAAAAGGTAAAAGGGAAATGGGTCTAAAATTAGCTAGATCTGATGGATCGGACAGGGCTTTTTCAATAATGGCTTCACTGTAGGCCTTTCCCAACAGTCAGGTACTGTCTCGGTATTAAGGGAGTGGTTACAAAGTTTGTGAGAGCGTCGATTCGGGCAGCATAGCAGCCATGCTAGTGCTTCTCCATTTGTCAGCGGCGTTTGATATGGTTTCCCACTCTATCCTTCTGGATAGGTTAAGTAACATGGGTATACAGGGCACACCCCTGTCCTGGATCCGGCACTTTCTGGGAAACCGGTCTCAACAAGTCTTTCGCCATCCTTTCATCTCCTTGCGGCGCTGGTCGAATCCTGCGGGGTGAGGGTGACTTCCTACGCTGACGACACCCAACTGGTATTTTCTTTTGAAGAACATTTCGAAGGGGCATTCTCTAACTTTAGAAATTGCCTGAGTAACATCTCGGCCTGGATGTCACTCAACACTCTTAAGCTTAATTCGGACAAAACCAAGGTACTCTTCTTTAACCAAAAAACCCGCCCCGGCGCTTTGGGTGGCCACCTGAGATAAATCCCCCTCCCTAGCCTATTGACTCGGTGAAAAATCACAGCTTCAGGTTTGACAGTGAACTTTCTTGCAAAACTCAAATTAGACAGGTGTCCTCTTTTTGCTATGGGAAGCTCCACATGTTGCATACATTTCTCCACTTCCTTCCCCGGAGTCCCGTCAGAAGGTAATTCATGCTTTAATTACATCCCATCTGGACTATGCCAACAGTCTTTATCTGGGGGCGCCTGCCTATATTTGATTAGGCGTCTACAGATTGACAAAACGCTGCAGCCAGAGTGATTTTCTAAAATCCCTTTCCACCACTTGATCACCCCCCATCTGAGGAAGCTTCACTGGTTACCGGTGATTAAACGCACTGAATTCAAGACTCTCACTCTCGCATTCAGAGCTTTTCAGGGACAAGGCTCTGCATACCTGAGAGCGATACTCAAGCACTATCCTCACAACTGGACCCTCAGATCTAACCATCTTCGTCTCCTTGCTATCCCCTGTTTTCACAGGTCTAGTACGGGTGGCAGATTCCTTAACACCCTGTCCATCCTCTCTGGACTGCAAATGATCTGAAATGATCTGTAGTGTAAGAGGCATTTCCTGTTACAGCCCTAGTTTGTACACCAGTGGTCACTGTTTCACGTGGCTATGTGCTTCAACGAACCAAGCCTTCTTTCGTTACAGACCTTGTCTGGGCATTAACTTACAATTCATTTCCATTTTCTGATTATTGTTTCCGAGATACATTGATCCTTTTTGGCACACAGATTCACAGGCAGTTTCTATAGTGGCTCTGTGTTGTGGCGCGGAAGGTTTCACAGAAGAAACTGATGTCCGCACACCGGATAGGAATTATATGACTCCGCTGACATCACAACCGGAGTCTAAGTCGTTGCAAAGTTGTATGACTCTGTCCACTGGAGCACAGAGGTACTGATGAAACATGTCCACATCCAGACTGGCACCTGTGGTGAATTTAAAAGTTAAGGAATCAGCGCTGGCTAGACTGTGTCTATACCAGATAATGCGTTACTGAATGTAAGTAACTTATTCTTCTTGACAAATGGGTTACATCTTCTGTTTAAAGTATGATACAACAGAATTGTAAAAAAAACATTAGAGAGTGTGTTATGAGCAAATGATGGCATCAGAGGTGCATAATTCTTTCAAAATGTGCCAATGTGCCAATGATATTTCTGTGAGTTCATTCAGGACTGACATACATTCACAAAGATTTCACATTGGTTCTGTTTTCTTCCTTATTGCACACACATGCATATTTCTTAACTGTGTTTTAGCAAAGGTTTTATTTTGTGGTATGCACACTTTACATTCAGGATACGAATTATTCTTTATACTCTTTCTGTGGATGTGCTTTCACAGCAAATGTTTTGTATTTGAGTACAGTGGTGTTTGAGTGACTGTCATAGGGTGCCTACTTTATTCATTTCCTCTTGGAGGCGGACCTTTTCTTTTGGCATTTATGGACTCACAGGCTAGAATCTAGTTGCCAGTTGGAAAGGCTCTTTTTGCTAAAGTTGGGTGGTGTTCTTCCACTTTGTTCTCAGCCACCATCTTGGGAGGAGCAATATGAATCAAACTCACTCAAAAGTTCACCATTTTGGGATGTGTTGGGAATCCAGCACCTAATTAGGGTTCCTGGGTCTATGCACAAACTTCAATTTGTAGTACGCTTTTAGTACTAAAGTTCTAGTACAAAAATTCTACAAAAGGCTATTTGCAAACTTACCTGAAGAATATCAACCTCTACCACTCCTATCTTTTTCTGTGTGGAGATCTTCACCCCGACTTCCGAACCTCAGCAGACATAAATATACCTTTTAGTAGTAAATGCGGGAGGAATAGATGAGAGTGACTGAAAAATGTGGCCTACTTATGAGTAAAGAGAAAGGATTACACTGGAGTAAGAAGCGACTTAGGGAGGGAAATGCGCCCACCAAAAAAAGAGTAACCCCACTGCTATTCACAGACTGACTTCTAAAGTTTCTTTAGCCAAAAAGGGACTCAAAAGAGTATTCAATTACTCCAGTTCAGAGCTAAAGTAAGTCCAATACCACATATGGTAACCACTGGTACTGCACCACCCTTCCCTACCAAATATTGGAAGTACGGACTCAAAATTGAAACCAATAGGAAATAATTTTAAATTAAATTACCTTATTTAAAATATTTAAATAGATATAATTGAAAGTTTAAAATAAAAAAATGCAACCTATTTGTATTTATTTATAAAACATTTGAACAACTCTTTTTACATTTTAATGTGAGTGCATTTTAATAAAATGTTATTATGAAATGAAATGAAATGAAAAATTGCATTTGTATAGCGCGTAACTACCCTGGGGCCTCGCAGCGCTTGAAGATAAAAATGGCTTAGCGCAGGCTCAGGGTAGATCAGCAGGATTTAGCAAACAAATGCGTTTTCAAGGCCTTTCTAAAAGACAGGAGGTTGCTGTTTCCTCGGATGGCGAAAGGAAGGGCGTTCCAAAGTCTGGCCGCCGAGTGGGAAAAGGAGCGGCCACCCCAGCGGGCTCTATTAATTTTAAAAGAGGTGGCCAGCTGCAAGGTGCCAGAACGAAGGGAACGGGCTGGGACATAGGGCGTGACCAGAGAGTGCAGAATCGCTGGGCCTACACGGTGGAAGGATTTGTGCAGAATGCACAAAGCCTTGAACTGCACTCTGGCAGCCATTGGGAGCCAGTGGAGGTCTTTCAGTGCCTTCCTCGCCGACTGCCGACGGGGCAAGTTGAACAGTAGGCGGGCCGCGCTATTTTGCGTGACCTGAAGCTTCTGAAGTACCGAGGCCGGTGCTCCCAGATAGAGAGCGTTCCCGTAATCCAGGCGGGAGAGAATCAGGGCCTGGACCATGATCCTCCTCGCCTGGAAAGGGAGCAAAGGGAGCACCCGCCGGAGCATCCTCATTAGTCCAAAGCAAATGGCGGCCGTCTTGGTAGCCTGGACCGAGAAGTCAAGGGCGGTGTCAAGCCAGATCCCGAGGCTCTTTATCTGGGACCTAGGGGCGGGGAGAATGCCCAGACATGGTGGCCAGATGGATGCAAGAACAGACGGGGAAGGATTGCCGAGGAGAATGATGTCTGTCTTCTCCCCGTTAAGTTTCAGACAAGAGGCTTGCATCCATCTGGCAACCGCCTCTAGACAGGGGCCTAAGGTGTTGGATGATCCATCTGAGTGGTCTAGGGAGACCACCAGCTGCGTATCATCCGCGTAGGTGACAATACGCACACCAAAGGGATGGACTATCCTGTCCAGAGGTTCCATGTAGGAGTTAAAAAGGGTCGGGCAAGGGAGGAGCCCTGAGGGACACCTGAGAGGATGTTTGGGAGAGACTGTCTCGCCCTCGAAGACCTGAAAAAAACGCTCACTCAGGAAGGAGGCAAGCCATTCTAGGGCCGCGCCCGACACGCCCATGCCAGCCAGTCGATGTAATAGTGTGGCATGGTTTACCGTGTCGAACGCGGCGCTAAGATCTAACAAGATAATGGCCACCTTTCCTCCCTGATCAAGAACGGTTCTTGCGTCTTCTGTAACCGCTAACAAAGCGGTTTCGGTACCATGTTGAGGGCGAAATCCTGTCTGGGAGGCACGCAACAGACAGTTGGACTCTAAATAGTCTGTTAAGATGTTGTTAACGTGCCTCTCCAGCAGCTTACTCAGCCAGGGGAGCAACGAAATGGGGCGGTAGTTGGACAAGTTGCTCTGATCCAGGGTGGGTTTTTTGAGTAGTGCATTCACCATGGCACATTTCCAGGAGGGTGGGACCGATTTGGAAACAATGGAAGTGTTTAAGGTTTCCAAAATGACAGGACGAATAACGTCCAGGGCCTTAACAAGGATCCGGGGGGGTGCCGGGTCGTTGAGTGACCCGGAAGTGACTTTGGATATTAGTCTGTCCAGACCACAGGCATCAAGAAGCGGAATTGTGTCCAACTTGCAGAGAGCCAAAGAGTCAGCTGATTTGTGTGAGGTAGGGCTGGCGTTGACCATGGGATTACTAAAAGAGGAGTATATGGTCAGAATTTTCTTTGAAAAGAAAGCGGCCAGCTCATTGCAGCGGTCTTGTGCACCTTCGGCAGTAGGGCGCTCGGCCGGAGGAGAGATAAGGGACCTAGCTATCCTAAAGATTTCCCTGGGCGCATTGGCTGCTGCATTAATTTTCCCTTCATAGAAGAGGGCTTGCGCCTTTTTGATCTCTAATTTGTAAAGCTTCATTACAGCCCTATAATCCTCTTTCCTAGACTGAGAATGGTCCTTCCTCCATGCTCTCTCAAGTTTACGACACTCAAGTTTTAATGACCTTAGAGCGGGAGTATACCAAGGTGCGACTTTAGGTCTTCTAATAAGTTTACATGGGCGTTTGGGAAGGACGTGGTCAAGGGTACTGGAAATCCAGTGGTCAAAGTTGTTAGAGGCAGAGGCAGGAGTCATAACCTTCCTCGGGGGATCTTGGACAAGAACAGCTGTCCAGTCGGTGAGGGGGAGTGAGGACCATTTCCTGCCCAGATGCTTGATAGGAGCATCACAGGGGGAAGGAGGGTTGGAGAGCCAGGTGAAAGGTATCAAAAAATGGTCGGTCCAGGGTAGTGGAACAGGGGATTCTACCTTAAGGTTGGTGTTACTATATATGTGATCAAGAAGATGTCCCTTCTTGTGGGTCGCCTGATGGCCTCTCTGGCAGAGGTCTAACGCTTGCAGGTTGACCCGTAGGTTATTGGCTGACGTAGCATGGGGGTCATCCAAATGGAGGTTAAAATCACCAAGCAAAGTAAAATTAGGCGAGGTCACCACTGCATTGGCAGTGAGGTCCGTGATCTGCGTAATGAAATTATTAGGGGAGCCAGGTGGACGATAGAGTAAAATGCCAGAGAAGGTGGTATATTACTTTAATTATTTCTATATATCACTTTTACTAATTAAAAATGTGTAATGAAAAATATATTTTTTGTTGAATTTAGATTTTTGTTTTATTTAAACTTCAGAAAAAAGTGACTTTAAATGAATTTGATATATTTAAATCCATTTAAGATTTCAATTAAATTAAGTTAATAATACTGTCACATTGTTTCTTTTGTTATACATTTAAAATACATATCTAAAAATATATACATTTTATTTTACACACAAATATTTTTACAAATGTTTTCGGGTTAAATAAACTCTAGTAATTTCCCTGTACATCACCATAGGAAATCTCTAGTAAAGTATAGGAAAATCGAAAGAAATGATTAAACGTGGAAAAAGTTAGTAAAAATACTTTTGTGTTAAATATTATTAGAAATTACTTTTATAATTTATATTTTTCTTTTAAATGTAGAACAGAAGCTACATCACTGTTAAATTAATTTTTGAATAAATAAATCAAATTAAAAAAATCTGAAGTTTGAGTTAAAAAATACATTCACACTGAAGTAAACAAACTAATAATTATGTATTAATAGTTAATACAAGTGATGTATATAATTAAAAGTGATTTAATTATAATCTATTAAATAAATGTGTGATTCCTGGACATGGAAATTTAAGTAGAGGACCTCAAACTCAGTGATCAATAATCAAGAGGGCGCATGACAGCCACGCTCTTCGGTTGATCATGCTGTTTTTTTTAAGAAGGTGATGGAAATGTGAGATTCTGCTATCGATATCTCTGTAGCCAAGTATTGCTTACTGCCTTAATATAGTTATATTATGTTCTTCTTTAAAGTAGAAATCTAACTTTTCATTTTGGGCACTACCTGTATACTGAATAAATATATGTGTAAAATGAATGAGAGAGACCCCTCTGTATAAATATTACAGGCCATGTTTGCAAATTTAAATCTTACTTTGTGTTTTTCTTTTCTTACAGGGCCCCAGTAATACCTAATGTGTACACGGTCTCTAAAAAGGAAGGTATGGGAATGGATTATAGAGAAGTCTCATCACTGTCTCAAGACAACTACAAAGAACTTGTGTCTGATAGGGATATTCAGAACTCTATTTGCCCCCAAAGCCCCAGTAGAGAACAAAGCAATACTTGTTCAGGACAACAGAAGAGACAATTATTACGCAGGTGTGTGCCCGATGAATTTGGAGATTCTACCACTAATCAATCATTTCGTTCCAACAGCAGGAGGGCAAGTGTTCCTTCTGCTAATGCTCCAGAAAAAGAACAAGACACTGTTTCTTCCCCTGGGACAAGAATGGTTTACAAAATGAAACCAGATGGCAGTTGGTGCACGTTATCACCAACACAGTGCTCCAGAAGACCAGCTGACGTTTCTTCAACCTGGTCATCAAAATGTCCTTCCACAGGCTCATCGCCCAGATGTTCAGTTACACCATATACTTAATAAGTCATCCTCTACTTCAGCATTCTTTCAGATGACGAGGACCAAGGCCAAAGTATGCAATCTGAGCTCTGATTCTAATTAGTCTAATACCAATCAGAAAACAGGAAACCAATCAGACCAATAGATCTCCCAAGTAATATTGTAAACCTTTAGAATTTAGCCTCTATTTCTTGTGTGCAAAAATAAAAACTATTTTTCTATGTCTTTGTGTTATAAATAATATTCTGGAAAATATGATGTAACAAGCGGCAAACATACCATGTGATGTTTTCCATTTCTCCTCTATACAGCTGTATTTACTTTCCCAGTGGGGCAACTCAGCAAATGGAAGTGAGTGAAAATTACAATGTCAAAAGGTCATCCCAATACTCAAGAGCTCAAGAGATGTTAGATATTTTGAGAAGCATGGATATTAAAATTTCTGGATGAGCCATGCATCAGCTTCGGATATGTTGTTTATTATTTGTGTAGTTTATGATGAGAAAATATAGAACAATAGAATTTCAAAGGGTCAACGTGATAAAGGTGCCTGTCTACAACACAATGAGCCAGGAGCAACAGATACATTCCTCACTTTACCAGCCCAAGGTGAGGCAGGTGCTGTTCAGCAGACAGTGCAGCCTCTCTTGCCAGGTCCAGGGGTCAGCAGGACAGTTCTTCTTTGGTCCCTTCTCCAGTTCCAGTGCGATCTGAGGTTCAGGGGTCCAGGGGTGCCATATGTATGCCCAGAAAACGCCCCTGTGCGTTTATGCTGTCACTAGCCAGTGAGCTAATAGGATCCCCTCCTGTGATGATTTCTGGCTATGTGTGGCATCTAGAAATCCCAAAGACCACTATTCTGCACAATCCCAGGATCTCTGAAGTCTTCCTTGGATGTTAGGAGCTTGGTAGCCCAGCCTAGAGGTGTGGCTACCTGTTGGCTACACACCCACGAGAAAATCATTTTGGGCATTGGCCTCCCCTCTCTGTTCCTGCCACCAGCTGGGGCAACCCTTCAGGAGTGTGATCGCCACTTGTCCACCAAAGGGGGCTTCACGTTTCAAACTTGCCTTGTGGGCCACCACCCTAAGTGGCTTCCTGAAAGGGGAAGTAACATCTGTCACTGTAGCAGTATTCTATTGTTCCTGAGCCTAGGAGTCATTCACACCACTCCCCAAGAGGGCAGAAGGCTGTCTGTTGGCCAGCAACTGTATGAGGGCACTGGAAAAACTGGGCAACAGAGTGGCAACTTTAAAAAAGTTGCCTTTCCTCAAAAGTGATATTAAAATTTGACTTGGGCATCAAGTCAAGTTTAGTGCCACAATTAATTTAATACCTTGAAGTACCCATTTTTTGTATTCGCATTCAGAGGTTAGCCAGGCTGAGAGGTCAGCTTGTAACTCTGCATTAGCCTACTTTATCTACTAACTTTTCACAGCAAAAACAACAATTTGGAAGTTTTGCTCTAAGGGCATATTAAACATATATATCCTACTTAATAATGTACAGCTCCCTGCCTTAAGGCTCCATAGGCCTTTCTTGGGGAGACTTACATGAATTGTTACGGGAAGTGGGGGCTTTGCCATTGGTGTAAAATGCAACGTTGAACTAGCAGTTTGCAACTGCTCTACCAGGCAGCCGTGGCAGACAGGGAGCCATTTTGTAATTGGCACACACAGGATGACCCAGCCAATGTTCAGCCCCAAGTGGACACTCTGTCCTACATGCCATGGGTACCCTTGGCCCCATATTCTAGGGTCTCAAAAGTAAGCCAGCTTTTTCCAATTGGGGGTATTCAATTCAACTTACATTTTTAAGGGGTTAAAACACTGGCACTAAGGTCTGGTTAGCAGGCCTCATTGCAGTATCAAAGTCCGAAAAACAGTCCAAAACTTTGAGGATGATTATGCAAAAAGAGACAGTTGCTTAAAAAGAGGAACTGCCTCTCTTTGATCATTTGAATCCAGTGACAACTATCAAAAGAGCCTCTGAGACAATAGAGCTGAAAACCTACCTGTTAAGTACTGGGGGCCTTAATCATAGAAAGCAAGATGAGTCAAAACCAGAGACATGAACAAAACTCTGGGGCATATTATCAAGGCCAGGCGATATATTATCGCCGCTTTTATCGTCAGGAAACTGCAGATAAAGCGGCGATAATGGCCTTGATAATATGCTCTATGAATTCCAATCAAAGCCCATGTTAGATGTGAACACATCTAACATGGGCTTCGATTGGAATTAATAGAGCATATTATCAAGGCCATTATCGCCGCTTTATCGGCAGTTTCCTGCCGATAAAAGGGGCGATAATGTATCGCCTGTCCTTGATAATATGCCCCTCTATTCTTTACCGCTAACCAGTGCAGCTTGCAAGAAAATTGGAGATGGAAGCCCAACAAGGTAATTTAAATAAGAGAAGTGCAGGTGCATTCTGTACAACCTGCAAGTGCTTGATGAAATAATCTTAAAGGCCTAGGAAAAGTGCATTAGCGTAGACCAGCCTAGATGTAATTTGGGCATGTGCCAGCATTCTCTTGGACTTGTACGGCAGGAGGTAAGTACATTCATTGAGATTCCCCATAATTGCAAAAAAGATTCAATAGAGAGATAATGGTCAAAACTAGCTTGCAGATTCCTGACCACCATAACGGGGTGCAGATATTGGAACTGGCCAGCAGCTCCCCCACCAACAGGTGGAGGCTGGGCCATACAGAAGGGCTTCTGTTTTATCTGGATTACATAGCAGATTACTGGTTTGTATCCAGTTTATTACTATTCCCAAACATACTGAACGAGCTGTTGTCATATGATAGGAGAAGCTGAGTATCATCTACACAGGAGTTATCTTAATACCATAGGACTCACCCAATGCTGCCAACTGAAACATGTAGATATTAAACGTTGTACTCAAAGATGAACCCTGAATTACTTCCAGTTTGAGAGTCTTGGTAAGAGATGAGTAGAGTACCATCCAGATGGCTTGTCTTCTGTAATCAAGAAAAGGTCGGATCTATTTCAGTGCAAACCCTCTCACCCCAATATCTGAGAGATGTTATGGAATAATATTATGAGAGATTGCATCAAATGTCGCTGAGAGATCTAATATCAAGGCATCATTATTACCTTGATCCAAAGTCAATTTGATGGAATCAGAAATTTCCAGCAGAGCTGTTTTTGTATTAGTCCGAGATTAAAATCCCAAGTGGGAGGGTTGCAGAAGCCTATACTTCTTGAACTACACAAAAAGCTGAATATTAACAATTTTTTCAATATTTTATAAGAGAGAGGTCTGAAAAGTAACAACAGAGTTCTTTCAGTTTAATGCTTTTTTAAATGTGGGATCCCTTTTGTCTCTTTCCAGATGGAGGGAGCCTGCACCATCTAATAAGAGATATTAAAAAGTTTTTAGTACACCTGATTAGTATTATCCACTGCTTCAGTTAGAATAAACGTGGACAAGGATCTAACAGTGAGCTTGGCCTGCAGTTCAGAATTACCTTTTTTGACTCTTCTAGATTAATTAGCTTAAACTGAAATAGAACACTAGCTGTGGCCAAAGACTGTAATTCCATAGCAGTTACTGGCAGAGAATGGCAGAGACTGAAGATTAGGCTGAATTTTTATAGTTTTGTCTTCTAAAACGTCTGTCAATTTGGTACACAAGTCTGGGCAGGCTTTAATAGGAGGCCACACGCTTTTGGCTATAAAAGTTGGTGGTAACTTTAAATATTTATTGTGGCTTGTTGGCTGCCCCAGATGTAATAAGTGTAAAAAAGCTGCTCTGTGCTGCCCTTACAGCTGCAGGATATTTCATTAAAAAATTCTTATAGCTAGCTTTATCCACTGGTAAATCATTTCTCTGTCAGATTCATTTCCGTTTTTACAGTGCTTTTTCTCCTACACTGAAGCAACCGTGAACGACAGGGAAAAATAATCCTATTTCTGCTAGGTGATCATTTTCAGCAGAACAAGCAGATTTGCAGCTGACTGCAGCCAATTGTTAAATGTCAACACATATTTTATTTACATCACCCACCAAGATAGGAAAGGAAGTAGAGAGGACCTCAATCAACTCTGGAGTCTTGATTTTATCCCAGGACTGAAAAACGCAGAACAAGTGACGGTTCTACCTGTTTGTTTTCAAATGTTGCATCTTTTGACTATTTTAACTTTTGGATATGGATCATTTAAGAAATTGAGCTACTGGTTGGGGAGGAAGGTGAAACCCTTATCAAGCAGTAACCACAAATATTCTCAGGGTGAAGTCAAAAGCAATCCCTCGGGGAGCTTGGCACAGAGCAGTCAGGCTGAACTCAGAGGAAAGGTGTAAAGTATTTTTGCAGCACTTCAAACAGTAATACAGAGATAACCCACTACAAAAGGATCCCACAACAGATGTAGAAAAATAGAGTCATATTTAATAAATAAAACAAGACTCAGAATGACAAAAATCCAATTAGCAGAACTGGAGATATTACATTTTAGAGATTTTTGTGAAAATAGCACAAAAGGTGTAGAGTGCCAACTGTGGATATCTGGTCGCACCATACCGTGACAAAGTCACAAGTTCGGGCAGACCCAGTTAGGCCCACTGAACAAAGTACCTTAAATCCTGGATTGCGTAGCATTGCGAGGATCAGCTTTGAAGATGCGTCATGCAGCTGAAACAATACATTAGTTCTGAGATGCGGCGAGGCTGCAATGCAGAAAGCTTCATTGTCGTCAAAGGTGCTGTCGACAAGAGATTTGTGACGTGAGGACCTGCACTGGCAGGGCGCGTCGCGCAGCTGTGGTTCCGATGTGGGCTGCAAGGTTGTTGCTGAGTCCTTGCACTGGGAGAGTCCGTGCAGCAGAGGCAATGCGTTTGTTCTGGTCAGGTCAGAGCCGTTCAACAGAGGAGATGTGTTGGTTCTGCTGGATCCACAGATGGGCTGGTAGAGCATTTTTAGGCCCACTTTCAAGTTTCCAGGGCTAGGGTGGCACCACTTAGCACTGTAAGACTAACAGATGGCAGAGTCCGGGTGCTTGGTTCAAGGTTGTTGGAGTCACTTCGGGGCCCAGGTTCAACAGATTCAGGTCCAGTCCTTCTCACCAAGGCAAAAAGGCAGCAGGCAGTGGATCCGCACAGTAGGGCAGAAGTCCTTTGGAGCAGCAGTTCAGCAGAGTAAAATTCCTTTCTGCAGAACAGCAGTCCTTTTTCCTGGCAGAGTAGCCACAGGTCCAGAGGTTTACTGAAGGGTTGGTGTCTGAGGGTCAATATTTATACCTGGGCCTTCCATGGAAGTGGGAAGAAGTTCTAGAGGTTTACCTTTGAAGTAAGTCCACAGGCTTCCTACCGTCCCTGCCCAGTCTCCAGACTAACTACAGTAGGTATGCAGCCCTTTGTGTGAAGGTAGGACACAACCTTTTCACGTAGGGCATGCCCAGCTATGCCCTCCCATCCTGCCAGTAATGGCCCGTTCAGGCACACCTAAACTCTCTATGGTGTGTAGTTGTCTAGGAGGAATATACAAAGCCCAGCTGTCAGCTACACCCAGTCATGTGACCCAGATACGCTAAGGTAAGATTTATTGTCAAGTTAATTAAAACTCACAATTAAAATACATTGTTTATATAAGAAAGTATATCAAAAATAAAAAGTTGGTTATCAAAGGTTAAAATATTGTAGTTCATATAATTGGTTGGTCAATCGATGTGCCTCATTTGGGTCGCCAACCCAAGAATGCTCAGTGTCACTGTCTGGCTATTGCACTGTTACATCTTTTTGTGCTTCCTTGATCCTCATTGCCACTGCGTCAAGGAATTTTGAAGTTCTGCAGTTTAGTTGAGTCTCTTGCAGGTTGAAACACAGTTTAACTGCCTGTCGACAGGATCTAATCCCCTTCTGGTTCCAAATCACGCGTAGTAGTGTTCTTCTTATGTCAGTTAAACCTGGGCAAATACATATTATGTGGGTTAGATCTTCAAAGCCTGCTCCGCAGAGACGGCAAGTTTGGTCTTCCTTGTTCCTTTCCCATGAGGCCAAATGAGAGAGAATTGGTAATATGCCTAGGCGCAGCTTTAAGAATTTCTCCTTGGTCTTCTGTTTGAACCCATGGTCTAGGTACGCTTGGGGCTTTAAAGTTTTATAGTCATTTAAGACTAACCATCCATGGGCCCTTTTTGCCAGGGTTTCTTTGTCTTCCAGTAGCGATGTTTTTTTCGTTGCTTTTGTTACTAGCTTTTTAAAGCTCTTGTGGTCTACTGTGCTGTTCCAGAGGCCAGTCAGTTCGAGACTTTCTAGAGATTCTGTCAGGTACTCTCTGGCGTGCGATCGTTCTCGTCTTTGCAGTTCGGTCCAAAGGTGGGTATTTAGGGTGCCTGGCTCTGCATTTCTGATCTTATGCCAGCATTTTATAAAGCTACCCCTTCTTTCCACTGTTTGTTTTTGTACCGCGAACTCCAGACGAATTTGTGCAGGAGATGCGTAGCTGGGTAGCTGAAAGATTGACCTGTAGGTTTTGGCGATCACCTTGTCGAGTGTCAATGCATCTCTTCCGAAAGTGGATTCGCTCCCATATGTTAGTGTCGGTTGGAGACGGGCTCTTAGTACCTGTAGAAAAGGATCAAGCGTGTGATCTGGCAGGATCTTCTTCAAGGGTTTCATCGCCAGATGGCTCATGATTCCTTTTTGGTGTAGTGACTCTAATTGGGGTTTAGACGACCCTCTGTTGTCCACCAGAACACCCAGGTACTTGTAGCACGTCACTTGGTCCAGTTTGTGTCCGTCCAAAAAACAATTGTTCTTCCTGATCTTCTTATAGTTCACTGCCATGATTCTTGTTTTTTTCAGGTTGATGGTTAGGCCGTTGCGGTGTGAGAATGAGCTAGTGGTGTTTAGAAGATGTTGGAGGCCTGTTGGGGTGCGACTTATTAATACGAGATCGTCGGCATAGAGGAGGTTGGTCAGCGCAATGTCCCCCAACCGTGAGGCGTGCGATTTGGTGTTGTCCAATTCCTCTGGTAGGCCTGCCAGATAAAGGTTGAACAAGCTCGGTGCTAGGACGCACCCTTGTTTCAGGCCGTTGAAGCTGTTAATTCGCCTTGAAAGGTGCGTCTCGTCACCCAGCTTGATCCTGACCCAAGTATTGGTGTGGAGTAGAATGAGTTGGTTCAAGAGGGGGTATGGTATCCCCCATTTTTCGAGCTTTTGCCATATTTTACCCCGGTCCACATGGTCAAAGGCTGAGCTATAATCTATGAACTCACGAACAGTGGGTTCTTTCCCGATTTTGCCGCATCTGTCAGTAACGACAGAGCCATAATGTTGGTGGAAGTTCCCTGTCCTATACAGAATCCTGTTTGAGTTGGTGGAATTATGTGGTTTGTCTCTACCCACGATGTCAGTTCTTCTAGTAGTATGCCCGCGTAATACTTTGCCTCTATATCTAATAGGGCAATCAGCCGATAGTTGCCAGGATTACTCCTGTCTCCTTGCTTGTAGATTGGGCTTATGATGGATGCTTTCCAGGATTCCGGACATATTTCTAGTTCCAGAGTGCTCGTAAAAAGTGGCACTAATGTGTTGCTCCAGAATTCTGAGTCATGCTTGAATATTGCCGGTGGAATCCCATTTGGGCCCGGGGCTCCTTCCATTTTCCTCTTCTTGATTTGGGTTTTATTCCGGTTTGCGGTTATTTTAATGTCATTTTCGATGCTGAGTTTTGATGTGCTGTTATTCTTTGCCCACCCCTGCCTTCTCTTGATTGTGTTGTGCTCTTGTACTTTCTACTGCGGTTCTAAGCCCTTTTTCAAACTTTCTTGTTTCGCTATTCTCCTTATTAGGCTCTTTTTCTTGTGCTATCGAGCATGAGGGGTTGTTTTCATTAGATTGGTTAAAGTGGTTGTGCAAATAATCTGCCCAGGCTGGCTCTGATATATGTGAACTTATCCCGTGATGCCCTGTTCGCTGCAAACTGTGTACCGTTTTCCAAAAGTTAGCGCTGTTTTTTAGTTTGGAATCATACTTTATTTTTGCCCAGAGTTCGTCGTTCGCCTGCCTCTTGTTTTCCCAAATTTCCTTTTTTAGGCTTACTTTTAGACCGCGTAGGGTGTGTTGTAAGTGTTCTTTTGTGGGCTGTATGCGCAGTTGTTTCAGAGTTTGCTTGATGTCCCTTTTGAGGCTTTTTATCTCGGATGTGCTTGTCTTTCTCATTGTACTCTTCGTGGATTTGCCTTTAGACATTCTTGGTTTGGTTGCATGTTTGGTCCCGTGGGCCTTTGAGAACCCTTCCCAGACCTCTATTTGATTTGCAGCCAAGTTGCCTTGCTGTATTAGCTCCTTTGCATTGGTGGAGAGTGCTTCAATGTTGTCTTGTTTAAATCTGATGCGTTTGAAGTCTGTTGTGTATTCAGAGCCGATGGTAGCCCTGACTTCCTTGAAATTTCCACTAAGGGTGTTTAGGACAATTTCTTGCGGCAGATGGTTGCTTTGATCGCTGTCGCCCAATTGAAATGATCTGATGGCGTCAAATAAAGGGAGGGTTACAAATGTGTAGTCTAGATAAGAGGAGGATGTGGCGGAGTGATAGGTTGCTGCTGGGGGAATGTCTTCTTTAAACCGGCCATTCAGTGCTCTTAAGTTTAGTTGCTCTAGGTCTTTTAGCAATTGCATTGAGTATTTTGTTGGTTTTGTTGTCGGCACTTGTGCTTGCTATGGTATTCCCCAGGCTCTATTGAGTTCATGTGCTAGTTCGTCGTCCGCTGCGGTGCCAAAGAGAGAGAGATTAAAGTCTCCTGCCAGGATTATGTCCTCAACTTCCCACTCAGTCAAGATTCTTGCTGTTTCCTTGGCCAGTTCTCTTGCACCCTTCTGCTTGTGCTTTGGGTGTATGTAGGAGTTGATTATTACAAGAGGACGATCCGCCTTCCTTATGTTGAGTGTAATGACTGCCGCCTGTATCGCGTTAGGAGCTATGGTTTTAGTTTTTATTTCCCTCATTTATCCTATTGAGAGTATTGAGGCAAGGATCGTTAATCCTCCTGAGCTATGGCCAAAGGATGAGGTCCTGGTTGCAGGGCAGGTTTGCATCATATATCCCTCCAGGGCTATCTCTTCTACTTCCCATGTTTCTTGTAGTAATATTAAGTCAAATGACCTTAGGTATTTTAATGTTTCCTGGTCGTCCAGTTTGTGACCCAGATACAGGCTACAAGCACTAAATGGCTAAGACAGGAAAATGCCAACTTTCTAAAAGTGCAAAAACAACAGTTGATGGAAAGAATGCAGAACAATGTCATACATTCACCCCAGTACAGAGATCTGGGCCTAAATCCATCGTTTTTTTGCTCACCACACCAACCCAGTTCAGACATGGCCATATGCAAATCAGCCTTGACCCTGTGCCTCATGGGAACAGCTCAGCCCGAACTGCCAAGGCATGTCTTCACTGGACCGGAATCGAGCATCTTAGGACCGGTTTCTGGCTATCAGCAGTCATCAGCCAGGATAGCTTGACTCCAGTGGTGTGGAGAGCACGGGACTCACGTCTGAGCATACCCGTCCCACTCGGTGTGACAAATGCAAAAACACCAGTTGATGGACAGAATACAGAACATTACATATATCTGAACTGGGGTGGCTTGGTGATCAAAATAACGATGGATTAAACCCAGATCTGTGACTGGGGTGAATGTTTTGTCATTGTGCAACATTCCCTCCATCATCTTGTGTGTTTTGCTGTTCACCCTATGTGGGAAGGGTATGGCCAGACGTGGGTCCTGTGCTCACTATACCACTGGAGTCAAGATATCCTGGCTGAAGACGGCTGATGGCCAGAAACCAGTCCTAGGATGCTTGATTCCGGTCCAGGGAAGACATGGCTTGGCCATTCGGGCTGGACGGTTCCCATGAGGCACAGGGCCAAGACTGATTTGCATATGGCCATGTCTGAACTGGGGTGGCTTGATGAGCAAAATAACAATGGATTAAACCCAGATCTGTGACTGGGGCTGAATGTTTTGCCATTGTGCAACATTCCGTCCATCATCTTGTGTGTTTTGCTGTTCACCCTATGTGGGAAGGGTATGCCCAGATGTGGGTCCCGTGCTCACTACGCCACTGTAGTCAAGCTATCCTGGCTGAAGACGGCTGTTAGTCAGAAACCGGTCCTAGGATGCTTGATTCCGGTCCAGGAAAGACATGGCTTGGCAGTTCAGGCTGGACTGTTTCCATGAGCCACAGGGCCATGACTGATTTGCATATGGCCATATCTAAACTGGGGTGGCTTGGTGAGCAAAATAACGATGGATTAAACCAAGATCTGTGACTGGGGGTGAATGTTTTGCCGTTGTGCAACATTCCATCCATCATCTTGTGTGTTTTGCTGTTCACCCTATGTGGGAAACGTTTTGCCCAGACGTGGGTCCCGTGCTCACTACGCCACTGGAGTCCAGCTATCCTGGCTGAAGACGGCTGATAGCCAGAAACCGGTACTAGGATGCTTGATTCTGGTCCAGGGAAGACATGGCTTGGCAGTTCGGGCTGGACTGTTCCCATGAGGCACAGGGCCATGACTGATTTGCTTATGGCCATGTCTGAACTGGGGTGACTTGGTGAGCAAAATAACGATGGATTAAACCCAGATCTGTGACTGGGGGTGAATGTTTTGCCATTGTGCAACATTCCCTCCATCATCTTGTGTGTTTTGCTGTTCACCCTTTGTGGGAAGTGTATGCCCAGATGTGGGTCCCTTGCTCACTATGCCACTGGAGTCAAGCTATCCTGGCTGAAGACGGCTGATAGCCAGACACCGGTCCTAGGATGCTTGATTCTGGTCCAGGGAAGGCATGGCTTGGCAGTTCGGGCTGGACTGTTCCCATGAGGAACAGGGTCAAGACTGATTTGCATATGGCCATGTCTGAACTGGGATGGCTTGGTGAGCAAAATAACGATGGATTAAACCCAGATCTGTGTGGGGGTGAATGTTTTGCCATTGTGCAACATTCCGTCCATCATCTTGTGTGTTTTGCTATTCACCCTATGTGGGAAGGGTTTGCCCACACATGGGTCCTGTGCTCACTACGCCACTGGAGTCAAGCTATCCTGGCTGAAGACGGCTGATAGCCAGAAACCGGTACTAGGATGCTTGATTCTGGTCCAGGGAAGACATGGCTTGGCAGTTTGGGCTGGACTGGTCCCATGAGGCACAGGGCCACGACTGATTTGCTTATGGCCATGTCTGAACTGGGGTGGCTTGGTGAGCAAAATAACGATGGATTAAACCCAGATCTGTGACTGGGGGGGAATGTTTTGCCATTGTGCAACATTCCGTCCATCATCTTGTGTGTTTTGCTATTCACCCTATGTGGGAAGGGTTTGCCCACACATGGGTCCTGTGCTCACTACACCACTGGAGTCAAGCTATCCTGGCTGCAGATGGCTGATAGCCAGAAACCGGTCCTAGGATGCTTAATTCTGGTCCAGGGAAGACATCTTGGCAGTTCGGGCTGGACTGTTCCTATGAGGCACAGGGCCAAGACTGATTTGCATATGGCCATGTCTGAACTGGGGTGGCTTGGTGAGCAAAATAACGATGGATTAAACCCAGATCTGTGACTGGGGGTGAATGTTTTGCCATTGTGCAACATTCCCTCCATCATCTTGTGTGTTTTGCTGTTCACCCTTTGTGGGAAGTGTATGCCCAGATGTGGGTCCCTTGCTCACTATGCCACTGGAGTCAAGCTATCCTGGCTGAAGACGGCTGATAGCCAGAAACCGGTCTTAGGATGCTTGATTCTGGTCCAGGGAAGGCATGGCTTGGCAGTTCGGGCTGGACTGTTCCCATGAGGCACAGGGCCAAGACTGATTTGCATATGGCCATGTCTGAACTGGGATGGCTTGGTGAGCAAAATAACGATAGATTAAACCCAGATCTGTGACTGGGGGTGAATGTTTTGCCATTGTGCAACATTCCGTCCATCATCTTGTGTGTTTTGCTGTTCACCCTTTGTGGGAAGTGTATGCCCAGATGTGGGTCCCTTGCTCACTATGCCACTGGAGTCAAGCTATCCTGGCTGAAGATGGCTGATAGCCAGAAACTGGTCCTAGGATGCTTGATTCCGGTCCAGGGAAGACATCTTGGCAGTTCGGGCTGGACTGTTTCTATGAGGCACACGGCCAAGACTGATTTGCATATGGCCATGTCTGAACTGGGATGGCTTGGTGAGCAAAATAACGATAGATTAAGCCCAGATCTGTAACTGGGGTGAATGTGTTTGCCATTGTGCAACATTCCGTCCATCATCTTGTGTGTTTTGCTATTCACCCTATGTGGGAAGGGTTTTCCCACACATGGGTCCTGTGCTCACTACGCCACTGGAGTCAAGCTATCCTTGCTGAAGATGGCTGATAGCCAGAAACCAGTCCTAGGATGCTTGCGTCCGGTCCAGGGAAGACCTGGCTTGGTAGTTCGGGCTGGACTGTTCCCATGAGGCACAGGGTCAAGACTGATTTGCATATGGCCATGTCTGAACTAGGGTGGCTTGGTGAGCAAAATAATGAGGGATTAAACCCAGATCTGTGACTGGGGGTGAATGTTTTGCCATTTTGCAACATTCCGTCCATCATCTTGTGTGTTTCGCTGTTCACCCTATGTGGGAAGGATATGCCCAGACATGGGTCCCGTGCTCACTCAGCCACTGGAGTCAAGCTATCCTGGCTTAAGACAGCTGATAGCCAGAAACGGGTCCTAGGATGCTTGATTCAGGTCCAGGGAAGACATGGCTTGGCAGTTCGGGCTGGACTGTTCCCATGAGGCACAGGGCCAAGACTGATTTGCATATGGCCATGTCTGAACTGGGGTGGCTTGGTGAGCAAAATAACGATGGATTAAACCCAGATCTGTGACTAGGGATGAATGTTTTGCCATTGTGCAACATTTCGTCCAACATCTTGTGTGTTTAACATTCTAAAAGTGGCATTTTCAAAATTGTTATTTAAAAACTGACTTCACCATAAGTGAGTATTTTCTATTACAATACCAAAGCACAAAATATTAACTGGATACCTGTTCCAATTTGGAAATTAAAGCTTAATAAGTCTAATATGCTATCCTGTGGGAGAGGTAAGCCTTACAATAGTGACATACAAATCTAAGAGTTTTCACTATCAGGATATGTAAAACTAAAAAGGACATGTCTAACTTTTTAAATACACTGCACCCTGCCCTCTGGGCTGTTCTGGGCCTTCCCTAAGGTTGACTTACAAGTATTAAAAAGGAATGTTTAGACTTGGCAAAAGGTTTATTTTTCCAGCTTGAAATTACAGTTTAAAAACTGCAACCCAGGCTGCAATTACATATTACTCAAGTGGGTGGCACAATAAGTGCAGCAGGCCCACTAGTATCGTTCAATTCACAGGTCCTGGGTATATGTAGTACCATGTTACTAAGGACTTATAAGTATATTAAATATGCCAATTGGTGATAAACCAATATTTCCATGTTTTTAAGAGTAAGCACATGCACTTTAGCACTGGTTGGCAGTGGTAAAGTGCAAAAAGTCCTAAGGCCAGCAAATACTAGATAAGCATAAATAGGAGGGGTGAAGGCAACACATTTTGGGAAAGGCAACACTGAGGCTGAAAGGTCTAACAGTCGCCTTCCCCAAGTAATATTCAACAGCAACGGGTTGTGGTCGGAGAGGGTGCATCTAAGATATTTGGGTTCTGACACCTCTCTAAGTAGGTTAGAAGAAAAAACAGTAGAGCCCAATCTGAAATGAACATCATGATCCACCGAATAGTAAGAAAATTCCTGTAGTGTAAGAAGATGCCAGTCCCTAGGGCCTTAGAGGTTGTGTGTGCTGGAGGATTGGGGGGTGACACCTATCCAAATCTACATTGAAATCCTCTTCTATAAGTGTTGGATGGCCAGACCAATTAGTCAATAGAGAAGAAAGGGATGTGAAGAAATGTGCTTGCTTGTCCCAGGTTGAGTAGAGAGCAGGTGTTCAGAATATCCCCAAAAGGCATATTGGGTACCATGAAAATTGTCTAGAAGCCACAGGGACAGTTAGATTGGACCCTGTGAATTCCCCCAAAGAAGGAATCTCCTCCTCAGCATCGTGGAAAAACAAGGTTTAACCAGTTCAGCAAGGAATGAAGAATCTCCACCCTCAAAACATCAGAGCAGTTCCTTTGTTGTTTGTGGCATGATAGAAGTTAATATGATGTACAGATCACTGATGGTGTCAGAGTTATTATTAGAGTGACCTGTGGGAGAGTCAGAGGCTTAAGGTGGTGAAGTCTGGCTGAAAGATGCAGCAATGACAAGGGCGGCCACTTTACCCAGCTGAACTTGTCTGGGGGAAGTCGGGTCAAGACCTGTGATTGCCCAGCCCAACTGCCGTTTCTACGTGTCCTAGAGGGGTGTCATGAGTGTGTTCTTGGACTGTTATTTTTCTCTTTGTCTGCGGATTTGTGCCGCTCCACCCAGTCCCTGGTCTCCTCTGGCTTAGTGAAAAAATATGTACCTTGGTTCAATAACAATTTTCAGGCTGGAGTGAAAGGAGGTGTATCAAACCCAAATCTCAAAAAGTTGCTGCATGACATCTTTTGACCTGGCCCGTGATGTTGCAAGCAAGAGTGCAGTCTGGGAAGAACATCACTCTTCCTGACCCAACCTCAAATTGTCTTTCTTTACGAGCATTACGGATGATCAAATTGCAGCCTTTGTAATTCAGGATCCTTTCTACCATAAGCCTTGGTGGGGCTCAGGGAGGAGCGCGCTTAGTAGGGACACAATGGGTTCTCTCCTCTGTGAACCAGGCTGACAGACTCCGTGGGTCTACTGTTTCCTAAAACTATGTTCCTACAAAATGAATGAAGTTGTCCCCTTCTGTTCCCTTCAGGAGACTGATACAAATATTGTTTTGTATGGCTCTGTCTTCCATGTCCCCTGTCCAGCCCTCAAGAAAACACACTTGGGGCTATATTTATAAGAACTGGAGCACTGATGTTTAGCCGCTGCGTTGCGCTAAAAAAGTTACCGCCACGGTACGACAAATTCTAACGCCATGTTAGTGTCGTATTTACAATAAGGCGCTCCATGACATTAGGAAGAGGCTGGTGTGTGTGCCGTGTTGTTAGCAAATTTACAGCTAATGTTGCATAATTAAGGTTTGGCCAATTAGCGTCTAGAAAACAGATGCTAGCGTCACGTTTGTCCTTCTAGCAGGAAAAAAAAATACAAAAGCGTTGCTAACTGAAAGCAGCAATGGAGCAACCAGGAGTGAGCACTGTCCAGGACAACACGCCCAGCAACCCCAGTACCAGCCAGGATGTCCAGCCAGAGTCAGGGGAAGAAGAAGAGCAAGTTCAGTGAGGCGGAAGAGAATGAAATCTTGATCACTGAGGTGACGGAGCACCAACATCAGGTCTTTGTCAGCTCCAAAATGTCATTGTGAAGGAAAAAGGCCATATGGCACACCATAGTTGACTAGGTAAACAACATTGCCAAAGCCAAGAGGACATTGAGTGACTGTAAAAGGTGCTGGCATGATTGCAAGCGTGGGACAAAGGAGAAACTGGCAACCAATCCCAAGGCAGCATTGCAGACCGGAGGTGGTAGTCCAGCATACCAAGAGGTGCTGGATCCCTTGGAGGAGCAGTTGTCCGCTTTCATCTCCGAGGAGTTGGTGGTTGGATTTGCAGGACAAGACAGTGCTCACTATGACGAACTGCAACAGCAACAGAGTAAATTGCAACAAGGGGCAATGTGGGTAACTAAGTCAAGTCATGCAGGGCAGGTAGCTATGTCCCAGCACTCTGCGGCACTGTCTGTAGGCAAAAGGGTAAGATGCTGGCTCATCTATGGTTAAACATGAATCAATGAAAGGCTCATGGCCATTGCAACAATAATTTGGCATAGGGCAGCGCTGCAAACCTTCTAGCTATGCTACCCTATTCCAAAAGAAAAGGGCAGGACTGCACCATATCTACAAGATACAGCACATTCCTGTCCATTCTGCCAGCACTGGTGCACAGACAGCAGACGTCTGCTAAAGCAGGCACCCTTACACCATGGTGCAAGGATACCTGTGTTGGAGCTAGCCAGCTGATTGTGCACCAGCTCAGAACAAAGTACAGGGATGTGTTGTACTGTTATAACCACAGCGCCTACCTGAACTTTCCTAATGACACAGCTTGGTGCAGCAAGATTGTTTGAGGAGTTGAACAGCACCACATATCTATGAAATATTCACCTCTTTCTTACTTGGGATCATGAACATCAACCTAGCCTGCAAATCCATAGCATGGAAACAGTTTCTCAGGAGAGAAACAACACACCTGAGGGCTGGGGGATAAGTAGGCCATGTGAAGTACCTACACATAGGGACATTTCAAGAGCTGCCATAGTAGGGTCCACCTGAACTCTCCTCAGCTACTAATCTACTAAACATGACTGGGTGTGGGGGTGAATGCAAGTGATGTACACCAGAGGACCATGGGACATACTAACAGTGAAATGGTGCAGGACGTCAATGCAAACAAATCTACTGTGCCGAGCTGCGTCGTATAAAAAATGCAGCAATGGGCTGTATTTTCAGGAATATGTCATCCCAAAGCCGGTGCAAAAAGACCGAGTGCCGAACGCAGGCACTCTTGCACTGTTGGGCAAGGGTGTCTATGTTGGCAATAGGCTGTTCTTTTTGTACTGGTGCAGGGATAAACACAGCAGTGGCAAGTATTCCTGTAAATACGGCCCATCCTTTCCTGCACATAGGTAATCAACCATGGTGTTTTGCTTTTTATTTTTTATGCTGCAGAATGCAGCACACATAAAAAGAGAAAAAAGAGGAGAGTGCAACACCAGCAGCACCAAACCAGCCGCAGCTGCTGAGGGCGGAGGCCTCAACACCGCCCTACAAAGCGTCGCCTCGTGCCTCGCAGTGCGGGGGACTTTTGCTGTTTTACTTTCCCGACACTGCTGTTCTCCCTATTTTGAGGGACTGGAGGCACCCTGCCCCCTCTGAACATCGGTCCATCTTCTCCATGGACCCCCACTGCTGTTCTCCTGCGGGCATCACACTCTGGTGGGACTCGGAGTCCCAGAGTGCAACACCAGCAGCACCAAACCAGCCGCAGCTGCTGAGGGCGGAGGCTTCAACACCGCGCTACAAAGCACCAACATGACCCCGCTGCGCGGGACCCGCCTGGTGAATCCCGGGCCAAGGGCGGGCCCGTCCTCCCGTGATCGCCCGAAAGAGGCAGGGCAGGGCCACACCCCTGACATTTCATTTTGGGATTCAAGGTACTTTATCCTAATTTGTATTCAATTTTATGGACTTTTTTTTCCCCTTCCTTATTGCTCCCAAAGAGGTGTTTGTTGTGGAGGTTGGCGCCTTACCTCTATACCAACGATCCACTGCATGCTCATTTATACTTCCCATTGAGGAATTATAGTTATCACCATGGGCAAGAGGAAATCAATGGAGGGTGGGGAAGGGGACGGCTTAGGTGGTTCCTCTAGGGGCAAGAAAGGGAAAAAGGCTAAGAATACAAGGCATCCTGCCAGCAATTGTGTACTAGATAGGATAGAGTCGATAGTTAGTGACTGTGAAGAGATTCTAGGGTCAAAAACCGCTGCTGTTGATATGCCTAATAACAATCAGCAGGAGCTATTTGTCAGCAAATCCAAACGAGTAATCCCACCAATATTCAAGAAGCAATAGATGAGGAAATATCACGTCCCGCATCATGCGAACTATTGCCTAGCGATACTGCTGATTCACTACATAAATGTAACTGCGCAGGTCTAAACAAGGACTTAACAAAGATAGTTGTTTCATTACAAATGGAGGAAGAGTCATTAAGGAGACTGGTGGTGGAGCTAAACCATAGGTTTGAGCCCCCCCCCAGCTGTCCGTCCTCAGATTCAGCCTCTTGACACAGTACATTCCACCTTTTCAAACGGGCTGAACAGTAGCTCCCTACCCTGGGCGGGAGGTGGAACCCTACCCGAGCCACCGAACCTGGTGAAAGGTACTTATTCTCAGACCGCTATTCCAAATCACAAAAAAAAATCTTTTGTCGATGCAATCAAATCATCAGGGGCCCCTCCCAGTTTCCCCAAGATTGATGTAACCTCTCAGTACCAACATCCACCTATTGACATGAACATCCAGGCTGGGGTCAATAAAAATCGATTCCCTACTTTTCAGGGGGATAATCCTCCAATAGTGTATATGGTTAAAGTCCCAAAATGTTCCACTATGCATGGGATTGAGAGTAATGAGTCCATACGAAATAAAGCAATACACTGGATACGCCATGTACGGGGTTGTAGGTCTATAATCCGGAATGATATTGTCAAAGTAAGGAGGCTCACAGCGTACAATTCCCATTTGGATTGCATAGAGCTAACCCTAACAGATGCCAATCTAGCTGAGAACTTGCTGGCCTTAGAGTTCCGCACTTCCGCCCCAGAGCATCTGCCATTCAAATCAGACGTTTTCCTCTCCCGTCACTATCCAGGCCAAAAGGCCAAGAAGTCTCAGGGACGCCGGGAGGTGAGTCCAGCCTGAACGTGGTCGATTAACTAAATAGGGGTTCAAATCAGACTAATGCTTTTGAACTAAATGGAGCTAGCAGAAGGAAAAGTACTCCAAGCTCAAATTACTCTCCCCGGGTGGAAGCTTGGGAGAGGCATTGTCTGATGCCCAGCCATGCTCTCAGGGTTGTACTCCGCGCAGTGAAGTCTCTGTTGTTTTGTCAAATCCAAACTTGCTTAAATTTCTTTCTTGGAACATAGCTGGGCTCCAGAAGAAGGTATCGCTGCCTGATTGGAAGGAGTTCATTGAAAGCTTCAATGTTTGCTTATTTCAGGAGACCTGGAGCCTAGTCCCTATACATAAATCTGGTTATACCACCTACTTTGTGCCAGCTACAAACACGGGTAAGGGTCACCCGTCTGGGGGCCTAATAATCTGGATTAGTATTTTATTGAACTGGACAGTCACTTCACACACTTGTCTGTCTCCAGACATTCTCCATCTGACCATTAGAGGGCCACCCAATGGGGTAATTCTAGAGCTTTTCAATGTATATGTAAGGGGAACTGTGGGAGGTCAAACATCTCCGATCGTATCAGCACTGGAGCAAGAGTTGTCCAATACTCTGCCGCGCTCCAACATCATAGTAGTTGGCAACCTAAACTGCACATTCGAACCCTTGAGTGCAGATGACCTTTTGGGAACTGCTGAGGAGGATAGCAAATGGGACATCCCGACTCTTAACTTAGCCCCAATCAAAAAACAGTCACAGATTGCAGTCCAAATGAACGCACTCACCCAGGAATTCAACCTAAGAGCTGTAAATGGGAGGGCACGATCTGATCTTATGGGCTCTAATACCTTTAACAGGATAAGTTCCCTGTCCTGCATTGACTACATTTTAATTGACGTTTGGCTATGGAGGGACCTTCTGGATATGGTTGTCAAATCAACCTCTGTAAGCAACCATAACCCACTTTGTCTCCAAATGAATAATGTCTGGTCATACTTCACCCTAGACGCACCCACAACTACCTTAATGTCTTGAAGAGAGGTAATCCCCTCAAAATGCAATAGGCGGCTCAAGTGGCTCAAAGTGTCCCAGCATGAATCTAAAATATCAAGCATTAGGGAAATCCTTGACCAAAAGATCATGGAGCTTGAAGGGCTCCCAAGCAAAGCAGAGAGCCTTTCGAAATTTCCTGCGGTCTATCTAGAAACAACAGATAGGATTGAATCTTTCTTCATTGTGAAAGGGAAACTAGGCCCAAATAGAGGTCTGGCGCGGACCACAAATATATGGTACACACCAACATGTAGGGCGAAGAGGCAGGCTCTTACTGAAGCGCTTAAAAAGAAAGTTCCCTCTGCGATTCATTCAGCAAGGAAAGCATACAATAAGGCACTTGCTGAAGCAAAACGCAGTTGGAACGGGGATCATTGGCAGGACCTCAAACATGCATCTAAACTGAGGGATTCAACCTCATTTTGGAACTTACTTAAAAGCGGAGAGAGGAAAGGATTAGATCCTATCCCGAACCACATCACTGGGCAGACATGGCAAACTCATTCTACTAAACTATATTCTGGCAATGAAGGTCCCGCCACAGTCCCTACGGGGGCCAATATTTATTTTCCCTCACCCTCCCCTCCACCAGACTGTTTTGAACTTTATGAGGTAGAATTAGCAATAAATAGCATTTCTTCTGGAAAAGCTGCGGGCCCTGACGGCCTGCCTAGAGATCTCCTCCTGCACGATCCAAAGCCTTGGGCTCAGTTCATTCTACTTTTAAGGAATTCAATTGTTAGGGAGGCTGCAGTCCCCGACTCATGGAGAGGAGCTGAGGTCGTCCCAAACTACAAAAAAGGAGATAGGGAGGACCCTGCGAACTACAGGCCGATTAGCTTAATCAATGTGATCCAGAAGGTGGTAGGCAGGGTTCTCCTTATGAAGATAAGGGCCTGGATTGAGGACCAAAAAGTCCTCTCCCACTACCAAGCTGGCTTCAGGCAAAAGGTTGGCACCATGGACCAGTTTTTCAGACTTTTTCTGATCAATTGGAAAGTTGTTATAATTGAGAAGGGTAGTTTGTACCTGGCCTTTATTGACTTAAAGACCGCTTTCGATCTAGTGCCACTGGACAAGCTCTGGCTGGTTTTTACAAGAAATGGGTATCTCTGCACAGATCCTAAATTTTGTTAAATGTTTGCACAAGGATAACTACGCCAGGGGCTCACAGGGCCAGTTGACAGAGAGGGTCGAAGTGAACATGGGCGTGCGCCAAGGGTGCGTGTTGGCCCCCACCCTGTTCTCTTTATACATGACCGGGGTGGTAAGCCACCTTAGAGAGGACCCGGCAAATCCCCCAATTTTGGCTGGGGAAAAAACACCAACGCTCCTCTTTGCCGACGACACTCTGCTGATTTCTAAAACACCGGGCAGCCTCCAAAAACTTTTAAACAGATTCAGTTCCTTTTGCAAATCCATCCCGTGGGCTCATAATCAACACAAACAAAACAAAGATCATGGCAATTAATCCATCAAAACGCTTTAGGAATAACATCACTCTAAACGATACCATATTAGACACTGTTGAGTCTTTTGACTATCTGGGAATCCGGGTCTCCAATGGTATGAAATGGAGTTCCCACCTAGCCAAAATGCTCCTAAGTCACAAACGGGTCTCGGGGGCTATAGTAAGAGAGCAGCATCTTTCTTCGAGTAGACCAGTAGCCCCTGCACTCGTGGTCTACGAGGGTAAAGCGTTGCCTTCGGCCCTTTATGGGGCGGAATTATGGGGCTTTGAAAATGTTGGTGAACTTGTTAGATCGGAGAACAAATTTCTTAGAGATCTTACTTCCCTTCCGATATCCACTCCGTTAAAACCCCTATATTACGATATGGGAAGGCCTTCTATTCAGGACATTGCACGTCTTCATCCATTTTCGTTTTTGGGCTCGCGTCAGAAGGGTCCCAGAGCTCGTCAACTATGCAGCAGCACTCAGCGAAGTAATACTAGCTGATACAGGGAATAGGATTAGATGGTTGACCAACCTTAGGCAGCTCCTAGCTGACATTGGCTTTGGGGAGGCTTGGGCTGGCCAGATTCCGCCGACCAAGCTGGAGCTTAAAAATGCCTATTGGAAATGGGTACAGGATAGAGAGATATGCAACCCTAAACTTGGGCAACTCACTGAGGGGTTGCTTGAGCACAAACCCACTCAAAGATTAGAACCCTATCTCGATTTTATGCAAATACTTAGGGATAGGGCTCTTTTCATGAAGTTGAGACTAGGGTCACTTCCACTCAACAGTATGCCTGCAGCATTGATTAGGTCTAACACACCATCTGAATCCTGCCCAGGCTGTGCTGCTCCTAAAGAGTCCATTGCTCATTTTCTTTTTGCGTGTCCTGCGTACCGGACGGCAAGAGCCAAATGGCTCAAATCAGTATGTAAATAACTTGGCTGCACAAACTATCGTGTTGCATTACGTATCATAAGAACCAACACTACTTCTTTAACTCTGGTTTGTGGTGTGGCCAAGTACCTGGGCTGTGCTTGGATAATAAGACACACGCTCCGATCTCAACTACCTCAGTAATTTACCCATTTTATATTGCTGCTTGACTTCTTTTTATAAGTGCTACTTATGGTCTTAACTGAAAGCTTATCTTTGTAAAACTGCACAAAAAGTTTTATATACCGGATGAATTTATTTGCTCGATTCTATTTTTAAGATTTTATAATGAGACTTTTATATGTAGTATGCTTTTATGATAATTGTTTTATCGAATAAAGCAAATTTAGAGAAAAAATATTTATCTTTGTTGGCCCACTCTAAAGCCTAATTTTAAAAGACGTTAGTGTTTGGAGCTGCCTCAGATTGATGTTTACTTGCAAATCTGGGGCAGTGCCAAAAAGCAAAGGGTGCTGCATTGCAACGCATACATCAAAACACATTGCACACTCCTTTGACACAGAAATATGTGTCAAAGGGGACGATATTTACAAGGTGGCGTTAAGACATACAAAGTGGCTTAGTGCCGCATTGTAAACATGGACCATTGTAAGAGGTCATGATCTGGTGGCACAATACCCTTGTAAATATGCCCCCATGTGTGTCAAAACAAATGATGGTGTGTGGCCCAGGTAGGCTACTGCTAGTGCAGTACATAGTAGGTACTTGCTGTGCACGTTGAACTGCGAATCTGACTGGGGAGACTTTGCTTTGCAAAGTGATGAGAAGGGACATGTGTACTACAATGTACCTTCACAAATACGCATGTACTGCTGCATCTGACTAGGTCACACTTGTGAAGCAGCTGGTTAGGAATGACAGACAACAACCCATTGTGGTACTACAGTCTACATGTCATGTGGACCTTGTTAAAGATGGCGTATGTGCCAGGAGGGAATATCGACCAAAATTGCCTCACTGTGCCACATGTACAAGTCGGAGGATGTCATACAGGGAACTACTTAGTCATCACAAAAGGCACAAGTACAGGAAGGTCAGCGGCTGAGGTGGATGGGCCCAGTTGTCTTGGAAAACTGGGGGGTAAATTTATAAGTGCATTGCGCCACTGGAATGTCACTTTTTAGGATGGTCTGGTGGTGCAATGCCCTGCTCCACATTCACAAAGTGGCGTTAAGCCATTTTGAGTGGCTTAACACCACTTTGTAAATATCATACCCTTTCAGGGTGTGCAATGGGTGTTGCTGTGGCTGTTCCACCACAACACCCATTGCTTTTTGACGTTGACCCAGATTTACAAAGATGTGTAAATCTGAGACAACACCAAAAACTAATGCTACTGAAATGCAGGCATTACATTGGTGCAACAAGGACAAATACTTGTATTTCTCCTAATTTTTGCTCTTTCTATGAGTGCTACATTATGCAGCCCACAGAGAAGAAGCAAATTTCCTTTAATGTTTGTTCATGTACAGAAAGGTTTCCCTTCTTGCACATAAGCAACCATCTCTACAACACAGACACCCTTGCACCATTGTGCATTGGTGCCTGAGTTGCAGGGATTCATCCCTGCAATGCAGGCACCCTTGCACCATGTCGCAAGGGTGTCTGTGTTGGTGGTTGGCAACTTTTTTTAACGCCAGCGCAAGGGAAAACATTGAGGTTTTCTTGTGAATACGGCACATCCCTGTGCACTGAATTGTTTGCAGCGCCATGCGGTCCCATTTCTACGTGAATATGCCCCTCAGTATGTACATGTCACTATTCCCAGCACATCCCTTTACAAACAGCCTGCCATGTCGGTCCATTGGATATGGTCATGCATAATGTAGGTGTCGTAGGCACATGAGCGTCAATGTATGATCAGGGTGAAATCACTGTGTGGCAGTAAGAACGCTGCCAGAACCAAATTGGGCACAGCTAGAGGAGGCATGTGCAGATACAAGCACAGGGTCTGATCAAAATGATGTGTGACACTCTGCAGGTAACCAACTCCGGTCCTGATCAAATGAGTTGAACGTCAGTGATTGTAATCTGATGAGTATGACAGTGTCCATCTACTCAGGCACACAGTGGTAGTGAGAACAATGATGGGATCCAGTCATCTGAAAGGAAAATACAGTGCAATTTGCAACCCATAACCTTTTTTAAAAAAAATCTTTATTTTTTGACATTTTCCAGCCAAGAACAAGATTACAAAACTATGCATCGTGACATATATAACCAAGTACAAGACCAGTCGCAGTGACGTTGTATTCATACCCTCAATCCAGTCATATGAGGCACTTCTCATCACGCCCACATTGTTCAACAGCGATGAGGAGTTTTATCGCATTAGGCATTGTGACATTGTTCATAGCACTGTCCGAGGGATCTGGGGCCATTAAAAAGGTCGCAAGTAAGTACATAGGTGTCCAGTATGACATTATAGCTCAGCAGTAAGACAGACATATGGGCGTCCCGCCCAAATACATAGCCAGCATAAGTAAGTAATGAGCATTGTGGGAGCACTACAGCACTCGAAGGCCCTATTTACAACCTCCAGCAGTTACGCACTGGTCAGTAAGGAGGAGTCCGAGCCTCCCTCCTCCCCTCGCATGAGGTAAGTTTGTAGAGGATTCCTTATATCCCTTGCTCTATAAGCCATCGGCAGTGTTTCAGCATATATGGAGGTTTGCTCTTGACAATAAAAAACATCTCGTAACCACTCCTTAAATTTTGGTGCCCTCCTCCTCCCCCAGCGGCATGCCACCCTACGTTTGGCCATTAGTAACGCAATATCCAGAAATGTTCTACTATGTTTGGGTATTTGTGCAGTATATCCCAACAGCATGACCAGTGGGTCTCTCTCCAAGGTGACATCCAGCATGTGTTCGAGGGCCTCATGCACTTGCATCCAGTATTCCGATACCATCGGGCACTCCCATGCCAGGTGCATGAAACCAGTCCTAGTCCCATTACATCTTTCACATCTGTCATTATCCGAAAGCCGATATTTGTATTTTTTGACGGGAGTGTAGTAAAGACACTGCAAGAACCTATAATGTATGACCTTGAACCGGCAACTAGCTGATACAGATTCTGTGACATTACAACAATACTTCCATTGGTCGTCGGTGATTTCCTGTCCGATATCATCGCTCCAATGCTTGCGAGCCGAGCCTTCCACCCCCCTCTGTTGAGCTTGTATACTACGATATAACCCCGACACCAAGTGCTTCCCTTCAGGAGAGCTAAGAATGAAGTGCAGTGGAGCAAGAGTTTCCGATTCATGGGGAAAATCGCGAAGTAACGCCCTCAATCCCTGCCTCAATCGTACATAGAGAAAGACCTCCAAAGACCGTGGAATAGGTGCTCTAAAGAGCGAAACGACCCTTCATGAAACAAGTCCCCCCATGTAGTAACATGAAGACGCTTACATAAAGTCTGAAACCCCATTTCTCTGAAAAGTACTATTTGAGGGTGATATGCGAGTGGAAGTTGCGATGAATACAGTAGTGGAAACCCCAGCATACGCCCCATACGTCTCCATGCGTCCACTGGGCAAGTTATGGTAGTGAGTGGTGTCTCTATGGCGCTAATAAGGCCATGTATAAGGTCATTTAAAGGAAGGGGGTGCGCCAGCCAATCCTCAGTCGCTAGCTGTGGCATATATGTTGTAGGTACCATCCAGTGATATGCATAATGAGCTTGTGCACTGATATAGTAGGTTTTGAAGTCAGGAATGTCGAAACCACCCCTATCATAAGGTTGGGCGAGAACCGCCCAGCTAAGTCGTGGTTGTTTACCACCCCACAATAATCGTATTAGTTCCGTGCGCAGAGTTTTAAAGAAAAAAGCCCCAGGGTAATAAGGAATGTTAAGAAATAGATATAGAAATTGGGGGAGAACCACCATCTTTATAAGGGAAGCTCGCCCTGCCAAAGACAATAGCAGAGAGATCCAACGGGTGACATTATTGGTCAATACCGTAGTTCATTCTGAGCGTTTCCTCCCTATCCCTAGAAATCTGTATACCTAAATACCGAAGATTGGAAGAGCACCATTCTAGAGGAAAATCCAACGAGAATGGGGATACAGCAGGTGTGAGCGGGAAAAATTGTGATTTTCCCCAATTAATGTTGACACCCGATAGCTGTCAAAACACCAGAAATTCCCTCAGAAGGGGTTAATATTTTGCTGAGGTTCCCTAACATACAGCGTAACATCATCAGCATACAGTGACACCAGTATTTGTCGCTGAAAACACTTATTTTATTTTATTTATTTAAAACACTTGTATAGCGCAGCTGTCACCTTGCAGGTATCCTGGCGCTGTAAAAAATAACTCCTGAGGTGGAGGCAGTGGGGCACAACAGATAAATGTAACCAAGTTTAACATTTAGGGAAAAGCCAGGTTTTAATCCACTTTCTGAAAGGGAGAAGTTCAGTTGTTTGGCGAATGTCAAGGGGCAGGCTGTTCCAAAGTTTTGCGGCAGCAACTCTGAAGGATCTTCCCCCTGTCCTGACCTTGTAGAATCTTGGTACTGTAACCAGATAGGCTGTGGAGGAGCGAAGGGCTCTGGTAGGGATGTACCAAGAGAACATGGATTGCAGGGATTTGGGCCCAACTCCGTGTAATGCCTTGAAAACGAGACAAAGTGATTTAAAAGCCACTCGCTGTCTCAAAGGAAGCCAGTGCAGCTCGGCCAAAGCCGCAGTAGCCAAAGATCTCCTTGTCCAGCCAAGGGCTAATTTGGCAGCGGCAGATTGAACTCTTTGGAGTCGGTCTAGCAGTACGACTGGGGCCTCTAGCAGCAGCGCATTGCAGTAGTCAAGGCGCCTGAGAATAGTACACCTGACTATTAGCGCCCGGGCCTGTGAAGGAAGAAGTGGCATGATCTTGCGTAGGGAACGCAAGAGGGCCGAGCAAATGGACACTGTTTTCACAACCTGAGTTTCCATGCTGAGTTTGTCATCCATCATGACTCCTAGATTGCGGACGGTGGTGACCGGTTGAGGCTTTTCCAGGGCTTCAGGGGCCCAAAATTTAGATGGGAACACGCAAGGAATCCGACTACCGCAGCAGTACAGAACTTCGGTTTTAGAGGAGTTAAATTGCAGGGAGTTTTTGTGCAGCCAGCCGGCTGTGTCTCTCAGACAGTCGTGAAATAATTCCAGGGGGATTGATTCTTCACCCTCCCAAGAGAGGATGAACTGAGTGTCATCAGCATAGTTTATGGCTTTTAGTTGATGGGATTTTATTAACGTGATCAGAGGTTTAAGATAGACGTTAAATAAAATAGGGCTGATAGACGAGCCTTGAGGCACCCCATGGGGGACTGGAGAGAAGGCAGATTGAAACGGGGGGAGGGACACAGCCTGCTTCCTATCCCGCAGGAAAGAGTGAAACCAGAGCAGGGCGGTGCCATCAACCCCTGCCTCCCTCAGTCTTTCCAGCAGAATCACATGATTGACCATATCGAATGCGGCAGACAGGTCCAGCAGGATCAGGGCTACTGCCTGGCCCCTGTCTGCACGCATACGGAGGTCCTCCGTGGCAGTGAGAACAGATGTTTCAGTGCCATGGGCCGGGCGAAACCCAAATTGAATTTCGTCCAGGATGTGGTTCAGCTCCAGATGTTTAGAAAGACAAGAGCTCACCCAGCGCTCGGCGATCTTCGCTGGGAATGGTAAAAGGGAGATAGGCCGATAGTTCAGTAAGCACTCAGGGTTCAAGGAGGATTTCTTCAGCAGCGGTGTAATGAGAGCCTGCTTCCAAGGAGCCGGAACAAATCCGCAACGCAGGGATTGATTGCAGATCCTGCAAAGAGTGCAGAAGAGTTCCACTACGAAAACTTTCCAGGTATTAGGGGGCAGAGGGTCGAGAGGGGAACCCGAGGAGATCCCACGAGCCAAACTATCGAAATCCGCCTCCGAAATGGGGGGGAAAACACTGAGAGGCCCTTTCTCTGTGGAACTGACACAGCCTAGACGCTAAAGGCTCAATCGCTATGGCAAAAAGTAGTGGGGAGAGCGGACACCCCTGCCGGGTGCCACGCGATGTGGAGAAAGCCTTAGAGAGATGACCATTTATCAGTACTTTGGCAGAAGGCCGATGGTACAGCAGCTGCACCCAGGAGATAAATAGTGGGGAGAACTCCATCCTATGCAAGACTCCGAACAGGTAACTCCACTCCACAGAGTCAAATGCCTTAGAGGCATCTAAGAAAACAGCCACTACTAGGAATTCTGGCGCCACGGTCTGTTGCAATCCATAACCTTGCATAAAAGGTGCCCTACTCATCAATGAGGAACTGAACGTAAAATTGATTGCACCTTCATTGTCAACTAAATTACTCATGTCAACATCTAAAAGAGATCAGCAATAGTATTTCTCCATCTCATTGCAGAGGATGAACCCTCACCGACTTCAGCAATGATGGGGATAAACAACCTTCAAACCATCGACCAGGACACCCTACAAGAACTCCTTGACTCCATCAGGACACCATCTCTGGACAAGGGGAGGGTCAACAGCTTTGTGGGGTCTCTGCATCCCCACCTGCTAACCAAGAGGCAACCCCTGCCACCCTACCTAGAGTCCTGGCCTCTGAGGATCCACATATTACCTTGTAACGGAATGCGATAGGTGTTCAGCAGGAGTTGGTAGAGCAGGTGCGGGTGATGATGGAGACCGTGGCATCCACCCTAGAGGAAGACCGTGGGTGCCTCAGTACCAATAGGGACAACACTGTTGCCATCAGAGGCACCTACTCCTTGCTCCGTGGCCTCCAGTAGCCCCTGGTGGACTTTGCTGGGTTCATGAGTCAGAGGCATGAACAAATGCTCTGCCAGAGTGGCACCATTGAGGTAGCCAACCAGCTGGAGGAATCAGAAATATATTGGAGTCCATGGAGCGGAAGTAGGACTCCCACTTAGCTGCCATGGCTGCCTACCACTGGACGTTGCTTTTGTGTTGCTTCGTGTGTTGGCACAGATGAAAGCAGCTGCCGGCATAGGATCCACATCCTCCACCCCTGATGTGTGTGTGCCCCCCTTGGCTGTCGCACCTACAACACCCCCCTTACAGGAAGACACCACACACATCAGAGGAGGAAGACGTGGTCTGCATCTCTTTCCAAAACAACGTTTTTGGTTGCATCCATCGGTGCCACATACCCAGTTTCTCCTTTGCCCTGTGCTTATGAACATGCCAGGGAAAATCAGCTGCCACTGTCCTCATTTTGATTTTGCCCTGTTTACCTTGACTATTTGTGAATTTTCAATGTGGCATTTCCTCCCTAATGATATTGTGGTCATCTTCCTCACGGAAACACTACTATCCTCCACATGTCTCATGACATTTTACCCCCATTGACTCTGGATGTTCACTGGCTCAAAACATCCTTTGGGGTTGTTGTCCTATGAACTGTAGCTGTGAGCTGTATTCTCATTTGCTCATGTAAATAAATGCACTTAGTCCCACCTATGCGTTGTCTGTCTATTGGAGTCAGGACCAAGTTGAAAATTGGACATTCTATGAGGCAAAGACACCAACTGCTCGCCAAAGGGACATGTGTGTTTTGGAGTCAGGGACAATGCTGGGCTGTGAAAGTGTAACAAATTGGGTGAACTCTGTGTGTGTGGTGACTAGCAAGTGGTTACTCAAGGTTGCAAGCATGAAGTTCAACAGGTGTCATGCAGTCACAGTTAATGGTGAATGAAGTGAACCTCAACGGTCGGGTCTACACATGGATACTAGCAAGCAAACAGCATTGGGCTGACAAGTAAATGCTGCAAGTGTGAGTGAGTACAGGGCAGCCATCAGTGTGTAAATCTAAAAACCTGCAATTTGGACAAATGCTTTAACCACAACATTCTCCCAAACCATGTTGCATGACGTACCCACGCAGAGAAATCATATGTGAACACTTGCGCTGTGTACCATTTCCGTCATGAATGCCACACGCACTGCTCAACAATGTCTTTAGATAGATTATTTAAAGCCATAGCCAATCTGACAGATCCCTGTTCATAGGTAAAATACCTACTCACACATGTTGCAAAACACTGCTAGCAAACACAAATGCATGTACATAACATTACCTGAACACACATGCTAGCTTCCACACAGTAAATCATGATGTAGACCTGTACGTAGCAAACAGTGACATTTAATGTTCATAGAAAATTTACAATTACAAAAACTACCTAACCTACACTAACTAATCTAATCTAACCTACACTATCTTTTCCTACATACTATCTAAAACGACCTTAACTTAACCTAGCTTACTCTCTACATTTAGCATGACATGATAAACATAAACCTCCACCCCCTTAAGACACACGCCCTCACACAAGGACAACAGAAACTTCCAAATTATCAACTAACTACACATAGAATCCTAAACAATCATGTATTTTTTTTAAATGTTTTTTTAATACACATATTAAACACATAAACCTTCACCAAAAAAAAACACAAAGTACCCCTACCAACTAAAATTGCAACCCACCATTCTCAAATCCCCTAAAACCACATCCCCTACACTATCACTACACTAACTAACCTAAACTAAGCTATAAAAACAGTATTATCAAGATTAAAACTATGTACAGAGTGAAGGGCAGAATGGCTTCCATTCGGTTAACATGGCTTGGTTCTTCCCAATCGGTTACAATAAGGAGATAAGGGGATCAGGAACAGGTCGTCCCTCTCTCACCGTAACATATACAACACAAGACCTGTTCCTATAATGAGTGCACTTCGCCTGATCATAGCCAAACAATAATGTAATTTAATTTAATTGGACAAGCGGCTGCGGCATCTAGCCATCTTGTATTCCTAGATCAGGGTCACCCTTTTTAGAACATTAATTAAAATGATGCGCTGTTTTCTCTGTGCCTCCCCCAAGGACTATCTGGAGTGTAAGGTGAGTGAAAACAAAGGTGAGAAACGGAGTGGTGGAGCCTCACAGGAGTAACACCATGGAGGCTAGCAGGATGGTACTCGCCTGCTGCCTAGGTTCTCATCATCAGCATCCACCACTCCAACCAAGAAGTGATAGTGTATAAAGAAAAGGTAAAGGTGCTGGGGAAACAGTGCCAGCCTGTATACCGAGCGTGGTGCACTGCAGGTTTGGACCCAAAGTGCGGAAAAGCGTGTCAACTGGCACACTAGTCCTGTGATTATAAAACCGAGCTGGATCACACTAGCCAAATATCCTTTATTCTGTGATGTGTGCCTGCCCCATTAAAAAGCCAACATGTTTCGTTGCCTATTGGAAACTTATGGCAACTTCTTCACGGCCTGGGTCTGTCACTCCACCCTGCACCACATTTCAAAAATATGCCTGTGAATAATATACAAAAGGAGAAACAACGCATCTCTTATCAATTTTGCATTACATTTCTGAATGATTCAATTATTAAAAAAGTTAACATATGCATTGTATGCACATGTATCTAAAGCTCCCCCCTAGAGTATCACAACTGATTTACCATTTTTCAGCGCTCCAAAGGCATACCTATACCTCGAGAGTGGGTGTGCTTCTGTCACAGTTTTACAGAGTTTTTCCCTTGTGCTGCAGCTGTCAGCCTGAAACAATATGGTGCAGAGATCAGTTATCTTGAGGTATATAACACATTCATCTCTCTCGTACCAGTATTACGTTTTCTGTAATCAATACCTATATTCATGTGGGCATTCGTTCTGTTTATCTAACAAACCTTGTGGTGCTTCTAGAACATGCTGCCGAATATCGCGGCTGTTTAGTATACGATTATCTTACTCGCTTGCTCCACATTTATACTACCAATGTAAGTCTGTACTTATCACTAGTGCATCATTCATTCGCGGTGTCCATTGACATCGTCCTCACATTCAAACTCTTACCGGGACCTTGCGGTTTGTTGAGCGTTGTCTCAGCACCGTGCGGTTCCCGGACTGTGTTGTGGTTTTAAGCCTCAATCGGGATTTCCGCGCACTCACGTTGGTCACGTGGTCGCGGAAATCGTTTGTTTTGCATACCCATCGAGCCTGGGCGCCATCTTTAAATGTATCATGGTTGTACTTATTCTACCATAAAAATGGCGGAATTGCCCGTAACTCGAGATTTTCTCTGTGTTTAGGGCTGAGTTGATATTCAAATCCTAATATACTCTTCCCATATCATTCGTATGTTTGCATCAGAAATTGACGTACTATACCGGAATGGCCATTCCTGCACCTAATTATTACACATGTGTACTTCTGATAATCTATGCTGTTAAAGTGTCCATATTTCAAGCGAATCGAGTAACGCCACACCTACCCTACCAGGGTCATTAGTGTCTACATCGATGTTAGGAACTCGTGAATGCAACTATATTCAATTTGTGTCAATGGACAAACAAAATTCAAAATTATGTATTCTGATGATGTTGGCTTAGGTGTATATTATTTATGCCTATATATTGTTGTATAAGCTGCCTGTAATATTCGGTGTATAGTTACCCCATTGGTGCTGCAATATTACAAAAAGGTGTATACCTAGGTGGATGTAATACACCTAGCAATTAAATGTCAAGTATCTTAGTGATTCTTCTTGAATTCCATGTAGTTTCGTAATACATAGATTAAATGTCCACTTTGCCCCATTCAATGAGGTCGTTGAGTCCAACCTGGTTCTTCCCAATGCCTGCTTCAGTTCCTGGAGCAGTGTTATTGCCAGGTCCATTTTGTGCACAAGCACAGCCACCCTTCAACTTTAGATCCGAAAGGTCCTTCTTGATATCAAGGTCAATTGAGCGGGCTCCTCCAGTGGCCTACGGTGTGGGGCCAGGTGGTTAGGATGTGACACTAGTGGAAGTGCTTGCTACCGGTGCCTTGGAGGTACCATCCATCTTTTCCTGAGCTTCTCTTGTCTCGTGGTCTGTTGGTGGCTCCAGAGGAAGGACTTTCCACTTACCCAGATTCTTCTCCTCCTCGTGTTGCTTTCTCATGGCCCTGTGTTCCTTAGCAACTTTTCAAGGATGGAAGTAGCTCTCCTTTCTAAGGTAATGCTTCCTCAGCTGCTCTGTGATCATGTTGCCTGTTTAAGCAAAGAGGAAAATTGTCAGTCAAGGGTGGCTGGGAACAGGCGCAAAGGCCATGAAACAATATTATTTTAACAACATCTAAAGTAGCTGCCCTTACAGCCTAAATTCATATTGCAGCTTAGAGTGAGCATACACATGCCTATTATCTATCACATCAGATTTACTAAGGCCAAATCACGAAGGCATGGCAATTGTTGTACAATGTAACTGCAAAACCATGGCACATCTAGGTATGACCACGTCAGTACTCAGTATGCTTGGGAGCAATGCTCTTTGGTACCCATGGAATGTGACACGTCACCTTTACTGTACATTGGTCTGCCTTCTGCATCCTGCAATGGCTAACAATTCTGAACACTTGGCAGGTATGAAATGCAACCATGTATGCTGGATAAGTTCCTCACATAACACAGAGGCATAAGAAACGTCTCCTATCAGAACTGTTGTAAGTCCTTGGTGGACCATTCCACCGCTTTTTCCATGCTCCCACTATCATAGCATGTGCAACTGACATGCATCCGGAATTCTTCACAACCACGGCCATGTTCAGATGTGTATCTACAACCACATATTTTCACATAGTCTGCCAATGTGATTATGGCTCCACTGTCAAGCCTCTAGCATGTGGTCCATCCCAGATTGGCATTATATTCTCCATGACAGTAGTCAAAGGTTGATAGAAATACAAACATTTGCATCCACTTTTCCTGACCTATTAATCATCATACAAAAGTTTATTTGTGATAGGGACTGGTTCAGCATTTGTGGTGGGGACTAGGGAGGATTATGAACCAGGAATGAAAATGGGGCCTGCAGCAATCATGGCAGTGCACCACAGAGACCTCGTAGTAGGAAGGGCCTGCCGGTTTGTGCGTGGGTTAGGGAAGTGACAGGAGCGGTCGAGTGAAGGAGTTCAGAGGGGTTTAACGCTCTTGCTTCCTACCCAGCCCGCTATATGGGAACGTACCTGGGTGAGCCACACTTCCCTTGAAGTGCGGCTGGGCGATGCACCTGGACGTTGGCCTCCCGGCATTGTGGCACGACGTTCCACCTCCGCTCTCTGTTCTTCTCCGGCCGCCTCCTTCTGGCTTCGGTTCTCGCTCTCTCCGTCCTCGTTGACGCCCTCGTACTCCTCTTCGTTCCTCCGCAATCCGACTCGTCCTCTGGGTGATGAAACACCGGTCTCCATTGTTCACCGGTATTTACTTCCTGTATGATGTCACGGGGGGGGTGTTCCAACTCCGCCCAATTAAAGAAACAGTGTTCCTCCGTAGCTTCACTGTCGTGGTAATCCGTCTCTATCTCAGGTCTACTCCAATCAACAGCCTGCTGGGTGAAAGAAGGGGAGAATGTTTTGTAGGGATGTCCCTGAGGTATATCCGGTCCTAGAGGAGTTTCCTGCTCCTCCTTGTCACAGGTATTCACAAAGGGCATTACGAGTAGTAAAGTTAGACTTTTGTCTCATTTAAACTTAAATTTTGGTCTTAAGTTTAATTGAAACCAAAACTCAGACAAAAGCCTAACGTTATTACTCGTAAATGTCCTTTTTGAATACCGAAATTTGTAAAGTTAGGTTGCTAGAGCCCCTGCACCGAGAGAATTCACCAGAGACTCAGAAGAGTACAAGCTCCCAATGCTCTCTAGGACTCGACAATCTTCAATCGATGAGTGGCTCAGCCGCCAGGGAATTCATTAAGGAGGACTTCCATTTTGTATTGGGTGGCAAGATGCGCCATGCCACCCACCACTCTCAGGGGGTTATGGCTCAGTACTTTATCGCCCTCACAAGATGGCAGGAGTTTCCATCGGTAGCAGGATTGACGAAAGAGGCAAACTCCGATGCCTGTGTCCAGTAAATAGAGCTGATGCGAGCCAGGCCATTTCTGGAGCTCATCGTAATGCGTCCACCATGTTCCGTGGTCAAGCAACGCCCTCCCCCAACACTCGTCTTGTTTCTGGGATGCAGCGATGTAATACTTTTCTTTTTTGGGGGATAGCAACTTGTTAAGTCTCCCACTCTTTGTTTGACTTGCATACTTCTGGTTGTAATAGGATGAGTACTAGAGTAAAATGTGTGATGTTTGGTTTCCAATTGGGCAAACATCGCATTGTGATGAAGTGGAAGGGTTTTTCCATGCCATTAGTGATTCAGGCTCATATTTATAATTTTTTCATGCAGCGCAATGTGATAGGGCAGGAATGCTCTGTATTTAACATTATATGGTGAATTCCTGTCCTTTCCTAGCACTGGTGCACATTTGGCTGGCTAGCACCAATGCAGTCACACTTGCAAGCTGCCTCCTTTGTAGCCAGGATTGGTTTTGTGCATGAAGGTTCACCCTGCTGCACAAAAACAATCCTGAGTATCTTTTTCTTCTTTCTTTATGTGCTGCAAAATACAAAACATATTTCTCATTGTTGCACCTCACCTGGGGAGGCACAGCATTTTGACAAATTCCCAGGTCTATCAGTAATGGTAAAGCTGGGAATGTGCCAAAAGCCATAGTTGGATGTGTGGGAAAACCCACGCTCCACCTATGGAAGGCGTTACAGGAGGTTTTGTGTGTAGCTTCAGGAGGCTCATTTCTGCATTTTCAATGTGGGCCAGCTTTGGCGTCCTGTTTCTGTCTGTGTTTTAAAATTAGGGTGTGCAGGCTTCATAGGCCATAAATCCTTCTGTGTTATAGGCAGGACCGACAGAGTGACAGGGGAGAACCGAATTATGTATCACAGAAAAGTAATTAATGCAGCACATACTGTGATAGCAATGCCTTATTATTTTGTTATTTTTACACGTTAGAGGGCAGAGGTGTAACCTCATTACTACCAGTTTAACAGCCAAAAACAGCAATAAGAAATAGAGGGGAACCAGTTAGAAATTACGAAGTATCTTTCACTGTGCAGCAAAACGAGTTACCAGTGGCCGCCTGCACAGGTAAGGGCAGTGAGGCAGTGGGTTAAGGTGGGGGCGGCGTGGGGTAGGGGTTGGGGAAGTCAACATATGACGGGATAAGTTAAATTAAATTAAAAAATAAATAAAACCACATACCTTACGCTCGCCGCAGCAGAGGATTGGCGGGGTGGGAGATGGGGGAGTCAACATATGATGGGATAAGTTAAATTAAATTAAAAAATAATAACACTTACCTTGCAGTCGCTGCATCTTTGACTCTAATGCAGCGAGCACAAGGTAAGGGGTTTTATATAAAAAATAAATATTTAACTTATCCCGTCGTATGTCGACTTCTGCGACCCCCGCCTGCCACGCCTCGCCCTTCACTCTTAGCTGTGCCGGACCCGACTGCGAGTCATCGCATGTTTAGTAGCTTTTCTTCTGTTTGCACTAGAAGCTTTTTATTCATAACATCTGCAGATCATGCAGCAGATGATAGTTTATGTGTTATATCCATAACTATGCAGAAAACACTGCTGCTGCAGAATCACATAATTCACAATCCCCTGAGTCATTATCCTCTTTCTATATGTACTGCAGAATGCATATTTCTCCTTGTTACGCCTCACCTGGAGAGGCATAGCAGCTTTGGTGCATTCCCAGGTCTACCACTTATGGTAAATCTGGGAATGCGTCAAAATCCATGGGTTTTGTGCGGGAACACACATGCACCCACCCATGGAATGCCTCCCTGGGGCAGAGTAACGCAACGCAGCAATCTGCGTTATATTACATTACTCTGGATTTATCAAGCCACTCAGGGCTATGGAAGGTAGCGTTGCGTGACTTGATACATTTTATGCAGGATGCACGTATAACTATCCTACTTCCGGCGTGTCTCAGTACTGGAGACAGAGCCAGGATAGGTGAAGGGCTACTCACAACGCCACTTTCAGTGAGTATAAGATGCTTAGAACATATTCAAGCCATACCGGTAAGCGACTGTTGTATTACAATCTGCTCCCTCTTGTCCTCCTTCGTACGCAAGTTGTGAATGAGCGACTTGCTCTGAAATCATTACCATCAGCTTTAGACGTAATTACTATTGGGTGATTGCTCTTTACATAATCTGACAGAAAGGAATATTTTGACACTTCAATTATACCACCATTATTGGTAGCTGAGATCACTCAATCCAGTTTCAGACATCAGGCAATGATAAAGGAAATGTTCGTTTATTTAATGCGACAAGCTCAGAGCCTGCTTTAACAAACATACATAGAGATTGCCAACACAATACGGGCTATACTCATAGAGTTAGTTAAGCTCATGATTGCTAAGTGCCAAAAATCAGATCAACATGAGGATGCATGTGTGAGTAATTCTGTTACGGGTTACCATTTGTAAGCACGTTTAAAAACAAAAAAAAAAGTTCAAAACAATACTTGTGTATCTTAAGTATTGTGCTGCCACTGTGATTTTATTTTATTTTATTCTTCTTTCCCCACCTCTTACTTTTTTGATGTCACATATAGATACAAGGTGAAATGGCTGGTAACTCGAACAAACTGTATACTTGGAAGAACCAGCCCTGCAATAGTGTAAGATACTTAGAAAGTTTTCTCTGGTCGTTCCAGACGAATTGCCGATAGACCCCTTGGGGGGTAGATAAGGCAAGAAACATGTTGACCAAGTTTTTTAGCATGCATGCTTTATGGGACCATTATTTCCAATATGAGCTACACTGTTTTTACTTAGGTTAGTGAGCTACATCAATAAAGTTTAGTAAGCAGAGCTTCTCGAAACCTACTTTAAAATCACCCTGACTACTTCACTACACTACTTACCACCGCCCACACACCCTCACTCACTCCATGGCTTTATCAAAATGTACTCCACCAAAGTGCCCATTCCCGGGTTCGTGTTGGGCATTGCAGCGCCGGCCCAATGAGGAGCACGCCCAAATGATGAAGCATGATACCTTTCGAAGTGTGTAAGGGCACTTTCTCCAATTGGAGACTATTCCACAGACTTGACCACCACTATCTCTCTTAGGAACTGCACACCATTATATTTAAACTATGTTTAGAAGGGAGTATGTGTGCTGGACCTATTCAAAAACTCCCGGTTCCTCTCATTTTTGGGGACATGATAAATGGCATCACAAGGTTTGCGCCGCTTTTGCATCCCACTCCGTGGTGCAAAAGAGATGCAACCCTTAATAAATATGGCTCTTAATGCCTTGCCCACTAAGCCAGAAATGTTGAAAGTTCTAGTGCAAAAGCTTATCAAAGCTATAGCTTTTAGTTTTTTTATTTTGAAACTTTGTGCTGGGAAATGTATCCTTTTATCCCATTGTTTTTGAAAAACGAATTTGCATGGGATATGGCAACCGGCCTCCCAAAAATGCTCTGCCCGCCTAATGCAAACTCCAATGCTCCCTGCCCTTATTGACCAAGCGCAGCTAGGAGCTCAAACTCACCAGCCGCCACTGTCAGTCGGTTATGGCTTGGTTCTATTGGCAAAGTGTGCATGGGACCCACGTCTGGGAATTCCTGTCCCACTTCGGGCAACAAACTAAAGTATGCAAAAAGTGATGGATGGAATGATTGAATTAATTTTAGCCTCTGATAATTACTAGGACCACATCATAGTCCAATATTATTTTTACAGACCACGCCACCTCAGTTTGAACCCATGCAAATCAACCTTGACTCTGCTCCAATGGGAACAGTCCAGCCCAAAATGCCAAGCCAGATCCTCCATGAACCAGAATACAAGCAACCCAGAACTGGTTTCCTGCTTGTTATGGGCTCATTAAATAGGTATGGCTTGGTTCCACTGACGACGTGTGGACAGGCCCATGTGTGGGCTTACCCGTCACAATTAAGGCAACATACTAAAATTCACAAAACATGATGAATGGAATGCTTGAATTAATCTCAACCATTGGTAATTACTGTGGGCTGCATCCCAATCCATCGGTATTTGCACACGTCACCTCAGTTTGGATCCAGCTATATGCAACTCAGTCTTGACTCTGCCTTAATCGGAACAGTCTAGTTCAAACTGCTAAGCCTGGTCACCCTAGAACCAGAACACAAGCAACCCAGGACCGGTTTCATCGTTGTTATGGACTCATCAGCTGAGTATAGGTTGGTTCCAGTGACACAGTGTGCACAGACCCAGGTCTGGGCATACATGTTGCAGTTAGGGCATCAAATACAAGAACAAGGTGATTATTTGAGTGCTTGATTAAATCTCAGCCACTGGCAATCACTCAGGGCCTTATCCCAATCCATGATTTTTCACCCATCTTTCCACTTAGTTAGGACCCACCTACATGCAAATCATTTTTGATCCTGCTCCAACGGGAATGGTCCAGCCCGAACTGTAAAGACAGGTCCTCCCTGAACCAGAATAGCAGCAAGGTAAATCTAATGTTATGCCATGCAAGAGGTAGACCTTGCAATAGTGAGCAATACATTTACGAGTTGTTCCCTATCAGGACAAGTAAAACTAAAAAGTACATGTCCAACTTTTTGAATACACTACACCCTGCCCTCTGGGCTGTCCGGGGCCTACCATAGGGTAACTTACATGTTGTAACGGGGTGGGAGCGGTAACCCCTGTCGATTGGTGGGTCGCTGATTGTGCCTCCCCTCCTTCCCCTCAGTCTGATTGGGATACCAGTCCGCTACTTTCTGACCCCGGAGACGGAGACGAATTGAAGGAGGGCACCTTTAACTGGGCCTTCAGCGGTGATGAAGCCACGCCCCCGCATGACGTCAGAGGACCCGGACTGGACAAATACCCGGAAGCCCTTTATTCGGGGTGTGTCGACACCCAGGAGGAAGCGGAGCGAAGGTCGGAAGACGAGAATCGGAGCAAGGAAGACGGCGTGCGCTGGCTAGGACGTGGAAAGGACGGAGGAGAGAGAGTGGAAGACTGTGGAGAGCCAGGAGGCCAACGATCCGGTGAACTGCCGTGCCACACTCCCGAGGGAGGAGTGTGGCTTTCACAGGTACGGCGGCATTGGGCAGCCTGGGTCGGGAGTAAGGGGGCCCGTGTATAATACTGTACATATTCCTGCCTTTCGTTTTCCTTTCCCACATCCCGCATCCCCCTACCCTCCTATCCCTCCCTTTCGTTCCTCACTCACTCCTAGAGCACAGAGCACCGGCAATACTTGATTAGCACTGGTGTTCCCTCACAATCACTAGGTCCCCGTGGTGCAACCGGTATCAGACAGTAAGACTGACGGTATCCCTCTGTTGGTTTCTCTTTGCGGAGCTGACCAGGAGCAGTAAAAAGACACATCACCCGAAGTGCTGGCTCTAAAAGAAAAACCATAACATCCACTGAAAGAGGATGGCCTCGTCATCCACGGCAAGAACGGACGCCATCACTGACCGGGCAGATTTTGCAAGAGAAAGGTTGACTTTCCGGACTCGTAAAACCTTTATCCGAATAAAACCCTCATTACGCAGAACAAGTCTCCAGCCTGTTCTTAATCCCCCGATAGAAAGACTCCAGCCTGTTCACACCCCCACACTACACATGTGTTAGAAAGAAAGGCTTGGGTCTGGCTAAAAATTCATTTTGCCAGTTAGAAATGGCAGTTAAAATGGCACTACAGGCTGCAATGGCAGGCCTTAGGCATGTTTTAAATTACTACTTTAGTGGGTAGCACAATGAGTGGTGCATGGCCATTAGTAGCATTTAATTATTGGCATGGGGACATATAATAACTTACTAGGGACTTACAATAAATGAGCATGGTTGAAAAGAGGGGTCCCATGGGTACTCCCAAGGGCCCCAACCGAAGGCCTCTGAATAAAGAGGGGCCTGCTACATGCCACCAAGTTCAGGTTCTGACAGCGATTTCATGTCGGACAAACCGACTTGGAACGGCTGTCCTAATCCGACATAGTGATACGTCTGTCGGAAATGCATTCCATGGACCTGTACGATTCGTCTCCGACTGACTCTGAGTCTCCAAATGCCGGTCGGAACAGAGTCTGAAAGACCGAAAGGTTACCTTTCCATCATAATCAGTCGGAAATGTTTCCAAGTCAGTCGGAAACATAGATTCCGACAAGGGTTAGGAAAATGCCATATGGGGCCTTTCCGACCGACATCGTAATCGGCCCCATAGTTTTGAAGTCTGGGCATCACCACGGCTTGTATTATTTTTACAATGCTTCATTGTTATTATAGGCTATTTCTGACTGTGCATACATGCAGAAGTTTAGCTGATTTTACAGTGGCTTGGATCAAAGGATAATTGAGAATCAAACACTGCATCAAAGGTATTATGCCACCTCAACAGAGACTGGTGATTGACATAATTGCTAGGCCCCATACTTAGGTGATTGGGCGATTAATTTATCATCAACCACCACAATCTCAGGTTTCCTGCTGTTCAGGCATATGCCATTTAGCTTCATCCAATTTTTTTATTGCCAAAAGACATTCAGACGATATGTGTGATTCATTGCAATTTCTATATAGATCGACAAGTCTCACAGGATTACATTTAACAGTAAAGGCCTCTTTTTAGGTCAAGCCTATAGCGGATGGAGTATGGAGTGGAAGCTCTGTGGAAGCTACGCCCAATCTCCGCCCATGTTTTTATTTGGCTTGTTTCATTGTCTTTCGTAAATGCTGCCGTCTAATTGATTATGAGGCTTGTTAGTCCCTCCTTATTATGGCCATGTTGTCATTTGTACCCTATAACAAAAACCGATAGAGAGGAAGGTCCAAGACCAAACACAGGTACGTCCCCCAGAAAAAGACAGTATGAAAAAACAATGAGTAGCTGTGGGTCTAAACAAGTTATCCGTGAAGCAATGTCTGATAAACAACTCAAGTCTAAATGTGTTTATAAAACAAGAGAAAATGTGATTCAAGCACAACAAGATACTTCCATGCTATGAAAGTACCCATCAGTTATCGTCCGGTACCGCCCTTGTCATCATCTGGGCATCCTCACACCAAGGAGAATAATCTTGCAGCCACTCAGGAAATTTGAAGTGGGTGCCCCAGTGTGTTGAGGATTTTAAGGAAGGTGACCATGTACTGATAACTACAAAGCAGTGCGTGAAAAAAAATATAATAATGGTGAGTGTGTGAATAAAGTGTGAACTCTAAAATTGGAGAACCGTGAGGAAAATAATTTATTAGGTACCTCACATGTTTCCAATGTTTAAAAACCAGTGCGGGAACATAGTAGGTTGAACAAATAGCTACTATTTAGATCTTAAGGTCAACATGTTTCTGCAGTCTCCGGACCCATAAAAGTGTCCGCTGCTTTCATCAGGACCGTATCTCGCTACTGCTTAAAAAGGAATAAAGTAAAAAAGTTTTTTACTTAACGTGATATAGGTGTCACCTGGACGTCCTTAGGTAAGTATACGTCCTCCTAGGTTCTACTGGAAATCCAGGGGGTAGAGATAGAACAATCAGACAAAGACACAGACAGCAAAAAGACAAATAAAATTACATGTCAATAAGGGTAATCAAGTATTACCAACTCTTGGTGTAAGTATAGTTTACCCCAAGTGATGTCATAATATGTACATCTAGGGCTCAAAAGTACAGCCCTGGTCCGCTTACCTGGTAGGTAGGAGGAAGGTACTACGCCTCACCTGGCTGCGGCTCAGGTAGGTAGAGCACCGATCTAATAAAAGTAAAAAGCATAAACACAAAAGGAATGGTCACAGTAGGAATAATCAAAGTTCTTAAAAATCACCGATGTATCTGGTGATGACTGATATAAAGAAAAGTATCTGGTCTCAAGAGGTTTTCGACATACTATCACAGAATATAGCGTTGCGCTGCAATCCCTCTAGTCTCAATGTCACAATGTAACTAAGAATTTAAGGTGAGACTTATCCACATGTATCTTTACCCTGTTCTCAATTCTCAAATACTGGATGTTTATTAGGGGTAATGGGGTAACACCCTATGAGTCCTGTGGGCAGAGTCAGTCGAGTCGCTTTCCCTCCGATATAGTAGCCAACGTGCCTACTTCGCCAAAGGCGTGCGATTCCTGATTATTATCTCAGTAGGTTCCTCTCAAGATTGCTAGTGTACTCGGGAGAGAAGTGGAATAATTACGTTGGCATTCGCTGGGCACGTAAGAATGCGAGAGAGACTCTCTGCACTTCATAAGTTTGGCAGCGAGGCTTGCATCGCTGTAAAGTCTGGCACGGCTACTCATAGAAACTCACCTAACCGTCGGTACTCCGGGCGTACCTCTGGGCCGTCTTGGGGAGGTACCTGACCGGTTAGCGGCGCCATCTTTGTAGTGTAATGCCAGGGATGTCAATGCGTCACAGCACCTGACGCTGAGCTGGGCGTATTGTGGCAAAGCATGTAGGGAGCTGTAGTTCTTGCATGTCGTATTGTCCACAGTGAGATCGAAAAAGCGAGGCAGCGTTATCGAAAACACTTTGATATATCAACATGGAGTATACTTCAACAATGTTGGATCTTGTGAACGCAGCGTAAATCAGCTTTTTATGTTTAACTTAAAATCCAAAACCCAAGTCTCCCATATAGGGCTCCAAAGCGCGCGTCACAGCAATGCATGTAGGGAACTATGGTTTTGACACGTCAGTCTACTTCAAATTCATGATCCCTACAGTTGACAACCTGAGTCTTCCATAGAGGGCTGTGCTACGCGTGTCCAGGTAGAGCATGTAGGGAACTGTGGTTCTCCTATGTCGCTTATTCTATGTTCAGACTACAAATATGCGGAGAGCGGTTTATAGGCAAATTCCAAAGGTAATCAGTAACCGTGGTAAACCTTTCAGTTAGATAAAACCTGGCAAGACATGCAATTATAAATACCGCTAGGGTGGAACAAAGTCGATCATTTCAGGAGTAAGTGGTACCCAAACAACTTTGCGAGCCAAAGACGATAACTGATGGGTACTTTCATAGCATGGAAGTATCTTGTTGTGCTTGAATTACATTTTCTCTTGTTTTATAAACACATTTAGACTTGAGTTGTATATCAGACATTGCTTCACGGATAACTTGTTTAGACCCACAGCTACTCATTGTTTTTCATACTGTCATTTTTACCCTCCCATGGCTACTGGCCCCTTTACTTCGAGTGTTACACAGTACAGTAAGTGTTATTTGGACTGTGAGCACTACTTTGTCTGTGCCTTCTGGCCCCCTTCTCCCACCTCCCGCTGTCCGTGCTCCCCCCTCCCGTTGTCCGTGATGCAGTGCAATAGGTCTTGTGTAAATGTAAGTCCTATTGCATTGCAAATGCTTGTTTCTAATCCCAGTAGTTTGGATTGGCCTATTTTGATTGTATCCCCTCTGACTTTCACATTAGGTTGCCTCAGCAGCGTATCCTTCCTGGTCCACCACTGACTGCTCTCCCGCCAGGTTAGCCCCCCCCTTTTGTACATGTCTGGTCTCTCGCACACTCTTTCATGTTACTGAATGTTTTATCACACTCAGTATGAGTCTCAGGGGAGGCCAACGATTGTTTAAATTGTCATGTATGCCCCTTTCATGTGAACCTGTAGCAATCACAGCACACGGACAGCGAGACGGAAAGCCTGGTTTCTGCCCAGACCCGCCCTCTAATCGGACCATTCACATCCCCTGGAGCCCCCACCCCCAGTGAAAACATCGATTGTCTGTCTGCTCTCTGTGGACGCGTAGTGTATGTAGTTGGTGGGGTGGAAGGGACCCCACTGCATATAAAGAAGGGTGCCCCCCCGTTAGTACTCTGCATTTACAGGAGTCATATATGGGGCATGGTGCAGAGAGAGGCAGAACTGCTGTCCCCGGCACTATTCTAACCCGCATAGTAATCTCACCCCCCTCCCCCGGCTGCATGTAAACAAGGGTGTCCTCCTCCTGTGAATACGCTGCATTTACAGGGGTCCTGTGCAGGGCACGAACAAGGTGGCAGGCAGAATTGCTGCCCTGGTACTATACTCACCCGCATTATAATATCACCCCTCCACCAGGCCCCAGTATGAACATGGGGTGTTTGTCTCCGGCCACCAGTGACCATTAACAGGAGCCATGTCCGAGCACTGTACACTGAAGCATACTGTGCCATTCTCACACAGAGATACAAGTTAGGGGGCATAGTGTCTCATCATTAGGGGCCCTGCAGGCGCCAGTTATCAACATGCGAAGTTCAAGTTCAAGTTCAAGAATTTGTATAGCGCACTACTCACCCAGAGGGTCTCAAGGCGCTTGGGGAGGGGGTTCATTATTTATCGAATAGCCAGGTTTTAAGTTCTTTTCTGAAGGAGATGTGGTGCTGTGTCAGGCGGAGGTGAGTGGGGAGTGAGTTCCAGGTCTTGGCCGCCAAGTAGGAGAAGGATCTACCACCCATGGTGGATCTTTGGATACGCGGAACTGCGGCGAGGCCTTGATTGGAGGATCTCAGTTGGCGGGTGGGTGTGTGGAAGGATAGTCGAGTGTTGAGGCATTCGGGTCCTAGTTTGTAGAGGGCCTTGTGTGCGTGGGTGAGGAGACGGAATGTTATTCTCTTATTGACGGGAAGCCAGTGGAGGTCTTTCAGGTGACCGGTAATGTGATCTTGGCGAGGGATGTCCAAAATGAGTCTCGCCGAAGCGTTTTGGATGCGTTGGAGTTTTTTCTGTAATTTGGCTTTAATTCTGGCGTAGAGGGTGTTTCCGTAGTCTAGTCGACTCGTAACCAGTGCGTGGGTGACAGTCTTTCTTGTCTCGGTGGGGATCCAATGGAAGATTTTTTTGAGCATACGAAGAACGTTGAAGCAGGAGGATGAGACGGCGTTGACTTGTCTGGTCATCGATAGGGAGGAGTCTAGGATGAAGCCTAGGTTACGTGCGTGGTCTGTGGGTGTGGGAGCAGAGCCCAGCTCCGAAGGCCACCATGAGTCGTCCCAGGCAGAGGGGGATGATCCTAGGATGAGCACTTCCGTTTTGTCTGAGTTAAGTTTTAGACGGCTGTTTTTCATCCATATGGCTACTTCATTCATGCCTTCGTGAAGATTGGTTTTGGCGGTGTTGGGGTCTTTGGTGAGGGAAAGGATCAGCTGGGTGTCGTCAACTCAGTGCTACAACTCCTCGCCATGTGTTGTAAATACTATATAAATCCAGTTGAAGTTGCAGTACTGTACAACACCATGTAGAGAAGAGGCAAAACATTGTGTTTATTTTTTTTATTTTTTTTTTATTTAAAAATCTCTTTATTTTTAAAAAAAAATGTTTTTATTGACAATTTTTACAGCATATTTCCCCCCCCCCCCTGCACCAGACAATATCCTTTAACAGCAGGTATACTTCTAAATAATCACATAATAAAAGGGATTCCATTACATACTTCCACAATTTATACGTCTTGTAGAAAAACAGATTTAGAAGAAAATACATGAGAAGGAATCAATATAATAAAGCCAGTGAGACACAAATTAATAAAGAAAGGAGCTCAAAAGCACGATAATCAAGATACAAAAGGGGAACAAGAATCAAGAACAGAAATCGTCAAAAGCAAGAGGACAGGTTAAACCACCGAAGAGGCAAAAACAAGAAACATGAGTACAAAACATGAGTACAAATGGACACCTCTGGCTATTCGCCCCCCTAAACATTTGCCATCCTTCTTTTCCAATCTGCAATAGGCTTCCACAACTGTAAACCAAGTTCTCTGCCCTTTTTCCCCCTTCTGGCATAAATAGCTTTCTCTAAGTTGTGGATGCACAATAACCTAGCCAGCCAGTGCTGGAACGGGGGTGGTGTCTTATCTTTCCATGCAGTTGCTATACATAGGCGTAGAACAGCCATAGCCACAAATATAAAGCCCTCAACTTGATATTGCGAATTGCTCCCTTCTACTCCTAATAGTATTACTTCTGGTATCAGCTTCAATTTATATGCCAACGATACTTTCTATCAATGGAGAGAGGTTTGGACACCCCGCAAACATATGCAATATATCTGCCTCCATGCTGTCGCACCTTGGGCATCTAATCCCCTGTGTACCTCCCCACTGGGCGATTCTGGCTAGGGTATAATACAATTTGTATAGCGTCTTATAGTGTTGTGCCTGCAACGCCGCCGAGCAGAGGGTTTCTCTTCCTAACCTTAATGACTTTAAGAATACTCCCTCTGGTACTCCTAGGGCTTCCCTCCATTTAGTCTCGTATTTCTCCAGATCATCCCCTCGATGCTCTATAAGTTCTGCATATAATCTTTTAATTGTACAGGGTTCTGCCCCCTCAATCATCTGCAGAATCGAATTACTTAAAAGCCCATCGGTCCACCCCGTTTATTACCTAGGAAGCTTCTTATTTGCAAATATTTAAAAAAAAAATGCTACTGCTGACCCCAAATTCTTGTTGGATTTCTGTGAATTGCCGTACCCCTGATTCCCCTATTAAGTCCCCCATGTTTTTAATTCCTGAACGAGCCCATTCCCTAAATATGGTATCGGAAAATATTTCTGGTGGCAGCATAGGATCCTCTATTATTCTAGTATATGCATGAAACCTCCCTAAGCCAAAACTTTTCTTAAACGATTTCCATATTTTGTCTGCCGCTTCTAATGTCTTAAACCTGGTTCGCTTAAAATAGCTTGGCTCCGAGTATCTAAGGAGGGCGTTGTTTGTCTCATCGCCGAGAATTATCCCGTACACCTCTGTTGACCCTGTAGGATTTTCAGTTTCCCTCTCAGCTCCTCCCAACAACCCAGTCATTTGCTGCAATGCTGCCGCCCAATAATACATTTTAAGATCTGGTAATGCCCATCCCCCCCTGTCCCGTGGTAAAGACATATATTTCTGGGCTCTTCTTGTCTTCCCCTGGGACCACACAAATCGATTTACCATGTTCTCCACCTTATTAAACCAAATCATACTAAAAAACAGCGGAATAGTTCTAAATAAATACAAAAATTTCATCAGCAGATTCATTTTTACGTAGTTTACTCTACCTACTATGGACATATGTAAATTATTTACCCTGTCCAGGTCCTTTTTTGCTCTCGTAATAATAGGCTTAATATTAATTTCCACCAATTTTTCTAGCTCTGCCGTGATCTTAATACCCAAGTACACCCCCTCATCAACCACCCGTGCATCTGTACATATTGTGTAAGCGTTCTTTATAATTTGTGACTTACTTTTATTCAGAGCATACCCCGCTATTCAACCAAACTGATCTGCCTCCTGTTCTATTTCTCTTATTGCATCTATTGGGCTAGGTGTGATGACCGCAATGTCATCTGCATATGCTAGGACTTTAATGTCTCCCATCCTGGTAGTTAGCGGAGTAATTTGTTCATTCTGCTCAAATCTTCGTATCAAGGGGTCAATGTACATAGCAAACAAGAGGGGTGAGCAAGGGCATCCTTGCCGCGTTCCCCTAGTAATAACCAGAGGTCTAGTGCGGCCTGAATTTACCCTAACACAAGCAGTGGTATTTGTATAAAGTGATTGTATAACTCTTACGAATACTTCACCTACTCCCCCCCTTCTTAAAACTGCCCACAGATACTCCCACGCCACCCTGTCAAAGGCTTTTTTTGCGTCCAATAACATGGCTGCCATAGGGTTCCCCTCTACTTCCTGAGCATCAAAAAGTGTTATCATCTTCCTGACGTGTAAAGTAGTGCCCCTTTGTGGTATAAAGCCATGTTGATTAGTGCTGATCAGTTGAGTGATTATTTTAGCAAATCTAGCTGCCTGTATTTTCGAAAATATTTTGGTATTCGCGTTAATTAGTGTTATGGGGAGGTACGACCCTGGTTCTGTTGCATCCTTCCCCTTTTTAAGTATGATTACGATGTCCGCCCCGGCCCAGCTTACCGGAATCGCCTGCCCTTGCTGCACCCCCCTAAATGTTCTTGCTAGATCCTTAAATATGGAGGGCAGGAATACCCTATAAAACTCTCCTGGTATCAAGTCTGGGCCAGCTGCTTTCCCCTTTGGTAAACCCAATATGGCCTCATTAATCTCCTCATCCCTCAGATCAGCATCCAGAAAATCTCTATCCTTGCTATTCAGTACTTTACCCGGAATATTCTGTAAATAATCCGCTATCTCCCCCCTGTCCCGAGTTTGCTCTTCTTTATATAATTTACTATAATACTCCCTTAATACCTCTGTTATCCCCGTCTCATCCGTAATTAACCGCCCCGCATTATCTTTTATTTCCTTAATCTCACCCTTGGCTACCCTTTGTCTTGTACGTGCTGCTAAAGTATGTCCTATTTTTTCACTGAATTCATAGCACCTTTCTCTCTGTGTGTCGTATGTCCTGGCAGCTTTGATTGCCACCCCTTCTAAAGCCTCTGCCCTTGCTATCGTTACTTCCAATACACGCTCGTTATACTCGCGCTGATCTACTATGGCCTGCTCCAATCTCGCCTCAGCTAATCTCAGGGCATTATTTTACCGTTCGCTCTCTATTTTTTCCTTCCTTTGTTTAGCGATAGAGTAGCTAAGTGTCTCACCTCTTACCCCCGCCTTAAATGTGTCCCAATCATTCCCAATGGTGGTGCTCCCCCTATTAATCTCCCAGAACTCCTTGATCCATGAATGCATGTGTGTAATATACTCATCATCTTTCGGCAATCCCCTTTCAAATGTCCAAGATCCTACCACCCTCTTGAACCCAATTCCTTCTATTGTTAACTTTAGGGGATTATGATCTGACAATATCCGTGGCATCCTGTCTATCGTCGAAGCTGTTACTAGTGACCTTGAAACAAAAAAGTAATCTAATCTGACGCATTTCCGATGCGGAGCCGAAAAGAATGTATAACCCGGGTATAAAGGCTTCTGGGCCCCCCACACATCCATCAATGCATTATTCCTTACTAGACTCTGTATTGCCCTACAAACCCTCTTTTTCCTTCCATAGTATTGTCCCATAGAGTCTAGCCCCAATCCCCTGGCCCCATCAATGTTAAAATCTCCTGCCAAGATAGCACTTGGTGCCCATGCAGATAATTCAGTATCTAAGAAATCAAACACCTCTGGATCATCCTCTGTTGACCCATATATAGAACCTATAGTGACCCATACCTCCCCTATGAAACACTCAATCAAGGCGCATCTCCCCCACTGATCCTCAAATTTCTTCCTTGTTCTTATATTTAAATGCTTTGTCAATATAGCAACCCCTCTAATTCTAGCCCCCTGTTTAGAATTGGCTAACAACCTAAAACCCATCTGTTCCAACAAAAAAGACCTATTCCCTTCCACATGTGTTTCTTGTAAACAAAAAAAATCTACCCCGGTGTTTTTCAATAATAAACCTACCTGCTGCCTTTTTATTCTATCGTTCAGCCCACATACATTCATAGTCACGATTTTAATGTTTGTACTCAAAGTATACTTATTTTCTGATCATTTAGCCCAACCCTTATGCTCTTATATCTACTCAGTTCATGGTTTTGTTGCCTCTCCTCATTTTTGTTAATTTCTTTTCTTTCCACTGTGTACTGTAATCTTGTTTTCCTTCTTTTCTCCCAACCTGTACGACCCCTCCTGTCTCTCTCCCTCTGGTGCATCCCCCCTCCCCTATCCCCCCCCCCTGTCCACAGGCAACTAGGTCAATCCTGACCTACGTATGACTGGTTCCCAACCCCCTTGAGTGCTGCTGTACCCCCCCCTCCCTACATCTATTCTCCCACATTAGATGCAGATACAAAAAGAAAGCCCCTCCTTATTCATAACCGCGCCCCACCAATTCAAATCCTACTGTACATATACATAGTGCTATAATCCTTCATCTCCTTAGGACCTCTTCTGACTCGTTCTTATTCAGACAATATCAGTTAGTTTCATATATCTTTTGTTTGTATTATCTATTTCCTTCTATTTTCTCTTAGTTCAGTCAAAAAGCTCTGTGCTTTAATTTCCGAGAAGAACTCCTTCCACTGAGAGACTTCATCCTCCAATTGGCCTGTTCTTTCCTCTACTTCTGTCATTCGGCCAGCCATCTCCGCATACATCTTGTTCACTTTGCTCAGTGACCCCTCAATTTTGTTGCTTGTCCGTTTCGCTCTCTTAGCTTCAACCCTCACTTCTCCCTGCATTTGCCTGAGAGTGGCATACAGCATCTCCACTGAGGGGCCCTGTCCTTGAGATTGTCCTTGAGATTGTGAGCCTGAAGGGCCGTTATGTCTAGACCTACTTCCTCCTTCGTCTTGATACATTTTCGAGGTAGCTGAATAGTCCCAAACCAGTTTGCTAGGCCTCTCAATATGCCTAAGGCTGCCCCTGCTTTGCGGTTTCCTGGTATTCTGTTGTTTCTTTCTTACCACCGTTTGCCTCTGCACACTGTCATCCAAAGATGAATGGGTCTGTCCAATCTCGGACTCTGTGTCTGTGTCTGTCTCAGAGCCCTGTTCTGACGTAGATACCTCTGTCTCTTCTAGGCTTACATCCAAATCAGTTGTCTCAGACTCAAGTGGTTGCCCCTTGTTTTTATGCATGCCCGAAGCCTTATCTGTTTCATCAGTCTCGTCGTTTAATGAGAAGAAGATATCATCTCCTGGGGTCCCTGGTAGTGAAGCTGCCAGTGGACCTAAAACATCTGCTATTCCAACGACGGGGATCCCCCCTACTGACTGTGCAGAAGCGCCACCTTCCAGACCATTATTACTTAGATGAGCCTTATTCAACACTCCTTTGTCCAAATTTAAGCCACTTGCACGGACGTCGACATTTTCCACCATAGTCTTATCTGCACCGTTCCCTACACCGCCCCCCTGGCCATCTGCTGTTTCCCTATGTGACACCACAAGTAAAGGGTCGTCGTGTAAATTCGCTGTTGCCACCAAAGATTGGTTGGGGATGACCCCTTGAGCAGTAACGATATTGGTATGGGGCACTACATGACCACTACTGCTCGGGGTGTTAGTCTGATTATCAGGCCCACTAATACTGCCATTAGGATCCATTCCGCCAGCCGTATCGCCTACTTTCTTGCCTTCTGTTGTTAACTGACTTACCAATGCCAATGCCGGGGTGTAGGAGAGTAGGGTCTGCTATCCTATGGTCACCCCAAATTTTTGCTTTTTGCTTCACTGGTTTTCGACTACTGAGGCTGTGGGCCTGCTGATCAGACCCCCAGCCTGCTGTTCTCTCACTAAATTAATGATACATGTGCTATAGGCACATACCACAATTGGAAATGGACTCCTTGTCAGCCCCTGTATAATGCACTATAGGTGCCCAGGGCATAGGGGCCACCAAGGCCTACCAGGGGCTGCAGCATATCTTTTGCCACCCCTGGCTGGTTCTTAAATTGACACAACTGGCTGATCACTCAGCTGGGGTAAGGTGGTGTAATCACCCCTTACTTAGATATAGTATACCTATATCTAAACCTATATCTGGACACATATAAACCTGTGAGCCACTCCTATGGAAGGCCTCATCAATCCTGGAGGCAGAGTGCGTGGTTTAATGTGAGATGGAGCTCTAGCATGAGCTGAGCCTGTCTGCAGCTGTCGGGAACAACTCCCTAAGCTGTTTCAGGATAATGCCATACCATATACTCTTAAGTGCCTTATAATCCTCGCGGTTATATAGCAACTCTGGTTTGGCTTTATCAAAACATGTCGTGTAAGGTGTCATACGATTTGGAATACTATCCCCTCGCCAGTTCTGGCGACGGGGATAGCATTCCACCCCTCTAGAGGGGTAAGACATGTTCCTTTACTTTAATGCGGTTAATTTCTAAAAGGGCCTTAGATCCACAAAATGGATGCCTCTGCCACAGACAAGAGTCTGGACCCCTGCAGCTGACCGAAACTCAGCCAAATGGGGCCTGGACAAAGGGTTTCCTGCCACAGGAGGGTGTCACCACCCTCCAGACAGGAGATAGTGGATTGTAGCAGGGAGGTCTGAAAGAAACCAGACACTGCCTGGGGCGCACAAGGCTGCCCCTTGCATAATCCGGCCAAACCGGTTCTGGGGCACTCCAGCCCTCGTGCCAGGGCGGCCTGGATCAAAGGAAAGGGGTGTATCCACCCCCTTCCTGGGTCCCACCCATAGGGGGGGGGCCTAGCAGGTAATCACGCCCCCCAGATTCGAATAAGAGTGGGAGCAGTGCCAATGCACTTCAGATTTCCTGGAAGAAACATAAGAAACGAAATTCTGGACCCTTCGACATCCTACTCAACGTGGAAGCCCGAAGAATCTCCCTTGTGGTCAAGGAGTGACCACCCTGCACCAGCAGGCACCATCCAGCCCTCGACGTCTACTTTGTTGCAGTTCCCGCCGGAACTCGAGCGACAGAGATCGACGAGATTAAGCTTGTCTGCCTTCCAACAGCCCGATCCACAGTCCCTGCAGAGCTGAGACCCGTGGAGGCGACCGGAAGCGTGGGGCACGCCATCTTGAATTGACCACGAGACGCTGACCGTGCAGCCCACGAGTGACCCTCGAAGCTGTGCACCAGGGTTTGAGAAGCCCCAACCCTGAGCCACTCTTGCACCGAAGCTCACCCCTCTACACTCATCGAGGGCTGCGTGGGGCCCTTCTGCTACTTTTGGCTCAACGCGTTGGCCCGGTCACTTGCCAGCTGGCTAGTGGCCCCTGTGCCGACAAAAACTTGAAACCGACTTGTGAATCTGGTTGCTCCAGATCTGCACCAGCTCCCCTGAAAAGGAGCCCCCACTCTGACCTTCCTGGTTTGAGTGAGAAGCAATCTCCCGGTTCCGCGTGGATTGCTTTTGCCAAGTGTTGTTTGCTCCAATCTTAAAGCCGACAGCGCCGACCGTGAGAGCCTGCGTGGGACAGATCGTGACTTGCTCCTGGACGTCGTAGATGCCCCAGAGCCCACGTGACAGCGGAGAGAAGCACCTCGACAGCGACCTGATTGCGCCCGACATTGCCTGGTTCCGTCCTGGTTCCACCCTGGTCACTGCTGAGTGACCCAGACTCTGTCCCCTCTGCTTTCAGGTACTTTTCGACTCGAGTCCACCCTTGGACTCCACCGGACACTTCTCTTTCACCCCGCCTGCAGCCCTTTCAGCTTCAAGCACCAAGAGCCTGCGTGACGAAACCCGACTCAACTTCGACCCTGTGCACCCGCTTCCTGTGGGTGAGGTAACTTTGCTCCGCCGGTGTTCCCACACTGGTACACATCTCTAGGGTCTGTGTCTTAAGTTTTGTTCCTCTAGGTTCAGCGGAAGTGTCCTTAAACTTTAACTTTGCAACTTTTATGCACCATTGGTTAACATTGGTGCATGCGTGCGCTTTCCGCAGTGCTCCCGAATCCCGTGGGCCTCTCCCGACTTCAGCACTGCTTGTCCTGACTGCTCCCAGCGATTCCCTAGGCCCTAGGCCTAACCACTGTTCGATTGGTATCTCTTATACCACTTGTTTAGTATATGGTTTGAGTGGCCACCCGCCCTCATCCATAATTGTGCAACTTTGTATGTTTAAACTGTGCTTTTGATTTAACGCTTGTGCCCCTTTATTCATAAAGAATACTGGGGATTGTTTTTAGTAATAAACACATATATTTTTATAATATATACTTGTGTGGTGTCCTTTCATTTGATATTACAGGATTGTATGTGGTAAAACAGCTCGCTTAACACGACCTCTTAAGTTAAGCCTTTAGGCTGCTTAGTCCATGCTACCCCTAGGATAGCTTGTCTAACAAGGTTGACTTACAACCTGACACCATAAGGGATTGTTTGGTCTGATAATAGGTGGTTCCAGAATTGGAAACATCACCTATCAGGCCAACTTCTCACATTGGTGAGCAGCGGTGCGGATTTGAGCTTGCTGTTGTTTTACCAGTGCAATCTTTTTATCAAATTGAAAGATCACATCAAGTACCTCTAGGTACATATAAATCAAAAGCTTAGCATATTAAGTTCTACTGAACTTAGTAGTTGTAGATTAAAGGGATTAGCACACCCTGACTACAACTCACTAGTAAGGTACAGTAGGAAAACACTTAGTGTAGGTAGGTGCATCACTTACACCACACTAGAGTCATGTCTGACTCAGGAAAAGCCTCAGGGTCTACTCCTGTGACAGTTGACCTTACCCAGGCAACTTCCAGCTATGACAAACTAACCCGAAAGGACTTGATTGCCTTGTGCAAATCAAGAGGGTTAAAAAGGGGCAGAAGCCCCACCTGTCCAATCCTGATAGCCATTCTAGAACAGGATGACTTAGAAAGGGCGAAGGGAATTCCCCTAGGGTCAGGAAATGGAGAGAACCCACCTGTAACTGGTACCCCTCAGGGAGAAGAAGGAGAAGAGGGGGATGAGGACTCAGAGGTTGAGGACACAGAAGACCAGGATCAGGAGGGTAGCCAGGTTGGAGTTGACAGGCTTAGCCAGGCCAACTTAAACCTACTGGGGAATGGAGAGGGCCAGCACCTCCCCAGACCCTATAGCATTCTCCCAGGCAACAGAAGAGTGAGATCTCCCTCAGGGGACTCTCATATTTCTAGTGCCTCCAGAGAATCACAGAGAGGCATGACTGCTTCTCAAAAGCTAGAGCATAGGGCCAGAATGAGGGCTGTCAAACTCCAGATAGAGAGGGAGGAGGTAGCCTTGGCTCAAGCTAGACTTGCCTTGGCAAGAGAGCAGAAATTGAGTGGCTTAGATGCCACTGGTGGCAGCAATATTCCTAAAGAAAAAGACAGGGGCTATGATAATAGAAACCTGACAAAAATTGTGCCCCCCTACAAGGAAGGGGATGACATCCACAAATGGATGACTGCTCTGGAGAGAGCCTGCATGGTACAGCAGGTTCCTCAGGATCAGTGGGCTGCAATTTTATGGTACTCCTTTTCTGAGAAAGGGAGGGACAGGCTCCTCACAGTAAGACCTGAGGATGCCAAAAACTACACTGTCTTGAAGAGTGCTCTTATTGAAGGGTTTGGCCTAACCACTGAGCAATACAGGTTGTTGTTCAGAGACACCCAAAAAGCACAGAATCAAGACTGGACTGATTTCGTTGAGTGTGCCACTAAGGCTTTGGAGGGTTGGTTGCAGGGAAGTAAAGTTTCAGACTATTCAGGAATGTACAATCTTATAATGAGAGAACAGATCCTTAATAACTGTACAAACCAGCTGTTGCATCAATACCTTATTGACTCTGATCTGACCTCTCCCCAAGAATTGGGAAAGAAGGCAGACAAATGGGTCAGAACAAGGATTAAGCAGAAACCCCAGAACCAAGGTGGTGACCAGAAGAAAACAGACCAGAAGGGTGGAAATCAGAAAGATAAAGATAAAGAAAAAGACCAGAAGTCTTCAGGCCCCCAAACTAATAGTAAGGAGGGTGGTTCCCAAAATGGAAACAAGAAGAAGAAGAATAAAGGTCCAAAGACACCTTGGTGTAATACCTGCAAATCAGTTTCACACTGGGGCAGTGAATGCACTAAGGCAAATCCAGTCTCCACCACTCCAGCTCCTAAAGCAACTGCAACCCCTAGTACAGTAAGCAGTGGTGGAACACAGTCCAAGGGTGTAGCTGGGTTGACCCTGGGTATTGAAGTAGGATCTGGCCTAGTCAGAACCCCTACACAGGCAGTTCTCTTATATGATGTGGACATAGATTTGCCCACTGCAGTAAGTCCCAGTAACCTGGGCAAATATAGGCAGACTCCCTTAATTAATGAGAAACTGGCTCAAGCCTACAGGGACACATGTGCCAGTGTCACAATGGTGACACCTGACTTTGTGGACCCTGGACAGATTGTACTAGGTGAGAGTTGCCTAGTGACCAATGCAAGCAACTCCACTACTTCCCATAGTGTGGCAGTTGTGAACTTCTCCTGGGGAGGGGTAGATGGCCTAAAGAAAGTTGTTGTGAGTGCAGACCTACCAGTAGACTGTCTGTTAGGCAATGATCTTGAAAGCTCAGCTTGGTCAGAAGTGGAGTACAGGACTCATGCAGAAATGCTAGGGATTTCAGAGCATGTCCTTGCCATGACAAGGGCTCAGGCTAAGAAGTGCCTTCCTGAACCAGTGGTGGATCTTGGAACAATAGACCAACCACAACCCAAGAGAAGGAGCAAGAGAGGAAAGGCTGAGCCTTCCACCTTGCCCCAGGTTGAGGATCAAGTTTCAGAGGAAACTGATTCTGCAGTCCAAGAGGAGACTGTCTCTGAGGAACTTGAACCTGACCAGGTTGAGTTTCTGGGGACAGGGGGACCCTCAAGGGCAGACCTGAGGCAGGCTCAATTAGATTGCCCTTCCCTTGAACCCCTCAGACAGCAGGCTGCTGCTGAGGCTGCTGTGGATGCCCAAGGTACCCATACTGTGTATTGGGATGATGGACTCCTTTACTCAGAGGCTAGAGACCCCAAGCCTGGCATGACCAGGAGGTTGGTTATACCTCTGCAGTTTAGGGGGTTCCTCCTTACCTTGGCCCATGCTATTCCCCTTGCAGGACACTTAGGCCAGAACAAGACGTGGGACAGGCTTGTTTCACACTTTCACTGGCCTCATATGTCAGAAAATGTCAAGGAGTTTTGTCGCTCCTGTGTCACTTGCCAAGCCAGTGGTAAGTCAGGTGGCACAACAAAGGCCCCCCTAATACCACTACCTGTGGTGGGGGTCCCCTTTGAAAGAGTTGGAATTGATATTGTGGGTCCCATGGACCCCCAAACAGCATCTGGGAACAGATTTATACTGGTGGTAGTGGATCATGCCACCAGGTATCCAGAGGCTATTCCCCTGAGGACCACCACAGCACCTGTGGTGGCAAAAGCCCTCATTGCAGTTTTTTCAAGAGTGGGCTTCCCAAAGGAGGTGTTATCAGATAGGGGCACCAATTTTATGTCCAGCTATCTGAAAGCAATGTGGAAGGAGTGTGGGGTAAACTACAAGTTTACCACCCCCTACCATCCCCAGTGCAATGGGCTTGTGGAGAGATTTAACAAGACCCTTAAAGGCATGATAAAAGGATTACCAGAGAAGCTCAGGCAGAAATGGGACATTCTTTTACCTTGCCTGCTCTTTGCTTACAGAGAGGTCCCACAGAAGGGGGTTGGCTACAGCCCTTTTGAACTTTTGTTTGGCCACCCTGTGAGGGGTCCATTGTGTTTGGTGAAGGAAGGATGGGAGTTACCTCTCAAAAAGCCTAAGCTAGACATAGTGGACTATGTACTTGGTCTCCGCTCCAGGATGGCTGAATACATGGAAAGAGCATCCAAAAACCTGGAGGCCAGCCAAGAATTACAAAAAGCTTGGCATGACCAAAAGGCTGTACTGGTAGAGTTCCAACCAGGACAGAAGGTGTGGGTACTGGAGCCAGTGGCCCCAGCAGCACTCCAGGACAAATGGAGTGGACCCTATCCTATCATTGAGAAGAAGGGAGAAGTCACTTACTTGGTTGACTTTGGAACACCCAGGAGCCCTCACAGGGTAATCCATGTGAATCGTTTGAAAGCATTTGTGGACAGGGAGGACATGAGCTTGCTCATGGCCACAGATGGGGATCAGGAGGAAGAGAGTGACCCTCTCCCAGACCTGCTTTCTCAGAACCCTGATGATGGTTCAGTTGATGGAGTAGCCTTGGCAGGCAGCCTCACTGACCAGCAACAGGTGGACTGCAGACAAGTTTTGCAGGCCCACAGGCATTTGTTTTCACTCACACCCAGCCAGACTGACTGGTGTACCCATGTGGTGGACACTGGTGACAGTCTGCCTGTGAAGAATAAGATCTACAGGCAACCTGACCATGTCAGGGATTGCATCAAGGCTGAGGTGCAAAAGATGTTAGAGCTTGGAGTGATTGAGCAATCAGAGAGCCCATGGGCCAGCCCAGTAGTCCTTGTGCCAAAACCTCATACCCAAGATGGAAAGAGAGAAATGAGATTTTGTGTGGACTACAGGGGTCTCAATGCTGTCACTAGGACAGATGCTCACCCCATTGCAAGAGCAGATGAGCTCATTGACAGATTGGCTTCTGCCAAGTTTCTGAGCACATTTGATCTGACAGCTGGCTACTGGCAAATCAGACTAGCTGAGGAGTCAAAAGCCAAAACAGCATTCTCTACCCCTAGTGGACATTATCAGTTTGTGGTAATGCCCTTTGGTTTGAAGAATGCACCTGCCACTTTTCAAAGGTTGGTGAACCAAGTCCTTACTGGGTTGGATGGCTTTTGTGCAGCATATCTAGATGATATTGCTGTCTTTAGCTCCACCTGGGAGGATCACCTGATCCACCTGAAAAAAGTTCTGGAGGCCCTGCAAAAGGCAGGCCTGACTATCAAGGCCACCAAGTGCCAGATAGGGCAGAGTAAGGTTGTATACCTGGGCCACCTAGTAGGTGGAGGTCAGGTTCAGCCACTGGAGAGCAAAATCCAGGCCATACAGGACTGGGCTCCTCCAGTTACCCAGCCACAAGTCAGAGCCTTCTTGGGCCTGACTGGGTATTACAGAAAGTTTGTGAAAAACTATGGGTCTATAGTGACACCATTAAATGACTTGACATCCAAGAAGATGCCAAAAAAGGTTCAGTGGACAGTTAGCTGTCAAAAGGCATTTGATGACCTGAAGAAGGCCATGTGCTCTGCACCTATCCTGAAGAGTCCTGACTACTCCACACCGTTCATTGTACAGACAGATGCTTCTGAGTTGGGGGTGGGAGCTGTGCTCTCACAACTTAATCAAGATGGTCAAGACCAGCCCATTGCTTTCATTAGCAGAAGGCTGACCCCTAGAGAGAAACGTTGGTCAGCCATTGAGAGGGAGGCCTTTGCTGTGGTTTGGGCCCTGAAGAAGTTGAGGTCCTACTTGTTTGGAACTCACTTCCTAGTTCAGACAGACCATAAGCCCCTCTTATGGCTCAATCAGATGAAGGGTGAAAATCCCAAACTGCTCAGGTGGTCCATTTCCCTAAAGGGGATGGACTTTACAGTGGAGCACCGCCCAGGGACTGACCATGGTAATGCAGATGGTCTCTCCAGGTACTTCCACTTAGAACATGAAGACTTATCTGGTCAAGGTTAGTTTAATGTCCCTGCGTTTGGGGGGGGGTTGTGTAGGAGAGTAGGGTCTGCTATCCTATGGTCACCCCAAATTTTTGCTTTTTGCTTCACTGGTTTTCGACTACTGAGGCTGTGGGCCTGCTGATCAGACCCCCAGCCTGCTGTTCTCTCACTAAATTAATGATACATGTGCTATAGGCACATACCACAATTGGAAATGGACTCCTTGTCAGCCCCTGTATAATGCACTATAGGTGCCCAGGGCATAGGGGCCACCAAGGCCTACCAGGGGCTGCAGCATATCTTTTGCCACCCCTGGCTGGTTCTTAAATTGACACAACTGGCTGATCACTCAGCTGGGGTAAGGTGGTGTAATCACCCCTTACTTAGATATAGTATACCTATTTCTAAACCTATATCTGGACACATATAAACCTGTGAGCCACTCCTATGGAAGGCCTCATCAATCCTGGAGGCAGAGTGTGTGGTTTAATGTGAGATGGAGCTCTAGCATGAGCTGAGCCTGTCTGCAGCTGTCGGGAACAACTCCCTAAGCTGTTTCAGGATAATGCCATACCATATACTCTTAAGTGCCTTATAATCCTCGCGGTTATATAGCAACTCTGGTTTGGCTTTATCAAAACATGTCGTGTAAGGTGTCATACGATTTGGAATACTATCCCCTCGCCAGTTCTGGTGACGGGGATAGCATTCCACCCCTCTAGAGGGGTAAGACATGTTCCTTTACTTTAATGCGGTTAATTTCTAAAAGGGCCTTAGATCCACAAAATGGATGCCTCTGCCACAGACAAGAGTCTGGACCCCTGCAGCTGACCGAAACTCAGCCAAATGGGGCCTGGACAAAGGGTTTCCTGCCACAGGAGGGTGTCACCACCCTCCAGACAGGAGATAGTGGATTGTAGCAGGGAGGTCTGAAAGAAACCAGACACTGCCTGGGGCGCACAAGGCTGCCCCTTGCATAATCCGGCCAAACCGGTTCTGGGGCACTCCAGCCCTCGTGCCAGGGCGGCCTGGATCAAAGGAAAGGGGTGTATCCACCCCCTTCCTGGGTCCCACCCATAGGGGGGGACCTAGCAGGTAATCACGCCCCCCAGATTCGAATAAGAGTGGGAGCAGTGCCAATGCACTTCAGATTTCCTGGAAGAAACATAAGAAACGAAATTCTGGACCCTTCGACATCCTACTCAACGTGGAAGCCCGAAGAATCTCCCTTTTGGTCAAGGAGTGACCACCCTGCACCAGCAGGCACCATCCAGCCCTCGACGTCTACTTTGTTGCAGTTCCCGCCGGAACTCGAGCGACAGAGATCGACGAGATCAAGCTTGCCTGCCTTCCAACAGCCCGATCCACAGTCCCTGCAGAGCTGAGACCCGTGGAGGCGACCGGAAGCGTGGGGCACGCCATCTTGAATTGACCATGAGACGCTGACCGTGCAGCCCACGAGTGACCCTCGAAGCTGTGCACCGGGGTTTGAGAAGCCCCAACCCTGAGCCACTCTTGCACCGAAGCTCACCCCTCTACACTCATCGAGTGCTGCGTGGGGCCCTTCTGCTACTTTTGGCTCAATGCGTTGGCCCGGTCACTTGCCAGCCGGCTAGTGGCCCCTGTGCCGACGAAAACTTGAAACCGACTTGTGAATCTGGTTACTCCAGATCTGCACCAGCTCCCCTGAAAAGGAGCCCCCACTCTGACCTTCCTGGTTTGAGTGAGAAGCAATCTCCCGGTTCCGCGTGGATTGCTTTTGCCAAGTGTTGTTTGCTCCAATCTTGAAGCCGACAGCGCCGACGGCGAGAGCCTGCGTCGGACAGATCGTGACCTGGTCCTGGACGTCGTAGATGCCCCAGAGCCCACGTGACAGCGGAGAGAAGCACCTCGACAGCGACCTGATTGCGCCCGACATTGCCTGGTTCCATCCTGGTTCCACCCTGGTCACTGCTGAGTGACCCAGACTCTGTCCCCTCTGCTTTCAGGTACTTTTCGACTCGAGTCCACCCTTGGACTCCACCTGACACTTCTCTTTCACCCCGCCTGCAGCCCTTTCAGCTTCAAGCACCAAGAGCCTGCGTGACGAAACCCGACTCAACTTCGACCCTGTGCACCCGCTTCCTGTGGGTGAGGTAACTTTGCTCCGCCGGTGTTCCCACACTGGTACACATCTCTAGGGTCTGTGTCTTAAGTTTTGTTCCTCTAGGTTCAGCGGAAGTGTCCTTAAACTTTAACTTTGCAACTTTTACGCACCATTGGTTAACATTGGTGCATGCGTGCGCTTTCCGCACTGCTCCCGAATCCCGTGGGCCTCTCCCGACTTCAGCACTGCTTGTCCTGACTGCTCCCAGCGATTCCCTAGGCCCTAAGCCTAACCACTGTTCGATTGGTATCTCTTATACCACTTGTTTAGTATATGGTTTGAGTGGCCACCCGCCCTCATCCATAATTGTGCAACTTTGTATGTTTAAACTGTGCTTTTGATTTAACGCTTGTGCCCCTTTATTCATAAAGAATACTGGGGATTGTTTTTAGTAATGAACACATATATTTTTATAATATATACTTGTGTGGTGTCCTTTCATTTGATATTACAGGATTGTATGTGGTAAAACAGCTCGCTTAACACGACCTCTTAAGTTAAGCCTTTAGGCTGCTTAGTCCATGCTACCCCTAGGATAGCTTGTCTAACAAGGTTGACTTACAACCTGACACCATAAGGGATTGTTTGGTCTGATAATAGGTGGTTCCAGAATTGGAAACATCACCTATCAGGCCAACTTCTCACACGGGGCTAATGCCGGGGCCGCCCCCTCCAGTCCTGCACCCTCGCTTGCCTCACTTGCCTCCAGGACGGCACTGGGTGTGTCCTTTCCAGGCTCGGTTCCCGACGCAGTTATCAGCTGTCCCAGGCCGGACTCTGTAACTCCTACCAGCCTACAATCCTCCACGCAGGGCTCAGCCTCCCTCAGTGCTCCCGCTTGTCCGACTTGTTCTGCCTCTGCCAGCGCTTCCGCCGCTTCCCCGGGAGCTGGTTCTCGTGGCGGCGGCGTTGTCATGTTCATGGTGTCCTCTGCATCGGCCCGGATCTGTCCTCTGCTTCGGTCCATCGATGCCTCTCTGCTGTTGTTGCCGAAGGATTCCGCCAAGGTAGGCTGCCTCAGCCCCCCTCTTCCCCTTTTGGGGGTGATTTCCTTTGCTGCTGCCTCCTTCGCTGCCGTCTCCGTTCTCAGCGCTTTCTTCTCTGCCCGACCCGCATTAGCTGCCGCTGTCGTAGCCCGGCGCTCAGCCTTCTGCTCGGCTCTAATTTCGGCCTCGCGCTCCTTCTCCTTCCGCCTCAGCTCCCCCTTTTTTGTGGCTGAGTCCATTTCCACATCCGAATCCAGGTTCTTGTTTCTGGCAACCTGGTTCCTCGTCGCGATCTGCGATGGCATTCTTTCCAATCTGCTCCGCTCGTATTTTCTTTGAAGCGGCCTTCTTATGTCTTCTGCCACTACTTCGGGCCTCAGGAATAGGGTAATGTCTTTAACCAGCCGTGCCACCAAGCCCACACGCTTCAAAATCCTCTGCTCCAACCGTAGCAAGTTAAATGCAACTGCCCCGTGATTCCTCGTTTCCAACTGCATCGATATGGCATCTAAAGGGTCACCTTTTGCGTCTGCATACCCTCTCACAATGTGTTTATTTTTGTTATTTTTATTAATGTCGATGTTTTTAGGGGAAGTTCTCGTGTTTGGTTCTCTTAGTTGTGGCTCGAGTATCTGGATGGGCGGGGTGGAGCGGAGGACGTGTAGTGAATTACACTGCACATGGGCTAGCCTTTTTTTAGCATCATGTGGTGCTTGTTTGCATGTTATTTTCAGGACACTACATGTTGACGCTCATGCAAGAAACAACCTGACACTGTGCGCAGATAGGAAGAATAAAATACAGATGAATAAATAGTCGTTGTTATAACCCTCTCAATGCTCAGAGAGTTGGTAGCTCTGCACTACAGCTGCTAAACGAGTTCCTGGGAACCTTGTCTGCGTGCCCAAGGACATGCCGGAAGTGCCTCTTGTTCCCCCTTGCACTGCAGGATCAGACTGCCCTCCCGCAGTTTTGCTGGGTGTTCTGTTGCACATGGCGGGTGTGGCCAGCCTCGCTGTGTTGGCAACAGTGGTACATACTGATGTACATTTTCGCAAATGATGCACTCGGTGAGCACAGCTGATGGTCTCTGCCATCCTGGCACACTTTCCTCATCAAACAGGGATGCCTTCTCAGTTTCAGACCAGCGGTGCATACACACACACCAGTGTTTGCTGCCCAGCATGTGAACGGATTTCCGTCCCATCCAGTGCTCTAAACGGGCTGCAACATTTCTGCAAACAAACAAGCGCTTCCTGTGATTACAGGAGATCCAACTACACTCCTGCCTGCATTTATGGCCTTCATACCCCATTCTGGCAGAAATGGCAGCCTGCCATAAAACTGCAGGTACTTCTCAATGCAGTGCTATGCAGGGGCGGCCTTAGGCATGTGCAAGCTGTGCACCTGCACATGGCCACCAAACCCCAGGGGCCACCACGCCAATATATATCCTTAATATAATAATCCTCTGAGGATGGATACATATTTGTGTGGCGGCCCCTGGCAGGGATTTGGCGGCCTCCGGCTCTGTTCCACTTCCAAACACCCTGACCCACCTCCCCCCCTCTTCACTGGCCTCCGTGCTCCACCCCGCCCCCCTCTTCCAGGGTCTCCTACCTACGCTCCCTGCCCAGGGCCGCCATGAGCCTAGAGCCGCCCCTGTGCTATGTTAATGAACAGCAGATGTGGCAGCACCAAGGATAATGTAATGTATGGCTAAATACTTTATACAGTTCCAAAGGCCAGACCGATTGCATTGCAAATGCCTGGTTTATTAATTGTGTATACGGTTGAGTAGTTATATTTCTCTGCATATTGATTCTGCTTGTGACCCTCCCCCTAGGTGTTTTCCTTTTGGATGGCTAGGGGCTTATTTATAAGCCCCTTGCGCCACCGGAGTTTCACTTTTTGTGATGCTCCGGTGGCGCAGGAGCCTTCCCCGTATTTACCACAAAAAAAACTGACAGATTTAGGCCCAAATCTCTGTACTGGGGTGAATGTTTGACATTGTTCGTCATTCTGTGCATTGATGCATTAATCATCCTGAGTGGGATGGGTATGCCCAGACCTGGATCCCGTGCTCTCCATGCCACTGGAGTCAAGCTAGCCTGGCTAATTTATTTATTTATTTATTTATTTCAAAAGTTTTATATAGCGCTGCTGGACCCAAAAGTATCAGAGCGCTTTACATGGAGGTGAGAATCAACGAATGTTTGTGCGAGAAATAGAGAAACAAAAAGCAAAATATACGTAATGGAATCAAATATACATAATAAAGCAAAATACATAATGAAAGTGTAATCTGTAGAGCTTGCGTTATTTACCCCAGTATTTGTTGAGAAGAAGTACTTTGAGTTCTTTTTTGAAGAGAGAGTAAGAGGGGTTGCAGCGAAGATCTTTGGGGAGAGAGTTCCAAATTGTAGGAGCGTTGCCAGAGAAAGCACGGGATTGGGTCTTTTGACATTTGGGTCTAGGAGGGATAAGGACAAGGGAGTTTGTGCTTCTCAGGGACCTGGAGCATCCTGCTTTGTGTAGCTTGTTTGAAAGGTAAGAAGATGTGTTTTGGTGGAGAGCCTTGTGTGTGATGCAAGCGATCTTATAGGTGGATCTTCCTTCTATTGGGAGCCAATTGAGGATCTTGAGGGTAGGGGAGATGTGATCAAATCTTTTACAGTCGGAGATGAGTCTTGCAGCTAGATTTAGGACAGATTTGATCGGAGCAAGATGGATTTTAGGTGAGCCGGCCAGAGTTGCGTTACCATAGTCGATCCTAGAAAGGACAAGCGATTGGACAACAAGCTTGAAGTCGGCTGCTGGTATAAATGGTTTAATTTTCTTGAGTTGTAGAAGGGTGATAAGGGCACTTTTTGCTGCATTTTCAATGTGGGGTATGAGATTGAGGTTCTGGTCAATACTGATGCCTAGGGATTTAACGGAATTTGAAGTGGAGAGTGAACAGTTAAGAGCTTTGATGTCATTGATCCAGAGTTGGATGGGAAGGGAATTGTTTTTGGGGGAGAACAGTATGATTTCAGTTTTTTTCGGATTAAGTTTGAGATGGTTCTGATGGAACCAGGTTTGAACTTTAGTCAAGGTGTCATTGAGGTGAAGTATGTCTTTGTGGGATTGATCTTGTAGTATAGTTGGGTGTCATCGACATAGAGGTGGTAACTGATATTAGCTTGTTTGAGGATGAGAGTGAGTGGTTCCATGAACAGATTGAATAGGGTTGGGGAGAGGATGGATCCTTGAGGGACGCCGAGTGAGACGGGTTGGGGTTTAGAGAGGAAGTGGTTGAGCTTGATTTGTTGTGATCTGTTATGAAGGAATGAGGAGAACCAATTTAAGACATTACCTTCAAGGCCAAATCGAGCTTTAAGAATGTTGAGAAGGGTGCTGTGGTGTACAGTATCAAAAGCAGAAGAGAGGTCAAGGAGGATTAGTATTGAGGATTCCCCCCTATCTAGTGAGCGATGGATGTCGTCAGAAATGTTTAGCATAGCAGTTTCGGTACTACATCCATTTCTGAAGCCAGATTGGAAAACATCAAGTAGATTGTAGGTGATGATGTGTTTATCTAATTGTAGTAGGACACATTTCTCTAGGGCTTTAGAGAGGAATGGAAGGTTAGAGATAGGGCGAAGGTTGCTGAGGTCATTAGGGTCAGTCATGGGATTTTTTAGAATAGGTGTGATTTGACCAAGTTGAAGAGAGGCGGGAACTCAGCCAGTGGAAAGAGAGGAGTTGATGATTTTGGTCCAAATAGGTGCGATGATAGAATTAAGTTCTTGAACCAGGTGTGCGGGAAGAGGATCTTTGGAGTGGGAGGAAGGTTTGAGTTTGGTAATGATATTAGTGATCGTAGATTCAGATACTGGACCAAAGTCACTCCACGAGGCATTGTTTTTAGCCGGGGAGATGAGTTCCAGAACGGGGTCAGGTTGGGAGAGAGCCGGGAGGGCTTGAGAGGGATTGATATAGAGAACAAAGGTGAGTTAGAGGAGGTGGAGAGGGTGTGTTGGGTGGGGGGAGGTTGGAGTGAGAGCGGGAGGGAGGAGAAGGATAGTTCGATCAAGTTGATTTTGTTAGTAAAGAAGCTAGCGATTTCTTCACATCTGTCGGTAGAGGCTAAAATTTTGGGAGGGCCAGTGGAAGTTTGTTTTTTTACAATGTTAAAGAGTTCTCTCGGGCGGTTTCTCGCCTGATCAAGCTGAGTTCGGAGAAAGGAGGCTTTTTCATTGAAGATATGTTTTTTGTACTGGGCTCTAGTGGCTCTGAGTAGAGACAGATTTTCAACGGTCGGATGCTTCCTCCAGACCCTTTCAGAATGTCTAAGGGATCGTCTTTGATTATTTAGATCGGTATTGAACCAAGACTTAGGAGGGATATTTTTTTGTTGTTTGAATTTGATTGGAGCAATTTGGTCGAGGGCTTCATGAATAGAGTTATTATAGTGGTTAGTTAGATCGTTGGTGCTATCAGAGAGTGGAGGAAGAAGTAAGTGGTTCTTAATTGTCGATTTCAATTGTCCAGGGGGAATGAGGTGAAGGTTGCATGTGGGTTTTTTAGGTAAAGTGATGATGGGGGTGCTGCGAGGAACAGATCTATTCATGGTAAAAAAGGATTAGGTAGTGGTCAGACCAGTCAACCGGAAATATGTTAGATAGGGAGGCCAGATCACCGCTGGTCATGATAGCATCAAGGGTGGCACCTTTGTTATGGGTAGGAGAATGGCAGATTTGGGTCATATTGGTGACATCCATGGTGTCATTGAATATGATGACCGCAGGGTCATCCTTTTTATTCCAATGGATGTTGTAGTCACCGAGAAAGAGATTGTTAGGGTGTGAGAGTGACGCTTGGATAATAAGATCAGTCATCTCTTCCGTAAAGGGGATGTTATTACCCGGGGGGTGGTAGATCGAGTGCAGCCAGATGGAGGGTGAGTCAGGTATCGTGAGATCGGCGCAGAGGTATTCAAAGGATGAAGGATCTTGAAGGGGGACAAGTGAGATGTTAAGTTCAGTTTTAAAAATTAAGGCGAGTCCACCTCCTGTTTGTTCAATTCTATCTTTCCTAATGATAGAATAGCCAGGGGGAATAAGTAAGTCAAGGATGGGGGTAGAGTGGGGGGTGAGCCAGGTTTCAGTTAAGAATGCGATGTCAATGTCTTCGCTGAGAATGGTTTCAGCAATCTCAGTGGCATGGCATGAGGCGGAGCGGCAGTTGATCAGCATGCAACATAGGGGAGTTGGGTCGGGTGATTGTGAGGGAGGACAGGGGGGGATAGGTCTAAGTTGTTGGGGAGGTCTCGGGGAGGTCGAAGGAGGGGGGAGTCTGCTAGTTCCTAAGAGGACTGGGATATTAGATTGATGAATCAGTGGAGAGGTGGGCAAGGGTGGGGAGGGCGAGATGGGAGCGTTAGTAGATAAGTTACTTTCTACGGATGGTGGGTGAGTACCAGGATGCTGCGGTGAGGTCCTTTTGTCCAAGTCGGGCGGGATAATTTGGGAAGGATGGGTGTGAATGGGACTGGTTGGGTCAATATTGGAGTGGGGAGGCGTGTTGCTGTAGGTAAACGTGTTAAGAGGACAGAAAGTGGAAGGGTTGTAGAGAGTGTCATTGTGTGAGGAGATGGTTTTGGTAAGGAGGGAGATTTCGTTTCTGAGGGAGGAGAGTTCTAAAACTAGGGATGTGAGGACCAGTTCAATATTGGGGGATGCCAATGTGTGGTTAGATATGAGAGGTGGGTCTGTATTTATTGGGAGGATGACAGTGTTGGGGTTGGGTGGATGAGGGGGACGGTGAGGAGGATGGGGGGGAAAACCTGGAGGGGGTGGGATTAAAATGTGGGGGGATATCATTTTTGTAGGGCAGAAGTGGACACGAGGAGAATGTGGAAAACTTGTACTATTCAGGCTGACAGTTAGAAGAAGGTGGCATCGGGGAAGTAGGAAGAGGTGAACCTGTTGGATTGAGGGTAATCGGAGATAGTAGGGAAGCGAGAGGAGGTTGTTGTGGAGGGTAAAAGGTGGCTGCTAAGGGGGTGTGGGAATGTGAGCCAGAGGGACAGAAGGTATGAGAGTCGTAGGGTGGGAGGAGTGAAGGAGAGGGAGTGTGTAAGGAGGGGGGTAGTATCGGGGGTACATGGTAGTGGGAGAGGTGAGGAGAGAGTTAAGGGGGGGAGGTGCATGGGAGGGGGGTAATTAATGGAGCGTGGGGGAACCAGGAGGTAAGGGGCAGAGGGAGAGTTGGTAAGGCAGTCGAGGGGTGGGAGGAGTGTGGGAGAGAGCTTGTAGTTAGAAGCGGGGGGGACCAGGGGGTGTAGGAGGTGTCATAGAAGGAGTGAATGTGAGGTGTATGGGGGAGGGATGTGGGAGAGGGGGGTAAGAGGCGAGATATGTGAGATAGAGCTAAGAGCATTAGGTATTGATAGGGGAGCAAGGGGAGGTGTGTGGGTAGCCAGGGGATTAGAGGGGGTGAAGGACTCAAGGAGGGGGGAAGGAGAGTCGGAGGTAGAGAAGGGGGGTGGGGCATGAACACTAGAAGATTGTGAGATAAGGGAGTCATAGCAGGTTATAATGTTGAGAGCGAGAGAGGTAAGTAGAGATTGAGAATAGTCAGTTTGGTTGAGGGAGGGGGAGGAGGGGGGGAAACAGAGAGGGGATATAATGGGGTGTAAATTGTCATTTAGAGTGGGTGGGGGGGAGATAGAGAGAGGGGATAGAATGGGGTGAGGGAGTGGTGGATCAGAGCTCATACTGGAGATGAAAGTGGGGGAAGTCATTTGAGGATGTGAGGGAGAAACGATGTTGAGAGTAAGAGAGGGAGAGGGAAGGTCAGGAAGAGGAGATAGGAGGGAGGGTGAGATTAATGGTGAAGAAGGCGAAATGAGTTGGGATAAATCAGGGAGATGAAGTGAGGGGGTCTGGGATGTGATGGGAGGAGATGAAGAGGGCAGCGGGGGTGACATGGGGGGTTCAGGGATTGAGTGAGGGTTTGGGAAAACTTACAAAAGTGTTGTTCAAAGGTGTCAAGATGATTTTCAGACGCTTGGATGAGTATGGTTCCGGATTTGAAGATGGAGATAACTACTTCGCCTGGGAAGGATGAGGATGAGGATGATGTGGTGGAGAGTTTTAGACCGTAAGGGATATTATGTGAATTAGAGATAGTGAGGTGGCGTAAGAATATGCTTTTCCATTTGGATGGACGTTTAGTGAAGAAGACTAAGTTGGTGGTAAGTGAGGAATTAAGGTTGTTATGGTGATCTGGAAATAAGGTTTTTGTGTGTAGACAGAGCATTTTCTGTTTGAATTTCTTCTTACCATGTTTGGAGAGATGGGGGGGTAAATGATGGACCAAGTGTTTGGGCCGAGTTTAAAGATGGGAGGGGTTGAGCTAGAGGGTGGAAGAGAGAGTGGAGGCATGGTTTGGAGAAGGGGGGGAGAAAGGGGATGGATAGCAGAATGGATCGTATTGGTCAAAGAAGCGCAGACGGGAGGTGGAAATAAATCATAGAGAATAATTCGAACGAGAACTTGAAGCAGAATACAGTGAAATGACATGAAGGTGAGTTAAACGGAGCTTCAAAATAAACAATGTAACAAAATGTAAAAGGAACATCAAATATACACTAAAGCAGAATATATAACAACAAATTATACATAAGGATAAAGTGCAAAGTGAAGGATGGTACAATGACATAGGCAATCTAAAATAGAAGAATTAAAATTAAAGTTGAAATGTATGATAAATAGATTACAACTATATGAAGAAATAAAGTGCCATGAGGAAGGGGGACATAACTTAATACACAATCAGTAGATATGGAAAGTATACAAAGTCAGTTGGAATGTACAGTAAAGAAATCACAAATCAGAATAAATAGAATTAGATTTATGTATATTATTAGAAAGTTATAAAGTGCAGGCATAAAGGAAGTAGAGGAGAAGTAAGCTAAGTGAGAATAAAATAGTATGAAATAGCATTTAGTGAGGATAACTGGATTAAGGGGGTATAGTGAAGTTAAGGAAAAGAAAAGAAAAGAGAAGAAAATGGGGTGAGAAGGAGGAAAATGACAGGGGGAGATATAAGGGAGCTGGTTGTGAGATGACAGTAAATGGGATAAAGAGCAGAGAAAGAGGGCATAGGCTTGTAATTGAGATTAAAGATCAGGTCAGTCTTCAAAGATGGTCGCCAGTTTTGTAGAGGAGTAAGTAGTCCTTTTTTAGTGTCAATGTTACTGGTACGAGAAAGCAGTCCCTTCTTAGTGTCTAGGTCATCAATAGGGAGGAGGAGTTTATTATTGAGTGGGTAGAGATCGACAAAATGGAGGACAGATAAACTAGTTGATGATTGAGGAAAACAAAATGGACAAGGGCAATGAGTGATCAATTTTGCCCTTATAGGAGTGATGAGGGCTGGATCCCCACAGCTCACAATTTGCATGTGTCCTGCGTAGGTTGGCGACGAACAACAGTGCCCCCACTGTTCAAAACGGCAGCAATGTGGCTGCCCAGGGCATCAGATCAAAGCCATGATCTGTTCCCAGTAGGGATCGTTCGTAGGAAAATACACTGGAGCAGCCGAGCCCCTCCGATCCTACCTGTATCTATGAGGTAGTCCAGGGCATCAGGAGCGAAGATGCCCGCACTGTGAGGCAGTCCAGGGCATCAGGAGCAAAGCTGCCCGCACTGTGAGGCAGTCCAGGGCATCAGGAGCGAAGCTGCCCGCACTGTGAGGCAGTCCAGGGCATCAGGAGCAAAGCTGCTCGCACTGTGAGGCAGTCCAGGGCATCAGGAGCGAAGCTGCTCGCACTGTGCATCAGAGGCGGGTGAGGCACTGAACAGCGTCATGCAGCAGGGGTGTCTTGGTCAGACAGCCCCCAAGCTGTGTGTCTGCAGGCAGACCGGCAGACTGTGGCATCAGAGACGAAAGGGTAAGGGTCCGTCGCTTACGAATATAGCCCCCAGCCCCGGAGGACCCACAGGAAGGGAGTATCAGGAGCAACACGCTCGATGACGATGCCGACCAAGCTCCAGGGGGGCCCGTTCCACAGAGGCACCAGGACGCAGAGCGGCGGCTGGCGAATAAAGCATGGAGGCAGCGGTCGTCTCAAGGGGGGACACGGCACCCAGATTAGAGGCGGCGTCGAGGGGGTCTCATCAATGTCCCTGGTTCAGAAGAGGCCTCCTAGGTAGGGAGCAGCGGACCGAGTTTGTGACCGAATCAATACAATGTAGCTGAGGCAACAGGACGGGGAGCAGCAGCTGGCAACCAAAGTATTGAAGTATCGGCCGCATCAACAGGGGTCACTGCAGGGCACGCAGATCAGTGGTAGCTTCGAGCGACAGCCTCAAGGGAGGACCTGGAAGTGCACTCGGCTCAGCGGCAGCGGCCAAGGGGTCCAGTCAATATCCTCGGCTCAGCGGCAGCGGCCAAGGGGTCCAGTCAATGACCTCGGCACAGCTGCAGCACCAAGGGGTCCCGGCAGTTCTGTGGCTGGGCGGCCGTATCGAGAGGGTCCCGGTGGTGAGCACAGCTCGGACCAAAGGAGACCAGTAAGCCACCTCGTCGCTCAGATGTCTCCAGATACGTGAGTAGAGGTCCGAAATACATTTCAGTATCGTCGATAGACAGAGGAAGTCTTCTTGTCTTAGTTGGTGTGTTGAACGGAGATGGTTCAAGGTTTATCCGGGGATTTACACCAAAAAGGTGATCCCTAAACCAGGAGCTTTTCTTTCTGCTCCTCCTCAGGCGGCCATCTTGCCTGGCAAGTGAAACCCCGAAACTGGTACCACAATGCTTGTTTCCATTCCAGGGGGACCTTGCCTGGCAGTTCAAGACAGACTGTTTCCATAGGCAGCAGGGTCAAAGTGACTTGCATATGGCTGGATTTGAACTGGAATGGCATGAGGAGCAACGAACAATGGATTTAGGCCCTGATCTCTGTACTGGGGTGAATGATTGACATTGTTCTGCATTCTGATCATTAATTGTTCTTTTTGCATTTGTCACCCCAAGTGGGACGGGTATGTCCAGATATTGGTCCTGTGCCCTCCATGGCACTGGAGTCAAGCTAGCCTGGCTGATGAGGGGTGAAACCCCAGAACCGGTGCCAGAATGCTTGTTTCCAGTCCAGGGAGGACCTGGCCTGGCAGTTCGGGCTGGACTGTTCCCATAGGGAGCAGGATCAAGACTGATTTGCATGTGGCTGGGTTTGAACTGGAATGGTATGGGGAGGCAAAAAACAATGGATTTAGGCACAGCTCTATGTACTGGGGTGAACTTTTGTCATTCTGTCCATTAATTATTCTTTTTCCATATTTACCAGGCAGCACTAAGCGACTTTTATTTTGCTTAATGCTGCTTTGTAAATATCGTTCCCTTTAATGCAGTTTTCTGTGTTAAAGGAGCGTGCAATGGGTGTTGCTGGGGGCATTCCTAACACTGAGGCAGCACCAAAAACTTACGCCTCATCAGGGGAGGCATAAGCGAGGCACAACAAGGAGAAATATCTTTATTTCTCCTTGTTTTTCATTTTTCTAAGTGGGCAGTATTCTGCAGCACACATAGCAAGAGGAAAAAACCTCTTGTAATTGTTTTTGTGCAAGAATGTTTCCCTTCCTGCACAAAAACAATCATGTTTGCAACGTAGGCACCCTTGCACCATGGTGCAAAGGTGCCTTTTGTTGGCACTAGTTAGTACATTGTGTGCTAGCGCAGGGGAACAGGACACAAATGTGCTGTATCTGATAGATATGGTGCATTACTGCCCTTTTCTTTTGCCATAAGACAGCGTCGCAGGAAGGCCTGCAGCACTGTGCTACAACAAAAACTCACAAATGCGGGCCTCATTTACGAAAAGGGTTACATCACTGTAGTACACAGTGATGCAAACCTTTTTGGTGCGCTGTCTTTGTGACACCATGGATGCGCCGTATTTACTGTATGGCGCTCCATGTCGCAAGGATTGACCGATACGTCAGGAATCCTGACGTATTTGTCGGCGCACAAATGACGCTTTGCTGGAGTGTGTCTGGAAACAGACGCAACTCCAGCAATGTGTCATTTCATATGGGGCAAGCCCCATGTGAAAAGGCCTGCGTCACCCCTTACACCTGCTTCAAGCACGGGGTAAGGATTTGATGCAGTGAGGTCATAGAAGTGTTGTATGAAATCGCATAGATTTCACTGCAACACTTCTACCAGCCTTTTCTGCGCCAGAGTGCCCACTCTGCCTATATTATACCTGTTGCAGGTATAATGTAGTGCAGGGGTTTACAATGTGACGCATCTGCCTAGATGCGTCACTTTGTAAATATGGGTGCAGTGTGGCACATTTTTTACACCGGCGCATCACAAAAAGTGACACAACTGCGGTGTAAGTCCTTCTTAAATAAGGCCCTTGGGCCTCATTTATGAAAAGTGTTGCATCGTTGCGGTAAAGCCATGCAACACTTCTCAGTGCGCCCTCCTTGCAACACCACGAATACTCCGTATTTACTGTACGGCGCTCCATGTCACAAGGATTGACAGATACATCAGGAATACTGACATGTCTGTCGGTGCAAAAATGGTGTATTGCTGTAGTGTGGCTGGAAATAATTCAACTCCAGCATTCTGTAATTTCACATGGGGCAAGACCCATGTGAAAAGGACTGCGTCACCCCTTACGCCTGCTTCAAACATGTGTAAGGATTTAACGCAGTGAGACCATAGAAGTGCTGCAGTGAAATCTCATAGATGTCACTGCAACACCTCTAAGATCCTTTTCTGTGCCGGACGTGCCACCCTGCATACATTATACCTGTCACAGGTATAATGTAGCGCAGGTGTTTACAATCTGACACATCTGTCTAGATGCATCACTTTGTAAATATGGCACAGTGTGGCACATTCTTTACACTCAAAAAAACAGAACGTTAAAAAAGGGTTCTAAGGGGAAAAATGTTTAGAGACCAGCTTGCATCCTATCCCCCAATCTAACTATCAACAGACACACAAGGGATGCTAAGGGTCTAACGAAAAAATGAGTACACTCAATAAGTAGTGTGGTGAAGTAGTTAATGTAAGGAGAGAAAGACAGCTGTATGTGGAAAGATACCCATCAGCCCACCTATCGGCGGAATCTCATCCTCTGGGTATTGTTAAAGACTGGTATCTGCTAGGTACCTCTCTGTTGATATGTAGAGGAATACTAGCTTTAGATCCACCAGTGAGAGAAAGCCAACAGGATACGTTGGAGGGTTGAGGGAGAGAAAGGTTGAAGTGCACAAAGAAAGTATAGAATTGTGAAAGAGATGTGATTGATTAAAAATGCCTAGTATGATGTAAAAAAAATGCTTTATTAAGGAGGGATCATCATAGTGGCAAGATTAAAAGCAGAGTGAGGATAGTGTGTTGAACAAATACCACTATCAGTTATATGAACTATATGGTCAACATGTTTCAGCCTAACAAGGCTTTCGTCAGGACCTATTATAATTACACTACTGCAACATTGAAAAGTGAGAACAAAAGGTATGACCTACCAGTAATGATTTACTATAAGGTGGTCTCACATCGTGATGAAGAACTCTCCTAAAACAAAAACAATTATAACCAAAAGAAATGTGATAAACACAAAACATTGGTGCAAATATATCTGTGTATGTCCATTTATCAAATTTGGAACTTGAAGGATAGACTCACCCATAAATTTTATGGAGATAGCCTCACCTCGCCTGGCACTCGCTCAGGTCAAAAGAGGCCCCGCTCTATAGGGGAAGGGAAGGAAGAAACATCTGTTGTTGATTGAAAGCAATAGTCTTCTATCAAAATTCCTTCTTTTTATATTATTTTAAGAAAAAGTCACTCTAGAGGATAGGTGACACAGAAAGAGAGACCTCTACTAGCCTAGATAATGAAAAAAAAAAACATATTCCTTTGAAGCCATGTAAATAAGGTGACTTCATAACTTTGTCGCTGGTATAGTGAAAGAAAGGCGCTTGTCTCTTCTCTCAGTACAACGAAAAAATTTGAAAACTAAATAAACTTGTGCTGTTAAGATTATCAAAGTTCTCACAGGACTAGCGCAGTATATAAATGAGAATTTGACCGCCATAGTATCAAACCATGCAAAACTACATCGCAGAGAACGGAAACCCACCTATCCGTCGGTACCCCCGGCTATCATCTGAGCCGAGGGGAAGGTAAAGGGCATTCCGACCTGCTGTCTTTTTGTATGCGTGGTGCGGACCTGAAAGAAAGCATCTCGAAGATGTCTCTTGTTGATCCCTGAGTGCGGGAGGCCCGCGGTCCCTGCAGGGGACCCCATAGGAGGGCAAACCCCGTAGTAGTGCGCAGGAAACCGCAGGCCCGCCAAGGGGGAGGGACGGGGGGGCGGGGTTGGACAAAGGTAGGCCACCCCCTTTCTCTCCTGGTCTGATAAGGGGAGCACTTCCGTTCGGGCGCCCTCTTTGCTGCTGCCCCCCTTGCCGACGGTCGCCCCAGGCTGCCCTCGCCAGCTAAACACAGGCCCATAGCCCTTTCTTTCCCTCTCACTTCCCCCCACGACGCCGGACGCGAGGCCCGCAATTTCTCTCCCCTCCCTACCGCTCACCCGCGAAAGGGGGGAAGTGTGGAGGGGGGTATATTAATGATGTTGTTGTTTTCCAGGTTGCAGGAGGAGTTACAAGGCGACCCCCATGCAGGACAGGCGCAGGAACAGGACCTGAAGCCACAGTGCGAGAGGCACAATACTGAGTCATACATAAGCCGAGGGGCCCTTCTTGGGGACTTGGTTCAACGGCACCCCGTTAGTCCTTGGGCGGTTGTAAGCCTGAGCAACCGGGGGTTTGCTAATAACGCCCCTCCTGGCTGGGCAAGGTGTGAGTTGACTCTCCCTGGTTCAGAGGGGGGGGGGCAGGTGGACGATAGGTGATTCGGTGGGAGGCTTGCCTCCCAGGTTCGACACATGGCCAGGGCCACTAGTGTCTGCTTCATTGGCTCTACTTCAGGCGCCCTGCAACAAGGGGTTGCGGGGTGTGAGGGGTCACCTGTCAGTTAACCCGCTCTGTTATTTGTATCACAAATAAACCTGCGACTTCTTATTCCCAACATACTTGTCTGTGTATCATTTGGGCGGTGAGGGTTGTGGGACAAGGGTACCGATGCAACTACTATGGTTGTTACACAGACAGGATTTCGGAAGTTCTTACAACCGGAAGTTAATACAACCGGATGCGATATAGGGGACAAATAAAGCTCAAAATCAAACACCGACCCTGGCAATGTATCCTCATTGATTTTATCCATCATCTTAGTTGAAAGGCATTCCAACCTGCTGTCTATCGTTTACGCAGTGCGGACCTGAAAGGGGACACCATAAAATGTCTCCTGTGGTCCCGTGATTGGTTGTTAGTTACACACACAGGAAACCGGAAGTAACTATAACCGGATATCTATTGTTTGCGCAGTGCGGACCTGTAAAGAGACATCCCCAAATGTCCCCTGTAGTCCCGTGATTGGTTATTACACACACAGAAAAACAGAAGTAAGTACAACCGGAAGTGATGTGGGGGGCAAATGGAGCTCAAATACAAACACAAACCATAACGATGTTTCCTCATTTGGTCACGGCTTCTTTTAGCGTGTTATTTTGTGTCGTTGCGGACCAAAGAGGAAGCTTTGCATGAGAGCACCAATTATTGGGCAAAACACGGAAGCAGACCAATGAAAGACGCGGGCCAGATACTGCTAGATCAACATGAATTTTTTAGGAAATTTTGTTGTTATTTCGGTGTTACTTAAGTATTTACAAAACATGATGCTGTAATCATTCTGGCTAAAGGCTATAAAGAAAATTGTACCTTATAGTTAGAGGCTAATATGACGATTGTATCTTATGTTTAAACGGCTGGAACAACATGAATTGTTTAGGAATTTTTGTTGTTATTTCGGTGTTACTTAAGTATTTACAAAACATGATGCTGTAATCATTCTAGCTAAAGGCTATAAAGACAATTGTGCCCTATAGTTCAAGGCTATTAAGACGATTATATCTTATGTCTAAAGACAGACATCCAGTAGCCAAAGAACGCTAGGGCAGAGTAGGGGGCAATAAAGTGCCGGTGGCATTTGAAAAAGGGGGCTCAAAGTTGAATCCATGGAATTTCATTGTTTAATCCTGTAGTGTCACACTTTAATTTAAAAATCCATTTCTGTTCTTTTACGAACAAGTATCGAGAGATGTCGCTCACATGTTGGGGAATGTACGGTTATTCAAGGACTAACCATTGCATATCTTCGGCAGAGTGTTTCATCATCAAAAAGGGGTTGGTAAGTCGTGTGGCCTGTTTGTTACGCCTGATCGTACTCTTGTGTTCTTGAATTCTGAGTTCACCTTCCTGGACGTCATACCAACATAACGTAGTGAACAGGGGAAAGTAATCAAATATATCACCCTTTCACTATTACAATTAGTATGTCGTTTGAGCACCCAGGGGCGTGAGGTGCCAATGTCAACTGTGAGAGTTTTGTTGGTTTGGGGACACACTGAAGAGTTTCCACACGGATAGTGGCCTTGAACTGGTGGTAAGTCCCAGAGTGTTGTAAGGGACTCTTGAGGTGTGGACCGTGGTCTAGTGTGTACCAAATCATCTTTTAAGTTTGAACTTCTCTTAAAAGAAAACAACGGAGCCGGAATGTTGTTGCCAGCAGTGTTAAGGATGCGCCAGTTTCTCCGGATGATCTTTTGGACCTGCGTGGACACCGTGCTGAAGGTGGTCACAAAGGTTGAACTCTCCAGAGGAGTTTTAACAGCAGGTGGAGCAAGTAAAGCTTCTCGGGGATTATTAGAAGCCTTTTTACATGATCTTTTAACCAGGGCACTGGGGTATAGTCGCTGTTTCAGTTTGGAGCATAGATCTGCAGATTGATCCTTGAAATCAGATTTTTCTGAACAATTCCTTTGAACCCTTAGAAATTGTCCGAAAGGCAGATTCTCTCTTAAAGAGCGCGGATGGTAACTATCGAAGCGAAGAAGGGAATTTCTGGACATGGGCTTGCGATACAATTTGCTTGCTAGATGTCCATCTTTTTCCCCCTGATTCTTTGGTACTGGCACATACACTTTTCCAAGATGGCGCCCGTTTTATTTGTGTGCACATTTTATTTTATTTTATTTTAGATCATTCAGTGATTTTGAGAGCCAGTGGTAGTAGCTCTGACGAGTTACAATGTAGGTGATGTCTCGGTTTCGTTGAGTTCCCACCGTGATATATTGAGTATAGTTTTTTCGTTTGAGTCTTATGGAGCGATGAGTGTAGTCCATTTTTAGTTTCGGAGCATTGATGCATTTGAGGACGGTGGCGGCACTCGCGTTTGAGGAGGTTTACGTCCAGAGAGTGGTGTGATCAGAGCGAGGGCGAGTCGTAGATGTGAAATATTTACTCCCTAGAGGTAAGGCTTGAGAGACCAGTTGATTCTCAGTTACTGGTACGTTTTTAAGACTTGAGGAGTAAGTCTGGGTTTCCATTCATTTTTTGTCAGCAGTTTGAACAAGCGGAAGTTGAGAGCGCGTCTAAAGACTTGGTTGAAGGTTTTCCTGCTTTTAAGTCACTCGAAGTCGATACTAAGGTAACATGGTGGTGAGGCTTCCACTGTCATTCAGAGTTACCCTTGATACATTTTTGTATGACTGATTTTACCCATGTTCTTGTTGCAGGACCCTGAAAGTTTTTTGTCCTATCATTTAGTGAGTATAAGAAGTATTTGTCACACAAAGTGGTGGGTGACAGGGTTTCTTTCGTCTTTTTTCACGTTTTGAGTTTCACTATTTTCTTCATTTAAAACACACGTTGCTGAATACCTTGAGAATTCTTGACATTTCTGTAAACATAAAAGTTGAAACAATGTCCGTCTTTTATTTTAACCCACAGGCCCCTGATGAAGAGCTCCATGAGCTCGAAATGCATTGGGCACAGAGAAGAGCTATCCGTTATTGATGTCAAATAATTGTGATAATGCATAATATTGTATTAGCAATGTTTTGTGATTTTAGCAAAATCTATGCTGATGACAAAAGTTTATGAAAGTTAATTTTGTGATTCTATGAAGTAAATTTGAACAGTTCTACAAGTAAAAGTTTGATTATTATCATTTTTGTAAAAAGTGTGTTAAAACAAAGTGGTGTGCGTTTTGAACCACAACCAGCAACAGTGCACAGAGGTTAAGTGTGACCCACACTTAAGATAGGTTATTCAGTGTAGGCACGGTCAGGACAAACGTGCCACCTCGGTTGCACGCTTATGTTAAAAACTTAAAACAGCCAAATCATCTTTCATCATAATACAAAAACAGGAGTGCTTCTCTTATCCACTAATACATTTTGAGATTTTGTCTACACGGACCAAATTTCAAGCATTACAAAAAACAGAGCTAATATCTTAGCTTACACCAATGAACAAGCAGCTGACATGTATTCTTTAATTCAGGATGTCAAGTCTTCCAACGTACAAGGCAACACAATTATTCAACAACTAAAACAACTTGAGTATTTAGCAAAACGAGAAGTGAACCAAAAACTGCATGCGTCAACCCTGGTGCATTATCATAGAGTGAAAAGAATTCCACGAGGTCTGAGGATGTCAATCAAACCGATGTTGTATAGATTCCACCTGAATAAGGAGTTTATGGAAAGGTGGTACTCAATTCCTAATAAATGTTCCCTGGACTTGATCCTTTTACTGATTGAGGAACTGGCGAAAGTAATCCATGAACTTTCAAATGAAATAGAGGAAATTAAACACAATTTGGAATCAAGAATGAATAAAGACGACTGGGAAAAATCACTTAATGAGATCAATGCAAAGCTGGATAAATATTCCAAAGAGTTGCAGGAAGGAAAATTAAGGAAATTCAAACGAGATACGTTGGATTATAAACTCAATGAAGTCTACACGTGGGCTGAGGTCTACGCACAAAGGAAAGTTTACCCTAAGAAAAAAGCACCCACAACATCAGAGGAAAGTCTAGTTTCTGATACAGATTTGAACACAAATAGACCACCAGCTCAAACCCAAATTGTGGAAGTCTTATCAACAACTGAACTAACCGCTACAGAAGTATCAAGAACAGCAGGAACGAGCCAGTCTTTTTTAGCCCAGGGAGGGGACTCAAGCCAACCGCCAGGGAAACAACCACTATTAAAAAAACCCGCAGAGGACACCGAAGGAGCTCGCACAAGAAGCAAGAGACAAACATAGTTTTAAACATTTCAAAAACACAATTGACTAAAAATGAAGTTCTAGTACTGAACAAAGGCTTGGGATTTGTCCCCACATATGATACCAACAAATTGGAGAGTGAAATTGCTTTCTTTAGATTCATGCGAATCCTGAAATTGAAACATTTTTTCGCCAATGTAGTTCCACCACAGCCTGATAAAGAGGAACCGGAATTTTGGGAATTCAGACCAAAATCAAAATTTCAAGCACCAGTGTCACACAAAATCTTGGATGCCTTTGAAAACGCGGTTAAGAACGATCTAGATCGTTTGAATTTGAGCAAATCAAAAAGGAAGAACTTATCTGTATATGACAAGAACATATTGAAAGGATTGCAAGAAAACACGGAAATATTGATTCAAAAGGCTGATAAAGGAGGAGCTATTATAGTTATGGACAGGATCATGTACAATCAAAAAGTTGATGAACATGTGGCGGACAGACTAACTTATCTTGAACTAGACAAGGATCCGACCGAGGATTTGAAAATCACTCTTCAAGCGATTTTGACACACGCATTCCAATCAGGACATATCTCAACAACGACTAAGTCTTTTCTAACAGTTCAGTATCCTAGGAGACCACGTCTCTATATGCTCCCCAAGGTGCATAAGAATCTTCAAGATCCACCCATGCGTCCAATTGTGACCGGATGTGGTACTATTTTTGAACCACTCGGTCAGTACATTGACACATTTCTTCAGTCATTCGTTCAACAATGGCCCTCATACATAAAAGACACCAACGATTTTCTACTGAAATTGCAGGAAATTAAGATTACTGAACAAATGTTTTTGTGCACAATTGACGTTAAGTCGTTGTACACATCTATTCCTCTTCAATCTGGTCTGGAAGCCGTGGAATGGGCATTGTTACAACAACCTACAATGAAGGCAGATAAAGTTTTCATACTAGAACTATTACACTTTTGTCTGTACCATAGTAATTTTCAATGGTCCACCAAGTTTTTTCTCCAACAGAATGGTACTTCCATGGGTTTGGCGGGAGCCCCCGCGTACGCTAATACCTTTATGGCGAAATTTGAGGCAGACTTTGTTTTCAGCAACCAGTCTTGGAAAGAACAGGCGATAATATATCGCCATTTTATAGACGATATTTTTGTATTATGGTCTGGCTCCAAGGAAAGTTTAGAGACCGAAATTCGAAAACTTAACCAGTGCATGGATCAAATTGAATTTACACACACCATCAGCGATAAGGAATTACCATTCCTGGATGTTATGATTAACATTCAAGAGTTAAAAGTCAGGACAGCAGTTTTCAGAAAAGAAACTGACGTAAACAATTCTCTATCCGTTGACAGCTTTCACCCTTTAAATCTGAAGAATAATCTGCCTGTGTCTCAGTACATGAGAATAAAAAGAATCTGTTCGACAAAAGAAGATCTAGAAATAAATCTGACAGTACAGCAACAGAGATACAAAGAAAGAGGATATCCTGATGATGTTTTGGATAAAGCAAAGATGAGGATACAAACGAGCAGTAGAGAGAATCTCTTGAGGCAAAAACCCAAAAAACTGATTGAACGACATGTCTTTGTCTCCAAATTTTCTACTTCGTCTCAGAAAATCAAGAACATTGTAAAAAGACATTGGGCATTATTGCAAAATGAAACTGATTTTAATGGAATTTTTGATAACAAGCAGATTTTTGCCTTCACAAGATCTAAAAATATAAAGGAGATATTGTCCACACCTATATGACAAGCAGAAGCTAACCATAGAGGAATGAAAAATTTTTACAATTGTGTACATTGTTCAAATGTCATTGAAGGTAAAGTGTTACACCATCCTCAAACTGGACGAGAAATCAGTCTACATTATGATGGTGACTGCAATTCCAAAAATCTTATTTACTACATAAAATGCCCCTGTGGGAAATTATACACAGGTAAAACAGAAAGGAAATTAAAAACTAGAATTTCTGAACATAAAAGCATGATCAGGAACAAAAACTTCAAAAGCAATCTAGCAAAACATTGGTCGGACAATAATCATAACATTTCCCAATTCAGGTTTTCCATACTGGAAATTGTTACAATTTACGAGGGGGTTGATCTAACCAGATCCCTCCTCCAGAGAGAGATACATTGGATAAGAACTCTAAATACACATGAGCCAACAGGTCTTAATGAAAAAATAGATCTTACGTGTTTTTTATGATCTTTTCACTTGTGATCTGCTAATAAGGTTGCCGTTTGTACTGTATTATTATGATCAAGTTTGGTCATTGTTATGCATTGAGTTTTTTTCATTTTTCTTGTTTCACCATGAAGCATCTTCCTTTGCACCTTTTTTCGCCACTTTATATGTTGCGTATCTGTTTCCCCCTGATTCTTGGGTACTGGCACATACACTTTTCCAAGATGGCGCCCGTTTTATTCGTGTGCACATTTTATTTTATTTTATTTTAGATCATTCAGTGATTTTGAGAGCCAGTGGTAGTAGCTCTGATGAGTTACAATGCAGGTGATGTCTCGGTTTCGTTGAGTTCCCACCGTGATATATTGAGTATAGTTTTTTCGTTTGAGTCTTACGGAGCGATGAGTGTAGTCCGTTTTTAGTTTCGGAGCATTGATGCATTTGAGGACGATGGCGGCACTCGCGTTTGAGGAGGTTTACGTCCAGAGAGTGATGTGATCAGAGCGAGGGCGAGTCGTAGATGTGAAATATTTACTCCCTAGAGGTAAGGCTTGAGAGACCAGTTGATTCTCAGTTACTGGTGCGTTTTTAAGACTTGAGGAGTAAGTCTGGGTTTCCATTCATTTTTTGTCAGCAGTTTGAACAAGCGGAAGTTGAGAGCGCGTCTAAAGACTTGGTAGAAGGTTTTCCTGCTATTAAGTCACTCGTAGTTGATACTAAGGTAAGATGGTGGTGAGGCTTCCACTGTCATTCAGAGTTACCCTTGATACATTTTTGTATGATTGATTTTACCCGTGTTCTTGTTGCAGGACCCTGAACGTTTTTTGTCCTATCATTTAGTGAGTATAAGAAGTATTTGTCACACAAAGTGGTGGGTGACATGGTTTCTTTCGTCTTTTTTCACGTTTTGAGTTTCACTATTTTCTTCATTTAAAACACACGTTGCTAAATACCTTGAGAATTCTTGACATTTCTGTAAACATAAAAGTTGAAACAATGTCCGTCTTTTATTTTAACCCACAGGCCCCTGATGAAGAGCTCCATGAGCAGAGAAGAGTTATCCGTTATTGATGTCAAATAATTGTGATAATGCATAATATTGTATTAGCAATGTTTTGTGATTTTAACAAAATCTATGCTGATGACAAAAGTTTATGAAAGTTAATTTTGTGATTCTATGAAGTAAATTTGAACAGTTCTACAAGTAAAAGTTCGATTATTATCATTTTTGTAAAAAGTGTGTTAAAACAAAGTGGTGTGCGTTTTGAACCACAACCAGCAACAGTGCACAGAGGTTAAGTGTGACCCACACTTAAGATAGGTTATTCAGTGTAGGCACGGTCAGGACAAACGTGCCACCTCGGTTGCACGCTTATGTTAAAAACTTAAAACAGCCAAATCATCTTTCATCATAATACAAAAACAGGAGTGCTTCTCTTATCCACTAATACATTTTGAATTTTGCATTACACAATTCACGTAACAAACTTCACTGGTTGCATTTCAACTATTATGTAGAAATTGTGGTCATAGCGTCACTACAGACTGGTGCGCATATATGTTTCTGCTTCCTGGAATGAGGCTCAGGGCGGGTTGGGAGTGGGAGGGAGTTCTTGGTGTTATGCACTTAATTCGTATTATACTGCTTGCATACTTGTATGTGTATTTCTATGGAACAAATACGTGCCAAAATTGATAAATACATTTTTTTTTTAAATTGCGTGGTGTAGAAATATATGGTCGCGTGTTGAAATATGTTGAGTAGAATAATGTGGAATAATGTTGAGCGTTTTTATGTTGAGTGTTGGTATGTGTTATATAGTGGATGTATGGTGAGTGTATTTATATGGTATGGACTTCATTGTAATTTTGAGGACAGCATTTTTGTTGTGTTGTGTGTTCTATGAACTGTTTGTGATGTGTGGAATTGTGCCTCTGTTTTGGGAATTATGTGGTATGGTGTGGAGTGGAAGTATGTTGTGATATAGTTTGTATGTCTGTAGTGTGAATTTATGTGGTGTTTAGTGGGAATTTATGCTGTGCATTGAAAGTATGTGTTATTTAATGTATGTGGTATTGAATTGTGCGGTGTGGAAAAGTGTGGTAATAAGTAAAATAGTGGTGTTTGGAGGTATAAGTAACATTAACGCCTCTTATAAGTAACTCTTTTTTACAGTGTTTAGAAACAGCACTTATAAGCTATTAATTATATATATTTAGAGAGAGAGCTATATGTAGACACATATGTATATATTGTATTAGTAGAACTACTTAATGGTTCCCTTAAGGAGTGGACTGGTCCTTTCCTCTTTAGGTCTCTTTCTAGATGAATAATGAAAACATAATCCATAAGGAGGTTGTGCTCCTGAGCCTCTGGCACACACAATTTTACTATGTCTTACCAGAATGCCATGATGATGACTGACAAAACCCGTTTGACTTTAATGGCGAGATTTTCACAGTCTTTGCACAGACAAATTGCAGATAATAACATTTAGAGGTTTTTTAGATGGATTGTAATATTTTAAATAGTGCTGGAGCGATATTAGAAGGTCTAGTTAGCAAAGGCTCTAGCAAAACAAAAAATGACTTCTGTTTAAGTAATGATGTAATCATTTTCACAGCTATATTATTTATCTTGATACCTTAAACAACAAATTAAAATTTCTGTTAACCCATTCAATCTTATTAGAAAATATTGCTTTTCTCAATGACCAGATATGGTTGTAAGGTTGAGGTAGGCCTGCCAGAATTCGAGCCAGGGCCTGGAAGTTTACTCTCAAAGCCTTACAGCAGATGCTTAACCCATGTCACAAGTTTATGGCCTGATTTTGAAAATGCTATGTTGCTTTTGAGCGTCAATGCGTCCCCTGTTACATGTGTTGGTGCTCTCTAAGCTCTAATTACAGCCTCTGAGCACTTTTTGATTAAATGAATTGATCACAGGACACACTCCCCCCCAATGCTTTTTTTTTTCTTTCATAGCACGGTACGCCACCCTGATACAGTGGTGACCGTGCTTTTAATTTGTTTCTGGTCCAAACGCGGCTGCATGTTTTTTTTCTTACTATTTAGTTTTTGGATTACAAGCGCCCAATACGGCGCTTTCACTTTAATGTCGGCCAACCCCCTTTCTTTAGACACACCTCATCTAAAGAAAGGTGTGCAGCCATCAGTGTCTGCAGAAATGTTTCCAGGGGGGGCAACATTTTAACTTCATCACTCGCCTTCCAGGGGGGGGCAAAATGTTAACTTCATCACTCGCCTTCAAGGCACGTATAATGCAGACGGCCCATTGTCATTCTTTATGTGATGATTAGCAGCAGACAGAATGACAATGGGCCTGTCCACAGTCTGCTCGAGGTTGGGGAGGGGCTGCTGCAGCCTCTAGAGTTCAAAGACATGTGCGAGAGGCCCCAAGTGAGAGATCATTAAAACTCCTGGGGCTTCTCGCAGGGGAACAGCCTGCTGTAATTTCGAACATTACGGACCATTAGGAATGGGACCGGCGATCCAGGGGGGGCAAGCGTACCCCCTTGCCCTCCCCTGCGGACGCCCATGTGTGCAGCTGCTATTAAAGTGAAAAGGCGGCATGGGGCAATTTTACAAAAAAAAACTTTGTTTGTCAAGTTAACAAACAGATGCTATTTTTTGTTAAAGCACCCATACCGCACTTTAACTTTAATGGCTGCAGCGCCCCTTTCTTTAGGCAATTCTGGCCATTAACGTGAAAGCACTGCATGGGGCGCTTTTCTAAAAATAGTATTTGCAATGCAATAGGTCTCGCATTTGCGAGAGTTTAAGCTATTGGCATTGTCATTTAGAATGCCAATAGCGCAATCTTTCTTAACTGCAAGACTTATTCCATTGCAAATGCTTGTTATCCATGTACCTAAAAAGGCAGACAGCTTCTAACAGTATGAGGTGATATAGAAGGCAATGGAAATTAAGTATCCCTGCATACTGTTAGAAGCTGTCTGTCAGTTTTATGTGGGAAGAGTTTTAATATTATAAGTTCAAAGTCCATGAGTATCAACAGTAAATATGGCTTAAACTGTGTGATTTGCACAAGATCACTGTATGTTAGGGTGACGCCAAGACTGAAATTCAATTTCAGCAACAGTGTTACTTATTTTCCTATTTTAGGTACCTGGATAAAAAAAGTGATTTGATCACAATAACAGGATATTGAGATGAGGTTTCTTTTGTTAACATTTGCAATTTTTGTCATATTTGCTCTACAAAAGACCCTTTAATGTTTTAGACATAAAGTGTGTGCTTCTATTTGACATGGGCATTTTCAAACACCAGAAAATATTAGTGGGATGGGGAGGCTGGGTTTCTAGCTAATAAGCCCCGTGCCAGAGTCAAGGTCCTTATAATCATTATTGCTCTATTGTTTGTAAATGTTTATTTTTTCGCAGATTTAGGTACCGTGAACTTGGTAGGAATGTATTGGAGCTTTTTCTATAAACACAAAGTACATTAACCACAAACACAGTAATTGAGCTCAAAATCATTTTTCTGAAAATATGCTCTGGCATCTATGGTTATAAAGGGGCTTCCAATATTGTGTGCTCAGCTTTACTATGCGAATGCAAACATGTTACAGGAGCAATGTTTTCCATTGCAAGTCTTCCTGTTATATGTGCTGCCGTCCCCACTTCTGCTAAATAAACAAATAGCTTGGCCACAACATAAAAAATGTTGCGCCCTGCCGAAGTTTCGCAATAATGTGTTTTTTAATGCTTTTCTATTTATTGATAGTCAAGCATGTGTACTGGTGTAAACAATCTAATAAAATCAAATGGTAAGCACAATACAGCTGGTCCCATCTAAAGTTTAACAAAATGCCCTTCAAAATCCCTTTCTACAGCAAACACACAGAAACAATAATGACAATGTGTTTTATTCTATCTGCTTTTGTTTGGTTTGCTATATATATATATATTTATTTTACTGAATCAGCGACAGTTTTTTGCAATGGAGTTGTAATATTCTACAGTGCTGTTTATTCCTTACAAGGACCCTCTGTGCAAGATAATGCAGATGCGACATAGACAATTACCAGCCCAGGAGGGCCTTGGTCCGACTGCAGGCATTGACAAAACCCATCTGCTAGATAGATACAACCACAATAATTATGGGATAGGGACGGATTAGAACTGCCATGGAGGGCTCCATTACAGTGTAAATGCTATCATTGGTTCAGCAGATAAGACATAGGGAAAGTGAGGAGAAAAATGAGTGAGAGGCTTGAATAGTGCTCCAATACCTCGGCCAACATGGCGACTTTGAGGAAGGAGGCCCCTGCTACTCTGTACCACCCCCGATGATGCATGAAGAGGCTTAAAACAAGCCCAATCCCGCCTAAAAAGAAGCAAAAACCAAACCAAAATTCTACAAACAAGGAAATCCAACTTACTGTCAACATCCAAAATTACTAAAAATATATATAAGCGGAGGGCACAGTGCTGAAGGCAACACTAACCCAACTGTGGCATTAAGAGGAGGTGGGAGGGAGAAATGCTATAGTTAAATTTAAGCACGAAAGCTGAACACAGGCAAAGAGTAACAGAGAAGGAAAACAAAAAAAATAGTCCCCCAAAGAACATATAAAGAATCATAGCGGAATGAGACAGTACTAGGGCCCTGCTCTGTGGGAGGAACAGAAGAGAGAAAGGAGGGACAAAGAGGCAGGACTGACTTGCAAGCAGAGATTCTTATAGGACCACGACTAAGACAAATGAAAAGGAATGCCAAGAAAAGGGATGGACTAGAAGTCCACGGATCAATTACAGCAGGTCTCGAAGAGACAGTGCATGCGCTGTCTACCTCGACCTAAAAACAGTCACTTTCTTGGCTAAGTGGGAGGAGCAGTGGTCGCAGTTTTGTATGGCCGGGGAAAGAGCACCTATTATGCCAGAGGCATGTCCGTGTTGCCTTAGATCACACAGTTCACAGCTTTTATAACTGCTGCTTGCTCTGTTAGTGTTGCGGGCCAACCAAGATTTTGCAGCGAGGGTGTACCAATATTTCTGGAGCTGCCGACTTTGGAAAATAGAACAGAGAAACTGAGTTTGAATCTCGGTCAGCATAAGTTTTGCATTTTGAGTTTGGGCCCCACAAAAGCTTTTATTAATTGAGTGACTTCTATTCTGTGACAGTGTCCTAACTACAGGCCTCTACATTGGAATGCCAGGTCCAGCGAGCCTGGGCCCGATTCACAAAAATAATCTGAGACAAAATCCTAACTTTACGACTTTCGGTATTCACAAAAGGCATTTAGGAGTAGTAAACTTAGGAATCCGAACTTTACTACTCCTAAATGCCTTTTGTGAATACCGAAAGTCATAAAGTTAGGATTTTGTCTCCGATTACTTTTGTGAATTGGGCCCTCTATATTCATCCTGATGACCCTGGACGAGGCACAACAATCAAACTGTAATTTGAGGGCATCCAGAACAGTAAACTCAGGGCCACTGGCCTAATTAAAAGACTTGGATGACTAGCTCTCCCAAACTCTACTGTGCACATAAACTTTCCCTCCTCTCCCAGTCAGACTAAGGGGGAAGAGAGCAGGCAGTGTTAGCTGGCATGTTCCAAGGGTGGTAGGGCAGGTGGGACATTAAAAAAAAATATTAAAATTAAAACAACTGACCTGCAAGGTCTACACAAAGTCCTCCTCCCCAATGGTCTTCTCTCCTCCAGGTAGGCAGGCAAGCAGGCTCCAAACTCCCTTCACCAATCCTAGCGCTGCTCTCACCAGCAAGACAGCAGTGCTAGTATTGGTGGGAGTGGCCTCATTCTGGACTCCACAATGCTCTGGAGACTTTTGCTTGTTTAAAAAATTTCACTTTCTAATACTTTTCACATAATCTGATGTAATAAGGAAAAAATCTGCGGCATGTTAAAGAAATACACTTTCTTGAATGGAGAAGCAAAACTTATTATATTCTAACATGATGTTTGTTGAATGATTTACTTTGCAGATATTTGAAAAGCTTGCTTCTAGCAAGGACTCTTCCAGCCAGAGCCAACCTTTGGCTCGGCCCTAGATCAGCTTTCCCTGTTAATTTCTTGGTTCTTGGTTCTTCCAGGTGCTCCTTCCGCTATATTGCTACATTCTTGGGGCAGTGCATGAAAAAAGTAGAATGCAGCAGCACAGATCACAGCAGCTGCAGATGTGCTAAACGTTTTGGGCCTCATTTACAATAATTTGACGCGGGGCAGCGCTGCACGTCACTGTGCTGAGCTGCCCTGCGTCAAAAGAAAAGGACAGGGATGCACCTTATCTATGAGGTACAGAGCCTTCCTGTCCTCTCACACTGTGGTGGTGCTCATATGGCTGACTCGGGCCAACGCAGTCACCCTTGCACCATGGTGCAAGGGTGCCTGCGTTGAAATCAGATTGTGTTCGTGCTGGAAGGGACACCTCCCTGCACAAAAACAACCATTTCGCCACCCCTGGGGAAGCATATAAATTTTACCCATTCCCAGATTTACACTATGTTGTAAATTTGGGAATGTGTCAAAAACCATGGGCGTTGAGTGGGAACACCTTCCACAACGCCCATGGCATGTCTCCTTGAAGCAGTGTGAGGCAACGTAGCTACTTGCGCTGTATTGCCTTACACCATATCTACCAGGCCATGAAAAGCCACACAGGTATGGCTGATCTTAGAACGACATGCACTTTTTAGCCAATTTACTATGAAACCACTACAAACACCTAATTGATGTGTGACATTCAGTGTTAGAGTCTATAAATTGGAGGTCAATACGTGATAACAGAAAGGGGGTGCATTCGCATGGAACTGAGTCATGAAAACCAGAGTCTGGCTATCAACTTATACATTTAGGGCCATAATTATGTGAAAGTCATGCAGCGCAGCAAACCACCTTGCTGCACTTCTTGACAGGGAAAGGGCAGGAATATGCAGTATTTAAAAGAATACTGTGCATTCCTGCCTTTGTCCCTGTGTTGATTAAAAAAAGGGGGGTGGTGATGAACAGAGTGTCTGAATTAAGCAGACCACTCTTACCCAGTCCAAAGATCAGGGCTTGATCCATCACCGTTATTTAGCTCACTGCCCCATCCCAGCTCAGAACCTGGCTATATGCAAATTAGTCTGTCCCTGGCCCAGTGCATCATGGGAACAGGGCAGACCAAACTACCAAGCCAATTCTTCACCAGAAAGGAGACAAGCTTCCGGGGACCGGTTTCTGCCATTCCAGGCGTCGTCGGCCCGGCTTGCTTGAATCCTGATGGAGCAGTGAGCAAGGGACTCATGTCTGAGTATACCCTTCCACGCTTATGGTGGACAAAATGATTCAAAAAAGGGGGTGGTGATGAACAGAGTGTCTGAATTAAGCAGACCACTCTTACCCAGTCCAAAGATCAGGGCTTGATCCATCACCGTTATTTAGCTCACTGCCCCATCCCAGCTCAGAACCTGGCTATATACAAATTAGTCTGTCCCTGGCCCAGTGCATCATGGGAACAGGGCAGACCAAACTACCAAGCCAATTCTTCACCAGAAAGGAGACAAGCTTCCGGGGACCGGTTTCTGCCATTCCAGGCGTCGTCGGCCCGGCTTGCTTGAATCCTGATGGAGCAGTGAGCAAGGGACTCATGTCTGAGTATACCCTTCCACGCTTATGGTGGACAAAATGATTCAAAAAAGGGGGTGGTGATGAACAGAGTGTCTGAATTAAGCAGACCACTCTTACCCAGTCCAAAGATCAGGGCTTGATCCATCACCGTTATTTAGCTCACTGCCCCATCCCAGCTCAGAACCTGGCTATATGCAAATTAGTCTGTCCCTGGCCCAGTGCATCATGGGAAGAGGGCAGACCAAACTACCAAGCCAATTCTTCACCAGAAAGGAGACAAGCTTCCGGGGACCGGTTTCTGCCATTCCAGGCATCGTCGGCCCGGCTTGCTTGAATCCTGATGGAGCAGTGAGCAAGGGACTCATGTCTGAGTATACCCTTCCACGCTTATGGTGGACAAAATGATTCAAAAAAGGGGGTGGTGATAAACAGAGTGTCTGAATTAAGCAGACCACTCTTACCCAGTCCAAAGATCAGGGCTTGATCCATCACCGTTATTTAGCTCACTGCCCCATCCCAGCTCAGAACCTGGCTATATGCAAATTAGTCTGTCCCTGGCCCAGTGCATCATGGGAACAGGGCAGAGCAAACTACCAAGCCAATTCTTCACCAGAAAGGAGACAAGCTTCCGGGGACCGGTTTCTGCCATTCCAGGCGTCGTCGGCCCGGCTTGCTTGAATCCTGATGGAGCAGTGAGCAAGGGACTCATGTCTGAGTATACCCTTCCACGCTTATGGTGGACAAAATGATTCAAAAAAGGGGGTGGTGATGAACAGAGTGTCTGAATTAAGCAGACCACTCTTACCCAGTCCAAAGATCAGGGCTTGATCCATCACCGTTATTTAGCTCACTGCCCCATCCCAGCTCAGAACCTGGCTATATGCAAATTAGTCTGTCCCTGGCCCAGTGCATCATGGGAACAGGGCAGACCAAACTACCAAGCCAATTCTTCACCAGAAAGGAGACAAGCTTCCGGGGACCGGTTTCTGCCATTCCAAGCGTCGTCGGCCCGGCTTGCTTGAATCCTGATGGAGCAGTGAGCAAGGGACTCATGTCTGAGTATACCCTTCCACGCTTATGGTGGACAAAATGATTCAAAAAAGGGGGTGGTGATGAACAGAGTGTCTGAATTAAGCAGACCACTCTTACCCAGTCCAAAGATCAGGGCTTGATCCATCACCGTTATTTAGCTCACTGCCCCATCCCAGCTCAGAACCTGGCTATATGCAAATTAGTCTGTCCCTGGCCCAGTGCATCATGGGAACAGGGCAGACCAAACTACCAAGCCAATTCTTCACCAGAAAGGAGACAAGCTTCCGGGGACCGGTTTCTGCCATTCCAGGCGTCGTCGGCCCGGCTTGCTTGAATCCTGATGCAGCAGTGAGCAAGGGACTCATGTCTGAGTATACCCTTCCACGCTTATGGTGGACAAAATGATTCAAAAAAGGGGGTGGTGATGAACAGAGTGTCTGAATTAAGCAGACCACTCTTACCCAGTCCAAAGATCAGGGCACCCTTTTCGCTGCCTGGCACAAACGCTGGCTCCCTTGTACCATAGTGATAGGGTGCCTGTGCTGCATGCAGGATTGTTTTTGTGCAGGAAGGGACAGCTTCCTGTACAAAAACAATCCTAAGAGGAATACTCTTCCTTCTATGTGTGCTGCAAAACACAGCACACATAGAAAGAGGAAGTAATAAAGATATTTCTCCTCATTTCACCTCCTCTGAAAAGGCATATCTTTTTGGCGTATTTCCACGTCTACCTCTTTTGGTAAATCCGAGATTGGATCAATAACCATGGGAGTTGCCTCAGAACGGGAAACATCCTTTACAACGCAACTTTTACCACACTGTGCCTTTATGACGCAACTTTTACAACGCAAACCATTACAACGCATTGCGCTGGGGGGGCGCTCTAGGATAGGGAATACGTTTAATTTACTGTCCAACACCTTCCCTAGTGTCCACGGGGACTGGAGTTGGAATAGTAAATTAAACTATTCACTATCCAGCGCCCCAAAGCACTATGAATTGTAAAGGTATCTGTTGTAAATACCGCGTTGTAAAGGCATGCGATGTAAAAGTATGCGTTGTAACGTCATACATCCCGTTACTCCAGATGTATTAAGCCATTCAGAGCTACACAAGATTGCCTTGCGTGACTTCATAAATCGTATTCTGTCTTCTGTCACACTTGCACCATGCTGTGTACTGCAAACATGACTCAACTCCCCTCATAAATATGCCCCTTACTTTTTAAGTACTCTACTGTAAATACATTGGCAACAGTGACAAATGTGACTGTAAATCTTCTAGCCTAATTTGTCACAAAGGCTGCATTTTAAAATATTGTATGGGGTTAAGGCATCTTCAGAAGCAATCTTTCTGTGCCCAGCAAATCTCAGGAGATACTAATAATGGTAAGATAACTCTTGTGGTTAATATAGTTGCTGGAGAGATCTATGTTTTATTTAGTTACAGTTTAAACTCATAATTTTGCATAGAGGTTTAATGTGTATCCTGCAAAGCACTTTGTGTAACATGCAGATCACAGATTTTTATTTGATGTAGATAAAAAAATTTTTTAAGGAAATAAAAAATGTAACTACCTGCTTATAGCAGCCACATTGAATTGATTCCAACTGATATGACAAAACTGGCCCTGCCCTGCTTCCTAATCTGCTGACCCTAAGGCAGCGAAGGTCTATTAGAATAGTTCCATATCACAACTCTCATTAACTACATGACAGGACTAAATATGAATCCAACTGGAAGTAACTCCTTCTCTATTCTTTAACCCTCTAAGCTCTCTAAAAATGCAACCAGAAATTTTAAACACACCCTGCTCAGAAAGAACACAGACATTCTATTCTTAGACCCTTCCTTCGACATAGAAAAAGGCACCATTATTATCGATCTTATATTTTTCACCAGACAAATGGCAAAATGGCGTACTACCTTCAATAATTAGCTATATAGCAAGAAAAAAAAAATTCCATATGGTTCCAAGATTCTAACAGTACTTTCACATAATCTTAGAGCAACTCTGAATATTACCTCCTACAAAAATGGCACAGTTCTTATCCAAGCAGCAAATAAGGACCTCAAGCTATTTGACGACTATTTTGCCATGCTAAAAAATCTTGTGTACAACAAATCATATCCTGCACACCATCAAGACATTTCCTCGCAATCGGACCCTCAATCTGATCGTCACCTCGGCACAATAGAATGTATAATCTCTCAGGATCTGCAACAACCTATGCTTACAACCAGAATCCTTGCAACTAAGGGCAGCAACTCCCTTCTCTTAGCTCTCAAATCACCCCCATCTCCATTACCATCACAGCTCCCAGTCCCATCTCAAGGACCCACTCTACCACCCTCAATCTACCATGATTACCACTGGGATCACACAATGACAGGCTCCAGATAGCAAAAAGGAAAAAACCTATACACCCTGCTCTACCTCTCGTACCACTGAACACTACTAATTCAACCACTTAAAACTCCATCTAACACTGCCCAAGACAACCAAAGACCAAATCGTAACCCCAAAATGAATCCAAAGTAATACCCTTTAAAAAATGCAAAAAGGTCAGATAGAACTTCTACCAGATCCTCTCACACGGATGTTGAACAATCTAGTATTCCTCCCTCCAGATCTTCCGGCACTCTGGTCCAACCATTCCCTTCGTCCTTAGTAGAACAAGAAATACTCAAAACCCAAACTGATAGGATCTATCTAAACTTGCAAAACGCCGTTTCAGAAATTAAGAACCTTTTACTCATCTCAGAAAATTATCTCTCTAAAATCAACCATTTTCAAAAATTCACTCTCTCAAACCAGAGCAAGGCAAACCCTTTTACCCTGCCTCTATCCTATCGCCATCTCCGAACCTGCAAACAGCATCAATACCTGACAGGCTTGGAAACTCAGTACCTGTTACTCTCTTATGAATTTCCCCCAATTCTCCCTCCATGATGGTTGAACATGCAATTAGCTCACTCCCAATCAATGTAAAAAGAACTACTCACCCAAACAACAGAAAGGTTAACCCTAATAACCTAAGAAACAGTAACATTTACTCCCAAAATACATGAAACTAACAAGGGTAACTCCTCAAAACAATCTCCTTCCTTCTACTCAACTGCCGCTCAGCAATGAAACATGCTGCTGACATTGCTAACCTCATTTTGAGCCGCGAAGTTGATCTAACCAACCTGACGGAACCGTGGCTAACGGAATCTTCTTCCCCTTGCTTAGACCTTCTTGTGCCTCCCAACTACAACATTGTTAGGCTAGACAGACCACACAAAATGGGCGAAGGCATTGCCTGTATCCATCGAGTTGACATCTCTAGTACTATAATTCACTCCAACCCCCTCGAATCTTGTGAATACCTTAGGATCTCCTTAAAATCCACAGATAACCAGATCTGCAAACTACACATATTTTACCACCCTCCATGCAAAAAAGCCCTAGTCATTGACCAACTAATAGAAATCCCCCTCACATTCCAATGATATTTTCCTAGGGGATTTCAATCTTCACTGGGAAGACAACTATGATCCTCAAGTCAGTGCTATCAAAGATTTCCTTACAGACTAATCCCTAGTCTAAGCATGTACCCTTCCTACCCACAATAAAGGTGCAACACTAGACTGGATCATCTCCAAAGAAAAAATTATTAATGAAATCCAAATCGACCCCTGCGATTGGTCAGACCATCATATTATCACCTTCCAAATACCCCCTACAAGAAAAAAACCGACCTCACAATCTACCTAACCTAAACAATGGGTTTGTGAGACAAAAAAACCTTAAGTTGGGATTACTAACAACACAATATAAGAAAGAACTTCTCCCTCCCACCAATATGGAGAACGTCAACGAGCTCCTGGAACACTACTATTCCACAATGACAAAAATGATTGATGCTCTAGCCCCGCCAAAACTCAAAAGGATACTGGACAAAGATAAAAACCCTTGGTTCTCTCAACGAACAAAGACGCAAACCGAAATTAACAGAACGGCAATGGACAACATCCTTCATCCCCTAACTTAAGACTGCTAAGATGGTCCAGAAACTCCTACAACCAAAGTATCCTAAAATCTAAAAAAGACTTCTTCAGATCAGAACTTGACAAAGCCAAAAATAGACCGAGGAAATTATACGAAATACTAAAACAGCGATCAAACAAACTGGCCAGATCCGCACCCTTGACATCAAAATCTCATTTAAGCAGGGAAGAATTCTCCTCCTTCTTTACTGCTAAAGCCACCTCCAAGGAGAAGGAACTGAAGACTGCCACTGATAACCCCGCTTCCCCTAAAAATTCTCCCATCATTCATCCAACTCAACTTACTCTGTCAGGATCCCAAAATACACCCTACTGGTCCTCCTTCAAACTTTATGACCATAGAGACATCACCAAAATCCTATCGTTTATATAACTGAACAACCACTACAATTACCCCCTCCTGTTGAGTTGCCTGACAGCTATCAACCATACTATCATCCCCCTTTTGACAAAGATAATCACTGCATCGCTCTCTCAAGGATCCATCCTGGACTGCCTCAAAAACGGCCGAGTTATCCCCATCCTAAAAAAACTTACAGAGAACCATTCAGACCCAAATAATTTTCGACCGATAACTAACGTTCCCATGTTAGCCAAAGTAATAGAATTTTTTTTTCAACAACAGCTTAACCAACACATTATGGAAATCAGGCTTCTAACCCAAGCACAGCACCAAAGCAGCTATCCTACATATTGTGGATAATGCCCTACTAGCATTAGACCGTAATGAATCATGTCTACTTATACTACTTGACCTCTCATCTGCTATTGACACTTTTAACCATGGTAAAATTCTCAAGAGACTTGAGAACAGGATGGGTTTATCGGGAACAGTCCTAAAATGGTTTAAGTCCTTCTTAGACAACAGAGAGCAAAGATTCCTGGTGAATCGAAATCTATCACACCATCTCCTAACCTACTAGGAGTACCACAAGGCTCAACACTATCCCCATCATTATTTAATCTCTATATCGGACCCTTAACCGTAATACTACAGCAGGCTAACATCTCCTTCCACATGTATGCAGACGACACTCAGCTACATATCAAGATTACTTCCCTGGAAGAAATTAAGACGACGAACCAAGTGTTAAAAAATACCGACCACTGGCTAACAAGCAATCACCTTAAGCTAAACTCTCAAAAAAACAAATTCCTTCTAATCTCCTCCCCAAAAAACTCCACAGTTAGGAAAGATTGGACTAAGCTAATCACTGCACTAAACTGTACGCCGACCCTGGTGGATTCCACCAAGTCGCTACGAATCACTCTAGACAAGAACCTTAATATGCAATCACATATCAACCTGATGGCTAAAAATGCCCGTTTTCACCTCAGCTACCTTAGAAAAATGAAACGGTACATCAAACCACTAGACCTCAAAACTGCTGTTCAGTCGTTAGTCATCTCCAGACTTGAATATGGATGTGCCACTCTTTCAGGACTGCCCAAAGTCTCAATAACCCCGCTTAAAGCCTGTCTTAATGCAGCTGCGAGACTCTTAACTGGGTCTAAAAAATTTGACCACATCAATCCTCATCTGAAAGCTCTCAACCAGCTGCCACATGAAGCAAGAATTCAACTAAAGATGGCCTGCATAAAGCATAAGGCAATGTATCACAAAACCCCACTTTACCTAGTACAGAAAATCTCGATTTCTGGAGGAAGCAGGCTCTCACGGAGCGCCAGCGCTCTTCTTCTAAAACCTCCACTCTTCTGTAAGAAAAAACATATGACAGAGCCTTCTCTGGAGCTGCACCTAAATGTAAATGTAGTTGAGCTTATATAGCGCACAGCTACCCGCAGTGGGTTTCCCGGCGCTTGCTTAGGGAACCCTTCCTGGTATTCCCCTGTGAGATAGCAAGGTATCCACAAGGTGAAAGTCAGGCATCCCGCCGCGACCTAGAATATGGAAATCGCTCCCCACCACCAGGCAGTAGGAAAATCTCTTCTACTTCTACATTCAAAAAAGAAGCTAAGTCCTTCCTAATGAGCAAATTCCTCCCTTAATCCACAGTAATCCACTCATTACATGTTCTAGAAGCCTCATTCAGACAATCACTTTACCCACCCAAGCCTGTAGAGTATCCCTCTCTGTAAGCTCATCCATTACCAGACTCTAGTTGAAGTTCCTCAATCTCTCACTAGGCGCATCGCGATGCTCCGTACTTGCATTGAAACGTCTGCTTGAAGACTGCTTCCCCTACTGTCACACTGAGAATACCCAGAACAAGCCCAAATGTATGATAAGCTATAACCCAGGCTACTCTAATTGTATTAATGATTGTACAAATGTTTTTCTCTATGTTTTTTTCTTTCCTCGCCTCACATGTCCTTCGAGGTAACTACATTTATAGATTTCTATTGCATTTTTTAAAACTTCAATGCTATTTATCTATATTTGACCCGCTCTAATACTGTATAATGCGACAATTCTATGTATATGTGAAGTGCTTTGATAGCCATTTCTGGGTCTTGTTCGCGCTATATAAAACACTAAATAAATAAGTACAAATAGATAAGTGGGTTTTTCCTTTTTACACAGATCCTTTTATTACTTGCAGCTAATAAATTGCAATCCTTCTAATATAGCACTGTGAGCTATGAAATAGCATCAGTGAGCTCCTTTGTTAGTAATAAAGTCTTGTAACTACAGACAACCCCAAGCACTGTTACATTTTAAATCGTGTATATAGAAAAAGGGAGCGACCCCACTGACCAAGAGACAGGGTACCACAATAAAGTGTAAAAGGAATTTCTCATGGACAAATACCAATCTGCAATCAAGCATCCAACCAACCATATAGTTCAGACACACCTATACATACATACACAAAATTGAGGGAAAACCTTTTTATTTATACATGTAAGGACAAAGCCCCAAGGAAACAGCTGTTTGTAACAGAAAGATAAGTAACCAAGACCAATAAAATAAAAAACACAGATACAGTTTCTTACATAATGTACCCAAAAAACATACAGGTAATAAAACAGTCCAGTAAATATACTGCAAATAAAAACTACCCAGAGAAACAAGACAGATGTGGCAAATTACCTTTTTGGACACTCGGGTACTAGCCAAGAGATCCACTCCCTCAGCAAGCTTCCTGGGGTCAGTCAGCTTACTGTCAACTAGGTGCTGATGCAGCTCTGGAAAACAAATACTGAGCATGTGCTCTCCCAAGATTGAATTGTACAACCCACTGTAGTCATTAACTTTACTGACCGCACCCAAACATTCAGTGCCTTGATAAAGTAGTCCACAGAATCTGCCCAGGACTGGTTGGGAAACTTCTGACTGTCCCTGAACCTCTTGCTGTACTTTTTTTTTTTTTTAAATCTTTTTATTAGAGTTTTTCACCCTTTTTCCATATTTTCCATCACATATTACAGCACAAAGAAAAAATTCAAACGACAAAAATCATACAGGCATCAGTAAAATTCAGGTACATGTACTTTTCCCGTCCTAAAGACAAATTTGGACAAGGAGCATAAGATCAAATAGTTTTATAATCCCTTCTAACCCATCAATTCTCTAATCCACTCTATTTGTCCTATTTTTCCCTTGGTCTATTGATAGCCAAATCCGTCCCCCCAGTGCTCTTGCCCTTGTACCCTTCCTTTCATATATAGCTTTCTCCAAAATATACGTAGAGAGTAGCCTTGCAATCCAGGTTTGAAATGACGGGGGCACCCTATCAAGCCATGCCCTTGCGATTTCAATTCGATATATCGCAGTTACCATAAATAAGAATTCTCTGGAGTCGCCCACTGAGCCTGCCGAGACACCTAAGATTATTAATTCGTCTGTCAATTTAATCTTGATTCCCAATGGGTTCTCCAGAAATTCCTCAATTGCCCATTTTAGTGTATGTAGTTGTGGGCATTGCGCAAACATATGTACAATATCCGCCTCACTTGCATCGCACCTTGGGCAGGTGATCCCTGTGTCTCCCCCCCACTGTGCAATTCTGGCCGTGGTATGATAAAGTGAGTACACTGTCTTATAATGCTGTGATTGTAATGTCGCAGAGCATAAAACTGTTCGCCCGAGGTCTATAGATGTCTGTAATCCCTCCGTTGTAGAGGACACCTTATCTGCCCATTTACTGACATATTTTTCTCTATCATCATTTTTTAAACAGTACATCTCTGCATACAGCTGACGAATTGTACAATGATAACTCTTTTCAAGGTAGTCCATTATTCTGCAGTGGTTAAATCCTATCGAGCCACCCCTTTTGTTTGCCAAGAAGCTTCTTATCTGCAGATACTTAAAGAAGCTGTTACCCGATATCCCATGCTTCCTTTGTAAATCCTGGAATTGCATGACCACCCCCGCTGTATCCAGTAAATCCCCTATCTTCCTAATCCCCTTGTTATTCCAATCCTTCATAATTACATCCCGGAAGATTTCCTCTGGGAGTGAATGATTTGTGTACAACCGGGTGTAGGCGCTGTATCTGCCAAAACCAAGTTTTTTAGCCACCACGTTCCATACCTTATATGCCGCTCGTAGAGTCTTAAACCTGGTATGTTTAAAATAATTGTAGTCAATCGTATTTAACAAACCATTCTCAGCCTCCCCCCCACCAGTGCCCTATATACATTTGTAAGACCTGTGCTGCCGCCTTGCTGCTCGATATCACCTCCACCCAAAAGCCCCTGTGCGTACTGAAGGGCAGCTGCTAAATAATAAAGTCTAAAATCCGGGGCTCCCCAACCCCCTTTCTCCCTAGGTATTACCATATATCCATACGCTCTTCTGGTCTTCCCTTGAGCCCATATCAGTCTATTAAGTACTACTTCAAATTTCCTGAACCATATCTGATCAAAAAATAATGGTATTGCTCTGAAAATATACAAAAATTTCGGGAACGTAATCATTTTAATGACGTTTATCCTACCCAATAATGTCAAGTGAAGATTATGTATACTTTCTGTATTTCTTTTTACTTTGGATAGTAGTGGTTCCATGTTAAGCCCTACTAGATTATCTAAGTCCGTAGTCACTTTTATCCCGAGGTATGTGGCTTCAGTTACCACTCTGATATCTTGGTATGTTGTATAACTATTCTGCACGATCTGGGTCTTGCTTTTGTTGATTGAATATCCAGCTATCTCTCCAAACTTCAATGCCTCTTGCTCAATTTCCACTATCGCTCCCCCTAGTCTCGGTGTTATAATAGCCACGTTGTCTGCGTATGCAAATAGCTTATAGTCCGTTCCTTGTAACCTAACTGGATAAATATTGTTGTTGCTTGTAAGTTTTCTCAAGAATGGGTCCAAATATAAGGCGAACAACAATGGTGAGGCTGGGCAGCCCTGTCTAGTCCCGCGTCTTATCTGAACTGCTTTTGTATAGCTCCTGTTTATTCTCACTCTAGCTGTTGGCTGTACATAGAGAGCCTGGATTGCCTGACATAGCTCTCACCTATCACAAACCACTCCATAACCCTCCACAAATAGTCCCAGGAGACCCTGTCAAAAGCCTTGTCGGCATCAAGAAATATGGCCGCGACAGGGTCTCCTGCGACCTCCGCCGCGTCCAGAATGGTAATCATCTGCTTAGTGTGTTGGGTGGTTCCTTTCCCAGGGATAAAACCATGTTGAGAGGCAAAAACTAGCCCCTCAATCACCTTGCTCAATCTTTGTGCAAGTGATTTAGAAAATATTTTTGCGTCCGCATTTAACAAGGTGATTGGTCTATAAGACCCTGGGTCTAATAGTGGCTTATCCTTCTTTAAAATCACTATAATATCACCTCCTGCCCATGAGTGTGGTATTGCTCTACCTATCTGTGCCTGCTTAAAGGTTTCCACCATGTTTTCCCCCAGTATATCCCAGAATATCTTATAAAACTCTGCTGGTATTTGGTCAGGTCCTGCAGCCTTCCCCACTGGTAGAGAATTCACCGCCTCCCTTACTTATTGTAGCGTTAAGGGAAGGTCTAGTTTCTCTTTCCCATCTATACCTAATATATCATGTGGTATATCTGCCAAATAGTCCGAAATCTCCAATTCTGTATTACTTAGGTTCTGTTCATAGAGATTCCCATAGAAGCTCCTAAAAACCTCCTGTATTTCCTCTGGTTTATGAACTACATTTCCTGAGCTGTCTCTGATTTCCTTTATTTCCCCAGCTGCTAAGTTTTGCCGAATCCGAATGGCTAGAAGGTGGCCTACTTTTTCATTAAATTCGTAGCACTTTTCCTTCTTAGATAGAAAATTACCTGCTGCCTTCTGCGCCAGACTCTCCCCTGCCTGTGCTTTGTTCAGTTCTATCTCCAGCAATATCCCCTCTATTGATTCTTGCTTAGTTATGGCCATGACTAGCCACTCTTCTAGTCCCTCCAGATCTCTCACTCTATTATCCATGCTACTTTTCCCTTCTTGCTCCTCAGCAGTGTGTAGCTTAAAGTTTCCCACCTTACCCCAGCCTTAAAAGCATCCCAAACCATATTAGAGGAAGCTGAATTCCTATTGATCTCCCAAAATTGAGGGATCCATTCCTGCATATGCCTAATATATCCTGGCTCCCTCAATAAGCCTCTCTCAAATGTTCATATGGTGTTTTTAATGGCTCCCCTATTTATCAATGGAAGACTTAAAATCAGCGGATTATGGTCCAAAACTAGCCTTGGCAGTCTTTCTAGCTGTGAACCGCTTAAACTTGATCTTGAAATAAAGAAGTAGTCTAGTCTTGCTACCATCCTATATGGGGCTGAGTAATACGTGCTCCCTGTCCCTATTGGGTTCTTTTTTGCCCACACATACACCAGAGCGTTATGTGACACCATATTATATATAGCCTTACACATTTTCCTCTTTCGACCGACACGCTCTCCTCTTTTCAAAAATCCCGCCCCATCCAGACCATTGACATTAAAATCCCCACAACATATTATGGGCTCTGGCCACAGTGAAAGTTCTGTATCTAGATATTCAAACATTCCGGGTTCATCGTCATTAGAACCATAAACAGATACAATTGTAAAACATCCAGCCCCGGTCTGTACCTCCACAACCACCCATCTTCCCTCCTGGTCCTCCTTTTTTCTTTTAAGTTGGACTGAACCTTTCTTTGCTAGTATGGCAACTCCACGTGTTCTAGTTTCTTGTTTTGTATTTGCAAGCACCTCAAGCCCCATCTGTTCCAGAAAAAGCTTTTCTTTTCCTGCGATGTGTGTCTCCTGCAGGCATATTATTTCTAACTTAAGCAATCTTAACATCGCAGCTACTTTCTGCCTTTTATCTCCATTATTCAAACCAGATGTATTCAGATAAATAATCCTTAATGGCATTTATATTTTCTAGCTTTTCCTACTTTTCTCATCCCAAAGATCCTGCTGCTCCCAATTTGTGTTCTATTAGTGATACATTCTCCTCTCTTCCAATTTTGATAGTTTTGACTTTTTTGTGCTGTTTTTTTCCAGTGTCCCAACATCCCCCGGTACTCCCCCCCTCCGCCCCTCCACCCTCCCTGCATCTCCCCCCCACTCCCACATCTCCCACCCCCTTCTCCCTTCTACAGGCAACTAGGTCACTCATGACCTGTGTGTGACTGCTGTGTGTGGTAGAGTCGCCCCCCTCTCCTCCCTCTGATCGTCCAATCCCCCCGCTGCCATAATGCCCATAAGCCTGAATATCACTCCAGGTTACTGATGATATCTTATGACTACTACTTTATGCCTTATACCGTATTTCTTTTACAACAGCTATTTCTTTCCTCTCCCTTTACTCAACTCAGTAAGTTCTGAAAGATATTCTCCTGCCTTTATTTCTGAAAAAAACATCCTCGTAGCTCCACCTATGATGATTTTTAACTTTGCCGGGAACATTAAGTAAGCCTCTGCCCCTTGTCGCTGAAAGGGCGCGATTAACTGCCTGAGTCCCCAGCGCCTCTCCACAGTGACGTGGCAAAAATCCGGTCGAGAAAAAAAAGTGACTCCCTGTGATTTTTTTTTTAGTCTGGTCTGGTTTTTTCAATAACTTCTTGCCTTGCCAGAAAGTTTCCAAAAAATACCAGCATAGCTCTGGGCAAATTATCCCTCTTGCTGTACTTTTCAAAGGTCAGTCAAAACATAGCAATCAAGATGGCTTTCTTGGGGGTGTACCGGGTGTGGTCCCCAATCTCTAAAGGAGGAAATGTGTCCCGCCCCACTGTAGGCATGTGTTTCTACCCCATACTCTTCTGGGATCTTGTGAAACCCCTGGGCTACCTCCTAGGCAGAAAACCATTTGTCAATGTTGCCTGCTCCCACATACCTGGGCACCAAATCCTTGGTGATGCTGACCTCTTTGTATCCTTCAGATACTGCATGGTATGCTGCTAATAATGCTGCAGGAAATGTTCCTGTCATTCAGTTCCAGCTCCTTAAGACTCCTTTCATAAGCCAAATGCTCTAAAACTAGTGTTTCATCCATGGCCAGTCTCTTCTCCTCCATCCGGAGTTGGCCATGTCCAGCTTTAACTCTCACTCTTACCTCCTTTTTACCAGCTTCTCTTGGGATAAGTTGTTGGAAAATACACTAATCCCTGCCCTCGCTGGGGGCTCTACTCCAGGGGCCAATTGTTCCCCTTCAGCTGAAGGCTGGATGTCAGGAAGGCCCTCTATTTGTCCTTCAATCATCTCAAACCCTTCTGTGGTTTTAATTGTTGAATGATGGGCTTTTTCAACTCTGCCGTCGTGGTGGTGCTCTTGGCATGAAGTCCCCTCTCCCTGCAGAACTCCTTGAGCTATGCCACAGTGTATACATCCATCTTGGCCAGCTAGAATTCCATCCTTGCATGTGAGGTTTCAAGAGGAAGAATTTGGAAAACACAAAAAGAAAGCAATCAAGGAGAATTTAAAAACTTGAATTGGTCTTAGATTATTTATGTGGGGTAATAGTGTAACACAAGATTCTTGTGAGGCACTGCACAAACATATGTCCAAATCCTAACTGCTGAACACAAGTGGAAGAAATTGGGATACTGGTTGACGGAGGTGATACCCTTCTCAAACATCAACTACAATTCTTCTGAGGGTGAAGTCACAAGCAAACCCTGAATTAACATGGGCTCAACCCTTGGGTATCTTGGCACAGAGCAATCAAGCTTAACTCAGAGGCAATGTGTAAAGTATTTTTGCAACACTTCAAACAGTAACTCAATGAAAACACACCCCAAAAGGAGCACACAGCAGTATTAGAAGAATAGAGAAATATTTAACAAGACCAAATTAACAAAAATCTAATTAATAGAATTGGACATATTTAATTTTAAAGTTTTCAGTGAAAATAGCACCAAAAGGTGTAAAGCGCCAACTGTGGATATTTACTTGCAGAGAACCAGGACAAAGTCACAAATTCAGACCAACTGTAATGGAGAGTGAACCCGTTACAGTGATCCCTTTAGGCCCACTGAACAAAAGTTCCTTAAATCGTGGTTTGTGGAATGTTGCATGGATCCTCGTCAAGGATGGCTCACGCAGCCCTAGCGATGTGTGAGTTCCGAGATGCAGCATGGCTGTGATGCAGGAGTCTGCATTGTCAGTGAGGATCCCATCGATAAGGCTTGCTTTGTGAAATCCACAATCAAGGATGCCGTGACCCGTTGGGGCGATGCATAGCTTATGAACAGTTGCGTGGTCCAATCCATGCAGCAGCAGAGAGGCATTGGTTCTGCTGGACCCTCAGATGTTAGCAAAGCACCTTAAGTCCACTTCCAAAGGTCTAGGACTGGGGTCCAACTACTAGGCAGGGTAGACTCACAGGTGGTAGAATCTAGGTACAGATGCAAGGTTGTTGGAAGCCTGTTATGTCCCTATGTCTTCAGATCAGGAGGCCAAGTAACTAGCTCTATGAGTCACTTTAGGTTCTGGGTTCAAGAGATGCAGGTACAGTTCTTCTCACCCAGGCAACGGGGCAGCAGGCAACAGGTCAGCACAGCAAAGCAAGAGGTCTAAGATCCAGTATTTATACCCAGTTGGGCCTTTGAGGTCAGGGAGAAGCTTCTAGAGGTTTCCTGTTGAAACCCACAGGTATCATGCCTTCCCTGTCCTGGCACAAGACTAACTACAGGGGGTATGCAGCACTTTGTGTGGAGTCAGGACACAGCCTATTCAGGTGTAATCAAGGCTCTGCTCAGCTCCTCCTTCCTATCCTGCCAGTGATTGCCCATCCAGGCACACCCAAGATCCCTATTTTGTGTGGCTGTGTAGGAGTATTGCACAAAGCCAAACTGTTAGCTATACCCAGTCATGGGACCAGAGACAGGCTACAGGCATTTTCAGAATTACATTTTAAAATACAAATTCACCATAAGTTAGGATTTTAAATTGGGGGGCGGCCCGGCACTGATGGAGAGAAAGTGCACTCTCCGAGCTTCCAGGTGTCCCTCAGCCATCCAACATAATCCTGATGGATTTTTCACCCCCTTTGCCCTCATTGTGATAGACTAGTCCCCACTCCTGGTTGCTGATGCTAGTGGCCTACCTAGGTACTCATGAAATGAAAATCAGAGCAAATATGGCAGCTGATGGGTCAAAGATTAGCGTATGCTAAGGTAAACGTGGGGATGACACATCTGCATATGAGGTATATTGTTGTTCTATTATTTTGATGGCAGGCAGAGACCCCGGAGCTTTTCTCCATGAAGCCAGCCAGGAAACATCCTTTAATACAAAGCCAGTATCAGGCTGTGCCTTTACAGTGCCGGCAATAGAACAAATGCATCATTACCACGCATTGGTTTAGCACAAAAGTCCTTACAACAACTTGCTTGGGGGAGCATTGGTGAAGTGGTGTTGGATTTAAAGTCCAACACCTTGCCTACTGTTGCGTAGACTGGAGTCGGAATAGTAAATGATACTAATCCAAAGTCCAGCACACGTTTGCTCTAATGCCGGCATAGAAAAGGCATGTGAGCTAAATGCATGCATCATTCCGTCATACAATCAAGCCAGCCTACATCTACTCAGAGTTCTTCATGTGATCTACTCTCAAACTGTGTATTGTTCTATCTTTGATTGGATGGGGGGATGTTACCTCTCTGTTTGGGGTGGGGAGAGCCGATCAGAGGTCAGTGACATATTGCCCATCTGTATTGCAATTTTCTGTGAGATGGAGGGGTGCCTCACCTACATGCTCCTGTGGAGTTTTTTTGGTCCCAGTGGCTGGATTTGGCGTGGACTATAAATTGATTGAGTGGAATGCCCGGGGGGCCGAATACCATGGGGAAGAGTAACCAGGTTCAGGCCGATTTGAAGCACAGGGATGTCCACATTGCCCTCTTCTAAGAAAATGACCTAACTGCATTGGAAGGGGCTTCCCTCCATAAACAATGGTGGGACAACTTTATTATGCTATGTATTCTGCCTTTGCCGGGGAGGTCTTATTTGGGTGAGGCCAGGGGTATCTTTCCAGACTTTGGATATGCAATATGATATTGAGGGTCATGCTCATTTATTTGTACACCCCTAACACGGACCAGGTCTGTCTCTTTGACAGAATATCCCTGGTGCCATTTGCACCTCACCCTAGTTGGAAACTTCAATTGCAAAGTCGACCCACAACTGGATCATCCCCATCCTCCACTGAGCGACTCCTCTGTACTGTGATTAGAGGATAAGTTCTGGATGTGGCAAACACACTGGGGGTTGATGAGCACTGGGAAGTGCACTCATTAGGGCAACAGGCACTTCTCCTTGCACTCCTTCTTCCATGATCATAGAGCATAGATACCTTTCTGTGCACACCTTCAGTACACACACTAGAGACTCACTCTAGGACCATATCGGACCATAACCCATTGCTTATGATGCTAGCTAGGGTGCCCTCCCCTACTAAGATCCTGATTTGGTACCTCGAAAGTGGCAATCTGGAGGACCTAGCATTCCAGCACACAATAGAGGAGTGAATCTGACACTATTTCACAGAGAATGCACTTACCTCTACCTCTGCTCTCCTGGGAGACCTTTAAGGTTGTGTTCAGGGGCCAGGGCATAGCTTTCACATGTGGTGTCCATAAAACTCTTCAATGTGGGGTCCTAGCACAAGAGGGTGCGCTTAAGCACTTAGAGTGGGATAGATAGGAAGATCCTAGTCAACAAGAGGTGTTTTTTGAGGCACAGGAAACACTTGCGGAGCTCATAGAATGGCTCCACTGCTTTGATTACCAGGAATACATGGGCCAAGCACACGCGGAACATGGCAAGTCGGGTTCTCTACTGGCCTGGCTGGTGAATCCACTGAAAATAGGATGCCCCATACTAGAATTGAAGGATGCTCACACTGGTATAGTATATAAGCAGCTCAAATTTCACAAGCTGTTCAAGAATTACTACACTACCCTGTATGCGCAGCAGGGCCCTCAGGTACCTAGAGCAGTTTCACATGACCTCAAGAGGTAGCTTGAAAGCGAAGGGCAGACATAACTGGTGAGGAAGTAGTGGTCAGTATCACTGCCTTGGCCCGGATTAAAGTAATGGGTTCTGATGGGCTCCTGGTGAAGTTTTATGCTGCATATAGCGACTGGCTAATACATAAGCTCCTAGAGGTTTATCAAACTGCGATGAACACTCGATCCCTGCTGCTGACATCGAGGGAGGCACTAATCATACATTTGCCTAAACCTGGGTGCCCAGCGCAGGATGTAACGGTGTATCAACCCATGTCAATGTTAAACAACGACTATAAAATCTTGGCCAGAATTCTAGCTTTGCGACTACTAACTTAAATGCAGCACATTATCCACCCTGATCAAACAGGCTTCATACCAGAACGTAACACGGCCCTAAACATTTATTGGGCCACTGCGATCCTACTAGCAGCCCCACAGTTAAGTCCTGATGCGATCAGACCTAGGGACACTTTCTCCACTCCTGAGGCGGAACCGGGAGTTAGATTGCTCTGCACTAATTTTTAATGCACTTTACTTGACCGCATTGTTTTAATAAAATCCATTGTATTCCCCTCATATTTTAGCCATTAGGCTCACATTCTTTTGCGCCACATTAGGGACCTGATTTCCATCACTTCAGCCGATTAGGAGCTGAATTGACTCGGGGCTTGGAGGTGGCCGGCTACTCACAGCGGTCATCTTGGGGAGGAGGCAGGTTGCTGCTCTAGTCTTTGGGGAGGAAGCGCTGGACCCGCGCTGAAGTGCATAAATTCAGTGGGTGAGATTGTTCTGGTCAGACCTAGGGACACTTTCTCCACTAATGAGGCGGAAGCCGGGAGTTAGATTCCTCTGCACTAATTTTTAATGCAGTTTACTACTAGCTACTCACAGTGGCCATCTTGGGGAGGAGTACAAAAGGGGGTGGTGATGGACGGAGCATCTGAACCAATCAAACACTCACACCCAGTCAAAAGATCTGGATTTGATTCATCACCGTTCTTTAGCCCACTCTGCCACCCCAGTTCAGACATGGCTATATGCAAATCAGTCTGACCCTGTGCCTCATGGGAACAGTCCAGCCCGAACTGCCAAGCCATGCCTTCTCTGGACCGGAAACAAGCTTCCGAGGACCGGTTTCTGGCATTACAGCCGTCTTCAGCCGGCTTGGTTGAATCCAGTGGCAAAGTGAGCAAGAGACTCACGTCTGAGCATCCCCTGCCACACTTATGGCGGAAAAAGCTGTACAAAAGGGGGTGGTGAAGGACGGAGCATCTGAACCAATCAAACACTCACACCCAGTCAAAAGATCTGGGTTTGATCCATCACCGTTCTTTGGCCCACTCTGCCACCCCAGTTCAGACATGGCTATATGCAAATCAGTCTGACCCTGTACCTCATGGGAACAGTCCAGCCCGAACTGCCAAGCCATGCCTTCCCTGGACCGGAAACAAGCTTCCGAGGACCGGTTTCTGGAATTACAGCGGTCTTCAGCCCGGCTTGCTTAAATCCAGTGGCAAAGTGAGCAAGGGACTCACGTCTGAGCATACCCTGTCACACTTATGGCAGCCAAAGCGGTACAAAAGGGGGTGGAGATGGACGGAGCATCTGAACCAATTAAACACTCACACCCAGTCAAAAGATCTGGGTTTGATCCATCACCGTTTTTTAGCCCACTCTGCCACCACAGTTCAGACATGGCTATATGCAAATCAGTCTGACCCTGTGCCTCATGTGAACAGTCCAGCCCGAACTGCCAAGCCATGCCTTCCCTGGACCGGAAACAAGCTTAGGAGGACCGGTTTCTGGCATTACAGCCGTCTTCAGCCCGGCTTGCTTGAATCCAGTGGCAAAGTGAGCAAGGGACTCACGTCTGAGCATACCCTGCCACACTTATGGCAGCCAAAGAGGTACAAAAGGGGGTGGTGATGTACGGAGCATCTGAACCAATCAAACACTCACACCCAGTCAAAAGATCTGGGTTTGATCCATCACCGTTCTTTAGCCCACTCTGCCACCCCAGTTCAGACATGGCTATATGCAAATCAGTCTGACCCTGTGCCTCATGGGAACAGTCCAGCCCGAACTGCTAAGCCATGCCTTCCCTGGACCGGAAACAAGCTTCCGAGGACCGGTTTCTGGCATTACAGCCGTCTTCAGCCCGGCTTGCTTGAATCCAGTGGCAAAGTGAGCAAGGGACTCACGTTTGAGCATACCCTGCCACACTTATGGTGGCCAAAGCAGTACAAAAGGGGGTGGTGATGGACGGAGCATCTGAACCAATCAAACACTCACACCCAGTCAAAAGATCTGGGTTTGATCCATCACCGTTCTTTAGCCCATATTCATTAGCACTGCTGAACTGTCGGTCCCTCCCGAGGCACGCGGTTGAAATCCGCTTGCTTCTGGAGGAGCAAGACCCTGACGTCCTTTTCCTGACGGAAACGTGGCTAACGGAGACATCTGACCCAGATATAGTTCGGGCTCTCCCACCCAGCTATTTGATCTGTAGGCACGACCGCCAAACTGGTCAAGGAGGAGGGGTTGCAATAATCCATAAGAACTTATTTGTGTGCCGAATCTCTGAGAGTCCTCTCTCTGAGTGTGAGAGTGTGGCGTTTTCCATCTCTTTCTCCCCTACGTGCACCCTTTCCGGGATTCTGGTCTATAGACCACCTGGAGCTCATAACAGTTTTTGTAACAATCTCCACGATAAGATCACCCACACTATTAGTAGTACATCTAACTTTTCCATTTTAGGTGATCTCAGTATACACCTGGATAAATTAGAGGCTCATTCATCGCAAGATTTGCTGGATGTTCTAGGGATATTACAATTGAAACAAATTGTGTCTGGAACCACTCATATAGCGGGGCATTTGATTGACCACTTTTTTACTAATCTCGGAGACATTAGTTGTGATGAGCCGCTCTTTGTTCCATGGACCGACCATGCATTGCTTTCGTTTACTTGGATCCCGTCTGACCTAAATTATCCAGTTAAATTAACCAAGAAACTTAACCAGATCTGGTCGAAATTACCCCTGGATGACTGGGTTGCAGCCTTGAAGAAGTTCCCCCCTGCTACCCATGATAATCCCATTGTTGCCAACGCCGCTTATAATGAGTGGTTAGAGACCACCTTAGATTCCACTCTGCCCATGAAAGAAGTGTGCCATCGTAGTGGGTCAAACAAAATGCCTTGGTATTCCACGGAATTAAAGAGTCTTTCTCAGCTGTTAATAAAAATGAATATAGATCTACTCTCAGAATATATCAGAACCAACTAAAAACTGCACAATCTGCCTACTATCAGGATAAAATTCCTGCTGCAGCTAACATGCCTAGGAAAATTTTTAAAATATTCCACTCTTTGGTCACCCCCCCCCCCGTCCGGTTAATGCATCCCCTGACCCCCAGAAACGCTGTTATGACCTGGCTTGTTTTTTTACTACCAAGGTAGCCAATATCTATTCTGGCTTCCTCCCAGGTCCCCAGCCCCTTGGCTTGACTGAGTGTGGTGATGCCTTTTCTCCCATAATAGGTCCTGGTTCCCCCGTAGTCCTGGATTCCTTCCCTCTGCTTGATCTATCCACGGCAGAAAGTCTCCTCTGTAACCTTAAATCTGGCTCCCCTTTGGATGTCGCCCCGCCATCGGTCCTTAAACAGGTCTTGGAGACTGTCTGCCCTGTTATAAAAGACGTCATAAACTCCTCCCTGACAGCAGGCGTGGTTCCCCCTTCATGGACACATGCCAGGGTTAAGGCTCTTCTAAAAATACCTAGCCTGGATCCTGAAGACTGGTCCAAATATCGGCCCATCTCGCTGCTGCCTGGGCTTAGTAAAATCGTAGAAAAACACGTCAATTAGGCATTTTCATCATTTACTGAGATCACGGGAGCCCTTCACTCCACCCAAACCGGGTTTAGAGTCAGGCAGGGGTCGGAAACGGCACTAGGGCCGTAGTAGAGGAGACTAGGAATATTGTGGATGCTGGAGGGTGCGCAGCGGTGGTCCTGCTGGACCTTAGCGCAGCCTTCGACACAGTAAACCACCCACTCCTGATCCACCGTCTGCGGCAGGTGAGAGTCACAGGTATGGCCCTCAAATGGCTCCAGTCCTGTCTTTCGGGGAGATCCTTCTCGGTCTTCGAGGACGAATCATCGTCGAAACAACTTCCACTGCATCATGGCGTTCCCCAGGGATCCTCACTCAGTCCGACCATGTTTAACATCTACATGAGGCCACTTGCTGATGTGGTTCTTCCCTGGGGAATTCAATTGGTCACCTACGCCGATGATACGCAGTTGGTCGTCTCCCTGGCAAGGACTGACGCCTCGGACTCTGGGATTAATAATCTGGCCCCTGTCTTACCAAGGTTTTGGACTGGATGGACGCATCATTTCTCAAGCTTAACGGTTCAAAAACCGACATCATGCTACTGGGTTACAAGGCCCCCATTAACCTTGATCCATGGTGGCCGAAATGTCTTGGTCCCCCCTACCCCCAAGAACCAAGTTAAGAGTCTGGGGTTCAGGCTTGACTCCACCTTGGGATTTCAAGTTCAGGGCAGAAAAGTTGCCGCGACCTGCTATGGTCTGCTCAGGCTCCTTAGGAAGGTTCTGGTCCTTCTTCCATTCGAGGCCAGACGCTTGCTAGTCCAGTCCTCATTCTCTCCTGACTGGACTACGCAAATGCGGTCTATCTTGGTGCCCCTGCAGGCTCCATTAAAATACTGCAATATGTCCAGAATTGTACAGCTCGTCTTTTCTTGGACGTACCTAGACACAGCTCTGCGAAGGCTGCCTTGCATTCTCTTCATTGGCTCCCGATACAAGAAAGGATCTTGTTCAAAACCATGTGTATGGCCCATAAATCTGTAACAAATAATGGCCCGGCTATTCTTCGTCCTCTGTTCCGCCGCCATCAATCTCTCAGAACTCTGAGATCTAACCATCTTAATTTGCTGGTAGTGCCGAGGGTGAAGCGGTCACGCATGGGTGGTCGCCAGCTCTCCTTCCATGCAGCTAAATTCTGGAACCAACTTCCCGGGAACATCAGGCTTGAAGCTAACCATCTTGCCTTCAGGAAACGGCTGAAGACATTCCTGTTTCACTGAATGGTTCTGTCCCGATGTCAGGTCTAAAAGTGCTGGGATGCCTCCGGGTAGCCATGCGCTATACAAGATTGTATTCATTCATTCATTCATTCATAATGCCTGTTGACATAGAAGAGCTTTTGACAGCTTGGACTGCGAATACCTGTGATGGAGAAAATAGGCTTGGGCTGGATATTTGTTTATTGGACTAGGTTGTTGTAAGCTTGCCCTACGGAGAGGGTGAGGGTTGGGGGGGTGCTTTCTGATGTATAGTGTGTAGAGCAGGCACAAGACAGTGCCATCGCTGTTGAACTGCTGCCGTGCAGGGCTTGGTAGGACATGCACCACAGGGGTCTAAACACAATCGGGGAGATGCACCATAAAGCATTGAACATGGACGCATGCTCCTTTTTTTTTATGATAGGTGACCAGAAGTGGCCAAGGCCTCTCAGCTTCTGGGTGGCTTCAGGACTCTGTCTAGCCTGCGCGTATATTGGCAGATGACCTGCTTCTCCCCCTTACAACCCATAGAGGAACAGGCAGGGGACCTTTGGAGCGCTAGATGGGAGCAGATCTTGTTTAGTTACTTGGGCGCTCATCTTTATTGAAATTAACCTAACATACTTGAGCATAATATCCAAAAGACAGTTGCAGCACTCCAAGCCTGGGTGGGATTTAGGAGACGCTGCCCCTCTTGGTGATGGGTAGAATTGCACTGGCCAAAATAGTGGCATTACCCAGTCTTCTTTATTTGTTTGATTCTCTGCTTATAATCATACCCAAGGTGTATTCAGGGACCTAGATTCACTGTTCGTGGAATTATTTTGGAATTCAGGCCGGTACAGGGTGGCACTTATGAAGCTGCAATGCTCTAGCCTTGACGAAGGCCTTGTGGCCCCTAATTGTGAATCATATTATCTGGCGGCTTAGGTACAATGGGTGATGCTTTGGGTGGCAGCCAGATTTTATGGGGTAATGAAGGCAGAGTGTGTACACCCACATCTCAGTGGTTGGCCTAGCTGATCCTGGAGCCTGAGAAGGCAGGACTCAACTGGGGGGCCGACAGGCTGTAGCCAGGCACTGCTGAATACACTACCTCCCAAACTATAAAATGGTAACCCCCCTACTCTCTGGAGATGCCCCACAGCTGGGTCTCAATATTTTGTGTATGAAGGGGCCCTACCACAACTGACAGACTGAATGATGTTATGTAAAGTAATGGTGGGAGATCTCTATGAAAACGGTCACCTGCAGAGCTTTGAGGACTTACAGCTTGCATTCAATTTGCCAGGAGGTCAGTTCTTACTATATGGGATGCTTTCAGCGGCGCAGGGCCGGCGATGGGGGGATGGCCATGATGAACCTACAATGCATAAGTGGTATCATACTCTCTGTATGACCTCGGGCAAATGCAAAGCTGTCACAGTCCTTTACTAGACTCTGCAGAAGGATGTGATTACTCCCCTGCTCTTACTGTGAGACAAATGGGAAACTGACATCGGTACTTCGATTTCCAAGGCAGACTGGGCATAGGTCCTTGCTGCCACCCCTCGAATCTCACGGAATGCTCGGTTCAAGTTAAAAAAAGTGTTCTACCTGCATAGATTGTTCCTCACAGCAGACTTCCAGTCACTAATGAAGTCACTGACCGCAGCATCTCTCCCCCTTGACATGCCTTCAAAGTCTTTTTCCTAGACCAGCCAAGTGCAAGGCGACCACTAAATTCATACACCTTGTACTGATATTAGCCAAGAGGCAAATTATCATTAACTAGAAGAGCACCAAGGGTGTGCAGCTGGAAGGATGGCACATTGTTCTCACATGGTGGGCTGAGTATGAAAGTATGACTCCAATGAAGGATGACAAGCATGGGTGTGTCCTGATAGAGACAGCCCGAGCCTGAGAGGCACTACTGGAGGATCTTAAGTGGGATGGGGATGTTGACCAAGAGGACCCATCCACACCATAGGGTGACCCAGGAGTGGGGCCTGATGATGTATACCTTTTCCCCGGACTGACATGCCACCCGGCCCATAGATTCTTGACACAGACTTTTTAAAGTACCGGCTGAACTGGGACCATCTCCTCATTCGCTATGCCCCTGGTTTCTTCATAGATATAAGCAATACCATTCTACCACTTGTACACTTTTATTTGGACACTAACTGGACAGGGTGTTGGGTAGAGGGGGTTTGGGTTCTTGTTGCATTTTTGTGGCCTATGGGTGCGGCCACCGAATATTGTTACATTCCTTTGTTGTATGAATTGTTGCATCCTAAGCACTGCCATGCACTTTCGTCCCTTACTTGCAATGCAAGTTTTGTTTTATGCATGTACTCTGCTGAATACCAATTGCATTGTGGAAATGTGTGCTGGATGTGAATATGATCACAATGTTGCACCTTCAGTGTACCACTATAAAATGTTCTAAAAAAAAAGTTTGGATTTTAAATTGTTATTCCAGAGACACCAAACATGAACTGATTATCTCTTTTTATTTGGAAATTGCACTTATAAAATGTAATAAGGCAACTCCAATGTTATCCAATGTTATGAGAGAGATCAGCCTTGCAGTAGTGAAAAACTAATGCAAGATATTTTCAATATTAGAACATGTAAAACCTAAAAGTACATATCCTAGTTTTAAAATACATTCCATCCTGCCCTCTGGGCTACCCAGGGCCTACCCTAGGGGTTACTTATATGTATTAGAAAAGAAGGGTTGGGCCTGGCAAATGTTTATTTGTCAAAATGGCAGTATAAATTGCACACACAGGTTCTACAGTGGCAGGCCTGAGACATGTTTAAGGGCTACTAATGTGTGAGGCACAAACAGGGCTGCAAGCCCACTAGTAGAATTTAATGTACAGGCCCTGGCTAGAAGTAGTACCACTTTACTAGGGACTTTTAGGTAGATTAAATATGTCAAAGGGGATAAGGTGATATTACTTTATTTAGAAGAGAGAGCACAATCACTTTACCACAGGTAAAGTGCAGACTCCTAGGGCCAGAAAAAACAATATCAGCACAAAAATGGATGAGGAAGGCAATACGCTGGGGGGAAAGGCCCCCCTAAGGCTGACAGGTCTAACAATCCTTATATCACCTCCAGGCAATGGGCAAGTCTCACATGCCAATTGTCTTATTAAGGAAATTATACAGTTGGTATTAAAGGGCAATTTACCTGTAAGTAATGCATTAAAAACCCACCTTTGGACATACTGAAGTAGCCCCCAAAGTGTGACATTGTCTCAATTGTTGAGGGGTAGGCCTTTCTTAACTAAACTACAAACCCATTGGTTCAAAGGGAAAAGAAGGGTTGTTGACGATGTTTATTATGATAAGAAAGAGTTTTGAATAACATGGTCGAGAGAAAACAATCCAAAATGAATCAGTATTATGGCCAAAGAAATCTGTTGTCAAAAATGACGTGTTGATGATGTGGTGAGGATCAGATGTCCAGATGCAAAACTGGGAGGTGACGAATTCGGCAATCCTGTGTGGGTAGTTAAAATTTCAGAGATAGCTATCTGGTTGGAAAATGGTGGGTGGTGAAATATTTTGCGTGCTACATGGGTAGCTCCTTTCAAGAAGTTGCACATCCTTCCTTTTAAGACTAGTAGTGATGAATCTATGAAAGGTGGAGGAAGTGAAAGAGAAACAAGTTTAACACCGCAGATGCCAGCATTACCGCCTTCCAGAAAGTCACCACCATAAGAGCATATTGAACTTCCCCAGGAGGTTCAGGTTGACAGTCAATGCTTGCATTTAATTAAACTTACATTTTAGTCATGCACTAACTTCCACTAGAGGAGGGAGAAGATGCAATATTGCCTGGGCATTGTTATTATGCGATTTTACCTTTGAGCTGTTGCATTGTGTTTAGGACACAATGAACAATATATTCCTAGACAATTATAAAGATAGAGAACATATATTGAAATATAGGTCAAGTCACCATAACCAAAAGTAACCACAACAATTAATTACTAAAATACATAAAATACATATCTTTTATTAGATTTTTATTAACAGGTTATGCAAAGATAAAAACACTATTATTCCATATAAACATACAAGAAAGTTGTTTCAAGTTTACACAAATTAATATCAATAAAAATATACTATTAAAAATGGAGACAATGCTGTGGCGAAATTGTTTACTTTTCGACTCGCGTTTCGGCGCAAAGCACGCCTTCGTCAGGAAAAAAGCCACAATTCCTGAAATCAATAAAAGACATTTCTAAGCCAAGGTTAACATATAATCATCTTTAACTTACATTCACATTACATGTTTTGTTTCATTGGTCTGACTGACATATACAAAGCTGTATCCTTAGAACAATTTTTAAGTATACCTTCATAGTTTCTATCTAAATTGAAAATATACAATTCATTACAAACAGTACAATTTGAGGGGTTTTCTAAAAGGAAACTGAAATGTGGGAAGAATTTATAGAGTGTACTAGTCCTCAGTGTGAAAAAATTAAAAAGAAAAGTGAGGATAGATTCCAAAACACCCAGAGTGATCTCTATTTTATCAAGGGTTGTAAGTAACAGATTGAAACAAGAGATTCTTACTTTTGGTTTATGACTGCCAGATTTTGATGTATTAAAAACAACCAGATGACAGAAACCTGATGATGTACAAAGACACAGAGATGATATTGGTATTATGGAACGTCAAAAGTCAGATAAAGTGGACTTAATTTTTATTATAAAGTGTGTACCTTATTTCTTGTTTTAAAGGTCCATCTATTATATGGAAATATCAACCAGTTCTTGGCATCAATTGTCGTTCCTTAGGGGATGTTATCGTCACTTTGTGTTACACAGGAGAGAGTCTAATGACAAAGAGAGGCATGTTATCTTATGCCTAATATTTATACTATGCTGATGTGTTATTTAATATGGTCACCTAGTACTCTATATTACCTACATTTAGTAGATAGGTTACGCACTCAGGGGTACAGAAGAGATGTCTCGCATTGATGGCGGACATACAATCAGTGTGCTTTTTCCTTATAGACAAAAAGCAAAAAGATAAAATATATATATAGTCTTTACTCCCTATTACATATAACGCAAATTATTCTCGATAAATGAGGATAATATCATAAGGCTAAACATGGTTGAGAATTTATAGTACTTGGTAGCTTATGTTCATTTAAGTCAGTGATACTATTATTATCTAAATAAATCTTTTTAGAAAAAGGGGAGGAGTTTCATATTAATGCATATAATTTTGTAGGTACCAGTCGATTAAGACAAGCAAGCATGACCTTATTGTACGTTGGGGGGCCACATAAATTAAATGCCATAGATTTTTAAATGTGTTTGTGATTCTCTAGTCGAGCGCAGATATGAGGTTTACTAGTGACAACCAATAGAAACATACATGTGTAAAATATCAAGATATCCTAATCAAGAAAGAGAGCCCACACGTATCCTGCCTTTAATATAACATAGCTCATTTATGTAGTACAAGTAAAGTAAACAGCTAGCAATGTCGGCAGATCACTTTCTAATATGATAACTAAATGGCCAACAGTCTCTTAGTACGTATTACGTTTCAATAGTTAAAGCGGGCGGCACCACTAGTAACGTTTACCTCAATAGGGATATTTCTTATTTTTATTGTCCCCTCCTGGGTGAAGGGTCAGCGTTTCACCTAACGGTGGATAGCAGTGAATACAATCGCGGCGTGTAGTCGACGCTTTAAATGCGGTGGGTCATTGCCGGTTTACGTGACGTAGTGTCACGTGTTTACGGCGTAAATACGCTACGTAGAGCACTACTCGCATAGCGTATTACGTAAATATCTGGAAGTAAGGATAACATTAATTGACTATAGGGCATAAATCCTAGCTTGTGTTCTTGTGATAAATATTAATCGACTATACTGAATATACAAATAACAGATTCTTAAATAATTTTAAATGGCCCAAACATTTTTTTAACCAAATTGAATATGTCGGGGTATTTTTTATTTTATTAATATTTCTGTTCTATCATTTATAATATTAAGCTTAGCCTGACCGAGTGACCACTGACTAGAAACTAAAATACAATGAAATAAATAAAATAGAATATAAAAAGGTCAGTATTATTCGTCTAATTTTATATCGACAACCATGTGTTGTTTATTAAAGAAAGAGGAAATATTATGATTGTTACCAAATTAATTCAACAAAGTATAAGTACCAAAATGGACATCCCTACAAAGTTGAAAAGGGGGAAATTACTCTAGATGTCATCTACTGTCTTTAACATATAACAGAATACCTACCCTATGCCAATATTAGTTATACTTAGACAATGAGTGGGGCGGTAATTAAATGATAGCATTCTCCCATGGCAGTTCGCTATTAAGATTAAGGCCATTTTTTTATGTACCTAAGGAAAAAATCCAGAAGACGTCGCGTTACTTGCAAACTTTCATTCCATTTTTGTCATCTGGTAAATTAATTTTTTCCAGGATGCGCCATCTGATGTCTTCTGGTTTATGTCGCAATTCCTGGAAATGTTTCACCAGAGGGGCCATCAATTTTACTGTCTTTATGGCAGAGCGGTGTTCAGTGAGTCTTGTTTGTATTGCTCTTGCAGTTTCTCCTACGTAGCCCAATTGGCATGGACAGAGAATAAGATAAACTACATTTTTGTGTTATACAATTCCACATACCAGTGGCTTGGATCTTAAATCCATTAAGGATTAATGTTTCACCTGGTATTATAGAATCACAAGATTTGCATTTAGTACATCTTGTTGTTCCTCTAAGAGGAAATTCCCCATTGATGGGTTTCTGAATGAATGGTTGATTAAGCTTTTGATTGTCAAATCTAGAGTGTACCACGATATCTTTCAGGTTTTTATTTCTACGGTACGCGTAAAGGGGATTCTCCAATTTGTTAGTATTTTCTGAGTTACATTTCAAGATATGCCAGTTTGTGTTTATGATGTGTTTCACTTTGGCATTCAAAGTGGAGTGTCTAGTTGCACATATCAACTGTTTTTGCTCTGCTTGTTTCACTGTTCTGAGGAGATAGTCCCTATCATAAAATCTTGCCCTTTTGTAGGACTCTCTTACTCGTCTATGGGAATATCCTCTTTCTAGGAATTTAGTTTTCATTACTGCAGCCTGTTTGTCAAAATCAGATAGATTTGAACAATTCCGTCTCACTCTTAAAAATTGTGAGAAAGGAAGGCTTTGTTTTTGGCTGCGTGGATGGAAGCTTTTAAAATGAAGCAAGGTATTCCTTGCAGTTGGGTTTACATGTAAGTCAACTTACAATTGTCCTGATCGATTCATGATTATGATGTCTAGAAATTCCACCCGGGCAGTATTACTGTTGGCGGTGAACTTTTAAATGAGGATCTGTGAGGTTCAACCATTGTATGAATTCTGATAAGGTGTCTTGTCTACCGGGCCAGATAAAAAAGATGTCATCAATGTATCTGGACCAGTAGGCAACAGATTCATAGAAAGGGGCAACCTCATTATGGATAAATATGGATTTCCACAGTGCCATATAGATGTTAGCTATTGAAGGTACCACCGAAACTCTCATGCTAACACCTTTCACTTGGTGAAAGAGATGACTGCCGAATGCAAAAATGTTCTCAGTTAGAATTATTTGTAGACCATCTGTGATAAATGGTTTAGAGCAAGGTATGTTAAAAGCATCTATAAACCATTTTGTATCATCTATAGCTTCCTGTTGGGGGATGTTACTGTATAGTGACTCTACGTCTAGAATCACTAATACATCATTGTTACAGTTAAATGGTAGATGTTCTACTTTAATTATCATACCCCTAGTGTCTTGTATATATGATTTGATTAATGGATATAGGGTCTAAGTAGATCATCTACAAATTTAGACAGTGGTTCTGTCATTTTCCCAATAGTTGAGACTATCGGCCTGTAAGGAGGATTTTCCATATTTTAATGGATTTTTGGCAACCCATAGATGCACATAGTTTTGACTTTCGAGTAATTCAAGTAGTTGTTTTCTTTGGTTGTAATGAATCCTTCATTGAGAGCAAAATTTGTCAAGGTTAGTATCCTCTTTTAAATTTTAGATATTGGGTTCATTTTTATGTTTGAGTAAAAGATTATTATCTCGCAGCATATCTAACATGTTTTTCTCATAGTCTTCTGTATTAAGGACTACAATTCCACCTCCTTTATCGCAACATTTTATTGTGAGCAACTTATTTTGTGTGATTCTTTTCAGCGATAAGAATTCTTCCCTATTCAAGTTGTATAAAGGTTTAGGAATGAATCTAAGATGTTGCTCTAGTTGTTTAAGGACTACATGTTCAAAGGTGGATACTTCTGGTCCTAGTTGTTCAAGAACGTAGAAGGTAAAGCTAAACTATTATTTCCAGCGCTATTGCTCTCTGTTTTTTCATTAGAATAAAGAAATGTTTTAATCTAATTGTTCGAAAGAAAGAAAATATGTCCTGGAAGAGATCAAATGTATTCACAAAGGAATGGGGCACGTTTGATAGGCCTTTAGAGAGGAGATCTATGCTAGAAGTGTCTAGTTGCTGAGATAACAGGTTGAAAATGAGAATTACATTCTGTGTTTCCAGTATTGCTGGTTCCTCGTTTCTAATAGATATTGGGGATCTGGTTGTAATGGTGTCCCTGGTAACCCCCTCTGGGTTGGGTTTGTGGTTGGAACCTGACTCTCTGTCTGCCCCTGCGTGTCCCTCGATGGCCTAAAAAAGGCTGGTGGGTATTTTTAAGATTAATAGAACCGTATGCCTCATAATGGTGAGAGGGTCCTTCACTCTCTGTGTCGGACGTGTCAGAAAAAGTTTTTACTTTTTGTTGTCTAGAGGTTTGTTCATTCATGAAGTGATTTTGCTTATAGAAGTTTTCATTAAGGTATTGGTATGTTTTTTCTAATGTACAATACCTTTTATCCTTAGTCAATTCGTCTAATTTCCTCTTGTTTAAAAACTCAGCTAATGAGGCCAATACTCTGTTAGATTCTTCTAATTTTTTGTGCTTTCTTCTACACTATTATTCTTTTTTATTTTATCTTCTAGCTCACTCAGTTCTATTTTAAGAGCTGCAGCTAATTCTTTGGCAGTTTCAATACTTAAGATCATTAGAACTCTTGAGCATCGGTTTGCGATCATGCTCCATTTTTCTAGAAACTCTTTATATTGCACAAAAAGTCCTGGGATATTACGTACCCGTAGACCCTGGGGTATGATGCCGGCTTTCAAATACTCCAGCATGAATTCCCCATGTGCCTCCATTCTTTTGAGTTTCTTTTTTTAGATCTAATTGGTTGTTGATATCCTCATTATTTTGGTTATTGAATATAGAACTATTGCCAAAAGAGTTCCTGGTTCCTACAAGTTTGGCAAATTCCTCGTCTGTAAACCCAAAGGTTTTTAACTGGCCCGTTGTGTTTGGGGTGAGCGGAAGGTAAGAGATTGTTATAGTTTGAAGGAAAAGAATATATGAGACAAGAGAGGGAATATCTGTAGAATAGCTTCCAACAAATGTGTAAATTCTCAAAAATGAAGGCATACAAAATTACAACTTTAAGGTACATACAGTTTTCTAGTTAATGAGAGGCTTTGATCTATCTCTTTTTTATATAGAATAATGATACAGAGAACAGTCCCGCACAGACAGGCTGTGGGTAAATATGCGTGAGCAACAGAGACCCCCTGATAGTTTAGAAATGGAATTTCGAGGACAGGGCAAAACACAATGAACAATATCTTCCTAGACAATTATAAAGCTAGAGAATATATACTGAAATATATGTCAAGTCACGATAACCAAAAGTAACCACAACAATTAATTACTAAAATACATAAAAAATATATCTTTTATTAGATTTTTATTAACAGGTTATGCAAAGATAAAAACACTATTATTCCATATAGACATACAAGAAAGTTGTTTTAAGTTTACACAAATTAATATCAATAAAAACATACTATTAATTCTGTGGCAAAATTGTTTACTTTTCGACGCGTGTTTCGGCGCAAAGAACGCCTTAGTCAGGAAAAAAAGCCACAATTCCTGAATTCAATAAAAGACATTTCTAAGCCAAGGTTAACATATAATCATCTTTAACTCATATTCACATTACATGTTGTGTTACATTGGTCTGACTGGCATATACAAAGCTGTATCCTTAGAACAATTTTTAAGTATACCTTCATGGTTTCTATATAAATTGAAAATATACAATTCATTACTAACAGTACAATTTGAGGTGTTTTCTAAAAGGAAACTGAAATGTGGGAAGAATTTATAGAGTGTACTAGTCCTCAATGTGAAAAAATGAAAAAGAAAAGTGAGGAGATAGATTCCAAAACACCCAGAGTGATCTCTATTTTATCAAGGGTAGTAAGTAACAGATTGAAACAAGAGATTCTTACTTTTGGTTCATGACTCTTGATGAATGCCAGATTTTGATGTATTAAAAGCAATCAGATGACAGAAACCTGATGATGTACAAAGACACAGAGATGATATTGGTATTATGGAAAGTCAAAAGTCAGACAAAGTGGACTTAATTTTGACTATATAAAGTGTGTACCTTGTTTCTTATATTAAAGGTCCATCCATTATATGGAAATATCAACCAGTTCTCTACATCAATTGCCGTTCCTTAGGGAATGTTATCGTCAATTTGTGTTACACAGGAGAGAGTCTAATGACAAAGAGAGGCATGTTGTCTTATGCCTAATATCTATACTATGCTGATGTGTTATTTAATATGGTCACCTAGTACTCTATATTACCTACATTTAGTAGATAGGTTACGCACTCAGGGGTAGAGTTGTCCTTTTTTCAAATATTACCGAAGATATATTGGAACTTAAAACTGTAAGATCTCTTGAAAATAAAGTGGTAGTATCCAAATGCAAGTATTATAGCTCTATTGTGAAGTATCTTACTATCCCAATTAAGTATAATATTAAAGCTGAAAGCAACTGGTACTGTGCCAATAAATACCAGAGTATGACCGCTTTATAGTGTTAGTAATGTCACTATAAGCATGGTGTAGCACCTCTGGGAGGTTCTGGCAAATCTGAAAAATGTATGGAGGGCCTAATAAATGTTGGTAGCAGCACTGTTTTTAAAAGTATGGCAGCCATTTTGAAAAGTGGTGAATACTGGTCAATGTATCCTAAATATACAGGAGAACTATTGAAGCATTCCAGTTGACATTACAGTCGCCATATTAAGAACTTCTGATTTTGTCTATTTAAAATATAGTATGTAAGCTGAAAAGTAGTAGCAGCATGCCTTTGAAGGTATAGGTGTGTAGAGTCACCCGGTATTACCCCATCAAAGATTCAGCAGCCATGTCTTAATCTCACTGATCTAAAACGTTTATAGTGAAAACATCTGCGTTTGTTCATAGTGGAAACATCTGCGTTTGTTCATAGTGGAAACATCTGCGTTTGTTCACGAGTTTGCTTTGTTTCTACTTTTTTCACACACTCCCTCCTGTAACTAAGCCCTTTCTAAACCTGGTAGCTGATAATTGAAGTGTGTTTGTGATCGCAAAGCCTGCAGTTTGCAAAATCCTGGTCTTAACCACAGAAGAACCAGTTGCAATGTAGATAGAGGGAGAGGATGTGGTCTCACGGACAGACTGCCTACTTTGGAGCAGGGAAACCATGGTTTGAGCCTCGGGGTCATCTCCACATCCAGTGATTCTGGGAAAATCACGTAATCTCCCTGTGCCTACCAAAAATATGAATGTGCCCTTGTGTAACATAACTGGTTCTCATGCAAAGCGCTCCAATACCTTCGAGTCAAGTTTGCGCTATATAAATCTGCACAAAAAAAAGGTACAGAAAACACTTTGTTAATTGGACAAGTCATTCGGTCGATGAACTGCCTTCGTTACAGCACCAAGTACTTTTAACCACTGACATTGAGCAAGCAGACCATAATTTCCTCTTGACCTCCGGGTTTCTCCTTGGTCATTTCAGGTTTGTCAATCTATTTGCGATCCTCCTTGACAGGGGAGTTCAGGAATGAGGATCACATTTTTATTTCATGAATGATTTTATTGTACACGTACCAACAAAATTGGACAATGAGCTAATGGTTACAACTCCATAATGAAACAGATTGGAAGTGTGACCTTTGATTTTTTGCAGAATCAAATCTTGCTTTTTTCGTGGGGATCTCCATGGAATACCAGTAGGCCTCAATAAGCTGGTCTTCATCTGAGGGCAGTAACTTGTGGTGACAGCATGTGCAATGCAGGAGATGATAAGTCATATATGAACAGACCAAGTACGGGTATGGTGCCCAGAGTACAGTCTGAAAAGAGTATTCTTTAAGGGATTTAGACTGTCAAAAACCTTACTAGCCATTTTAAGGAAGAACAGTTAGACATACTCCTTTTTATCAAAATTGGCTGAAAAGCTTGGAACTGTTTTCAGCACTACAGCAGTCTGGTGTCCTTTTACGCGACTGGCGATCACTGATGTGCGTTCACTGTAAGAATACCCAGTTCTGAAAAACAACATTGAGAGTTATAACCCAATGACTGATTTCTTTAAAGGTTATAAAATTAGTCAGTGCGTTCACATTTAGTTATCATTTGTAACATAACTATACCCTATACGCTCGATTCACAAAGGTAAAGTTAGACCTAAAGTCCTACTTTACTACATTTCGGTATTCACAAATTGTAACTGTAATTGCATTTATATAGTGCTTACTACCACTCACGAGGTGTCAAATTGCTTTTTCAGTGAGTAGCACGCTATTCCAGAACCTAAAAAGGAGTTGTGGTGAATTAGTATAGTGATATATGAAATTAATTTGAGCGGTGGACATGTTAGTCTGTTATCTGGATTAAAAAGGACAGTGGAGGGATAGAAGAGGGAAGAGTTTGCATTTATAAAGCACTTGCTACCCTTGAAGAGGTGTTGAAGTGCTTTATGGCTAGTAGCACCATACACCGTAACCCAAAAAGGATTAGGGGTGAATTAGTATAGGGAAATATGAAATTAATTTGAGCGGTGGACATATTTGTTTGTTATTTGGATTGAAAAGGATAGTGGAGGAATATAAGAGGGAAGGGTTTGCCTTTATGTATCGCTTGCTACCCCTGTTGAGGTGCTGAAGTGCTTTTCGGATCCCAAACAGGATTAGTAGGGAATTAGTATAGGGGAATATGAAATTAATTTGAGCCGTGGACATGTGAGGTTTTTTGGGATTGAGAATGAATAGTAGAGAGATAGAAGAGGGAATGGTCTAGAAAGGTTTTTAAGAGGTACCTCACTCACAGCAGAATTTTGCACTCAAAACTTTACCTTATGGCTCTTTTCCCTCTAAGTTTACGAAGGCCCATTCTCAGGGAATTACCACTTCAGCGCCAGGACACCGATTGGTATTAGCGCGCTTTATAAGTGTTATAAATATGTTATAAATAAATACCTTTGTGAATCGGGCCCTATGAGAATAGACAGCTTATAGTTTATATATCATCTTTGAAGAGTTGGGTAAGCATAAACACTAAAAGGCACATAGTTAGAAATGCAGGACTTTACCAGGTCCTTTCGATATGTCTAGCAAGTACACGTTTATATTTCCAGACCTTATTTAATGCCAAAGGGCTGTTAAATATTGCAGGGTACCATGGCTGCCTGCTGTGTTCTTTTCTCGTTGTTCACCATTATGAGGCAATGCATAGCATGGATGATGGGAAAAAAGCCAGAGGTAACAGTAAATATTCATGGCAATTTAGTAATCAAATTCATTCTGTAACATGTCTTGTTTATGCCACATATTTATACCACATATTTTTACCTACGAACACTGTCGCATAGAATATAATACAGAGTTCATGTTTTTTTTGTTTACTGAACAAAAGTTAAGTACTTGAATGGCTTTGTTTAGCTTTGTTCTGTAGATATGGAGATTCTATAGATTGTCATTTCCATTAAACTTGGCACGAGAGAGAGAGGTGGATAGTATACATTTTAATAAACGTCTCCTACAATCCATGTTCAAACATCAGTCTGACGTTCAAATTATTTTCTGTAGTCTTTCCAAATAAAAACAAGTTCTTACAGTTAGGCTGGCCTGACCACTAAGTCATTCAAAGCTGAGCAGTGCCCATGGTTTTCTCCCAACTTCACAATCTGATAACAAGCCCTGCAAATGCAATTGGACTGGTCTTAGCAAGCTGACATGATAGTTATATTTCTTAAAATATTTATTCCAAGCCACAAAAAGAAATAAAAAAGAAAACACTCTGCTGGCCAGGCATGGTAGCCATATGCTTGAAATAAAAATAGCATTTATTTTAAAATATATTAACCATTGCGTGTATCCTTAATATGTCATACGTTTCAAACTTTTAGTTGGTATGGTGTATACTTCAGATTTCCTTATCAACGAGTAGGCCATTCCCATGTCGCCCATTCTGGAAGAACTCATTGATGATACTGTGCCGGAAGATGTATGCATCATGGTCACTTCCAGGGTATTTGGCCAGCACATTGGTGAACATCTCCAGATGGTCTATGATGAGCTGGACGTTGATGCAGTAGGTGATCCTCCGGTTCCTGTACAGGTGTCCTGTTTCAGCAGGGGGAACCAATTGCACATGCGTGTAATCAATGGCACCTAACACAAGGGGAAATCCTGCAATTGAATAGACGTCTTCCTTGAGACCCAGCTGTTGTTGTTGGGTCTTGGAGAAAAGGAGGTACTGGGGTGGGAGCCTGATGATAGCATCCAGGACAGAGGGTAGGAAAGCAGAAAATGATGGCTGGTATATTCCTGCCACTCTGGCTATTGTGATCTGGAAGGAACCAGGTGCCAGCACAGGAGCACTGCCATCAGTTTGACCTGTGGAGGGATGTTATTGGGCCTGGCAGTTGGTGGGTGGAGATTTGGCCCAATCTTGTGGAGCACTTAAATAATAGACTCTGCTCTTAGTCTGTAAAATTTTATGACCTCATCCTCCCAGAGGTCAATGAGGGGTATGCGCTGCCGGAACACACAATCCTTTTTCCTTCGCTGCCTACGTTGTGACTACGGTCTCCTCATGACTCTCAGCTGCAGAATGTCCACCTCCATGGCATAGTTGAGCTTGCCAAATTGTTTTGTGTGGTGTATCTTTATATACCACAGCCCCTGTGTAATTACCTATGCCTGGGTTGCCGATGTGCAGAAATGTTGCCACATTTCATGCTTCCTGCATTGTTTATTGATGATGCGTCACACATCAACAATACCATAAATATCACTAAATTAGATTTATTTTACATTTTGCAGGGTGAAGTCTACCTTCCATGTTTGCATTTGTGCATAGCGCAGCTGGTTTAGGCACAGCTTTTTTCCGAGGAGTTAAAAAACGGATGCATTTGGGTAAATGCATCATCTTGTAAATATGGAATACTTCTTGCGCCGCCGTCGTGTCAAAATTATTGGTGCAACACTGGCAAAAGCTTCTCATAAATATCCCCCTAAGGACTCCCAGCTAGACAACGGAGATGATTCAAACATGTGAATCCATAAAAGATATGAATACTGGAAAACTAAAGTTACAGTTAAGTTACTGCTTGTATTTCCACCCTACATTTTTACAAGAGCCTGAAATGGATGGGCAAAAAGTGTATCTGAGAAATGCTACCTTTAAATTGTGGTTTCTATCTGATTAGTAGCATATTAGGCTTTACATTTTGCATTGGATGTAATAGAATTCATGGGGTAAAGTATCCCCTGCTATACACTACAAAGATATTGGGAGTCATATAAACGTTCTGTGACCACATAGAGGAACAAGCCAGCAGCAGAGTTACATTATAAGGTCATGGAACACTGGGGCGAATTGCAATACCCTTCTAACATATGGCACAGAGTATTTTATTCCCTATAAGATATGGTCACACCACCATCCATCCCGCAAACCACTTAAATCCCTGGTGTAGTGCTCTTTCGTGTGCAAGAGATAGTATGGTTGCAGACATGAAGAATGCAAGTGAAATCTGAAGTGCAAAATTAAACTTAAAAGTCGGTAGTAATTTGTTGCCGATCATCTTAGAATCGGTCTAATGTACATCAAATTAAAAGAAAGGTGTAGTGGGCGGCAATGTAGGGACTGAGACGTAGATGGTTGTCTCAAAACATTTATTAGGGTCACAGACAAGTAGCAGATGATACAGTACACGACCACAGCCACAGCTGGGTTCTGGCCGCGACGCCTTCAGTCTCAACTCTCACAGGCGCTCACCTTGGAACCCTCGCAGTGGTGACATTCTAAATGATGTCAGCACGGAGCATTCCAAGGCGCGCTAGGGGACAGGAGGGTGGTGGCTAGTCAGAATGGAAGATACCACACATCCCCCTTCCCTACACATCAAAACTACAAATGATAAACAAGAACATTATCAGATCATGTCCCGAATATTAGGTCACATATTGCTCCAGATGTCTGGGCGGTCTAACCACTCTTTGGCTAGTCCTGCCAGCAGGATGAGCTAATACAGAACGCTTCCTAGGGGGCAGTTCACCTTGCACCAGGGGCTTATCCATTCTCACTTCCCCCTTTATAGAGTCTTGCTTTGGGGGGTGATACCTCACTACTCTTCCCAAGTTGGTGGCCAGTGAGTATGTCACCCCCCTCGGCTTCCTCTCTGGTTGCTAAAAATCTGGGGGTTAAAATCGACAACACCTTATCACTGAAATCTCAAATCACGGGTCTTACCAGTACCTGTTTCGGCCTGTTAAAAATGCTGCGCAAATTTCTTCCACTTCTCCCTCTTGTGCACAGGAAATTGACGGTACAGGCTCTGATTTGTTCTAGGCTTGACTATTCAAATATCCTCTACCTTGGCTTGCCTGACTATCTACTGCACAAACTACAGGTAGTCCAAAATTCTGCAGCAAGGGCCATTTTTGGCCTTCCCCGCCATGCTAGGGCCTCGGAGCTGCTTCTGTCCCTTCACTGGCTCCCTGTCAGGAAGCGGATTACATTCAAAGCCCTCACACTGGCTCATAAGGCACTCCATTCGGTTGGTGCCCGTTACATCCAGAAACGGCTTTCCTTTTACAAGCCATTTCGATCTTTGAGATCTGAATCTCTTGGCCTGGCAACGGTTCCATCTATCAGGAAAGTTAGGACAGGTGGACGTTCGTTTAAGTATCTCGCCCCGAAACTGTGGAATTCCCTTCCTGTCGAGCTGCGCCTCATTCCAAATCTACTGGCTTTTAGAAAGGCCTTGAAAACATGGCTCTATACTCAATTACTGTTATGTTCCCTGCTTTTTTTTCAGTCTTGGGTCAGAAAGCGCCGGGACACTCCTTGGAGTAGCCGAGCGCTATATAAGACACCCATTAACATAACATAACATAACAAGTTCCAAATTTTTCCCTCCTGGGTCTTCACAGCGTTCCTGAATAATTTATCAATCTTTGTAGGTCTGCTGAATTCCGACCAACTCGCCCTCCCTGTGGGTGCTCTGATTTTTATGTCATCTCCCACCCTGAACCCTGCATCAAGGGTGGAGTGCAATCTATCGATCCTTTCTTTCCTTTCTATCATGGCTTTGCCCTGTCTGTCTAGCGCTTTAGCCTCTCTAGAGTGATCAGTCCATCCTTTGTGCCAACCCATCCACCAAGGCAATAGTTTGGTGTTAGGTCTCCTCGCTCTGAGCAATTCGAAAGGGGTTGCTCCCGTCGTCTGGTGTGGGGTCAGACGGTAGGCTTCCAGACGTTTTGTGATTTCTTCTTTCCAGTTTAGGCCATTGGTCTTGGCTAATTGGATGCTATCTTTCAGGGTCCTATTGAATCGTTCTACCATTCCGTTGGTTTCGGGGTGGTAAAGCGCACAGCGCTTGTGAACAATCCCATAACTCTCGAGGAATTCCTTCATCTCCCTTGAGCACAGCTGCACTCCATTGTCTGTCAGTAAACTGCTAGGTGATCCTTCCCTGAGGAATAGCTCCCGCAAGAACTCAACAATAGTTTTAGTGGTGATTTTCGGTACTATCTTCACCTCTGGCCACCTTGAGTACAAATCCACTAGTACAAGGATGTACGGTGTGCGTGATTCTCCAGTCAGCGGGCCTATTATGTCCAGTGCCACTTCGTCCCACGGTCCCGAGGGGGTTGGCCTGCAAACCATGGGCGGTGTGTGTTGTTTCAAAACTTTGTCGCTAACTGTGCAAGGGATGCAATCTCTCACTTTCCTCTCGATTTCATGGTCCATGCAGTGCCACCAGTAGTCCTCTCACATTCTCTGTTTGGTCTTGGTGATGTCCAATGTCCGTCGTTGGCTAAATACACTAATTGCTCTCTTACCGCACTGGGCGGGACCAGCCTTGTTCCTCTGAACAGACATCCGTCAACATCAGACAGTTCCTCCCTGACCCTCCAAAACGGGCGTAGAGTTTCGCTTCGCTTGTCTTCGTGTCTCCACGTTCCTTTTACTCTCTTACATACTCTCATCAATAGGTCGTCTGCCTCCAAGGCCTCTTTCCACGATTCTTCACTTATGGCCCCTTGATTGATCACACACACATTCTCTGTTTAGAAGTCTTCATTGTCTTCACTACTCTTGTCTTTGGGCTTGTCTCCTGCCTTTTCTTCCACCAGTCGCGAGAGGCAGTCTGCTGCAAGATTCTTCGTTCCAGGTACATATTCAACACAGAATGTGTATTCCTGCAGGTTTACCACCCATCGCCTGATTCTGCTCGATATCTCATCAAGTCCCTTCTTGTTGAATACTTCAACTAGAGGCTTGTGATCTGTACGCAGGGTGAACTTGGTACCCCAGATGAAGTCTCTGAATTTGCTCATGGCCCAGTGTGCCACTAACGCCTCTCTCTCGATCACTGAGTAGTTAGTCTCGAACTTTTGTAGTGATCTAAATGCGAAGGCTATGGTTTCTTCTCCCTTCGCCCCTACTTGAGAAAGGACAGCTCCTAGTCCTTTCAAACTTGCATCAGTGGTTACCACGGTCTTTCTGTTAGGAATAAACGCTTTCAGGCTGGGTGCTTCTGCCAGTGCACTCTTTACCTCCTCAAACTCTTTCTGACACTCTTCCTCCCAATCGAACACTACGTCTTTCTTGAGCAGGCATCGTATAGTAAATGTTCTGCCAACGAAGTTCCTTACGAACTTACTGTAGAATTCCAGCATTCCCATGAACGACTTTATTTCCTCCTTGTTCTTTGGAGGCATCAAGTTGGTTATGGTGTTCTGAAACTCGGCTTTCGGGCGGATTCCATCTGGCGTCACCTTGTGCCCCAGAAAGACTAGCTCCTTGCACCCAATCCTGCACTTTTCCCTTTTCACAGTGAGGCCTTGTCTTTAAATCTCGCCAGTACTTGCCTCAACCTTCTGTTGTGTTGTTCATCGACCCTGCCAAACACGAGTACGTCGTCCTGGTAACATAAGACGCCGGAAATACCTCTAAGTATTCTCCCCATGATTCTCTGGAAAACCGCAGCTGCGGAGACCAACCCAAAAGGCGTTCTCTTGAATTTAAATGCACCCATGGGAGTCACAAACGAAGTGACCTCTTGTGAGTCTTCGTGGAGCTTGATTTGGAAGTAGGCCGAGGTTAGATCCAGCGTTGAGAATACCTTTGCTCCTTCCAGCATACTCATCATTTGTGTGAGGTTTGGCAGGGGGAATTTGTCCACGACCACCTCCTTGTTCAATGCCCTGAGGTCGATGCATAGGCAGACCGATCCATCCTTTTTTCTTGCTGTGACGATCGGCGCAAGCCATTCCATTGCTTCCACTGGCTCTATGACCCCTAGGTTGCATAACTTTTCTAGTTCACCTCGGACTGCTTCTTGAATGGCTAACGGAAGGTTCCTCACCTTGGCTACCACTGGTACAGCGCTTTCCTTCAGGTATCCTGTGGGAGTAGTTCTTCAGGCACCCCAATTCGTCGTTGAACACCTCCTTGAATTCCGCCTCAATGCTGTCCCTGGTTTCTTTCACTTCTCGTACCAAGATTTGTGGGGTTTTGTTAGGGTCAAGGTATATGCCTAGCTCCTTTTGTGCTTGCCACCCCAGGATGTTGTCTCCCTTGGTGGATACGTACACCTACGCCAAGGTGAGTCTGTCTTTGTATTCTATCGTGCCCCAGAAGTAGCCCTTCATGCTAATGGGTTGACCACTGTACCCCCCTGGTTTAACGTCCATTCTGCTCAACCTGATCTTACTCTTGGCCACCCTTTCAAACTCTTTGGCATTGATGATCGTGATCTTGGAGCATGAGTCGAACATGGCCTCAATTCCGGTCCCCTCAATCGTAATGGTGTCTTTGGGACTGTTGACTTGACAACTCTCAACTTGTAGGACGATTTCATCACACACTGTGTTCATGTTTTCTATTGTCTGCTTCTTAAAAGCCTGACCACTCCTGCAATACTGTCGGAAATGGCCCTTCCTACCACACTTGTTACATGTGTACTTGAGCGCGGGGCAATCTTTGTCATTCGCCATTTGTGACCTATTTTACCACACCTATAACAATTCCCTTTACAGGACCATCCCACTTTGCTTTCCTTCTGCTCCTTATGACCCAACTTCTGTCCTTTAATTTCCATTACGCTGTCCCCTTCTGCCACTACCTCACTCATCTTAACCTTACCCTCGCTGTCTTTGCCCTCACTGTCTTGCCTAATCTCACTCACACATTGCATCATGTGTTCTACCTGTTTGGCAACAATGAATACTTCTCTTAGTGGAGGGTCATCCTTTAGCCACAACTCTTCCCGTACCCGTTCCGTTCTGCACGCTAACACAAACTGGTCCCTGATTCTCTCTTCACTTGAACCCCCAAATGTGCATGTTGCAGCAAGTTTACACAAATCAGACACAAAGGGCCCGATTCACAGAATTAACTTAAGACTCAATCCTAAACTTACTACTATTTTGGTATTCACAGAATGCACTTACTACTTTTGGCATTCACAGAATAAACTTACTACTTTTGGTATTCACAGAAGTTAGGATTTTGTCTTAAGTCTGTCTTAAGTCTGTCTTAAGTTTGTCTTAAGACAAACTTAAGACAAAATCCTAACTTCTGTGAATACCAAAAGTAGTAAGTTCATTCTGTGAATACCAAAAGTAGTATGTGCATTCTGTGAATACCAAAATAGTAGTAAGTTTAAGATTGCGTCTTAAGTTCATTCTGTGAATCGGGCCCAAAGTCCTCAATAGATTCCCCTTCCTTCTATCCTCTTTTCCCAAAATGGTACCTTTCCATGATGGTGCTAGTCTTAGGGAGGTAGTGTAGGTCCAGTTTTTTAATGCTTATTTCGAAGTCCTCTAGCCTCAGGTGCACCTATCTCTGGAAGGTGCTCTAAGACTTCTTCACCTTCTGCCCCCAAATAATATGCTAACAAGGCTACCTTCCTCTCTAAGCCCAGATTTGGACCGCAAACAACAGCATAGTTCATAAACATTTTTTTCCATTTTTTCCATTGTATTGCAGGTTCCCCTGGATTCACTAAAAACATGGGGGGTGGCGTTACATTTTGCATTTTTCCCACTGAGATATCTAGGTAGCTTTAATGGCTATGGCAGGATAGAGGTTGCACTATACACAAACATCAAACACTATTTACTCAATGCACAAACACATTGTTGTCATGAAATATGAGGAACAAAAAAAAAAACACTAAACTCTTGAGCCCACAAGGTGGCACTGTTGTTCTGAAATCCCTCTATTGTCAGTCTCCCCACTCCTGCGCAATGTTATGGTACGGTTGGCAGTGAATTCCCTAACTAAGGTGAGGAGAGCCTTTCTAGCTTCAGCAGATACAGTGAGCGATCTCCAAATATCCCCTCTCAGCACTTGACTACGGCGGCAAGCCTGTCCAAAGCTACACGCGATGTTATCACTCCATAACGGTCTAGCGCGATGAGCTTCTGAGTGAACTCTGGCACTAGGGTCAATCTTCTTTTCGCTCTGACAGTTCCACACCTAAGCTAAGTTCAGTCTCGTTTCTTTGCGTAACCTCCGCCTCCCACGTCGCACTCCTGAGGTGACCTCCGACGCTACGCTCGCAATCACAATATGAGGTAGCACACTTTTCTCGCTTCCCCCGCAGCACTCTTCTTCCGCCGCACATGTCTTTCTCCTTAGCTGTTGTCTCTGGCAGCAGTCATTATGATGTTACAACTCAAATGTAATAAGCTGTTATATTGGGGGGCAGTCATTTCCTTATCACATGTGACATTATGATATTACAGGTCACAACTCATTTCTAATAAAGAAATGAGATCCAGTTTTTTATACAGTGATTGCATGCACCCCTGTATAATATATAGAATTATCGATGGGTAACTGTGAATAACAGGAATGTTTTTCACAACAGGATTCTGAGTGACATGAAAGAGACTATTTTTGAATTCACTTCTCGTGGTCCGTCAAACATTCGGAGCCGTTTTCAAGGGCTCCTAGTGGCGGACCACCCCTACGCTTGCAGCCGGTTGTCTTTGGCAGTGTTCTGTCCAGGACACGGTCGGTTGTTGCTGGGGGTTTGTCTGAGGCTGTGGGAGGTCTGCATAGTTGGATTCTGAATGCAGCTGAACAGTTGGATACACCACTGGGACACAAGAGAGTAAGACTGACACTGTCTAAACCCTGGTTCTCTGCTGAACTACAAGAACAGAAAATAGCGTGCAAAAAGCTTGAACGGAGTTGGCACCAAGCTTATTGCCCAACAGCTAAACAAGCACTTAGGAAAGGCCAGAATAGCCATTATGCTGCAATCAAGAGTTCTAAGGGTCTGTTTTACGTGGAGCGTATCACACTATCCAGGAATAACTCTAAAAAAATATTTTTGATTGTCCAGAGTTTTCTGAAGCCATGTGCAGAACGCAAGGCCGCTCCTGCCTCCAACTCTTGGTGCGAGCAGCTTTTGGATTTCTTTATTGACAAAATGCAGGCTATTTAGGACAGCTTTGGGCCGTAAAACCGGGGGCTGGTGGATCACTCACCCTGGCCAGCCGGTGTACTAGACTCTGCCCACGCTTCTTTGACAGTGTTCACACCTGTTCCTCTGCTGGACACTCTGGCCATTCTTAAATCACTTAAATCTGGATCCCCAGCAGATCCCTGTTTGGCTAGGCAGCTGGCAGCAGTGGCGGAGGTAGTTAACCCCGAAGTAAATTATATCGTCAATTTGTCTTTGCAATCTGCTACAGTGCCTAAAGAATGGAAACCGGCTAAATTACTTCCCCTGCTCAAGAAACCTTTGTCTATCCCTGACATTTTGGCAAACTATCGACCTATCTCACTCCTTCCAGCAGTGGCTAAGGTATGCGAGAAGGCAGTCCATAAACAGCTGACAGCGTTTGTGGAAACGGTGGGAGCCCTGCACCTGGCTCAATCTGGTTTCAGGGCCTCGTACAGCTTAGCGACTGCTCTGGTCCAAATGACCGAGGGGATTATGGAATGGCGCGACTCGGGCGGCAGAGCGGCCCTGTTTTTACTGGACCTCTCTGCCGCATTTGATACGGTTCCCCACCGTCATCTACTGGCCCGCCTGTCCGACATTGGAATTTCAGGCCAGGTGTGGAACTGGATAGAATGCTTTCTGACTAAAAGAACTCAGCAAGTGTGGTTGCCTCCTTTTTCATCTACCCCTTTAAGAATAACTGCAGGTGTTCCTCGGGGCTCAACATTGAGCCCATTACTTTTGAATGTTTATGTGACACCATTAATTTATTTGGCAGAAGGGCTGGGCGCTAAAATCATAGCTTACGCCGACAATACACAGCTGCTCTTTACCTGGAAAAAAGAGGAGGTATCGCTTGATGCCGCAAAAAAATGCCTCATAGAGGTTTTTAAATGGTTAGTGCAGGTACAACTCAAATGTAACGAGGATAAGACTTAGGTCCTCCTCTACGGGTCTTTCCCGCAGAATTTTAGGGACGACCTGTGGCCCGAGGGATTCCTATGCCAAAAACCATGGGTAGCCCAGCAACAAATTTGGGGATATGGTTTGGTGAGGACCTTTGATTCCCCACTCAGATTAACAAATTGGCAGGTGTGTGCTTTGGCACCCTGAAGATCCTTAAGGAATTTTTGCCAGTACTACCAAAAGCAGCTAAAGAAATGATGACCCGCGCTATTATCCTCTCACGGCTGGATTATGCTAATCCTCTTTATATTGGCCTTCCCTGTTACCAGCTAAAAAAGCTTCAGATCATTCAGAATGCGGCCGCCAGAATGCTCTAGGGTATTCCGGGTAGATCCAGTATAAAACATTTTCTATGGGATCTGCACTGGCTCCTGGTTGACCAACACATTCTGTTCAAGGCACTGACTATTGCCCATTTTGCTCTCTACAAAACTGTACCTTTATACCTTAGGAAGCGCTTTGAGTTCTATGTCCCAGCGAGACATTTGAGGTCCTGGGGATAATGCCTGGTGGCTGTTCCTCACTTCCGCCTCACCAGAATGGGAGGTTGCTCCCTCTCGGTAAAGGCAGCTTTGGCCTGGAATAGCCTGCCTTTTGAGCTCAGGTCCATCTACGGTCTTAGGGCGTTGAAAAAGCAGTTACAAACTTGGCTTTTCTAGTTCTCCAGTTGCGGCTTTCACTTCCAAGCTCCCCTGTCTAGGTAATCGCGCCGGGACACTTCCGAGAAGCAGTGCGCACTATAAATGCTGGCTAACATAGCATAACATAACATAACAAGAGTAAAGCTAGAGTTATCCATAATGTCATTCAAACCTTGAGATGAAATATATCCCTGTTATTCACAGTTCACCACCTATAAAGTTGCCTGTATCAACAAATCTGAGATCCAATTCCCAGCACCTGCTCTGTGTACCTCGTTATGCTAAGTTCCGTATGGAAGGCAGGTCTTTCACAGTGGGGGCAGCCAGACAGTGGAACTCCCTGCCTTCCCATATGCATCAGATCAAGTCTGACCATGAGTCCAGAAAGACCTTGAAGACTTGGCTCTTCAGCCAATGCTAACACCTCGGTTGGACCTCCCTCACCTGCAGTGACCACGTAGTGTCGGGACACCTCTGCTTGGGGTAGGTGTTTGCACTCTACAAATGCTATTATTATTTTTATTTATTTATGAAGCAGTAATAGTTAATTACAGGGTTCTGTTACCCACTATTGTGACATCTAGCAGTGAAATACTGGTTTTAGCATCTAGCCATTTAAACTAATAGCTGTCTATGAGTGCCTCACTTGGGAAAATCACCTTTGCTACGTGCTTAGCTGCAGACTTTTTGCTCCCTGTTCTCCCTGTTTGCCCTGTTACCTTTTGCCGCGGGTGCCGCTCATCTGCTCCCTGAGCCCGTTCCCCCTGGTGTGAGCGGCTCCGCAGTCGGCGTAGAGCATTTGCGCTCCCAGTACAGGACGGGCCGGGTCGAGCCCTTGGCGAGAGTACAGTGCGTGGAGCCTACCGGGGGACTGCGAGCACGAGCATCCTCAGCTTCACAAAGCTGGTGCCTCTTCCCCCGGCGGCCACGCCCCCAGCCTCCAGCAACATCAACGCCTGGGACCAACGGTTGAGTGGGTGCCTCACTTGGGAAAATCACCTTTGCTACGTGCTTAGCTGCAGACTTTTTGCTCCCTGTTCTCCCTGTTTGCCCTGTTACCTTTCGCGACACCCGCTCCGCGGGTGCCGCTCATCTGCTCCCTGAGCCCGTTCCCCCTGGTGTGAGCGGCTCCGCAGTCGGCGTAGAGCATTTGCGCTCCCAGTACAGGACGGGCCGGGTCGAGCCCTTGGCGAGAGTACAGTGCGTGGAGCCTACCGGGGGACTGCGAGGAGCAGCATCCTCAGCTTCACACAGCTGGTGCCTCTTCCCCCGGCGGCCACGCCCCCAGCCTCCAGCATCATCACCGCCTGGGACCAACGGTTGAGTGGGTGCCTCACTTGGGAAAATTACCTTTGCTACGTGCTTAGCTGCAGACTTTTTGCTCCCTGTTCTCCCTGTTTGCCCTGTTACCTTTCGCGACACCCGCTCCGCGGGTGCCGCTCATCTGCTCCCTGAGCCCGTTCCCCCTGGTGTGAGCGGCTCCGCAGTCGGCGTAGAGCATTTGCTCTCCCAGTACAGGACGGGCCGGGTCGAGCCCTTGGCGAGAGTACAGTGCGTGGAGCCTACCGGGGGACTGCGAGGACCAGCATCCTCAGCTTCACACAGCTGGTGCCTCTTCCCCCGGCGGCCACGCCCCCAGCCTCATTGTACTTTACTGGCCGGACTTCTACCGCGACGCGGGACGCGCGCGGGACGGAGCACGGGGCGAAGACCGGGCAAAGAGCGGGCCGTTTGAGGCCGTTCGAGCACGTGAGAGCCCGGCCCGGGCCCCCCCCCTTTTTCAATCGCTAAAGCGGGCCCTCTGTTCACACGGAACAATGTGTAACAGAGAAACCAGAAGCAAATCTACACTAGCTGCGGCAGGAGCTGCAAAGGGCCCAATCGACAATTATTTTGTTAAAGCAGGATCTCTGTTAATTGAAGAAATTGAGGTCCTGGAAAGAAGAATTTCCCAAGAAATAGACTGGGTTAGACGTTCTTCAATTGGGCCAATAGCTCAAGCTAGAACACCCGAGGGGAGGACTGAACTCATAACAAAAGAAAGGACTAATCAGGTAATACTTCATCTACCTAACCCAAATATTACTGACCCGGACTTAACCATCGAGGTTCCAAGTGAATTTGATGATTTGAGTATAATGGCCCTCCCAAATACTCATCCGTCATCTACATCACCTGTAATTTTACCCTTATTGCTTGACCCAAAAATTACGGTAGTTAATCCCCAAGACCCCAGCCTTAATAGAGATAGGGGGACCAGGGAAGGTGCTATACAAAAAAAGAGGGGTGGCCCCACTAAAGAAGCCAACAAGACAAAATCCCCAAAATCTAAATCCTCAAGGGGAAAAGGGACGAAGGGAGGTATTACTGATTCTAACCAAGAAAGCCAGGGTACAACAACTACCCCCATAATCCATACTATAACGGCACCAGCAATGGCCACAATCACTACCCCAGCTAATGACCCCTGTGATGATATCACATTGGAGGATATTGGTGTGCTTCTTAGATCACTACTGAGCCCCCTCGAAGCTCGATTGATCAAGATTGAGGCCAGGCTAGTTAATATTGAAAGATCTACTGTGCAATTAGCTGACTCAAGGAAACTTGACTCTAATATACCCATAGCATCAAAAGGGGGTCTTGACCCAAAACCCAAAAATGGCAATGTATCCACAGTTGCAAAGAAAAATTTACCCTCTACTGATATACATAATCTAGCACCCTCTGTGCCTAAAACTCCTTTACCCCCGCCCAACCTAAATTCCAATAATGCACTGCCCGTAATGTCTCAAATACAAACTGCTCCACGACTACTACCACTACACCCAAAGACATTGTCCCTACTCAGTCTAAACCCAAGGGTGATCAAACATTTACGGGAGAAAAATCCAACCACAACCGTAAATCAAAATTTGTTAACCTCCCTCCAGAGGCTGCCCCTTACACATTAGTTTTGGCAGGGGTTCCAGAATTAAAATCTACAACAATAGAAACAACATTATCACTCAGGAATAAAGTTATCAGCTGGTTATCGACTTATAGACCACTTCCGAGAGGAATAACCAGCGACATCTCTATGGCCAGGCGGGTTACATGGGTGGGATACTCCAGAAAATCAGTGAGGGAAGATTGTGTTTTGGTCACTTTTAGAGAACAGGGCACTGCTGCCTACATCTGTGCCTGGGACTCTGATGACCAAGCCAGTAACATCCAACCCCTCCCCCTCTCCTTCTTTTATCCATCAAGCCCATATAACTTGGAGGATGAAAGATGGGGGCTTCACCAAGACTTACTGGATGAATGGGGAAATGGTCGAAGGGAGAGAAGTGATCCTCCCAATTATAGAGGAAAACCTACTGACCATTTCATGCAGTTTGAGCAGGATGAAGGCTGGGAAAATATCACAAGGAGGAGGGGCCGTGGGGGAGGACCAGCAAGAGGTATCCAAGGGCCCCACAGAATGCACTATCCAGCCCAACAGATATAGCACTTTGGAAATGGTGGATTGACACATGGACAATGTGGGGTCCGAACAGACAGCACCGGAAGGGATGGGGAATAGTTCACTTTTATTATCCACTCTGCTTACAGGGACACACAACCCTCTGGAACCAAATCTAGTACCGGAACTCTCTCCAGAGGCTCTAAATGCGACCCATAACAAAACAAGATGTGCTTCGGCGCATGAGGTGGCTACTCCCGGGTGCAGGGAAGTTAATAATAACACCACTATGGGCCCACTTCTTTCAAAACCATGCCCCTTAACCCTGGTGTCGTGGAACGTAGCAGGATTGGCTAACAAGATTGACTCTCCTGACTGGGTCTCGTTTATTAGATCTAAGAACATCTTACTTTTACAGGAGACCTGGGCGCGTGAGGAAATCCTGCTCCAGGGTTTTGCATCCTTCGTTAAACCTGCTAAGTGGGGTGGAAGGGGAAGACCATCGGGAAGACTCGCGACATGGATAGCAACAGATTTAGGCTGCCAGGCTGTTTGCCTGGAAACAGATTCAGATGATATTTTGGCCGTCTTATTGGAGTGGCCAAATTCCTTGAAATTGGTGGTTGTAAACATATATTCCAGGCCGGTACCAATGTCCAAGGAATCAAGCACCATAGAGCAACTCTCTGTGTTCCTTGATGGCATTCCCGGGGAACTTGCTTGTCTGGTGGGTGGTGATTTAAATGCACAGTATGAACCACTATCAGGTTTACGCGATGGCCCCTCTTTTGAGGAAGACATACGCTGGCGCATCCCTGCGACGGTGTCACCTCCCCCGAGAGCGTGGACTCCCTTGGCCTTGCAGATTACTGCCCTCACCCTCAACCAAGGATTAAGGGCCTGCAATGGCCGTTGTAAATCAGACATACCTAGCACTTATACTTATAATAAAACCGGCAGAGAGTCGAGAATAGATTACATTCTCGTTAAACTATCCATGTAGCCACAAGTAATCGATCTTAAAATCATCGAGAGAAGGGATAGTGATCATAATGCTCTGGAACTTATCTACACTTCACCAGGGGATGAACCCACTATGTCAAGCACAAATAATGATAAGTCAGGGCTCTTACTAGAAAATACCCGGAGGAAAGTTAGGTGGGAGAATTTAGTCACCAGGGGAGATAGACTACCTAAACTATATGCAAGGATCATCCCGTACTTGGAGAAGGCCTTCCAGATAGGGAAAAAAGCGGAAAGTCAAGCTAATAGTGAAAAGCTTGCTCAGGTACATGATGGGCTAATTAGTACCCTAGAGAGAGACCTGTTTTTTAAGTCGGGAAAAAAACCAGGACCCCCAGCCAAGACCACCTGGTACAATGCTACTTGCAGGGAATCTAAGACCAAATTGCTACTTGCTATCAAGAGCGGCAACAATAGGGACGAAATCCAAGCCAGGAGAAGATCTTATAGGAAGCTCCTGGCAGATGCAAGGGTCGAATGGGACCAGGAATACTGGGAAAATCTCTCGAGGTCACTAACCACTCGCGACTCGCGCAAATTTTGGCGCCTGGTCTCAAACGGTACAGAGGAGCTACCCTCAGCTATCGAGCCTAATATTGCTCCCAGCTTATGGCAGAGCCATTTTAAGGCATTGTACTCAGCAGAAGAAAGGTCTTCTAACATCTCAATCAGTACGCCAGGTCCTGGCATATGCGGCGACAGTTTTACAGAAAAAGAAGTGAGGGCGGCTATAGCTGGGCTTCCCGCTGGAAAGGCCCCCGGTCTTGACGGGGTACCTGGGGACTTATTCAAACAAGAACCAGGAATATGGGCCCCATACCTCACATTGATATTCAATGCCATCCTGGGGGGTATGGAGGTCCCGGATACTTGGCTGGGCGCAGAGGTGGTCCCAATTTATAAAAAGGGGTCCCATCTGCTCCCAGCCAACTACCGCCCAATCAGTCTTATTGACATATCCCAGAAGCTCTTTGGGAGACTGGTTCTGAATCGATTGCAGGACTGGGTAGACGAGATGGGCATTCTGACTCCTTACCAGGCGGGATTTAGACAGGGAGTGTCCACAACAGACCAAATGTTTAGGTTGAACTTGCTATACTGGAGGACAGCTATAATCGAGGGCGGCACCCTGTACACAGTCTTTGTAGACTTGCGTGCCGCCTTTGATTTGGTACCAAGAGTGAGGTTATGGAAAGTTTTAGAGGAGTTGAATGTCCCTGGAGATATTCTGGGTATCCTGATGCGATTGCATCATAACAACTATGCCCGCGTTAGGTGTGGCAGAGGAGGCAACTTAACCGAAAGGTTTCCCGTTCGCAGAGGGGTTAGACAGGGTTGTGTGCTCGCACCGACCCTGTTCTGCCTCTTTGTGAACGGGATAATTGACCACCTAACCAGGATTCCAAACACCGATGCTCCAAGGCTGACTGGCAGCAGGGTGCCTGCGATCATGTTTGCAGATGACACCCTGCTGCTGTCCAAATCCCCCATGGGCATTCAACGTGTCTTGGATGGGTTTTTACAGTTCTGTTTAGATCGAGGACTTGAAATTAATCCCCAAAAGACAAAACACATGATCCTCAACCCCAAGCCGCACAATCGATCCCCACCCAGGTTGGGAGAAGTCCAACTGGAACGGGTGTATACAATCGAATACCTGGGGATCACTCTAAATGAACACCTAACGTGGTCATCCCACCAGATGAAAGCGAACATTAAACTGGCACAGTCGGCGGGTGGTATTATGAGACTGGCGAATAAATCCCCCTTCCGCCCACTTAGCCCCATCATTCAAATCTACAAAGCCCAAGCTCGGGGTGGTGTCACGTATGGGGGTGAGCTATGGGGGCACATTCCTTCATCTAAATTATTAACAACTGAAAACAAATTCCTGAGAAGGATTGTTGCTCTCCCACAGAGCACTCCACTACTCCCGCTCAGACTGGACTTGGACATTCGACCTATAACGGAGGAGCTGGGACTAAAGCCTTTGACATTTTGGCGGCGTCTATGGAGCAGTCCAGACCTTTCAACTTATAGAGCTGAGTTGCAAGAATTTCTAGAGCTACCCAATGCCAAAACAATGCCATGGTTGATCTATATCAGGAGAACGCTGGAGGCAATTGGACTCTATGAACTATGGACAGACCCACTAAACAGTTCCCCAAAGGTCTCAAAAAAGGCACTGGCAAGAGCCTATTACGATCACATGCTCCTCAGAGCCATGGACGGTGCACGTGCACGGGAGGGGTCATTGTCCAACAAGTTCACACAAGCAAAAGACTCCTACCATCTTGAAAGCGTCCTCGACGCCATATCTCCACAACTAACCAGGAAACTATTTCTCCAATGGAGATATGGAACCCTTCCCTTAGCATCATTCACAGCATCCTGGTCTTCTCATTCCTCTTCAGAAACTTGCCCGGCCTGCGGACACTCAAAGGAGAATGATGTTCATGTTGTCTTCTTTTGCAGGGGGTACGCAAGGAGCAGGAAATTTTGGCTAGTCCCCTTACTCAGGAACCTGGGATTCAGAACTTTTCTACCCGCCTATAGAGTCCTAAAGACAGATTTATCCCCCGCTCTAGTATTTGCTTTATCTAAATTTTTAACCTCTATGTGGTTTGCCCGATGTCGCTGTCTAAAAATGATGTGCTAGGAAACCTGAAGTCTTGGAACAGTCCTAAAATTATGTCATATTTTTTAAACTCCAGTTTTTACTCCGATCACTAATGTTGTTTAATACGCTTTTTAAATTTTGTATAGAATTGAATGTACATCTTTTATGATCTTGTGATCAAAATAAAGATTAAGTAAGTAAGCTATTATTATTTTTATTTATTTATGAAGCAGTAATAGTTAATTACAGGGTTCTGTTACCCACTATTGTGACATCTAGCAGTGAAATACTGGTTTTAGCATCTAGCCATTTAAACTAATAGCTGTCTATGAGAGCCATACCTTGCCAGACTGTTCTATTTGGTTCCCTTTTTACCTCAAAGGCTTTACATCTCTCTTCTGCAGAGGACTTCATTCCACCCCTCAATAGCAGCTTTAAGCACACTCACCTCTAAATTAGTACAGATGCTCATTCAAGAGCCTGGACAGAGAGGTTATGATTTTTCAGGAATTCCAGAAATAGTGTGTATATTGCATAACTGTCGATTTGAATTTGTGATGTGAATATGAACTGAGTTTGTGCAGCAGGGGGAGTTAGAAGATGGAGCTACACAGCCCCCGCCTCCCTTTTTCTTGCAAAAAAATGAAGAGAATCTGGTCCATAACTACTCAATAACATGTCAACTGCCCTTAAACTTGAATTTCTGTGTTATGTCAGTGATCTCTGGTTTTGAAATAGGCAAGAAACATCTGATTCCTGTCTATACTTTCACCGCAGAGGAATTTGGGCTTCGGTTTACTTAGGAGCTTATTTAAAAGAGCCATGCCTCAGCTTTGGACCATGTAAAGGGGTATATGCATGATTCAGGCGTGAGGTTCCGTGATTTTCGACTTTGCTTCGTAGTCAGCCGCCATTTTGTGACAGCCGCCATTTTCTGTTGCCCTCACTCAGGCGACACGGCGAACATAGTGTTTTTGCCTTTTCAGCTGCTCGCCTCTCCTGTTAAAAAGTAACCCTTTGTCCTTGTTTAAGAAACCGATGTCAGGAACTGGCCGAGTTAGTTAATCCATGTCTAGACTGATTGATCCTTGTCTTAGTTGGCTGTGTGGGTCTCACCATTCTTCCTTTATTTTATCCTGTTTAACTGGCCTTCACTATTCTCTCCGTGTATTCTCTTGTTACACAACTGTCCTTTGAGGCTCTCAAATACGTCCTGCCACCTGCAAATTGAATTACATGCACTAGCATTGATTAACTTGAGGGGAGGGGAGAACACGGGGTCTGAAAGAAGGGCGTATAAAAGATACCTGATAGCTTGTTTTTGAACTTTTCCCATTTGTCAGTTTTGTATGTTTTGGGAGTGGGTATTGTAAATATGTATGGTATAAAAGACTGTTCGCCACGGAATGAAGTGGCAGTCTCCTGAGAATTTACCATTGGTGTACTTCTAGGACCACTGTGCTTAGCTGCAGCTAATAAACCTGATTTTCTACGCCTAACAGAGTGTCTCGTGTCTCTGTCTGATAAGGCATGTGAACCCGGAGATATCAGGCGTGCCCTGCGCCGCTAGGCCCATAAGGCCCAGTTCTCCAGGTGTCTCAGAAAGATTTATGAAGCCGGGAAAAGCCATTGGTGTACTTCTAGGACCACTGTGCTTAGCTGCAGCTAATAAACCTGATTTTCTACGCCTAACAGAGTGTCTCGTGTCTCTGTCTGATAAGGCAGGTGAAGCCGGAGATATCAGGCGTGCCCTGCGCCGCTAGGCCCATAAGGCCCAGTTCTCCAATTGGCGTCCCAAAGTGGGGCGACTTCAGTGGTAGCGGTTCAGCCCAAAGTACGCGAGGAGCCTTGCAAGAAAATTTTGGAGGATTCGCGAACCACGTCAAGCGACCCCTGTATGTCGAAAGTGGACCGAAGGTCTTTTTCAGTGCGGCTACTCCTTTCCGACGGCTGCGGACGACTGCTGCCCTGACAGTTGCCCTGCCTTGACCCCCTGGTGATGATTGGTATCGCGTAATGTTAGACGGACACCTGTTGGTGTGAGAAAATACTTAGTTAAGTATATGTGGTTAGCTCCCACTCTTTTTGTTTTGGTTTTTATTCGACAAATGCATTAGTCAAAGCCGAGGGGTAAGTACGTTTGTGCTGTAATAATTGTCTTAAACCCCTGGAAGTTTGAGAATAGTCCAGTTCGTTACGAAATGCCTGGACTTAGTAAGTTTAAGACATATTGTTGTTTTCGTTGTAATAGGGATTCCCAGCTCGAGGACTCCTGTCCAATTCCTCTGGTTGGAACTCCCACTTATGAGCTCTATTCCAAACATGGTCTTGGTCCTATTATTTTTACTGAAACATGGATTCGATATACAAAGAAAAATTGTGTTTTGCAGTGGCCACAAAATGGTAGTTTTGAGCCTGACATATTAGACAATTTAGAAGCGATTTTGTTTAAAAGAAAAGCCCGGCCGGCAATGTTTGACTCTTTCCGCCTATGGCGTAAGGAAGCCAAACAGAAAGAAATTAAACAAGCGAAAAAAGATAAGAAAGCACAGGATCTGACGATCCTACAAGCTGCTCAACAGTTTAAAAATAATGAAACTGATCAGATGATTGAAATATCAGAGAGACAGCATCGTATGGCGATAGATAGATGCTATCCTGTATTGGCCCCTTCCACAAAGAGTAAAGATCTTGACGAAGATCCTTTAATGTCTCGTTTGTTGAGATTACCTCCATCTTATGTATTAGGTGCTAATGCACCTCCATTACAACCTATTGTTCAGCAACCTGTTGTCCAACCAGTTGTTCCAGTTCCTCCACAATTGCCTCTTCCAGTAATTCCACCCCCACTTCCTTTGCCACCGACTTCTGTACCTCAGTCTCCTTCACCGTCAGTTTCTTTTACTACTGATAGTTCTTCCCCTGCTGTGCTTAACACGATGTCTCCAATCTTACTTTCTGATTCTCCTACGGCCCGTCAACGATTAGTTGAGACCGTTTCCGGTCTTCTGTTGCCTTTCTTTGTGTCTCTTAATTTGACTCCTGCTTCGTCCCGAAGACAATCCCGTAGTCAAATTCTGGATACTGACGAGCGAATTAGGTTGGACTCTCTCGCTCACAATTGGATCATGAGTGGTCCACTGTATAATGTGCATGACATCTTGGATACTTTCCTTCAGTGGAATGCGCCTACGCAGAGATATGTTTTTAATATTATGTGTAATACTCTGATTAAAGGATGGGGTGATATAGGTTTGGATTTACCTCCTCAGAGTTTGTTTGAAATATAGGCTACCTTCGATAAGGGTCTTATTGTGGGTTCCGATGTCGAGGATGCTGATCGAACACTTATCACTTTTAGGTCTTCCTTTTTCTCTCAAGCTTCTCTTGAACCGGATCCTGCGGTGAGACATAAAGTGAAACATTATCCTATGCGAGAAGTACCTCCAGTATGGCGGGAAGGGGATCAGAATGCTGTTCCACCTGTCCCTGCTCATTTTCAGCGTATATGGGTACATGTTCCTTGGAAAAGATCTTAAGTTCTTGCGCTTAAACAGTCTCTACCGGACCCTCATAAAAATCCTGCTGGGTATTATAAAGAGTTGTCCCAGACTGTTGATGCGTGCATTATGAATTTGGGGGATATTGATTTACTGATGGGCAATGTAGTCCCTCAAGCATTATGGGCTCGGATTCGTAAGGAAGATCACGATCAAGCTTTGGGTGGTGATTGGGCTGCTTTAACTGCCGCAGATGCGCAACAAGTAGGTGGTGCTAAACCCAATGCTTTGATCACTGAATTGCCTGGTAGAATAATAGCTCTAATGAAAACGATGATGCCTGCCCTCCGAGTTAATTGGGATAAGTTAGCTGCCTGCAAACAGAAGAAAGATGAGAGTGTCTCTGACTTCTTTACTCGTTTCCAGGAAACATTTATCGACCATAGTGGTCAAGATATGAGTACGGAGGGTGGACAGCGATTATTTGTGGATACATTTGTGTTTAATTTACTTCCCGAATTATCGCATAAATTGAAAGATTCCGAGAGTTCGTGGGCCGTTTCTTCATCTGCTCAGATATTAGCTACTGTTCAGTATTACGAGAACAGGGATAAGGAAGAAAAGGATAAAGCAGAGAAAAAGACTAAAGAGTTGAAAATGAAGGTTCTTTTGTAACAAGCTTATCCCCCTCGTTCTGCTCAGAATCAATCGCAACAGCCTCCACAGTTTCAGAGATTGTTACAGAAACCTACATCGTTTGTTCCACGTGCTTTGTTAGGTCCTAATCAATGTGCCTATTGTAAAGAGGAAGGTCTTTTCAAGAATAGTTGTCCGGTTTTATTGCAGCGTAATGGTGGACTATCAGGGCCACGAGGCCGTGGTGGTTTTCAGTCAGCACTTAGGGGTAGAGGGCGAGGTGCACCGTCTCAAGGACAGCGTTCCTTACCCCCTCAGAATACTATGAATTATTTTGATTAGCAGAATTCTCAGTCTGCACAATATTACAATGCCGATTATTGTAGTGAGAACGAAAACCCTGACTTTTCTACTACCTAGGACAGCCGTAGACAAAGCAAGGGAGTGGTATCAGTTCCAGTGGATCAGGATGGGCCTTATGTTAACGTTGTTACATTGGGTGTTTCAGAGACGTTTCTTTTGGATACTGGTGCAATGAGAAGTTCTATTATTCACTCCAAACTCCCTGGGGCACCTTTGTCTGGCTTAACGAATGTTTCTGTAGGATTCTCTGGCGCCCCAGTTAGCAACCCAGTTTCATGTCCCTTACCCATCTCTATTGGGCCTTACGATTTGGAAGCCCTGCTCATTTTAAAGACTGGTTGCGGTGAGAATTTGTTGGGCTTGGATTTATTGAAACGTCTACATGCAACGTTTTATTGTTCCCCCTCTGGTGTACATCTTACATTAGGAGATACATTGATTTCTCCCATGTATCTGTCTAAAGATCAACTACCACTTGAATTGCGTTCACTTCCTGCTACGCTTTGGGCCACGGGTCCGAATGATGTTGGTTTGCTCAGAATTCCACCGTAGGTGATTACTGTCAAGCCAGATGTTCAGTTTCCACGTATTCCTCAATACAAGATTTCTAGCGATGGTGAAAGAGCTCTGTTGGCTATTGTGCATGATTTAGTTCAGAAAGGTGTTGTTGAAGAAACGAGAGGAAACGAGAGGAAACGTTTGCAACAGTCCTGTTTTACCTGTTCTTAAACATACCGATCCTTCTAAGCCACCTGTGTATCGTTTTGTGATTGATCTTCAAGAGGTCAACAAAATTGTTGTCCCTCAGTTTCCTGTTGTCCCAGATATTACTGCTTTGCTCACAATGGTACCTGCTTCGGCTGCTTGATTCTCAGTTATTGATCTCAAGAATGCTTTCTTCAGTATTCCTATTGCTGAGGAAAGTAGAGATCTTTTTGGTTTCTCTCTTGGAGGCCGAAGCTTTAGATTTAAACGTGCACCTCAGGGATACTGTGAGAGTCCCTCCATTTATAGCCAAGCTTTGAAATCCCAATTGGATTCTTTCTCTTTGCCTTCCAGTGCTACTCTTATTCAGTATGTGGATGATTTGTTGGTGGCTGCCGATTCGGAAGATATCTGTAAAGATGCGACTGTTTCGATTTTGCGCCACTTGTCTGACTTACATCATAAGGTGTCACCCTCTAAGTTACAATATTGCCGCCAAGAGGTTACCTTTTTAGGTCATCTCTTGTCGAAGGAGGGAAAGCGATTGACCCCAGAACGTATCCATGTAATTTCACGAATGTCTGTACCATCCACGCAAAAGGAAGTGCGTGCCTTTTTGGGCATCACCTCTTATTGCAGACAGTGGATCCCGAATTTTTCTCTACTGGCTAAACCTTTGTTGGGACTTACTCTGAAAGACACACCCCAACCTCTTTCTTGGACTGACGAATGTCAGAAGAGTTTTTCTGATCTACGTACTGCTTTGTGTTCTGCTCCTGTGTTGGGTACTCCAGACTATAGTAAGCCTTTTACACTCTATGTGCATGAACGAGAAGGTTGTGCATTATCAGTTTTAACACAACAATTTGGAGACAAACAAAGGCCATGGGCCTATTTTTCGGCTACTTTGGATCCAGTAGCCAAGGCATTACCTAGTTGTCTCAGAGCAACAGCAGCAGCGGCGATCTCTATTCGTCAATCTGCTGGATTGGTATTAGATCATACTCTTGTTGTTATGGTACCACATGCAGTAGATACTCTTTTGAACAGAACGAAAATGCAACATCTCACGAGTGCTCGTTTGTCTGGGTATGAGTTGACGCTTTTAGCAAGCCATATACACATCAAACGATGCAATGTTTTGAATCCAGCAACGTTGTTGCCTACTCCAGAAGAGGAGGATACACAAAATCAGCATGATTGTTTTCTCCGAACGGAGGAGGAAACTAAAGGCAGAATAGATCTAAAAGATACACCACTCGTGGATCCGGATGGGATCCTATGGGTAGATGGCTCGTGTTTTAAGCTTCCTAATGGTGATAAGACTGCAGCCTATGCTGTTACCACTTTGCATACAGTATTAGAAACTGCACGTATCACACACAATTCAGCACAAGCAGCTGAGTTGATTGCACTGACGAGAGCATGTGTGTTAGCGAAGGGGAAGAGAGTGACTGTTTACACCGATAGCCAATACGCCTTTGGCGTGGCTCATAGTTTCGGTCGCTTGTGGAAGGAAAGAGGATTCTTTACTTCCGATGGGACTAAAATACAGCATGGTCAGTTGATTACTGACCTTCTTGAATCACTTGCCTTGCCTATCCAAATAGAAATCGTAAAGTGTAGTGCACATAAAAGGATCACTGATGATGTAGGTCGGGGGAATGCATTTGCAGACGAAGTAGCGAAGGAAACAGCGAGAAACGTTAAGAGCCATATGTATGTTGCAGGGCCTGCAAATTGGGATAGAGAAGGAGGTATGTGTGAGGACACAGTGGAAAGTGTGAAAATGATTCAAGCAGAAGCGACTGAGAAGGAATTAAGCAAGTGGAGAGAAAGTACAGGAATGTTGGATGAGACAGGATGTTGGACGGAATTGTCGGAACACCAACGATGGTTGTTACCAGATGCCTATGTACTACTTGTAGTTACTATGGTGCATGGTCCAGCTCATATCAGTGCGAAAGGAATATGCAAGCTTCTAGCTCCAGTATGGCAGAATGAAGGTATTCCTAAATGTGCGGAAAACGTAGTGAAGCATTGTATTGTTTGTTTAATGCATAATCCAGGAAAGGGAACCCGAACTCCGGCAGGTAATTTTTCTTCCCCTACGTATCCTTTTGAGGTTTTACAAATAGATTACATTCATATGGAACGTTCCAACAACCTCAAGTATGTCCTTGTGGTGGTCTGTGCCTTTTTCAGATGGATAGAGGCTTACCCCCTTAAGGAAAATACTGCCTTGTCCACTGCCATAGTCCTCTTGAAAGAATTTTTCCCAAGGTTTGGTTTGCCGCGCATTGTCTGGAGTGACAATGGAAGTGAATTTGTGGGTCAAATTAAGGAGAAGGTGTGTGCGGGTCTTGGGATTAGACAGAAATTCCATGCGGCAAACCATCCTCAGTCAGCGGGTTTGGTAGATTGCTATAATGGCACTCTCAAGCTCAAATTAGCGAAGATTCAGGCCAGCACAGGCCTCGCTTGGCCTGGCGCTTTACCTTTGGCACTTCTCTCTACGAGAAAAACGGTGCATTCTCGTTTAGCACTTAGTCCTTATGAGGTAGTTTTCGGACGCCAAGCTAATGTTTGGGGAGTCCCTCGACCAAAGAAATATTCCAATATTCCATACTCATTGTTGGTTGACTACTTGCATGACCTCACCACTAAATTACGTGTTATTCATCAACAGGTCCAAAATGCTTTACCAGATGCTTCCTCAGATCCAGGTCATTCCATCCGACCTGGCGATTACGCCTGCCTCAAAAAAATTCCAGAGAAAGAAGAATCTGGAACCTCGTTGGGGGCCGCCGCGACAAGTGCTTTTGACAACACGTACAGCTGTGAAGGTCGCCGGAAAGAAAAACTGGGTCCACGGCATGCACTGTAAGAGGGTACCCCTGCCTTTACCTTATGATCAGTGGGTTCAAGAAGGCATTGGCGATAGTGAATGTGAGAAAGTACCCCGATTTGTACCTTTTAGTAGTGCACGCCTGGACGGGACAAGTTCTGAGAAAGAGGATGATGATGTGCTACAAAAAGCTGTACCACCACATTTAAGGCTGGATATGACTAACCCAGAGACTCTATTCCGGGACCAAACGATACCTGGCAAGGCACGGTACAACCTAAGATCTAGGTTGTCAAAAGATAATTGAACTCAAAAGACAATTGAACTGTGTTTTTCTTTTTCTTTGATTACTTTTTTTGAAAAGACATTTCCTTTCCACTATCCATCAAGTTGCAGGGTCACGGTAGGAGTCTTGGGCTGTGACCTGAATAGTGACTAGGTCAACAGGACTTGCAGTGTCATAGGACGGCTAATAATCACACCTAAGTGATCTAGGAAGATTACGGTGAGCAACGCCTTTAGAGAAGTGGATACTAAGATGGAAGGGAATGATGTTATGATTGTAAAAAGAAATAAGTACAAGAAATCGCTATTTAGTCGATGTAGCGTAGCACTATGTATTCTAGTGTGTTTATGTATTTTATTAGCTTTTGTGGGTTGGATTGTCCACGCTATGCAGCAAGCACCTGTTCCAACTTCTGTTCCTTTGCTCTCTTTTTCTACTAACTCTCCGCATAAGTTCTACACACTCCCAGACCATGAACAAGTTAGGAGACCAGAATATTTCAACAATTCTTTCATCCAGTTGTTACATCAGCATCAACTGGTAGTTAACACTACAGATTGTTGGGTTTGTGGGCTTTTGCCCCATAATGCTGAGAAAGGGATGCCACATTTAGTTCTCCCGTTTTCATATGAAGGTTCCGCTTGGGCTTATTTGGCTATGTTTTCCAATGCATATCAGAACCAACTTCGATATCCTCCTGGTGATCTATATACTGGTGGATCCGACTATAGTCATAGTCCTTTGATAAAAGGAATAGTGACTATGGCTAAAATTGCCGACATTAGTAAGATTCCCGTGGACGAGAAGCGAGCATATGATGGTTGGAATGTGACTCGCTACATTACCAGCCTCACTGACAGGGCTAAAGAAAGAAGATCCTTACCAATTTGGACTGTACCTCATGAAGGCACCCTGTGTTTGCAAATAATTAGTCAGAATAATAAGAATAAACAGGAGGGGAGTGTTTGTTCCCATACCTATGTCTATTCCCCCTTGATTTCTTCTCCGTTAGTACCATCTCAAGGTACATATTTTGTCTGTCATGATAGGGCCTACACATGGCTTCCTGCCTATTTTTCAGGAACATGTTATATAGCTCTTCTTCTTCCCCCTACATACACTGCTCCTTCAGGACACCACAGGAAAAGATATGGTGGAGGGGTTATTGATTCTGGACACACAGCTGGACAAGAGGGAGGAGACTTTATTAAAGGGTTTTTTCCCTTTTGGGGCCCAATGGTCAATAGCATAAACATTAGACAGTTGGTTCGTGTTGTTGAGGCTACGATAAATGTAACTTCCGGAGCCTTGAGTAACTTGATGGCTGAACTTCAGGCGGATCGTCTTATGACTTTACAAAACCGAATGGTTTTAGACATTGTTCTTGCTGATAGAGGAGGAGTTTGTAAATTGATTTGGTCTAGTTGCTGCATTTAGATTCCTGATAATGCCCCTACAGTATACCAAGCCATTTCTAAGCTACATGTCATTTCCGAGTCTATTCATCAGGACTCAGGAGATTGGTAAGTGATGGGATGGTTTTGGGGACTACTGTCCACATGGGGATGGAAAGTGTTAACTTTCCTTGGAATGATTTTAGCCATCATTTTCTCTTGTTGTCTCTGTTTGCAATGTGGTCCCGCTATCTGTGGTCTTTGTGCCACCTTGTGTGTTCCAAAGCCTATGTCACAGCAAACAGAAAATATTAAAATGATGTTGCAGCAACAGCTCAATGACCTCATGACCATTGACATTGACTCAGACTAGCGTGAGTCCTTTGTGTTTTGACTGAGTAATGGCAAAAGGAGGGTCTGAGGTTCCGTGATTTTCGACTTTGCTTCGTAGTCAGCCGCCATTTTGTGACAGCTGCCATTTTGTGTTGCCCTCACTCAGGCGACACGGCGAACATAGTGTTTTTGCCTTTTCAGCTGCTCGCCTCTCCTGTTAAAAAGTAACCCTTTGTCCTTGTTTACGAAACCAATGTCAGGAACTGGCCGAGTTAGTTAATCCATGTCTAGACTGATTGATCCTTGTCTTAGTTGGCTGTGTAGGTCCCACCATTCTTCCTTTATTTTATCCTGTTTAACTGGCCTTCACTATTCTCTCCGTGTATTCTCTTGTTACACAACTGTCCTTTGAGGCTCACAAATACGTCCTGCCACCTGCAAATTGAATTACATGCACAAGCATTGATTAACTTGAGGGGAGGGGAGAACACGGGGTCTGAAAGAAGGGCGTATACAAGATACCCGATAGCCTGTTTTTGAACTTTTCCCATTTGTCAGTTTTGTATGTTTTGGGAGTGGGTATTGTAAATATGTATGGTATAAAAGACTGTTCGCCACGAAATGAAGTGGCAGTCTCCTGAGAATTTACCATTGGTGTACTTCTAGGACCACTGTGCTTAGCTGCAGCTAATAAACCTGATTTTCTACGCCTAACAGAGTGTCTCGTGTCTCTGTCTGATAAGGCATGTGAACCCGGAGATATCAGGCGTGCCCTGCGCCGCTAGGCCCATAAGGCCCAGTTCTCCAGGTGTCTCAGAAAGATTTATGAAGCCGGGAAAAGCCACCCAGTGTGGCTTTGAGTTGCCTCATAAATCGTGAGTAATGCGATGCAGTGCAAATCGCTGCGTCACCTTACACTGTGCCAGGTTGGCCTTCCATGGGCATTGTGGTTGGTTTTCGCATGCAACACCCAAGAATTTTGATGCTGCCCCAGATTTACTTAATCACGTAAACCTGGTGCAGTTCCTTACACCTCCTCAGAGCAGGTGTAACAAGGAGAAATGTTTGTATCTCACCTTGTTTATTTCTCTTTCCATGTGTGCTGCAATCTGCAACACACATAAAAATAGGAAAACGGCTCTCAGGATTGTTTTGTGCAGGAAGGCTCTCCAAACACAATACTGCATACATCGCAGACACCCTTTCACTATGGTGCTAGGGTGCCTGCATTAGTGCTAGGCAACACATTGAGTGGCAGCACAAGGGGAAAGGACAGGAATCACTGTATTTCATAAATACAGTGCATTCCTGCCCTTTCACATTGGCATAGGGCAGCGCAGCAAAAATGACTTGCAGTGCTGCCCTACACCAATTCCCCATAAATTAGGCCCTTAGTGCCTAAACAGTCCTTACAGTATACCTGTTACATGTGCAGACATTAAAAAAAATTGGGGATAGGTAAGATTTGGTAAGTGGAAAGATTTGTGCGATATTTGGAAGGTAGAATGGAACATGCTGCTCATGCACTCACTCACTGGGAATGGTGAGGTCTCTTGAAAATTGATTCAGTGATGTTAGTGTATTCTCTAAAGTTCGGCACTTGAGTGTCACAACCTCCAATGAGGGTCTGCGCATACTCTTCACCCTTAGGAGAGGACCTGGGAAGCTAGTGAAGCTGCCCCTCCCAAAATAGAGATCAATTATTCAGTTCCTCTGCCACCTCCTTCTGATGAAGTAACTCTTTCAAGTATGCAGCTAGACGGGCTAGACTACTGGGCCCAGCGCATGATGAGAGCACTTGTCATGCACAGTGAACACAGCAGTTGCAGCCTTGGCTGGCTATCGGAAGGAAAGGTGGGAAGCAAGCTTAAAATTAGATCCAGCAGTCTGTAGTCCTGAGGAGAGCGTTCTAGTAGGTACTGAGGGGCGGCTCTAGGCTCATGGCGACCCTGGGCAGGGAGCGTAGGTTAGGGGCCCCGGAAGAGGGGGTCGGTGAAGTGGGGGGGGTCAGGGTGTTTGGAAGTGAAACAGAGCCGGAGGCTGCCAAATCCCGGCCAGGGGCCGCCACGCAAATATGTATCCATCCTCAGAGGATTATTATATTAAGGATATATATTGGCGCGGTGGCCCTGCGGTTTGGTGGCTCTGTGCAGGTGCACAGCTTGCACATGCCTAAGGCCGCCCCTGGGTACTGCCAGGGGACAGCATGCTGCAGGAAAATAAGGTCAGAAAGAACTCCTGCATAAATATCGCTCAAAGTGTCAATTTGATCATTCTTATTACCTGACAACATTTCCTCTCTTGTATTTTTCTTGCCGTTTCCGCTCTGTCAACTGGGCTATGGAGGCTGCAATCTCTCACCTAAGTTAAGCTACACACTTATAATGTACATACTTTGTTAATAAAGAAAAGCGACATGTCTTTTAATGTAGGTTCATATACGCAGAACCTTCACGTGTCTCTGGGTAAACACAGTTTGGGGTTTTAAAACACCCAAAAGTTTTTCATTTTCAGCTCACAAAGAAAGAATCATCCCAAAGCAGGAGTGTTGAGGCTCGGAGAACACATGATAGACTACAAACAAAAGCTATAAATGCTCAGGTGGATACTATCTCAATGGAGGGCCAACCTGCCATATCGCCAGTGATGCCTGGGTAACCCATTTTAGCAAAATGTATGCCGCTACTTAAGCCCAAAGCACCACAATATAGGAGCATATCTATGGGGAATTTCAAGTGACCTTGAGTGGAGTGGAAGACGCCATCAGTCGAGCATACGTGGTAATTCCTCTATAAGTCCTCTATAATAGAATAAGAGAGTGGGCAGAGGAAAAGTCCATTCTGTATCCGTGTCAATATTTCTTTAGGAACCGAGCTGGCACCACAGAGCAATGTTTAAATCTATCTTTAATCATTGGGAAATTTACAATTGATATTACCAAGGTTTATCGCAAATGCGATAAAAATCGGCCGCAATGCATGAATATCGTTGAAAAGTCAGCGATATTCATGCATTACCGAGCTAATGCTCTTAGCCATGTTATCCACCTCCCATTGGATAACATGGCTAAGAACTGCTCAGGGCAGGTGTTAGCTTTTGGAGAGATTCACGCTTAGCGCGAATATCTCCATAATTGGTAATAGGAGATAGCGATGTTAGCGACTGTTTCCGGTCGCTAACATCTTGGCACGCCCACTTTACATGTCATTAGTGATAAATATCACTGACATGCAAAGTGGGGCCCAAGATGGTCGCTATCTCCTACTAGCTGTCGCTAACTGGTGTTAGCGACAGCTAGGTAATAGGGAGATCATTTTATCTCCGCTTTCTTGGCTTTTAAAGCCAAAAAAGCGGAGGTAAACCCCCTTGATAATATGCCCCAAAAGCTTTTCTCAGAAATCTATGAAAGTGAATATCAATCGAAATCTCTGGTGTGGTCGTTATGCCAGGCAAGGGTTAGTTCACACTCTGAAGCTCTCTCTTAGCCCCCAAGGCCTGTCACTACTACCTTATGAGCCGTTTGAAGTGGGGAGAGTGCCAAGGGTTGCTTGGGCTCTTCTGAAGGCTATAGCATTGACAAGGTTTGTATAGAGGCATGCAGTCAGTCTTCTCAGAGAACTAGGAGGAGCTTTTTAGGCAGGAACCTCGTCCTCAGGTCCTAAATCAGTATTCGTACACAACTTTGTATCTATAGATCTTTATTTTTAGCTTTTCTGGTGCAAACTATACGTGTAGTGATTGTACTGTATATGAGTGTGACATTGGCAAAGGCAAAAGTTAGAATGGTGAACACACTAGTCAACACATAGGTTGATAGGTCCAAAGAAGAAACCTATCTTATACTTTTGAAGGTGAGAAGTGCATCATTAGCTCCACTCATCCGTGGTAGGCTGAACACAACTTTGGCTGAAGACTGCTTGTAGATATCCACAAGTCACATTTTGCTATAACTTGGGGCTGAATTCCAGACCATTGTTTTGCACCGTCATGCCACTCTAGACTGAGACCTGCCATATGAAAATCTGTCTTGACCCTATTCCAATAGGAACAGTCCAGCCCAAACTGCCAGGCTAGATCACCTCCAGATGAAAACACAAGCAACCCCAGAGTAGTTTTGGCCTACTTAGGTTTCATCAGTGAGGTATAGCTTGAGGGTATTCAGAAAAAATATTGAGAAAATAAATCTCCATACTAAAGTATTGTTTCAAAAATATTGTGACATGGAAATATTGTCGGCAAAAATATCGTTGTCCAGAATATCGATTTTAAAGTAAGTAATATCAATTTGCAAAAATAGAGTTGCTTAAAATATAGTTTTTTAAATATTGTTATATATTTTAGCAAACATTTTAAATGTATATGAGGTACTGTATTGTTATGTTTTATATTTTTCAAATATAATTTAGAGTGTCACTGGTGTTGAGGGTGCTCTATACAGGAGCTGTCTTCCACCTAAACTTGGGAACTACCCAGAGTTCTCTGCTTCTTTGTTATATAATTTATGCGTCACTCTCTCTATGCCTGCAAGGGGATTGTTTTTATATATATATATATATATATGTGTTGCAAAACAGTCCACTCCCATTCCGGCTAGACAAATGACCAGCACGCCATACCATAAGTTTTACAAGTATTTAATGTAAGCCCCTACCCCCACATGTGTGTATATATATATATATATATATATATATATATATATATATATATATATATATATATATATATATATATATATATATATATATATATATGTATTTGATCTATTTCTATATTAGTTAAAAATGTTGAAATTATGATATAGATTAAAATTATTCATTTAATAATTGTCACATACGAAAGATAGCATCCACCAGGGTACAAGGGGGCACACAGGAGCGTAATAATTGTTTTTTAAGTAGATATGTGTAATTATAAATATATTTGGCATTATATATGTGTCTTTAACTTTTTTATAACAACGTTTATTTGTTATATTTGTCAAAATATATGTTTAATCTATTTTTGTAAATGAATGTTACTATTTAATATATTTAATATGTATTATTATAATTTATGTATATTTAACAAACTAAATTTAATACAACAATATTTATTACAATGATATTGTCTTCAATATTTTTGTACTTCCTATTATAAGTGTGGGATGACTATATTTTTGACATCAATATTTTGCTCACGATATTTTGGTATCATGATTTTTTGGGGGTCGATATTTTGTCAGTGAACCTATCTTAAGCCCTACTGCACAGTGAAAGATGGAACCTACATCCGGGCCTACCTGTCACACTTAGGGCATCTACTGGAACAATGAAAAAGGTGATGGAAGGAATGCTTGACTTAATCTCAACCACAAGCAATCGCTTGGGACACATTCCAGGCAAGCATTTGTCCCTACTATACAATCCTAGACTGCTTTTAAAAGCGTATTTTGAGTTCCTGCTACGCCAGCCATTTCATGGCAGAGCCCTGCCATAAAAAAGACTGGCAGAGCAGGGACAAAGGGGACCAGACAGGGCCCCCATATGGCCTGCGCCATGAGGATACATTTAGGGGGGCATTTGCATATAGCTGTGTCTGAACTGGGGTGACAAAGTGAGATAAAGAATGATGATGGATTCAACCCAGATCTGTGACTGGGGGTGAGTGTTTGAAAAGTTTCAGTACTACGTCCATCATCTCCTTGTGTTCGCTTTTATTGCCCTAAGTTCGCAGGGTATGCCTAGACGTGGGCCCCTTGCTCACTTTGCCCCTGGATTCAAACTAACATGGCTGAAGAGGGCTGCTAGCCCGAAACCGGTCCCAGGATGCTTGTTTCCGGTCCAGGGAATACATGGTTTGGCAGTTCGGGCTGGATTGTTCCCATGGGGCACAGGGTCAAGACTGATTTGCATATGGCTGGGTTCAAACTGGAATGGCACGGTGAGCAAATAAACAATGGATTTAGGCCCAGATCTCTGTACTGGGGTGAATGTATGACATTGTTCTGCATTCTGTCCATCAACTGTTGTTTTTACTTTTAGAAAGTGGGCATTTTCTTGTTTAACCATTCTGTGTGTCTCTGCCTGTTTGTGTATTGAACTCTGGTTTTGGAGTGATAGCGGCTGGGGAAGTGCTTTCACTGTAGACAGCTACTGGGGGGTTGAGGTGTGCCTGGCCCTTCCTGGATGACTCAGAACTGAGCTGAATGGGGCTTGGCTGAATTTAGAGTAGTGGCAGGAGATTTCCTTGCACCTGAATAGGATCCATCTTGCTTACAGAATGCTGTCTCCGCCCCCTGTGGTCATACTGCACCAGGGAGGACAGAGCTGGTTTGAACTGGGCTCAGAGACCCTTGCACAAGGAGAACAAATATATTTTGGGGTATAAGTATTAGAGCTGAAACCTCTGAACTTTAGATCACTTCTGGAATTCAAGAAGAACCTTTACCAAGGAGAAGAGCTGGAGAAACTGGAGGAGGCATACTGTCCATTTGCCGTGTGTTTACTGGGGTTGGCCTGCAGTAGCTGTTTCTGCCAAGGAAAGGACAAGGACTTTGCTGTGTGCTGTGTCCCCCCCCTTGAGGATGATCTCCAAGGGCTGAGTGGAGCTTTCTTACTGTTCTGAAGTCTTAGGAACACAAAGACTTCATCCCCAGCTCCCCTGAACTTCCTTGCTATGAGTTCTGACATGCCAAGAGGTGCTTGGGACTGTGTTGGGCCTCTGGAGGTTGTTTCTGCTGGAGGGGGGCTGGAAAAGCAACTCAATTATAAGGAAGCAATGCATTGCTCTTCTTGCAGCAGTTTTCCCGACGCAGCACCGCAGTGCGAGAAGAATCACCAGGCATCGCTGCGCCACTGCCCAAACCAACGCAGCACCTGTCGCTGCTGCAAGAACCAACGCATCGAGGGATCGCGGCTGAAGAAACTGATGCAGCGCCACTCAAAGCCATCGCATTGATCGCCGATGCAACCCAGATTTCCACGCATTGTACCTGTGTGGCAAGTTTGCCCGATGCATCACCCGCTGACCAGTATCACCTTTAAGTCGACGTATCACATCCCCCTACAGACCAGACATGACGCATCACTTCTCCTGTGTGCAGCAGAACTGTTGCATCTCCTCCCCATGGTTTCAGGAACTGAAGCATCTCTTTGTATTCTCAACACTTCCCATCTCTGTGGCTGTTTGGTCTTGTGAATTTTGTCGTCACTACAGGTTCTTTGAGAGAATTCATACATCCGTAGTTTTCTATGAACCCAATTGCTTAAAACCTTTTTAAAGTCATATTCGTAATACTTGTATGTTGTCGTTTAGGTCTTGTTGAGTTTTTAATAAAGATACTTTATTTTTCTAAAATGGTGTGGTGTCCATGTTTGGTGTTATCACTCTGTTACTGTGTGTTTTTAGTACAAATACTTTACACATTGCCTTTAGGATAGGCCTGTCTATTTTTGACAAGCTACCCAGGGGGTGAGCAGGAGTTATCCAAAGTGTGTATCCCCTTTACCCTGATTAGAAGCTATGGTCCCTATTTGGACAAAGGGACTACTTCTGCCAATTAGAGACCCTTATTTCTAACACATACTTTTCAGGTGTCTCAGCTGCTGTTAGGAAAGACTAAAGCAGCTGTACAGTATAATTGAATTGAGCCTGTTAACTTCCAGTGTCTGCCTTTTAAGATAAAATCACTGCTGAACAGCAAAAGTAAGAGATTCTGCACTGGGTACATCTGAACATGTGTATACACTTGTGTGCATGTGTATTGGCACCGCGTGTGACACTGTCATTGTGCACAGCCTGGTATCTGTGCACAGGTAACTTGTCACAGAGGGGGCTCTGCAAGGATTGGTACTGATCTGGTATAGGCTTTATAATATGAGCACGTATTTGTATTGTATGTGTGTGGTGTTTACACTGTATTATACATTATAGGCAAAATCTGCCTTTAGAGTACAGTTTTACCCTGCTTAGGACCACATGGTCTAGTAAGGTACCAAACCTTTGTAAAACAAGTATTCAGGGTATGAATGTGCAGTCCCCAATAACCTATATTATGGGACTTCACGATTTTTCATATTTCTCTGGCTCAGCTCAGAATCAGATTTGAGGCCGCTATCCCCTCTACTGGGCCAAATGAATTACCCTGTTACCAGCAGAGGGATCAAATGCCTCTTCACACAAAAAGGCAATCATCAGTGATTGGTCCAGTTCCTGCAAGAGGAAAGGGATGGGGAGGGAATCTGAATGATATATTTAGCTTGTCACATTGCAACTGGACTGGGACAGCCCAGATCCACTAGATTAAAGGAGGAAGGCTAGACCTTTGGAGCCAAAACAGAAGGGGCTCATTTTTGAAGTTTTGGTGGGAGGGGTTCAGGCAGCTGTATTATCAGGGGATGGAGCTGAGACTGTCAGAGGAGCTCTAACCAGAGACAACTTCAAGTAGACATTTTGGTATTTCCGAGAATGCTGTGCAGGAGGGTTGGGACAGTGGTAGAGGGATGATGTGTTATTCTTGGACTGGCCGGGGTGCCTAGCCCATAAAACGTCCCTCTCCCACTAAATTAACCCTGCACCAGGAAGAGACAGTGTAGAATACCCTGGTCCTGGTAGTGACAACTGATAAAGGAGGCCCAGCTGAAAGGAGAAGCCTCAAAATTCCCAGAAAAGGTGCACTTTGGGACTATGACTCCAGCTGAACCGCAGGACTAGGATGGGCCTCTGGACGGAAAGAGAGTCTGGTCCCTTTATGCCCCCTCAGGACCAGATGGGATAAAGGGCCTGAATTTCAATGCCTCCTGGGTGTCCTTACAGAAGCCAGGTGGCTTTGAGTCTGAGGAGGGTGGCTAGGATGGCGTGTTGCTCGTTAGTTGAAGAGGAGCTAAGCAAGATTCCCCACCAGCAGGATTTGAGCACCTGGAGCCAGGCTTTGGACAGGTCTGGTGCACAGAGGACAAAAATCAAGCTCCCTATAAAATATTCCCCTTTTGAGTCCAGAAGACCACTAGAGAATGTTCCTTGTGGCTAGAGCTAACCAGCAGGAGCAAAATAAGTCCAAGATGAAGAAAAGCAGCACAACTGGGTCAAATATATGCAGTTTTAAATATTTGCACTTAAACAGAAAAGCAAATAAAGAAACCTACCAGATTGCCCAAGGAAGGAGGTGTGCGTGCGGCCCCTTCAATGAATCAGGATTGCTTCTACGTACAATTATAACTCCAGGGGCTGTAACAAATGTAACAGAAAGGAAAGCTTTACAGAGCACCATCCTCAATGGTCCTTGGGGGCCCCCAGTTACCGGGGACTGAAGACAAACCTGGCCATGTGCACCCAGCACCTTACTGCCACTCCCACTGCAGGTGCATAAGAAGTTGCTCTTGCCATGGTGGGAGCAGAAAAGAAGATGCTCCTTGCAGCACAGGAGCTGCACACAGGCATGGTTGTATGAGCCTTGGGTCTCTGCCGATCAATCAATCAATCAATCAATCATTGCATTTGGCAAGCGCATTTCTTACCTGTGAGGGTCTCAAGGTGCTGGGGGGTGGGGAATGCTGCTGCTGCTCGAAAAGCCAGGTCTTCAGGAGTCTTCTGAAGGTCAGCAGGTCTTGGGTCTGTCGTAGTTGGATGGGGAGGGTGTTCCAGGTCTTGTCGGCGAGGTGGGAGAACGATCTGCCAACGGAAGTCGCTCTTCGGATGCGGGAGACTGTGGCGAGGGCGAGGTCAGCGGAGTGGAGCTGGCGAGTGGGGGTGTAGAAGCTGAGTCAGCTGTTGAAGTACGCTGGTCCGGTGTTGTGGAGTGCCTTGTGTGCGTGGGTGAGGAGCTTGAAGGTTATCCTCTTGTTGACGGGGAGCCAGTACAGGTCTCTCAGGTGCGGTGTGATGTGGCTGCGGCGAGGGATGTCGAGGATCGGGCATGCAGAGTGCATTCTGGATGCGTTGAAGCTGTTTCAGGAGCTTGGCTGAGGCTCCTGCGGAGAGGCCGTTTCCGTAGTCCAACCTGCTGCTGACGAGGGCCTGGGTGACCGTTCTCATTTCGGTGTGGATCCACTTGTAGATCTTGTGGAGCATGCAAACGGTGTTGAAGCAGGAGGAAGAGACGTCATTGACCTGCTTAGTCATGGAGAGGGTGGAGTCGAGGATTGACCCGAGGTTGCGTGCGTGGTCGGTGGGTGTTGGAGCTGTTCCCAGTGCGGTTGACCACCAGGAGTCGTTCCAGGCCGAAGGGGTGGATCCAAGGATGAGGACCTCCGTCTTGTCCAAGTTCAGCTTCAGTCGGCTGTTCCTCATCCATTCGTTGACGGCCTTCATTCTTTCGTGGAGGCTGGTTTTTGGCAGTGTGGGGGTCCTTGGTGAGGGAGAGGATCAGCTGGGTTTCATCGGCATAGGAGATAATGTTAAGGTCGTGCCATGTAGATGTCGAACAGCATTGGGCTGAGAGATGAGCCCTGGGGTACACCGCAGATGATCTCTGTGACTTTGGAGCGGAAGGGGGGGAAGCAGTCCAGGGCCTTCTCTTGGATCCCGGCATCATGGAGGCATGTTCGTAGTGTGCGGTGGCATCCAGGAGGATGAGGGCCGCGGTTTCTCTGTTGTCTAGCAGGGTCCCAATGAGGGCAGTTTCGGTGCTGTGGTTGATGCGGAACCCGGACTGGGACTGGTCTAGGATGCTGTTCTTCTCGAGGTAGCGGGTCAGTTGTTTGTTGATGGTCTTCTCGATGACCTTTGCCGGGAACGGGAGTAGGGAGATGGGACGGAAGTTCTTGAGGTCCTTAGGGTCTGCCCTTGGTTTCTTGAGTAAGGCGTTGATCTCAGCGTGCTTCCAGCTCTCTGGGAAGGTTACTGTCTTGAAGGAGATGTTGCTGGCTTTCCGGAGATGGGGTGCGATGGTGGTGCTGGCTTTGTTGAAGATGTGGTGAGGGAAAAGGTCTGACGGAGATCCGGAGTGGATGGTGTTCAATATCTTGATGGTGTTGTTGCCGTTAATGTAGGTCCAGGAGAGCAAGTGGTTTGTGCGGACGGTGGTCGTGGGGGTGGAGGTCACAGTGGCTGTTGGGGCGGTCATGGCGTTGAAGCTGTTGTGGATCTCTGCGATCTTGTGTTGGAAGAAGGTGGCCAGCGAGTCGCACAGGTCTTGTGAAGGTGGGATGTCGTTGGAGTTGGAGCTGGGGTTGGAGAGTTCCTTCACGATGTTAAAGAGCTCTTTGCTGTTGTGTGCGTTGTTGTCTAGGCAGTCTTTGAAGGAGGCCCTTTTGGCTGATCTGATGAAGTGATGGTGCCTGTGGGTGGCATTCATGTGGGCTGCGTAGCTGTCTGGTGTTCGTTCACGGAGCCAGTTCTTCTGCAGCTTTCGGCAGGTTTGCTTGGAGGCCTGGAGGTCTTCAGTGAACCAGCTGGCTTTCTTGCTGGTGTGACTGTTGGAGGGTTTCTTGAACGGGGCAAGGGTGTTGGCGCAGTTGTCGATCCACTGTCTGAGGTTGCGGGCGTCGGTGTCGGCGTCGGTGGGGTCGGCAGGTGGGCTCTGGGTGAGGGTGATGGTTAGCTGGTCTTCGGTGACTTTGCTCCAGCAGCGGCGAGGCATCTGTTGGGTGCGGTGGTGGGTTTCTGGAAGGTGAAACGGATGTAGTGATGGTCAGTCCAGTGGAGTTCGGTGGTGTGGTTGAAAGAGAGGTGGGGGCTTGCGGAGAAGATGGGGACTAGCGTGTGGCCGGGTGCGTGGGTGGGTGTTGTGACGAATTGTCTGAGTCCAAGGTTGGCAAGGTTGTCGATCAGGGTGGTGGAGTTGGTGTCATTGTTGTTCTCGAGGTGGGAGTTCAGGTCCCCAAGGAGGATGTAGTCCGTGGAGGCGAGAGTGATGAACTGTGGTCGGGTCCGGAGGATTTGTAGACGAGGGTTCCTCTGAGGGTGGTTTTGGGGTTGGTGTAGATCTGGAAGTGCAGGTGTTCAGCTGTGCTGAGGGTGTCGTCGGTGCTGGTCAAGACTTTGAGGGTGATCCTGTGGACGATGGTGATTCCTCCTCCTACTCCATTGGTGCGGTCCCTGCGGGTGATCTTGTAGCCTTTCAGGATGGCTATGGTGATGTCGGGTGCCGAGGACGGGTTCAGCCAGGTCTCCGTCAGGAAGACGACATCTGGGGAGGTAGAGTCGAGTTGGTCCCGGAGTTCAACTGCGTGTTTGCGGGTGGAGCGGGTGTTGAGAAGGATGCAACTGAGGTAGTTGGGTTCTTTCCTGGTCGGTGGGTTGGCGGGTCAGATGCTGGTGAGGCTGCAGTTTCAGCAGGAGAAGGGTCCTTGGTGCGCTTCGGGGCAGCCAGGAAGTAGGTGCGTGATCGTCCGGCGTTGAATGCGTGGTGGGTGCCGGAGTCGTAGCGAAGACGGGCGTTGTGGCGTTAGCGGTGGCCAGGGGTTCAGGCGCTGGGAGCGGTCCAGGCACGGACGGGCACAGACAAACTTGCCTTAGGTGCGCCTTTGGCGCGACCTCTGCACGCATCCATTGTGCGGGAGCTGGGCGGCCTCCATATAAGGGAAGTAGGGAGGGTGGAGCAGCTGGGAGGTGGGAGTGGAGCGGCGAATGGGTGAGAAGGGGGCAGGACTGCAGGGACACATCGGGGGCAAGAGCGGGAAAAAAACAGGTGGTGGGCGGCAGGGTGGAAACAGAGGGCTAGCAGGGCACAGAAACTAGCAGGAGGGGGAAAAAAAGGAAAAAGGCAAGCTACAACAAGACAAGTACAATCAGAGCAGTGCAGCAGTAATGAAAAAAAAACACACCAGTACAACTGAAGCAGTACAGCAGCATAGGGAGCGACCTGCCTGCGAGCAGGGTCAAAGGTCGCTCATATGGCCGATGACCCCCATTGTACCCCCAAGCCTATGAGTGTCCTGGGTGGAAGCATGGCACCCCACCGTGGGGTACTCCACCACAAACACAAAATACATGGCAAAAGGCCATAAAAACAGAACAGGATAAAGGCTTTTCCTGCTCAATAAGTATGCATAATTACATCAAAGGACTGCCCCATGATGGCCTGCAAGAGGGCTGAGAATGCACATATTTTCTCTGTGATGTCCCAAGGTGAAGCAGGGGCACCACAAAAGCCTTTACTAAGTGTTGTGGGGGGGTTGCAGGGATTCTGACACCATTTTCTGAATCCTACTGAATCCTGCAGCTGCAGTTGATCTTGCACACCCCTAAAGGGCTACCACCCCACCAAGCTTGTCTGGTACCTAGACGTGACTGGTGTGCCCTCATTACCCCCTGCACTAAAGAGGCCTGCCGGGTGAGGTGAGATGGTGAGCTCGCATCTAGACTGTGCATGATAGTGACACTGCAGTGTGCTCTAGTGAGAGGGGCACTCCTGTTCCCTGGATGACTTTTCTGGGCCACTGAGTGACCCCCAATGCTGCCTGGCACCCAGTGGGGTCTTACCAGCAGGTGCAGCAGTGCCTGGATGTTAAAGTCGTCCCCCCGGCCTTTATTACACAACCTAGCCACATTGCATTGCATAGCAGGGCTGTCCATGCTACTTTGGACAGACGTAATCTCCTGGGCCACGTCATACTGTTGGACTGTCCCTTGAAGGTTAGTGTACTGACTGTTTGCCTGATGTGCCCTCTTTGAAACCCCCTTTAGTGCTAGGAGGTGCGTTAAGGCCCAGGAGTGGTCGTGGAGCCCAGTAATTGCGGCAGGTGCATTGGGGCAAGCACATTTCCTGATCCTTAGAGTGGAGGGTGGTGCACCTCCCTCTCTGGTGGTGGCAGGGAACCCGCCTTGACCGGATTCGCCTGCCTGTTTGCCTCATTTCACTGCTGGAGGGGTGGGCTACTTACCTGCCTCATTAGCCCAGAAGAAGTAGACTATTCTTTGGAACTCCACTGGGTCATTTTCATTTTACAAGAGGAGAACTAAGGTGTCTAGTAGGAACCTGTGACAGCAGGTTCTCGTACTGAGCAGGGCCCTTAAACTCTTAAGCACTGCAAGATATAAGCCCCCAAGATACTGCAGGCTAACAAAATGGATAAATGCACCCTTTCTGTGCCACAGGAGGGAGCTACAGGGGTGCCAGCCAACCAAGATCTGTCTGCGGAGCAGGGTGCCCCAACAATGGCAGACATCATGGAGGCAATCACAAGCTCGAAAGTGGATGTGTTAGAGAAAATTGATACTGGGGCCATTAAGCTGGGCCTCCTCCATGCTGACCTTCGGAGCATGTCAGAGATGATAGCTGAAGCCAAGGGACATGCTGCGGAACTCAAACAGGAAAAAGTGACACTGAAGAAAATGGTAGCTTCACGCCAGGCGCTCTCCACCTGCATGGAGGAATGGATTGGAGATACAAAGGGGTGCTTCAGAAAGAAAAACCTCAGATTTGTAGGCTACCCAGAGCAAGCAAAGGGAAAATCTATAGAGCTATCCCTGGAGGAATGCATTATCACCACTCTCAAGCTGCGGAAACTCTCCAAGTACTTCACAATTGAATGTGCCTACTGTGAATTGGCACCTGAGCCTTAGCCAGGAGCCTCTCCCCTTGCCATTATTGCTAGGCCATTCAATTATAGAGACCCTAGTGCAATACTACAACATATACTTGTGCATGCTGCTCCACAACATGAGGGGAGGAACATTATGGTATTCCTGGATTACACCCTCAGGGTACAAAACCGCCGAAAGAACTTCATGCCAACAAAACGTCTGTAGGAACTCAACCTCCGGTACAGCTTGATGTTCCCCATGAAACGCAAGGTACATCATAATGGATAGGCATGTTTTTTGTAACCCCGGAGGAGGCAAATTACTTGATTGACACGCTTGGGGGAGCAAAGCAGAAGGCACCCTCGAGCTGCAAATTGGATGGTAGTGCTAATAGCCACAGGACCACGCGGTGCGTCCAGAATTCTACTGGCTCGGAGGCACAGACTGGGGCTCAGCAGATGGGCCGGATTATGGTTTGCCCAAATGGAATATTGGAGGACTCTAACTGTGTGCCAGAAACCTGTGAATCCTTTCAACTCCACAGCGGGACCGTGACTGCCTAAGTGACATCACTGACTTAGGACTATGAGAGCTGCATGAGTGACTCTGCTGCCCTGGTGGCAGGGACATCATCCTGGACTGTGGGATCCCCCCTTGTAATGGGGTTACTACTGGCACCTGTAATGCATGCTGACTGAACAAAGCTGGGGACTCCAGGAGTCTTCAGATCCGAGGCTGAATGAGGCCATCCTTGTAGTAATGGATTCTGTTACTGTGCACATTGTTACACTGATGGGGAGAGATATTGTTTGAAGCACTTTGTTGTTTAATGGGGGCCTCATTTCTTCTGTGATGGTATTTGACTGGCTGTGATTGCAACCTCTAGATACAATATTGGCCGTCGGGAACTGACCGATGGCTACGGCTCCCTGGGGCAACATGAGTGCCATTGGCCTTGCTGCACTGGCATGATGCTGGGCTCTCAGTGAGAAGCATTTAGTAAAGTTGGGACCTCAGCCTCTGCTGGATGGATAGAGCAGTGGGTTCTGAGTGTTGGCTTGGATGTTATATTCTTCAGCTGTTTGAACACACTGCATTTGGGTGGGGATTTCTTATTTTTCTGTTACTGTTTGCACTGAGGTTGGTGGAACCGCTCTATGCTGCATGGATAGAAAGAGGAAGAAGGGGGTTGCGGATTGAATCACTCAATGTCCTAGGATATATCAGACATGGAAATTCTTACCCTGGAAGGTTAGGTGCCTCGGGCAGCCTGTTAAGAGGAGGAGGGCGTACACAAACCTGAGGAGATATGGCATCTCAGTGGCCTTCCTTCAGAAAACACACATTTTGCGAGATTGGATAGGACAGTTGTTCAGAAGATGGAGAGGACAGATATATGCATCATCCTGTTCTAGTTATGCTCGAGGAGCGTTGATCCAGGCAGCATCTGGGTCAGAGGTAGTTGACCCGTAGGGTAGGTTTGTCATAGTATTCGGTATGTTGGATACCAGGTCGCTTTGCTTGATAAATGTTAAAGCCCCTAATGTGAAGGATGTTGATTTTTATAGTGCATTGATGAGGATTGCTACTGATCATGTTGGTCCTGAGGTGATAGTCGCAGGGGACCTAAACTCTCTTTTGGATGGTGCAATGGATTGTCTCTCCCCCAGAGTAGACCCGAAGCCAGTAACAACTGGGGCGTTTTGAGAGGTCATGTGGGAACTTGGTTTCCATGATGTGTGGATGGAGCATAATCCACAGAGCTGAGCCTACTCCTGTTACACCCCAGGGTCTGGGACACATAGCCGTCTCGATTACTGCTTGATATCTGGTAACCTGGTCCAGGATGCTGTTACTGATTCCTGTCTGCTACACAACATTTTTAATCATTCCCCTCTATTGTTTTCCTAAACAACATGTAGGCGAGGCCCTCTGGTCCCTCTTTGGTGGTTGAGGGTGGAGGCCTTGGCAGATCCTGTCTCTGCCCATGCAGTATCAGAGGTAATACACCATTACTTTGATGAACATCTGGAGAGTGCCAACTCTAGAGTCACAGAGTGGGATGCTATTGATGGAGCAAGGTGGAGAAACAAAATTGTGTATACCGCTCATGAAGTAATTTCCTCATAACTATAACCTTTATTAATTGCGTGATGTGGAAAAACATTAACCAACATAGTATAGAATGCACACACAAATACGCGTGGGAATACTAATCTGCTTGTATGGCGAAAATATAACTAACTAATTAATGTTGTTGTCGTGATGTGAAATAATGCAAAAGCTTCGAAATAATTAAAAGCGTCATAAATGTGCTTTTTGTGCATGTATTTGTGGCAGGAACCGAAGGATAAGTGAGTATAAATCGCATATGTGTTGCTTGTTTGCTAGGTAATAACTAACAGGGAGACCTTAGTATGGGGGGAGGTACACAGAAGGGCTATATTTGGATGTATGACATTACAACGCATGCTTTTACATTGCATGCCTTTACAACGCTGTTTTTACAACGCAAACCTTTACAGCGCATAGCGCTTTGGGGTGCTGGATAGTGAATAGTTTCATTTACTATTCCAACTCCAGTCCCCGTGGACACAAGGGAAGGTGTTGGATAGAAATTTAAACTTATTCCCTATCCTAGAGCGCCCCCCAGCGCAATGCGTTGTAATGGTTTGCGTTGTAAAAGTTGCATCGTAAAGGCACTGCGTGGTAAAAGTTGTGTAGTAAAGGATGTTTCCCGCTATATTTCAATAATTAACATTTATTTGTGTTTGTTTCTATGATAGTTCCCATTCTGGCCTGTGAGGCCTAGTGAAAATATGGCTGCTTTATTAACTGTGAATAGAAGACGAACTGAGCATGCGCAGCCCAAGTCCGAGTTTTGAATGCGAGCAGTTTGTGCATGAACGAAACCAGTTCACGGACAACATGCCCTGGAAGTCCTGATGACTGCCAAAAAGAATGGACGTTTGAGTTACTGAACGTGGGAAAAGGCCATGGAGTTGCTAGTTGAGGATGTGACTAGGCCAAAGACTTTCTTAAACAAAGGACTCTTTAAAATTTAGCTGACACAACGGAAATCGAATATTAGAATGATGAGGTGATGCTCATCCACCCCCAAATTGTCCAATCAGAGCTCGAGTTTATGCTGATAGTTACTTTTGTTGATAGATAAAGTTAGTGAAAAAGGTATAAAAAGTGCTGATTTTGCTTAAGAAAAAACTCTCTTCCAATTTCCTCCTGAGATGCTGTCGGTATGCTGATTTTTCTGAGATGTAATTATGAATGAGAAAAGAGCTTTAGTTGAGGTTATTAGTTAGGGAAGTTAGGAGCAAATGAATTTTGGGAACTATCTGTCTTTTGCTAATACTTGTGTTCTGAAATCTAAATAATAATGTCTATTTTCGAACTTCTGAAATAAAAATTAATATAACTGATTGAGATAACACTTTTACTCTTTTAAAGTCATCTTTGAATAAAAAAAAAGCGAATACACTGTTAGACATTCTAAATTTAGCTTTTAATAAAAATTAGATAAATGGAGAATTAGGCTGGTTTTGTATTTTCCTACGCCAAATTTTTTATTAGCAGATCCGTTGACCATAACGGTGGTGTGTCTAAACAAATGACCTATCGATAGAAACCATGGTAAAACTCTTTAAACTGCAGGTGTAAATAGTATAAATAGTTAGTTTTAATTTTTAGACACTCCGTTATGATACAGCAGCTCTCCTTTGAATCTCACCGATCCATGAAATAAGATGGAAGTGTTTTGTGAGTAGCTCACAGTGTTATGGGCCCCACTGATGAGTAAATGCATGATTTGGTGATTCAGGGAAAGGTGATATGCTTTTAGAAATTATTTACGGAGTAGCGCTGCATCAGTAATTAGCTTGGTAGCAAAGCATTGGTTGCTATAGAATTAGCTAGGATTATGTATAAAGTGATATATAAGGATTTTGATGTACAGAAGTATGACTAACATTTGTTGAGTTCGTAATTACGTTATATGTAGTCCTGAAAAGGCTTCCGAGGATTGTGTGAAGCTACTCACTCTGTCTGCAGGCAGAGGAAGTGTGGCAAGTGAAGTCTCACATTGCATAGTCTGTTTCAAAAAGTAGTATTGTCGTATACTGCGGTGGTATTGTCGTTTATCACAAGTGGTGTTGTCGCACATCACAAGTTTAGGAACTTTCCGTGTGAAAGGATAAATGCATAGCGAGGGCAGTCTATAAAATCTTAGCCTTCAAGTACAGGGATCATTGCTTGTCCTGATTTAAAATTTACTGCTGGGAGAGTAATAGAGCTTAACCCGAGCTTGAGAGAAGGGTAAAGTAGAGGAAGTGGTGCTACTTTATCGCCGAATGTAAAATTCTGTGGTAGAGAAGAGGTAAGCGCTGTCTACTGGAAATACAGAATACTTGTGTGATTGAGAAAATTCTATCGCTTTGTTTAGCGAAATAGAAGAATGGAGTTGTTTTGTGTAAGTTTCTAACCGATTCAGTTGAATATCTTGTAAATACGGCTTCTCGAAAAACCTTGTAAAGGAGGGGTCAGTCAGCGCTGCAGAAGCGGGAGCGCTGGTGACGTCAAAAGTGTAGCGCAGGGATTGGTCCTCGTGACCAAGACAGAGTAAGGGCTGATTGGTGCATCACGAAAAGCAGCGAAACTATTGGTTAAGCACTAAAGAGACGTATCTTGTTCTAATTGGTATGCTAGTGTAAACCGCGCTGTGATAGGTTGGTGTTACGGAACAGCAATAGGAAAGTACGCGATCTTTTGAAAGGCAGGGAATTTACAGAAAAATTGATTACTATTACGAAGAGGAAAAGAAGAAACCTTCATGGTTTAAAAAGTTGAAAAATGTGTTTGTAAAAGACAAGGCACTAGTAACAAGAGAGGGAAAATTACTTCCTCCGCCAAAAACGCCTGCTTCCTATATGTTGTCAAAATATGGATATCATACATGTGTTTGGTTAGAGAATTGGGCAAGGTATACCAGAAATGATGGTGCGTTAGCTTCCCAGAAGTAGGATCTTTTAATTTGACAGTTTTGCAAAACTTGAGAGACAGGATGATGAAGCTTGAGCCAAGACCTAGACCGACTCAGTTTAAAGCTTTAGTTGAATGGGAAGATGAGATGCACAAAATGGAATGAGAAAGGTCGGAAAGACATATCAGACCAAGAGGTTGATTGCGTGGATTCATGGAGAGTAGAATGCGCAGATGGAGAAACGCTGACATGTGTGTTGGAATGTATCCAGGCAGATTAGTGGATGAATATGAAGGTCGGAAATGTACAGAAAAGAGAAAAAATGTGGAAACATGGAAAGAAGGTTATGGTGATAGTAATTTAGAGGATGCTGTACTGGAAGAAATATTAAATAGGAGACCGCCACCATATCAACCAGGTTCTTTATGAACTACACCTAATGCTCCGACAGTAGAAGAGAGAATTAATGAAACCCCAAGGCAATTTTCAAATTTTAGAGATATACCAGAAAGAGTAGAAGTGAGATATAATCCAAATGCCTCAATAACAGAAACAAGATTTACCGGTACGCCTAAGCAAAATAATGAAAGAGAAAGCGTAAATAGAGTAGAAAAGCGAGCTGAAGAACAAACAAGTACTGCCGAATATATACGATCTACAAATGAATTGACAGAAATGATACAAGAGCTTACGAAAAACATAGAAGCAGTAACAGTCCCAGTAACAATAGGACCTGTAATTCCAGTGTTTGAAAACCAAAGAATAAAAGAGCCAAGTCTGATAATCCCTTTACAACAGAGTTTGCAAAAAGTAAAAGAAAATGTTTATCCAGATGTGTCATAAATTAGATGAGGAAATAATGTAAATCCGCATGACTTAACTTTCAATCAGAGTCCAGAAGAAACAGATTGGGTCAAAATAGACAGAACTACACATGAACCGAAAGAATCTGTACATGCATTTTATGAAAGATTGTTGTTGGTATTTAAACAATACAGTGGATATGAGGAGTTGAGCGAAAAGGACATGAGTCATTTTATATATCGATTTGTGTATGGATTAAGACCAGTGATTGGAGATATGATTAGGCATAGTATGATAGGATGGCAATCGAGTACTGTAGATGATGTCTTAAGGAAAGCCAAATATTGTAATGAAGAAATTGATGCCAAACAAAAGAAATTAAAAGAAAAAGCTATATGGGCACAAGTGAAGGTAGCAGAACACCAAGTGGCACAATTGGAAAACAAAAATAGTCCTAAAGTTAGGAGTCCTAACTTTACTACTCCTAAACTGAGAAAAATCCTAACTTTAAGACTTACGGTATTCACAAAAGGCATTTAGGAGTCCTAAAGTTAGGAGTCCTAACTTCTGTGAATACCGAAATGAGTAAGTGCCTTCTGTGAATACCAAAATGGTAGTAAGTTTAGGAGTTTGTCTTAAGTTAGTTCTGTGAATCGGGCCCTATTGCCGGGGACGGTAGATTAATCTCCTCTATATATAGGGCGCTTTGTGAGGCTGTCCCACTGTGCACACTGCCGGTGCAGGGCAGACAGCAGGAGGCGCTGGGGGATTCGATTCCAGACAAGGAGGGTGAGAGAATACATTCAGAGGTACAGACAGCTACTACCACTTCAAGATTTAAGTTAATCCACTATAATGTTATCTCCCAAGTATCTCTTACTCCTGCCACACTGCACACTATTTACCCAGGAAGGCCATCTACCTGTCCCCGGTGTTTGGTTTAGAGAGCAGAACGTTCTGCACATGCTGTGGGGATGCCCTGAGCTTGAAATGTATTGGTGGACCATAGTTGACCGGTTGATCACAGCCATGGAGTAGGGGGCCCCCTTGGGAACTAAAAAAAATGACTGTTGCGGCTGATCTCGACACATAAAAAGAAGGACCTAAGTAGAGGGCTTCTTTTGTTGGGGTTAATCATGGCCCTTGCCAAATTCAGAGTGGCTATTTATTGGCTGTCCCTTACCCCTCTGGAAGCATGAGAATGGGTTAGAAAAATGACTCAGTGGCTGAAGAGAACCCTATGCATAAATGCTGGAGGGAGAACACATTAGCTGATGACTTGCAGGCTTAGGCTGCGATGCTTGAAAACCTAGTGAGCCCCCTGATGCTAGACCCCCTTAGGCATGCTGTCTTGTTAGGTCAGGTGTGACTTTGACCAATGATTCTAAAAGAGGGGAGGAGGAAATGGAGTTTCTTTTTTTTATTGGATGCCATTGCACGTGTTCCTCATGAGCCTACATGAATGTGATACCTGAGTTGGGCTGGATAACAGGGGTGTAATGATTCTTTCTTGTGCTGCCAAGAAAACAACCTACTAGACTCTTTGTCTTTTTCACACTCATATTTGCAGGTTACCAGACTGAGCTATTACCTGATTAGGACTTGACCGACTGGTGCTCCTCAACCTTTGGAAGCCCTGCTCAAATATTGGCAGTCTTTGGCTAGCAAGCATAGGTGAAATCTGGGTCTTTAAAGTTTAAAGATTGTGAAATGTCTGCTCAGGTTGAAACCTTCATTGCTGTTCTGCTACTTTCCTTACAAGGAGTATTTGTACAGCAGTAAGCAGCCCCTTCCTTTAAAATTTGGTTGCATAGCTACTAGTCATGTCACCAGCTTCCATTCTTGCCCGTCTGGCATCCTTTTACTCAGTTGACACCATCTCTACCTTGACCAGGTTGCTGTGAGGATTGCATGACTTTTCTGAATATTTTTGGGTGAGGAAGCACACTGCAACCCCAACCCTGCATCCTCTCTGGCTATGTGGTGCCGTGTAGCTGCCTATATGTTTTAGTCCCTCTACCGCCAAACTGTACTACCTAAATGCAGACTATCTAGGCAGAAACCTCCTTCTTTCATTCGTCTTGTTCTGTCTCCCTTTGCATGTTATTTTTCATGCTTCCTCCTCCATTACACTCCCAGGAGCTGCGCCCCAAGATAAAATGCACATAACACCAAAAGCTTCCCACATAGCATCACAATGAATATGCCTCTTAACTCCGCATACCATTATCCCGCATGCTGTCACAACGTGGTCGTAACAACGACCGCGTTGTGACAACACATACCATTATTCCGCAAGTCGTTACAGCGCTGGATGTTGGAATAGTAAAATTTACTATTCCAACTACAGTCTGTGTGGACATAAGGGAAGGTGTTGGATTTTAAATCCAACACCTTCTCCCCCCCCCTCCGCAAGTTGTTGTAACGACTTGCGGAGTAATGGTATGCGTTGTCACAACGCGGTCATTATAACAACCGCGTTGTGACAGCATGCGGGGTCACGAATGCGGGGTGAAAGTGCTTTACCCATCACAATATCTGCCAGCCATGCACTCTTCCATGGTGTAGCAAGCTGCCAATCCCTTACTGTGCTTTGGTGCCCCCCACAGAGGGGTATGAAGATCTATGTAACTGCTAAAATATAATACCTGGGGCGTTTGCTGATTTCTGCGATTGAGCAGCAGAAAATACTTCCGCCCACCAAGCAAAGCGTAGCTCCTGCCCATCCAACAAACAATGCGGTTCCTAACTCATACCTGCAAAAAAATGAACACACCTGTTAGAACAGTATCTGTGAAAACAGATTTTTGCACATTGTCTCCTGCACAAATTACCATAAATGCACAAAGCAATACATGTGGAACATGACCACTTTTCATCAGGAATAAAATCACCAAATGCATTCAACAAAGCAACCACAGCTCCAGATTGCCACCTTGCCAAAAATCTCACCATATAAGAAAATAAACATAGGTGGCACACTCTTCTCTGTTCAAGCAGCCAAACTATGGAACGTAATACCTCCAAGCATAAGATCCCCAGATAACTATGTTATCTACAGATGACTACTCAAGAGTTGGCTGTTTCCTACATAACCACCATACTCAAGCACAGATGTACAGCATAGTCCTGGGAATAAACATTTAATTTGATTATAAGTATGTATCTAGATATGTGTATTTATTTGCATAAAAATGTATAATAATTATATTTTAAATGTATAGATATTCTTTAGGTCTGCTTAACAAATGTGCATATTACTGATGATTAAATAAATGTAGATTATTGTATGCTTAACATGTATATAGGTCACTGCATAGTTTCATATAAATTACTTGATTCAATACTTATTGTTCTCCATTTATTTATCCGTCATAGTATGTAAATATTATCATAACAATTTTATCTACTTTGTGTCACTATTAAAATATTGAAATACAAAATTCACAAATATATTAGCTTAAAGTACAGCAACACTTGAAAGTCTGAGTTTATTTAATTCTTGATATATTACCTTCCTTATACATGTACACCCTCTATGCACCTACGTATCTATATATTTATTACTTTAATCCTGCTATAAAAAAACTTTAAGTCTCTCCTATGCTTCACCGTATACCTCTCTCAATATATCCTCTACCTCCACCCTCTGACTCATCCCAAACCTCATTCTGCTCATATTATCTCCAAAATAACCCTTTCTAGACTCTTTCTTGCTCTGTCCCTTCTTGGATCACCACAACTCTCATTTTACTACTATGGTCTCCCAAAGAACCCTCTATAAATTCTTTCCTTGGGTATCCCTCCTTAGACTCACCCCAAAACTCATTTTACTACAATGATCTCTGTAATCCATTTCTACAGACTCTTCCCTCCTCCATCTCTCCTTTATCCATCCCAAAACTTATCTTGCTACTATGATCTCCCAATAAATACTTTCTAGACTCTTCCCTCTTCTATCCCTCCATTACCCATTTCAATCCAACTAACTGACTCACATGAGCTCACATGGATTCATAATTCCCTGTACTAATTCACCACTAATCCTTTTTGGGTTCAGGAGTAGTGTGCTACTCACCAAAAAGCGCCTGTTTCGGGGTAGTAAGAGCTATATAAATACAATTACAATTACATTTTCATGTTCAGCGCTCTGGATGCCTTTGAAAATCCTTATATAAAGTTGCTTTTTCCAATAGTGTCTTGCTTGCAGCAACCACAGCAATGTCCTGAATTGTTATCAATGCATTCCTGTAGGAAGCTGGCTCTGTATATACTATACCAAAGTAATGTATAGTGTGCACAGAGTCCAGTGGATCTCCAGAGGTATAGCAGAGGCTAAATTAGAAAATCACTAACAGCTCTCCTTGTGGTAGTGTGGTTGAGCAGTTAGGCTTATCTGGAGGGTGTGTTAAGCATTTATTGTACTCACTCAATCACAGACTGATTACACACACTCAGAGACAGAAACCAGACCAATTAGGTAGGTATAAAAAAGGTATACTTATGTTTTATGTCTAGAACCAAGCAAAACTTGGCACAGGTAGGTAAAATGTACTTTCAATTGCACAACCTGACAGGGAAATGCAGTTGTGAATGGAATTGTAAATGCATTAAGGTTGTATTAGCTTTTAAAACAGTTTAGAATACATAGAAGTTACTTTGATTACTTTTGTTTTACTTTTGGATTACATCAACTACTTGGGGTGATATGCATGGATATCACACCGTGGATCCTACAATACAAAGGTAAGTAAGACACTTTTTAATTTAAAGCACAGTTATTCTTTTTTCATACAAAAACAGTTCAACAGAACATTTTAGGAACGAAACTCATAAAATTGGTTTCTATGAGAAAAGGATGATTATCGGTTTGCCGTAAGTAAACAACATGCACAAATAGTTTTTGGCCGTTAGAATCAAGTTTCCCCAAGGTTCAGTTAGGCAATCAAATTGTACGACCAGAGGCACTGAGACGGCCGGGTGCAGAGTGCATGGGCCCTATGTTAGCCAATGGGGCTAAGGGGGCTTTCGGTCAGGGGCTACTTACAAGCAGGCCACGTGGGTGGGGGAATAAAGTTCCTGGGAATAAGATCAGCACTGCAGGGGCCAACAATAAGCATAGGAGCTGCACCACCAGTGGCACAGAGGCCGCCAGATGCAGACTGCCAAGACGACGTCGGGATCCCTGTGGTATGCAATGGTGATCTTGGGTTTGAAGGAAAGGCTGCAGGCTCAGGCAAAGACGTTTAATGAAGGTCCCCACAGGCAAGAGAGGTGAGTATTATGCCACCCTCCAGTAGGAGGGGGACATGACTCTCTCTTTAATTGGGTGGGTCCCCTCATCTTCAATATGGAGGGAATAGAGATATGTGCTTCACCTCGCCTTCCCCACCTGAGGGGTGGGGTTGGCAGAGGTGTAGGCTGGCAAAGGTGGGCACACCTCTCCTAATAACTTGATTTTACTGCCTATTCACCCACCCAAAGTGGGGGTCAGTACCGGTGGGTGCCAGTTGCTGGGGGCAGCAAAGGGCAGGGACAGCTTACACAGGCAGCAGGGCTTTGAAGCTTCATCTTCATGGACCCAGCCCATCCTGGGTGTGGAGGATGTGCTTTGTGTCTGGACCCAAAGAGCGGAGGCCCTCTACCTAGAGGTCCAGAAACCTGTCTGATGGTGGCAAATGGTGGGCAGCCATTCAGGAACCACACAAGGCCTGGCCGTTTTTCAGGGGGCATCTCTAAGATGCCCTCTGAGTGCATTTTACATTAAATCCCACACCGGCATCAGTGAGGGTTTAATATGCCAAGAAGTTTTCTATCAAACTTCCCAGATTTCAGTAAAGCCATTATGGAGCTATGGAGTTCGTAATGACCAACTCCCAGACCATATACTCTTTATGGCTTTACTACACTTACAGGGCCTTATTTGTGAAGGCCTACAACACTTTTACGCTGCAGTTGCCAAATTCATAAGTTGACGCATCTAGGCAGATGTGCCACCTTGTAAAGCCCTGCTCCACATTATACCTGAGTCAGGTATAATGTATGCAGAGTGGCCATTCCCCCCCCATCAAAGCCACATAGAAGTGGCGCATTGAAATCTATAAGATTTCAGTGCAACACTTCTAGTACGCCATTGCATCAAAACCTTACGCCTGCCTCATGTCATGCATAAGGGTGGTGCAGTGCATTGAAGAGAGACCTCCCCCACACATTGCTTGGGTTGAGTCATGCTTGTGACACAACTCCAGCAATGTGTGACATTTGCACCAACGGATACGTCAGGAGTCTTTCCTTGAAACATGGAGCCCCGTACAATAAATATGGTGCATCCAGCATGTCGCAAGGAGGGCACAGTGAAAAATGTTGCATCCCTATTTTGTCACAGCGATGCAACAGTTTTCATAAATGATGTCCACAATGTCTAAGAATGGACTTAGCGCTATATAAAACCATTAAATAACATAACATAACTTAGACACTGTAGGGGTACAGCACTCTTGCAAATGTACCCCCACCTGTGGGGTAGTGCACCCTACTAGAAGGGCAACTTACCTGTGCACCAGGCAGTGGGTTGGATGCATGGCACGCAGAGATGTGTGCCATGTGGACTCTTCACTTTTCTCTGCACCAAAACATGCAGACTGCAATAGCAGTGTGTGGGTGTTAAGGTGCAGAGTTTTTAAGGGTGCTACAATAGGGGCTGGCACCCTTAGAGACCTTCCCTGGTCACAGTGCCCATGGTATCTTTCACAGCAGGGCTTACCTGTGGCCAGAGATGTGCCAACTGTGGGTACAAAGGAACAGTTTTGGGGAAAGAACATAGGCTCTGGGAACCTGATTGGCAGGGACCCAGTGCACATCTAGTTGACATGTATCAAGTATCAGGCAAAAAGTGGGGGGTAACCATGCCAAAAGGGGTGCTTTCCTACAATGCCTTTAGAACATTTGACAAAAACTATTAATGACGTTATGCTTCTTGTGTCTAGAAATATTTGTGACAAGTCAATGATATCTTTTTGTTGTGCTGTACTTTTGCAGTCTTCTACTCTCAATAAATTGCATATATACCGTTTCTGACTGCTAGTTGTGATCAAAAAGAATATCTTTTTAAGTTTTCATGTTTTTCGAAGTGTGCCAAGGATGCAAGTCTAGTTTAAAAATATATATATATATTTCTCCTATTTGACGGGGTTTATTACAATACTATGTCAAAATACGTGCCTTTCATTCCTGTTGTTACTGTATAGAGATTTGGGAATCACCTCCTAATCTAATGATCTCTCTTCAGACTGTGTCCTTCTTTTCCCTAGGAGTGAGTCAGGATAAGCGATGCCAACGCAGGGCTTCATTCGTACCCATTGTTGCAGGTGGTGAGCACTGGCACTCATTTTTGGTAATGACGACTTATTTTGTAGACCTTGACTTCTAGTAAGGTAAAAAAAAATGTAAGAAGAAGCAGGAAGCAGAAGACAGAGAAAGAGTGACAAAGGGAGAAAGCAGAGATGAAAAATAATCAGGAAGATTGACAAAAAGAGACAGCGAGTGAATGGTGGTTGAAGAAATATTTGAGGTGAACTCAGAACTTGGCAGCTTTGGTTGTTGGCAACCCACACATTTGTCAGCACTGGCAGTGGGCTCTTAAGAAATACTTTGGGCACATTCTTAATTGCTGGAGTGAAGGTAGTTAGTTGTCTGTTACTCAACATATTTGTAGTTAAAATGCTTGTCAATACCAGTGTACCCATATAAAAACAAAACAAAAGGACCTACCAGTAAATTTCCCCAAAATGTATCTTAGACTGGCTGCATCAAAGATATACGATATATAAGGTCTTTGATTAGGTGTGGTCCTTGGCAAGGTTGGCCACCCCCATGTTCTGCAAACTCTGGAACTGGAAGTATTTACCAATACCATTATCTCGAGGTGAGATATTTAATATGTGTGGTTAATATTTCCTATTCCAATTTCCAAGCTTTTAACTTGCAAATGGCGCATAACACATAGAATTGGTATTTAACACACAGAAATCTGCATGATTTGCCTTTTTTACGGTCCTTTTCCCCCGAAGCATTTCGGCAGGTTTGACTTGCCAGAACCTATTGGGAGAAAACTATAAGGGTGCAACAATTTACACACATTGGGGCATATTTACACGAGTTTATCGCCACAGGAACATTTTATGCTGTTCCTGTGGTGATAATCCCTTTGCCTTATTTACAAGGGAGCGTTAAGCCCCTTAATATGGCTTAACGCCGCCTTGTGAATAAGGTTCCCTTTCACGCAGCACTTTGTTTGAAAGGGGCGCGCAATGGATGTTGTGGTGGGCGTTCCGCCGCAACACCCATTGCTTTTTGAAGCTGCCCCCTATTTAAAAGGGTGGGGTAAATATGGGGTAGTGCCAAAATTAAGACAAAAAAAAACCTGGTCTTAACATGGCAAAACGAGGAGAAATTATACATTTTTTCTCATTTTTGCTATTTCTATGTGTGCTGTATTGTGCAGCACACACAGAAACAGCAAATCGCCATGAATTAATGTTTATGTGAAGGAATGTGCCCCTTCCTACACATAAACAATCATTTAAAAAATTATGATTTGCAACTTCTATGTATGTGGCACAATGCATCACACAGAGGAGTTACAAATCACCATTAGTTATTGTGTATGTGCAGGAAGGGGCACCTTCCTGGACCTAAACAATCATTCACTCAACGCAGGCACTCTTGCACTATAGTGCAAGGGTGCCTGCGTTGGTGCTAGGCAGCTAAAATTTACCGCCAGTGCTAAGGATAACGCGGGTGTGCGCCGTATCAATGTAAATACGGTGCAACCCTGCGTTTTCATAATGGCGAAGCACGGCGCAAGCAATTTTGGTCTAACACCGCGCTCTGCCATTCTCTGTAAATATGCCCCATTATTACACAACTCATACTTCCTATCAGTGTGCTATCTCTTGTTAGCATAGGGATCGGAATCTAAGTCAGCAATTGCAATGAAATTTTATATAGAAATTCTGTTTTATCAACAAGCAGGATACTCAACAACAGCTAATGTTAGTAAATGAAAACGTCTTTTAAAATGCAGCACCTAAACCGAATCTCGATTAGGTAAATTAGAGCCCAGTGTAAATAATGTTTTATTGTCACAAAACCTTCCTTTCCCACAATCACAGACTTCGAGACTTCGAAACAGCAGAACACAGTCACAATGTACCGAAGGCACTTTGCCAGTTGGAAAAGATTTTTTTCCAACTTGCAAAGTACAGTTTTCGATCCCTTGTGAATCGAAAGGATGAGGGAACAGTGAGATAGGGACACCACCCACTCCACTCCTCCGTATGGAGTGGCAATGGAATGTATCAGTGCTCTGCAACCACATTTCTGAGCCTAGACCATTAATACTATTAATAATTCTGTGAATTCTACTGAACGTTCATTTTACGTTGCACTGGAGTAGTGCACCCTTCACACTGCAAACTATAGGTAAAGCTTCAAAGCAGTGTGCAAAAGCACTAACACTTTGTGACCCAACCGATCATACATCTGTCCATAGTCCACACATTTGTGCAGCCGTGGTCCATGCAGGTAACAGCGGTGGGCGGTGGGGCCGGGTGGGGGGAGTTCGAGGGATGATGCAGAGGGAAAATTAAATAAATAATTAATTTTCCCTCTGCATCGTCCTTTGAAATCCCCCCTTTCATGGCCTCACCGCTGTTCCCTGCACGGGCCGCGGCTGCATTTGTGTGTGCAAAATTACTGAACATTTCCGTGAGTGCGTAAATAGATGTGAAATCGAGTAGTCGTGTTAATTGGCGACAATCTCTGCTTCCAATTAGTACTCTTGGAATTCTTTGTGGATTCTGGAAAAAAAACGGAAATGTACCCCTAAACATGGGCCTACACTTTCACGGGCAAATTTCAGATGTTTCCTAAAGAGTTCTGAGAATCAGACCTTTTTACATGGCCCTTTGAAAAAATCGAAATAGGACTTCTCAATGAGGAGGAAAACCCTAATTAGCGAAGTGGATAGGTTTGCCTGCATAAGCACATGCGATTCTTAGGCACCAGGAATTTGAATTTGACATTCAGTGAGAAATGTGACTTTTCTATGACAAGATTGACATGTTTCAATATGAGGTGGCAAATGTTCCTCATTAATGAGGCTGTAGTATTGTGGTTTACAAAATTCACCCCACAAACCGAATCATCTCTTTCTATTTAATAAAGGGGCGTTGTTAAAAATGTCAAAAGCATTAATGTGTTAATGCAAATTGATATATTTCACATGCCTCCTAGCAATGGCTATTGGCCTGTTTGTATAAACTCACATTGTCAGAACATAAAGAACCTGAAGATTTTCCTAGAAACACAGAGGTAAGTCAAGTAGCGAGTCCAGGATTTGAATTAAATTATCAAGATTCTAAGGCCAGCAGCCTAGTGACTGTACTAAATCATAATTTCATTATCCTCAGCAGAATAAAAAGGTGCATCAACCCTGAGAGGGTTCAATCCTAATAAACAGCAATCAACTCCAAAAAACGCTGAGTCAATTACCAAAGGGATTTTTGACATAAACAACTCTTTACGACCAAAAGTGGCCAGATTTACATCTGTTAAGAAAACTGATGGATATTAATATACTCTTCTGTCATTGTACGCCACAGCTGAGTACAATTATGCAAGAGTATCTCCCAACAAAAAGGGTGATTTGAGCATTAAACAACGTATTTTTTCTTATATCATGGTGATGCTTTTGTTGGTTATTAAAGTTCCTTTGCATAACCCTTATTTCTTTCATATTATCCATATGTACTATTTACGAAGACTTATTGTGTCTAGACCAAAAGATATATTATTCTTCTTGACTTTCCATCACTTGTATCACTTTTTATTGTATTTAACTATTTATATGCTTCTTAAAAACTAATAAACTTATTGAACAAAAAAAACAACAACGTAGTTAGCCTTGTGAGTTTATGAATGGTCACAAACGTCAATTTGTGAGCATTCACAGGCTCCTCTATGGCCATTTCCCACCCTGGAATGGTCTGATGTTTGTGATTCCAAAGGCCTAAAGTAAATCCCTTTTTAAAGAGGAAAGGGAAACAGAACATCTACAAACTTCACATTAACAATACCTATAGAGAATCCCTCCAAACCTCACTGCACTGGGCGCAATGAGTGGAAGTGCTTGCCACACCTAGACTCCACTAGGGGTGGGGAAAAAAGAATCATTTTTTATATGTAACCCTCAAACTATATTAGTGTCATGCTTCATCATCGGGTTCATTCTGACTCCTAAATCTTAGGGTACAGGGATGTGTGCCTTGTCAGTTCTTCACTTTTCTCTACACCAACACACGCAGCCTGCAATGGCAGTGCGTGGGTGTTAAGGTATAGGGCCTCTAAAGGTTGCACAATGGGTGCTGCAGCCCTTAGTGGCCTTTCCCGCTCACAGTGCCCTTGGCACCCAGGGTACCTTTTACAAGGGGTTTACCTGTGGCCAGAGATGTGCCAATTGTGGGTGCAAAGGCACAGTATTGGGAAAGAACACAGCCCCTGGGAACATGATTGGCTGGGACCCAGGGCCCATCAAGTCAGGTTGCTCCAGATGTTTGGAAAAAAGTGAGGGTGAACCATGCATACAGAGGCACTTTCCTCAGTGACAGCTGGCATCTACTGAGGGAGGGGGGATGAGAAAAGAAGATGAAAAACACCGAATAGTGACGTCCTTCTCTCACTCCGACCGCTTCCGTATGGACTGCAGTGCAGGCCCAGCAAACTCCTTCAACCAATTCTGAACTGCTCATGTGCTGTTAACCAGCATGTGAGCAGTGTCCTGATTCATGGGAGCGGCCTCTATCAGTGCTCCCGAGGAATCTGAATGCCTGCACTTTCTTTCAACCTGGCTGTCATAAGACAGCTAGGTTGAGAGGTTTAAAGTGCGCATGTGTGACTGGCTGTCGCAAGACGGCCGGCCAAAGGGACATTTGCCCTTTAAACAGTGCAAAAGCAGCCCTTTGCCCACCACTCCTCTCTGCTGTCACTCAGCAGGCCCCACCCCATTCTAACGCTATGTTCAGGACAAGGGGTTGAAAAATAAATGGTAATAAACTGCCATTTTATTTTTCATCTCTGGGGTTTTGGGAGGCACTTAAGTGGGGCGCGCTTCTCTGCTCCAATGGAGGAGCCGCTCCTGACTTTCCTACAAGGACGTATCACCCTTCTCCTTTCTTAGCTAACAATTGATCTCTCTACCCTCCAGGACTGGTCTTCACACTCCAAGCTCTTTGTTTCCAAGCATCTCCAAACTTCTTCAGAGTGTAGGGTAAGGAGATTTTCCACTTCGTGAAATGTGTATCCCTTGGAGAAAAAGTGAAGACAAATGTCACCTTCCACATAGGCACTGATGTCTCACATTGCTCATTTGCAATATGCACACAATTTTGCCTTGTGCAACTACCAATCTTTAAAAATATCCTAGGACTTTCCTGGTGCCTGGAAAGCTGAGATGGGCACAGCTTTCCAAACATACTACTGGGAATATCTCTAAATTCTCAAATGTCATACATCTACTGGCATATGTAGGAATAAATGTACATGTGTAGGCATGACTTTTTTCCTGACTCAGTCCCATCACCTCAAAGATTTCTCTTAAAGGATACACTTGTCATTTTTCGCAGACTCTATAGGTTGGTTGTGTCTCTTGGTGCAGAGTGCTGTCTCTGCGTCGTAGGTCTCCCTAGGGTGGAAGTCCTACCGGTGTGTTGGGGCTTGTGGGCTTCTCTATCTCAAAGCACATATGTTGACTGAGTCATCTGCTTAGCCACTTATTTCCATATGGTGGAATCTGTGTGTGGGATTTGGTCTTGCAGTGATCATGAAAAACCTGCACAGGTGTATTTAAGGGGTCTTTTAATTGGGCACTGCAGATTTCCCAGTTTGAGAGCAGTGGTTTGGGCCTTGAGACCGTACCTAACATCCATCTAAACAATTGTCTTCAATTGTGTTCATTAGTTTGAGTGTACAAGTGATTATGAAACACAAGTTGTTAGTAACAGGTTCGGTCACTTGATAGAACAACCTTAACTGAAAATTAAGATAAGGGGTCAAACTCATTAAATACTGAAGTTTAATATATATGACTAAGGTGTCGCAAATGGGGAACATCCTTTACAACGCAACTTTTACCACGCAGTGCCTTTACGATGCAACTTTTACAACGCAAACCATTACAACGCATTGCGCTGGGGGGCGCTCTAGGATAGGGAATAGATTTAATTTACTATCCAACACCTTCCCTACTATCCACGGGGACTGGAGTTGGAATAGTAAATTAAACTATTCACTATCCAGCACCCCTTAGCGATATGCGTTGTAACAGCATGCGTTGTAAAAACTGCGATGTAAAGGCATGCGTGGTAAAAGCATGCTTTGTAATGTCATACATCCGACGCAAATGACCCCAGGACATTTTGTTTGTAAGCAATAAGTTATTACCTCACATTAAAATAGACAATTTGTTACACATCCTTACTATTCCTTAGCATACATTTTTGCATATTTCAAAAGAGAAGAAAGGGTTGAGTGTAGGACATATTAAGTGAATCTCCTGACCTCATATTGTATCATTCTCCTATGATTTCCAAGCCTTTAAGATGTATCACCTTACTTCAGAGCCCTTGGTCTAAAGACAGAGCCTGGCGCTTGCATTTCGAAGACAGCATCAAGAGACGATTTTGCCTATAATGTGTGATGGTTTCCTTTTTCACACTCAGTGACGTAAAACATATGTGGACAGCTTGTGAATGCTATAATATTAGAAAATATCCCATGTATGTTAGCAAGTAAACTATGAGAATTATTATGAATATAATCTTTGCCTACTGATACAGTGACGTACGTGTAGAAACAAATACATCATATCGATATCACCATGTCGGCTACACCAAACAAGTTTGTTGTTTGGCGCCCAGGAGACAAATTCACACTTTTGATCTCTGCTACCACTGCAGACCAAAAGCCTGTTAATTTGAAGAAGTATCTCACTTTAACAACCACTTTATTTCGTTTTATAATTTTGCTTTGATCTTAAATTAAAAGAGAGGCAAGATAATAAAACTTACTTTGCTGCAATAAAACTTGGATCAAAATATTCAGATGTAGTCTTGTGCGCATATAGAGAACACGCGCTCAGAGAGGACAGTCCTGTAAAACATGCAATGAACAGTCAGTAACGTGTATGAGCACAGATGTTACGCATCTGCATGTTAATATATTGTGCATCGAGTAGATTTGGGCAGTTGCAGCCTTCAAAGTGTGGACTGATGACAACGAGTGTGCTTTATCCTGAATATTTTAAGACTTGGCCCTATTGAAACGTGTAACAAGCAATTGAGATGCCATTCGATATTTTTTCCAAAATCTCAAAATTTCTTCTTATTTCGTCTTAACCAGAGACATACCATGCATAGGAATTAAAAAGTTAAAAAAACAGTGGCGCAAACAGATTTAAAATAGATTGTTCTTTAAAATTGTGGAGATGTAGTTAATATGACCTTTTGCTGCACTAGGCGAATTTGTGCTGTATTTTTTTTTTAAATACATTTTTTTTGGTTTTCCTGAAGGAATTTAGGCCATAGCCCTACAAGTACCTGTAAGAAATAAAATAAATCAGGAGTACCAAAGTCTTTAAACAATTGCAATACCCGCGGAACATGCAGGTTACACAACATGAACATAATGCAGACTGTACTAGATCCCAGTAATTGTACAAAGGTTACATTCATAGAATGACAGGCTGTTACATAGTATAGAATGATTTGGTCAGTGGATATTTGAATGGGTAGTGATTCCTGTCAGGTATCCGACGTTTGGAGAAGGGGAAGATCTATCCCACAATATGTCGCCCAGCTGGTCCATATTTTCCTATGTTTTTGGGGCAACCACAGGCCAGAAACACGCAATCTCCGCACCCATACATCTGTCTAGCTCGGCCTTCATTTGCCTATAGTCAGGGTAGAAGTCCCCTTCTACAGTTGGGCATTATCGCGTTTGGAAATAGTAAGTGCCAAGAAGAGCAGATGTTGTTTGTACTTATTTTCCCCTATCTCGTTGGTACTGTGCAGGAGGAAGAGTCGTGGGTCAAGTGTGAGCTTCCATGGTAATACATTGCTAAGGCAAGACGATACCTTGCGTAAAGGGCTGCAACGCAGTGCAGCTCCAGACTGTACGTAAAAATGTCCCTTCCTCCCTCTCACATCTTAAGCATATAGGGGGCTGAATAACTCCAATCTTCCAGAGTCTGGCTCATGTGTAGTATGCGTGGTGTATGTACTTGAATTGTATAAGGCGGTATCGTGTGGAAACAGCAGTGCCCTGAGGGCTGGCAATGGCCTCAGCCCAGTCATCATCCGTCAAGTCAGGGATTTCTTCTTGCCATGCTCTTCTAGTCTTGTCAAGTGTCGTTTGTTTATGACCGTCAGTGTTTGATATGTTTGCCAGATTTTATGTAACCCCAGATCCCTCATCAGTAGGCGGCCCTCAAGAGGATGAAATTCCAGTAGAGTTTCTAAATCATGAATCAGGGGGCTCAAAGCATGGCGTTATTGGAGATATTTGAAAAATTGTGTCCTATGTAGTTGAAATTCTAATTGTAACTTTTGAAAAGATTTCAATGTAGTGCCCAGCATTACATCCCCCAGGGTAGATATCCCTACTAAGTGACACCCATGGAACCCCCCACAGGGCTGCCCCTGGATGGAGGTATGGGCCATGCCACAAAGGATTCAGAAAAGGGGGTGGTGATGGACAGAAGCTTGTTTCCTTTCCAGTAAAGAATTGGCTTGGTAGTTTGGTCTGCCCTGTTTCCATGATGCACTGGGCCAGGGACAGACTAATTTGCATGTAGCTAGGTTCTGAACTGGGATGGTGCAGTGAGCTAAAAAACGGTGATGGATCAAGCCCTGATCTTTTGACTGGGTATGAGTGTTCTGTTTAACTCAGATGCTCTGTCCATCACCACCCCCTTTCTGAATCGTTTTGGCCACTATAGGAGTGGCAGGGTATGCTCAGACATGAGTCCCTTGCTCACTGCACCATCAGGATTCAAGCAAGCCGGGCCGAAGACGGCTGCAATGCCAGAAACAGGTCCCCGGAAGCTTGTTTCCTTTCCAGTATAGAATTGGCTTGGTAGTTTGGTCTGCCCTGTTCCCATGATGCACTGGGCCAGGGACAGACTAATTTGCATGTAGCCAGGTTCTAAACTGGGATGGTGCAGTGAGCTAAAAAACGGTGATGGATCAAGCCCTGATCTTTTGACTGGGTATGAGTGTTCTGTTTAACTCAGATGCTCTGTCCATCACCACCCCCTTTCTGAATCGTTTTGGCCACTATAGGAGTGGCAGGGTATGCTCAGACATGAGTCCCTTGCTCACTGCACCATCAGGATTCAAGCAAGCCGGGCCGAAGACGGCTGCAATGCCAGAAACCGGTCCCGGGAAGCTTGTTTCCTTTCCAGTACAGAATTGGCTTGGTAGTTTGATCTGCCCTGTTCCCATGATGCACTGGGCCAGGGACAGACTAATTTGCATGTAGCCAGGTTCTGAACTGGGATGGTGCAGTGAGCTAAAAAACAGTGATGGATCAAGCCCTGATCTTTTGACTGGGTATGAGTGTTCTGTTTAACTCAGATGTTCTGTCCATCACCACCCCCTTTCTGAATCGTTTTGGCCACTATAGGAGTGGCAGGGTATGCTCAGACATGAGTCCCTTGCTCACTGCACCATCAGGATTCAAGCAAGCCGGGCCGAAGACGGCTGCAATGCCAGAAACCGGTCCCCGGAAGCTTGTTTCCTTTCCAGTAAAGAATTGGCTTGGTAGTTTGGTCTGCCCTGTTCCCATGATGCACTGGGCCAGGGACAGATTAATTTGCATGTAGCCAGGTTCTGAACTGGGATGGTGCAGTGAGCTAAAAAATGGTGATGGATCAAGCCCTGATCTTTTGACTGGGTGTGAGTGTTCTGTTTAACTCAGATGCTCTGTCCATCACCACCCCCTTTCTGAATCGTTTTGGCCACTATAGGAGTGGCAGGGTATGCTCAGACATTTGTCCCTTGCTCACTGCACCATCAGGATTAAAGCAAGCCGGGCGGAAGACGGCTGCAATGCCAGAAACCGGTCCCCGGAAGCTTGTTTCCTTTCCAGTAAAGAATTGGCTTGGTAGTTTGGTCTGCCCTGTTCCCATGATGCACTGGGCCAGGGACAGACTAATTTGCATGTAGCCAGGGTCTGAACTGGGATGGTGCAGTGAGCTAAAAAACGGTGATGGATCAAGCTCTGATCTTTTGACTGGGTATGAGTGTTCTGTTTAACTCAGATGCTCTGTCCATCACCACCCCCTTTCTGAATCGTTTTGGCCACTATAGGAGTGGCAGCGTATGCTCAGGCATGAGTCCCTTGCTCACTGCACCATCAGGATTCAAGCAAGCCGGGCCGAAGACGGCTGCAATGCCAGAAACCGGTCCCTGGAAGCTTGTTTCCTTTCCAGTAAAGAATTGGCTTGGTAGTTTGGTCTGCCCTGTTCCCATGATGCACTGGGCCAGGGACAGACTAATTTGCATGTAGCCAGGTTCTGAACTGGGATGGTGCAGTGAGCTAAAAAACAGTGATGAATCAAGCCCCGATCTTTTGACTGGGTATGAGTGTTCTGTTTAACTCAGATGCTCTGTCCATCACCACCCCCTTTCTGAATCGTTTTGGCCACTATAGGAGTGGCAGGGTATGCTCAGACATGAGTCCCTTGCTCACTGCACCATCAGGATTCAAGCAAGTCGGGCCGAAGACGGCTGCAATGCCAGAAACTGGTCCCCGGAAGCTTGTTTCCTTTCCAGTAAAGAATTGGCTTGGTAGTTTGGTCTGCCCTGTTCCCATGATGCACTGGGCCAGGGACAGACTAATTTGCATGTAGCCAGGTTCTGAACTGGGATGGTGCAGTGAGCTAAAAAACGGTGATGGATCAAGCCCTGATCTTTTGACTGGGTATGAGTGTTCTGTTTAACTCAGATGCTCTGTCCATCACCACCCCCTTTCTGAATCATGCCACAAAGGAGTCAACTGGGTTAGGGTCTCGCACCACCCCATCTGTCTCACCGTATACCGCCAAAGCTGTATTACCACTCTACTCACCCGGGTGGTTTCTGGAGCTATATAGGAGCTGCGTCGCCAGGAACCATGCCCCTGGTTACCGCTTACTGCAAAGAGCACAGATTTGGCAGGGTTGGTCTGCAGACCTGTAGTTTTCCCAAACACTCTGAGGATTTGTAAGATACAAGGCCCTGAAAACCCTGGGTCAGTCATAAAGAAAAGGACGTCATCCGCGTATAGCGCAATGCGGTCTGATCTCGACTGGGACCATTTAAATCCACAGAGCACTGGGTCACCTTGAACCCACGCTGCCAAGAGTTCCACTGCTAGGGCAGCCAACAGCAGAGATAGGGGCAACCCTGTCTCGTGCCCCTATAAATATAGAAGGGGTCTGAGCGAAGTTCTGCTATACGAACAGAGGCCTTTAAGTTAGTGTAGAGTAAACAGACATATGCTATGAAGCGGGGGCCAAAATTAACCGCTTCAAGTAATTTGAATAGATAAACCCAGCTGAGAGAATCGAAAGCTTTGTCTATGTCAGCTAATAGTATAGCTGCTGGGTGTCCCAACTAAGGGGCCATCGCTATGGCATTATGTACTCTTCATATGTTATGGCGAGTAGCCCAATGAGGCATGAAGCCTGATTGGTCTGGGTGAATTAAGTCCGACACACAAGTCCGTAGGTGATCAGCCAGGACCTTCCCAAAAAAGTTAGGCTCAAAGTTGATAAGAGAGATAGGGCGGTATGATGAAGGGTCCTCTTGAGGGTGACCCGGTTTAAGGACTAGAACTATCTCTGCATGGCGCCAATCTCAGGGTAATGTACTCTGTTCTTGGGCATCCTGTATTGCTGCCAGCAAATGAGGGCCTAATATGTGCATATTCTGCATCAGGAACTCCATTAGGAATCCATTGGGTCTGGGGCCCGCTCTGGGCGCATAGCATGTAAGGCTCCGCTCAGCTTCTCTAGGGTGATAGGTGCCTCCAGTTGGTCTCGCATATGGTCTGTGGGCCTTCGAGGTGGGATATCTATCCATCAGGAATTTCGGTAATTGGGCCTCTGAGAGCTTCTCACGATGCTTGTATAGTGAGCAAAAATGCTGTGCAAATTTCTGAGCCACCATTTCTGGGGATGAACACAAGACTCCCTCTGCATCACATAGGGTGGGGACTGTAGCGGGGGATTTGTCAACCTGGCATAGCCTGTGAAGCATTTCACTCCACTTATCTCCTCATTGGTATATCCGATGTTGCGACGCCTTGCAAGTCACTTTAACTTCACCCATTAGATATTGCTGTATTGTTTGTTGCACTTGTAACAAGTTGCTAGGAGAGAGGGGCTGGGGTCCCGGTGGAGTTGCATCGCCAGGGACGCCTGGCGTGACTCTTGGTGCAATACCTAATTTCTGCCCCACACATTGTGGGCTTTAGGGCTTCCCAAAGGATGCCTTGAGATGGGGCAGAATCAACTTAAGTTTCTAGATATTCGGATATTGCCGCATGTCTTGATAGTCCGGATTTCAAAGGTGCCACGAGGACAACCACCACCTAAAGGGGAGTCTGCGGGAACAAGTATGGATTTTAGGACTAATCGGTGAGTGATCCGATGGCCCTCTGGGAGGTGAGCGACTTGTAAAAACTTATGGATATATGTGCGAGGTGTACGGGGGCGTGGCCTGATAGCATGGCCGGCTAGACGTGTTTCTGTGCTGGTCCGGCCATGAGTAATGTTTATCCTACAAAATCCTGGCGATATGTTACCCTAACTAGTATATATTAGCACCAGAACCCTCCCCGGATGTTGTGGTGCCCGGTAGAGTCAGCCTGCAGTGAGGGTCTGCCGATACGAGCCGCGGCAAAACCCCATTGGAACTCTGATCCCCGTAATGGCGGCCGCCGTCGCAAATTGAGGGAAGAGACTCGGCGGGCGGTGGATGTGGCCCTCGACCCCCGGAATCCCGCCGAATGGCTGGCGCACCACTAAGACCCCAGGAAGGGGGATACAATAAGATAATGCCGAGCAGCGGGGTCAGAAGAGTGTGATCGGCAGGCAGGCCTCCGCAGACTGGGCACAAAAGCTAGGAAAGCCCGAGGTGGTGAGGCCTACCGGCATGCAATGAGCGGTGAGGATCCCGGCTACTCTCCAGGCTGTGTGCTGGTGGCCTCCTGGTGGCGCAGAGTGGTGGGCGCTGACCGAGATCGGAAGAACCCCCGGGGCCTCGGTGAGTGAATCCGCAACGAGTTCCCAGGAGGGGGGAAGCCAGGCGGGGCCCCATTGCCGGGAGGAGAAATCCACGCGAGGCTGTGGCGGTGCGGCCTTTCTGCATCCTGTCGGACTGGGCCTGCTAACAAGGAAAAGTCCGCTTGGGGGCCCGGCGGCGGGCTTGTAGTGCCTGGGGCCTGCATTTAGAGCCTGATAGTGGAGCATTGCAGCCTCACATGCCTGCATGAATTGACTTGCCTCACGGTATTTCTGCACTGATCCATCTGTAGGCCAGTGACAGGTCTTGCGGGAATGTGCTGCGACCTTCCTTGGTGACGGTCGGTGAGTGGTCAATCTGAGGTCTAAAAACAGAGGTGCACAGAATCGAGGCCGGGGGCTGCACCCTACTCTGGACCACTTGATTACAGTGCACTGAGAGGGGCATCTCACTGTGAAAGATCTGCAGCGCGAGCCACCCTGCCTCGGACCACACGGACCATAGTGAACAGGGAAGGCTATCCCCATATTACAGGACTTCTAGTGCTACATTCTGATTTACGTGAAAGATGGTCCTAGACCTATATTTAGTATTTAGGACAAATCAATTCTTTCAAAAAATACTGGTTCATAGGAATTAATCCTAAACGGAGAAAGAGAAATGTTCTTGTCTATACATATATATATACAAATCAAATGTTTCAAAAAATCCATTTTATTCGAACAATCAACATTTATTTGAATATTTACAATTATATAAAAATACTTTGTACATAGACCAAGAAAGAAAACTGCCGGGCGCAGTAGCAAAGTACAAGAAAAAGTGCTTGTGTAAAAGGAAAGATCGATAAAAGAATTGAGTAATTCACATAAGAAGGATAAGGTACAATTCCTTATAGCAGAAACCTAACCCAAATAACTAAATCAAGGCCATTTCATATTACAAAGACAAAATGTCATGGGGAGGGGGATGGGAAATGGATTCAGGTTTCAAAAGAATATGGGGTAAAGAAATGTCGACGTTTCGACCCTGGCGCATTGGTGGGTGGGTTGACACCTCAGCTACGGGTCTTCATAAGGACAAGGACGGGCAAGGGAACCTGGGGTAAAGACGAATAGATCATCAGGTCAGAAATTCTATATCAATTAAAAATTCAAAAGTTCAAGAGTGGCCCAAAAGATGGGTAGGGTACATTACCTACAACATAATCTGGCAGCACTTCACTTAGATGAGCCACCTAAAGATAGACAAGAACATTGGGCTAAGTGCCAAGATTCAAATATTGGCACTAAACAACTCTATAGGGTACTCATTTAAAATCATGAGACAAAAGAGAAGAAAGCACTCACCAAACAATGATCTGCTCCGCCAACAAATGGTATGCTATACTAGATCACCTCAAGTCTATCAATGACGAGGTTTTTCTTAAATGGGACTTAGTTCCAAGAGCTACAATATAAAGAAGGGGTGGTATGAGTCTTATGTATAGACCACACAAGTGATTGGTGCACAAAAATGTCGCAATCCCGGTATAACAAACTCACCATATGAGTGTATTATTCGGAAGTCACTCAAAAGTCGGTAGTGCAGCAGGTAAATGAATCACCCCGTCAGCTCTAGGTAAAATATGCATAACGCCATGTCAGTATAGCTAAGCCAATGGGTGTTTTAAAAAAATTACACAACCACCCTAGAGGTCCCTAATTGTGCATACCTGTTAGAGTTGATCATAGAGCCAGCACACAAAAGTGGAAGCCACAGGTGAGCAGCCAGAGTACATGTAGTTCTTGAAGGAGTCCCTCGTATGGCTCTAAAAATAGATAGTGCAGAACGCCCCATTAGTTCAAAGACGGCGTTCACGGGTGCAATCACAGGCCCTATCAAACGTTTTAAGAAAATATTTGTTTATATTTTAATATCACCATTATGCCTACCTCTACGGATTCATTAGATAGGTTTTAAATCCCTAAGGCGCTGTGCAAAACTACCGACTTTTGAGTGACTTCCGAATAATACACTCATATGGTGAGTTTGTTATACCTGGATTGCAACATTTTTGTGCACCAATCACTTGTGTGGTCTATACATAAGACTCATTCCACCCCTTCTTTATATTGTAGCTCTTGGAACTAAGTCCCATTTAGGAAAAAACCTTGTCATTGATAGTCTTGAGGTGATCTAGTATAGCATACCATTCGTTGGCGGAGCACATCATTGTTTGGTGAGTGCTTTCTTCTCTTTTGTCTCATGATTTTAAATGAGTACCCTATAGAGTTGTTTAGTGCCAATATTTGAATCTTGCCACTTAGCCCAATGTTCTTGTCTATCTTTAGGTGGCTCATCTAAGTGAAGTGCTGCCAGCTTACGTTGTAGGTATTGTACCCTACCCATCTTTTGGGCCACTCTTGAACTTTTTAATTTTTAATTCATATAGAATTTCTGACCTGATGATCTATTCGTCTTTACCCCAGGTTCCCTTGCCCGTCCTTGACCTGATGAAGACCCGTAGCTGAAGTGTCAACCCAACCACCAATGCGCCATGGTCGAAACGTCGACATTTTTTTTACCCCATAATCTTTTGAAACCTGAATCCATTTTCCATCCCCCTCCCCATGACATTTTGTCTTTGTATTAAGAAATGGCTTTGATTTAGTTATTTGGGTCAGGTTTCTGCTATAAGGAATTTCTACCTTATCCTTCTTATGTGAATTACTCAATTCTTTTATCGATCTTTCCTTTTACACAAGCACTTTTTCTTGCACTTTGCTACTGCGCCTGGCAGTTTTCTTTCTTGGTCTATGTACAAAGTATTTCTTATATAATTGTAAATATTCTAATAAATTTAGATTGTTCGCAAAAACTGGCTTTTTTTAAACATTTGATGGGTGCATTGTATATATATGTATAGACAAGAACATTTCTCTTTCTCCGTTTAGGATTAATTCCTATGAACCAGTATTTTTTCAAAGAATTGATTTGTCCTAAATACTAAATATAGGTCCAGGACCATCTTTCATGTTTATCATTTGATACCCAGGTCCTCTGACTATTTTGGGTGATACCCCATTTTTAAATGGTTCCTTGTGCAGGGATTCCTGCGAGGGTTGTTGCTTTATTTGTATATTTGTTTGCTACACAATTGTGTTGTGACTTTGTCTATTCTCTTTACCCTGTTTGACTGATTGGATATGTCAAAAAATGAAACATTGGTATATAGTGAGGAGTACATCAATCAATCAATCAATCAGTGACACTTATAGAGCGCGCTACATACCCGTAGGGTCTCAAGGCGCTTGGGGGAGGGGGGGTGCCGCTACTGCTCGAACAGCCAGGTCTTCAGCTTCTTCCTGAAGGAGAGGTGGTCTTGGGTCAGGCGCAGGTCGGTCGGGAGGGAGTTCCAGGTCTTGGCGGCCAGGTAGGAGAAGGACCTTCCTCCTGTAGTTGCTCTTCGGATGCGGGGGACGGCGGCGAGGGCGTGATTGGCTGACCGGAGGTGGCGTTTGGGAGCGTAGAAGTTGATCTGGCTGTTGAGGTAGCTCGGGCCTTGGTCGTGTAGGGCTTTGTGTGCGTGGGTGAGGAGGCGGAAGGTGATTCTTTTGTTGACGGGGAGCCAGTGGAGGTCTCTCAGATGTCCGGAGATGTGGCTGTGTCGTGGGATGTCGAGGACGAGTCTGGCTGAGGCGTTCTGGATCCGCTGGAGTCTCTTCTGGAGCTTGGCGGTGGTACCGGCGTAGAGGGCATTGCCGTAGTCCAGTCGGCTAGTGACGAGGGCCTGGGTGACGGTCTTCCTGGTCTCGGTGGGGATCCACCAGAAGATCTTCCGTAGCATGCGTAGGATGTTGAAGCAAGCCGAGGAGACGTTGTTGACTTGCCTGGTCATGGAGAGGGAGGAGTCCAGGATGAAGCCCAGGTTGCGTGCGTGGTCCGTTGGTTTGGGTGCGGTGCCCAGGGCGGGAGGCCACCAGGAGTCGTCCCAGGCGGAGGGTGAGGAGCCCAGGATGAGGACCTCCGTCTTGTCCGAGTTCAGTTTCAGGCGGCTGGTCGTCATCCACTCGGCTACCTCTCTCATCCCCTCGTGTAGGCTGGCTCTGGCGGTGGCGGGGTCGTTGGTCAGGGAGAGGATCAGCTGGGTGTCGTTGGCGTAGGAGATTATGCTGAGGTTGTGTTGGCGTGCGATGGCCGCGAGGGGGCTCATGTAGACGTTGAAGAGGGTGGGGCTCAGAGAGGATCCTTGAGGGACGCCGCAGATGACTTTGGAGGCCTCTGACTTGTACGGTGGTAGGCGGACTCTCTGTGTTCTTCCGTCGAGGAAGGAGATGATCCATTCCAGCGCCTTGTCCCGGATTCCGACGTTGCTGAGGCGCTGTACTAGGGTGCGGTGGCAGACAGTGTCGAATGCCGCGGAGAGGTCTAGGAGGATGAGGGCCGCTGTTTCTCCGTTGTCCATCAGGGCTCGGATGTCATCGGTGGCGGCGATGAGGGCGGTCTCGGTGCTGTGATTGGCTCGGAAGCCGGACTGTGAGGGGTCGAGGGATCCATTCGTCTCGAGGAAGGCGGCCATCTGCTTGTTGACGGTCTTCTCGATGACTTTGGCTGGAAACGGGAGGAGCGAGATGGGGCGGTAGTTCTTGAGTTCGGTGGGGTCCGCTGTAGGTTTCTTGAGTAGAGCGCTGAGTTCGGCGTGCTTCCAGCTCTCAGGGAAGGTGGCGGTGTCGAAGGATGTGTTGATGATGTCTCGCAGGTGGGGTGCGATGACAGCGTCGGCCTTGTTGAAGACGTGGTGAGGGCAGGGGTCGGTCGGTGATCCGGAGTGGATGGAGTTCATCGTGCGGATGGTGTCTTCGGTGCTGATCGGGGTCCAGGCGTGGAGGGTGGTGGTGGGGGGTGGTTGTTCGGTCCTGGTGTGCGTTGGTTGTTTGTTGAAGCTGTTGTGTATGTCCGCGATCTTGTTGTGGAAGTAGGAAGCGAGGGAGTCGCAGAGGTCTTGCGATGGGGTGATGTCGTTGTTTCCCGCGCTGGGGTTGGAAAGCTCTTTCACGATGTTGAAGAGTTCCTTGCTGTTGTGTGCGTTGTTGTCCAGCCGGTCCTTGAAAGCAGTTTTCTTGGCAGCGCGGATCAGCTGGTGGTGCTTCCGAGTGGCCAGTTTGAGGGTGGTCCTGTTGTCCGGTGTAGGTTCCCTTCTCCAGACTTTCTCGAGGGCTCGGCAGTTCTTCTTGGAGCTCTTGAGTTCGTCGGTGAACCATGGGGCTTTCTTGCTGCCGGGTCTGCTGGGCGGGGTCCTCAGCGGGGCGAGCTCGTCCGCGCAGATGCTGATCCACTTCGTGAGGTTCTCGGCGGCCTGGCTGGGGTTCGCTGAGCTGGCAGGAGGGTGTTGGCTCAGGGTGGTGTCGAGCTGGTCTGCTGTGATCTTGTTCCAGCTTCTGCGGGCGGCCTGTTGCTGGTGGTGGTGGGTCGTCGTTCTCTTGAAGGCGAAGTGGACGCAGCTGTGGTCCGTCCAGTGGAGTTCTGTGGCGTGGCTGAAGGCGACGTCTGTGCTGGAGGAGAAGACGGCGTCGAGTGTGTGTCCGGCGAGGTGGGTGGGGGTGGACACCAGCTGCTTGAGTCCAAGATTGGCGAGGTTGTCGAGCAGGGTGCTGGTGTTGCGGTCGTTGTTGTTCTCCAGATGGAAGTTGAGGTCCCCCAGGAGGATGTAGTCGGCGGAGGGGAGGGCATGCGGGCTGACGAAGTCGGCAATGTCCTCGCTGAATTGTGTGCGTGGTCCCGGAGGTCGGTAGATCAGGGTGCCTCTAAGGGTGGTGTTCGGGTTGGTGTGGATATGGAAATGCAGGTGCTCGGCGCTGGTCAGGGTGTTGTCGGTGCTGGTCGTGAGACGGATGGTGTTCCTGTGGATGATGGCGATGCCTCCTCCCATCTGGTTGGCGTTGCGGTCCCTCCGGACGATCTTGTAGCCCTCTGGGATGGCGATGGCGATGTCGGGGGCTGAAGAGGCGTTCATCCAGGTCTCCGTGAGGAAGGCAACGTCAGGGGCTGTGGCGTCTAGGAGGTTCAAGAGTTCGACGGCGTGTCTGTGGACGGAGCGGGTGTTGAGCAGGATGCACTTGAGGTGGGTGCTGCTGGTGTTCGACTTGGCGGGAGCTGGTGTGAGGCAAGTCCGGATGCAGGTGAACTTGCAGGCGTGGCAGCTGAAAGGTCCGTGGGTGCGTCGTGGGGTGGCCTGGTTGCAATCTGGTAGTCGGCCGGTGTTGAGTGCGATGAGGGTGGCGGCGGAGTACGTCAGGCGGGTCGGTCGGGGTCTTCGTGGGCCAGGGGTCCTGGCGCTGGGCGCGATCCGGTCGCGGACGGGCGCAGACGGGCTTACCTTTGGCGCGCCTTCGGCGCACAATCGGCGCGCCCGCTGCGCGTCAACGCTGCGCGTTCGCACGGTCGCCATATAAGGCGAAGTGCGCGGGTGGGCGGGGCAGCTGGGAGGCGGGAGCGGGGAGGGAACAGAATGAAAAAGGGGCGGGGTCAGCGGTGGTGGCGGGAGCGGGGAGCGGGGAGGGAAGACGGAGGGCGGCGAGATGGGCGGGAAACCAGGAAGGAGAGCGCTGGCCCGGGCAGCAAGTATCTGGACAATCCAGGCACACGCTAACACGGGCACACAAGTAGGGAAACAAATACAGGCACAAATGAAGGTCCAAACAAAGAGAAGCAGACAGCAGTGGAGAAAAAAAAAAAAAAAAAATACAGGCACAAGTGTAGGTCAAAACGAAGGAAAAACAACAGCAGCGGAGGAAAAATAGATACAGGCACAAATGCAGGTCAAAACAGAGGAAAAACAACAGCAGCGGAGGACAAATAGATACAGGTACAAATGCAGGTCAAAAACGAAGAAAAAACAACAGCAGCGGAGTCAGCCGGCAGCCGGCAGCGAGGCAGCGAGGCAGAGGGCAAGGCAATGGGGCACACACTCAGCAGCTGGTGGCCGTGCGGCGCGGGGGTGTCCCACAAGTACATCAACAAATTACTGACAACTCAGGGTAGTGGGATGTTTTTGGGCCGTACAACCCCCATTATTGACATAACCCTCAATGATAAAGCTTGAAAAGAAGCTTATCAGGACCAGGCTACATAGTCATGTCCTTACACAATATTTGCAGTCTAACATTATCCCTGTAGGTTTGCAGGTTCGTAACGAGCCGGCGATATTTGTGGATAATCCAAAATTTAAGGGCAAGTTCAGTTTCATCTCCAACACATGCTCCAGGCACTGGATGGTGCTTGGAGTGGAAACTGCTGTTGAGGAGGTAGAACGACTAATAAAAGAGATTAGTGATTTGAGGAAGGAGATTGTGGACGATAAGGCACTGACCAACGCAAAAGAGGCTTTGGAGCGCTTAGAGAGGACGTTAAAAGACTTTGATACGTTTACTCAGACCTCCAAATTGGATAAACTTGCCAAGGACTTACAATTCTTTGACAAGAAGACAGTTTAACCATATCTTGCAGAGGGTTATTATAACCAAGAATCACAGGGGACGTATTCTACCAGGGGCAGATGAGGTTATAGAAGGTATACCACTTTCTCTAAGTCCTCTGTCAGTAGTGGTTCATAGAGTGACCAACCTAGTACCAGTGGTGCTCGACAGGAATATCAACCTGATTTTTTAGAGCAGGACCAATGGAAAGACCAAAGAGGGAGAGGCCGCCCCTGGGGTCGTCCCAGGGGACGGGGACAAGCATCTTGGAACCAAGGGGCTGGAGATCGACCAAACAGGTACAATTTGGCCAGGAGGTACACGGGGACATCCGGACCTGGAAACAACATTACAGGTGGTGATTCCACCTAATAGTACCGTATCTGATCGGCAGACTGACACGGGAATCGCTTTAGAAGTGATCCCACCTATGGGCTCAAGATCTGATAACCCTTAGATTAACCTTTCCGATTATGAACTAACGACATATGAACAACAGGTATTGGAGAAAGACCTTTCTTTTGTGCCCACCAGTTTACCAAATACTTTCAATCTCAGGATCGAACTCCACCAGTTTTTTCGTAAAGTAAGGCTGAAGCATTTCTTTACTAAGATACCACATCAGCCAATCTTTAGTACTACTGGATTGCGCCCCCATCCACTTTCATTCCACCTGCCCATATGATGCCTCAGAAGGTGTTAGCATTTGAACAGGTAGTCATGAGAGATGTGAATAAAACTCTGAGTGAGAGAAAATATGTAAAATATAATGTATCAAGGCATGAACGGGAGGCCCTAGAATCTTTGAAGAAGATCTCTAATATCGTGATAAAACCCGCTGATAAGGGGGGAGCGATAGTTGTACAGAATAGGGATGATTATAGATCAGAAATTTGCTCCCAATTGGCAGTTGAAGGGAATTATAAAAAACTGAATACAGATCCTACGGGTGAGATTGCCACCTCAATCAAGGCAATTACTGAGAAGGCACTTGTAGATGGATATATTACCAAACATGAATGTGAGTTCCTTAACAATCCACACCCTAGACTACCAACGATATATACGCTTCAGAAGGTGCATAAATGCCTTCTGAACCCTCCGGTAGGACCGATTATATCGGGCTGTGGCTCGTTACTAGAGCCACTTTGCAAATTCATTGATATATTCATGAAGCCTATAGCTGAAGAAACAACATGCTATCTGCGGGACACTATGCAGGCCATTAAGTTGGTGGATGGACTAACTTTTGAACAAGAAAGGGACCTGCTAGTCACTATGGACATAACGTCCTTATACACCAACATTTCCCAAGGAGCAGCACTTAAAGTTATCAATAGGATCCTGGAAGAAAGACCGAGACCCCATAAAGTACCCTCTAGTTTCTTAATAGATCTCCTAGAGATTGCGATGCGAAAAACATTTCTTCTATTTCGATGGAGACTTCTATGTGCAGACCAGTGGTGTAGCGATGGGGGCTAGCTTTGCCCCCGACCTGGCTATAATTTATATGGACGCTTATGAACATGAACATGTACTGGATGAGGCTAACCCATTTTTTGATAATATCAAATTGTGGCGTCGATATATTGACGATGTCCTGTTGGTGTGGAGTGGTAGTATTGACCAACTTACATCATTCCACACCTGGTTGAACAACAGGAACAAGGACATACAATTTTCCCTGGAGTATAGTAGTAAGAGGATCAATTTTTTGGATATCACTATTGAAGAAGATCATGGCATTTTACAAACCACCCTATATAGAAAACCTATTGAGAGGAATACTCTCTTGCGGTACTCAAGCCACCATCCTCGAAACCTCAGGGATAATCTCTGAGGTTGCGGAGGAATTGTAGTAGGAAAATTGATTTCTTTGCAGAATCTGCAATACTGATGAAACGACTTTTAGATAGGGGATATCCAAAGAGTCTCCTTAAAAAGGCAACGAAGAGGGCGTGGTTCTGCCATAGGGACTTCTTGTTGGAACCAAGACAGGACAAACCAGAGGAGAAGGAACGTATGACCTGTGTCACTACGTTCAATACACGTAACACAGAGATTAAGAAAATAATTAATGAGCACTGGCACCTAGTAGCTGATGAAATAGGAATAGTGGACCAGCCTATGCATGCCTTTCGGAAAGGTAGAAGTGTCAGGGATTTTGTGGTCAAATCCTTACTCCCCAATAGAAACAGAGATAACCAGTCAACTTTATGGAATATGCCCCCAGCATTGGGCCATCATAAGTGTGGGGCATGCAAGGCTTGTGAAATGACGATGGAATTGAAAATGTTCACGTATAATGACTATAAGTATGACCTCCAACACCATAGCAATTGCAGTTCTATGGGGGTTATTTATGCGATACTTTGCCCCTGTGGATTTATGTACATCGGACAAACTGTACAGAGGGTGAAAGCACGTATTCTGCAGCACTGCAGCAGAATACGTTGCAAAGTACAAGGTGCCCCTTTGGTGGATCATTTTGTGAAATTCAACCCCCCCCGGAAAGTTTGAAATGGTGGGTGGTGGAGAAAGTGACTAGGAACCCACGGGGTGGGAATTTTACGAATACCCTGAGCATACATGAATGCAAGTGGATGCACTATTTTGATACAGTCAGCAGAGGCCTTAATGAATATGAGGAGGTCAATAGACAAATGGCTCCCTTGCAAAGTATGTAATAATGCCCCCGCTGTCTGTTAGGATGTAATGTACCCGATAATTGGTGATAGGTTAACTGTGGGACCACTTAGGTGTGAAACCATCAATATGCACCCTGGACAGACTCTTATTCTTTAGGTATATTGATTGCAATTATTTTATGTTGTAAAAACTTTTCCCAATGTTTTATGTTTGTGATATTGTCTTTTGAAATACAAAATGATAATTGCCTGCAAATTTTGATGGCTATTGTATTATATTGATGATGAATATATATTTAATATTTGCTTTCATCCACAAATGTCACGATAAATGTTTCACTAAGCTATCTGGCCTTTGGATACGATATTACCTGCTCGCCTATCTCGGAAAGGGTTGCTCTGCTATTGACTGGGGGACTCTTACTTTGAACTAATAGACGGCTCCTATTTTGAAGCATAAACGAGACTCCCACGTCCGTTCTACTTGAACGCGGTAGTCGGCATTTCTCGCGTTCGGAGACGTTGAATCCGGATGCGGTTTTGTTTTGCACAGCGCCTTGGGGATTTAAAACCTATCTAATGAATCCGTAGAGGTAGGCATAATGGTGATATTAATATATAAACAAATATTTTCTTTAAACGTTTGATAGGGCCTGTGATTGCACCCGTGAATGCCGTCTTTGAACTAATTGGGTGTTCTGCACTATCTATTTTTAGAGCCATACGAGGGACTCCTTCAAGAACTACATGTACTCTGGCTGCTCACCTGTGGCTTCCACATTTGTGTGCTGGCTCTATGATCAACTCTAACAGGTATGCGCAATTAGGGACCTCTAGGGTGGTTGTGTAATTTTTTTAAAACGCCCATTGGTTTAACTATACTGATATGGCGTTATGCATATTTTACCTAGAGTTGACAGGGTGATTCATTTACCTGCTGCACTACCGACTTTTGAGTGACTTCCGAATAATACACTCATATGGTGAGTTTGTTATACCTGGATTGCGACATTTTTGTGCACCAATCACTTGTGTGGTCTATACATAAGACTCATACTACCCCTTCATTATATTGTAGCTCTTGGAACTAAGTCCCATTTAAGAAAAACCTCGTCATTGATACACTTGAGGTGATCTAGTATAGCATACCATTCGTTGACGGAGCACATCATTGTTTGGTGAGTGCTTTCTTCTCTTTTGTCTCATGATTTTAAATGAGTACCCTATAGAGTTGTTTAGTGCCAATATTTGAATCTTGCCACTTAGCCCAATGTTCTTGTCCATCTTTAGGTGGCTCATCTAAGTGAAGTGCTGCCAGCTTACGTTGTAGGTAATATACCCTACCCATCTTTTGGGCCACTCTTGAACTTTTTAATTTTTAATTCATATAGAATTTCTGACCTGATGATCTATTCGTCTTTACCCCGGGTTCCCTTGCCCGTCCTTGTCCTGATGAAGACCCGTAGCTGAGGTGTCAACCCACCCATCAATGCGCCAGGGTCGAAGCGTCAACATTTTTTTACCCCATAATCTTTTGAAACCTCAATCCATTTCCCATCCCCCTCCCCATGACATTTTGTCTTTGTAATAAGAAATGGCTTTGATTTAGTTATTTGGGTCAGGTTTCTGCTATAAGGAATTGTACCTTATCCTTCTTATGTGAATTACTCAATTCTTTTATCGATCTTTCCTTTTACACAAGCACTTTTTTTTGCACTTTGCTACTGCGCCTGGCAGTTTTCTTTCTTGGTCTATGTACAAAGTATTTTTATATAATTGTAAATATTCAAATAAATGTTGATTGTTCGAAAAAACTGGCTTTTTTGAAACATTTGATGGGTGCATTGTATATATATATGTATAGACAAGAACATTTCTATTTCTCCGTTTAGGATTAATTCCTATGAACCAGTATTTTTTCAAAGAATTGATTTGTCCCAAATACTAAATATAGGTCTAGGACCATCTTTCATGTTTATCATTTGATACCCAGGTCCTCTGACTATTTTGGGTGATACCCCATTTTTTAATACATTCTGATTTACAACACATCTACCATAGTGCACTGTGAGGGCTACCCCTATGGCGGGGTACTTGCAGCGTGGGATAATTCACTCCAGACCACACCGATTACAATACGCTGAGAGGGATAATTCCCAGAACAGCAGGCACAAGAGATCTTTGAACCCCCCTTTCTCACCGCGGAATCCCGGTGGTGCAGAGGGTCTGGACCGTACCCTGACACAGGTGGCAGTGGGGGCCGCCAGCTATTGGACAGCCGCAGGGGTCCTTTCCTTCATACGGGACCAGGAACACTGCTGAGTGGGTGAGGAAAGGATGGATTGCGCCCCCATGTGTGGAATCCACACGTCCCGACTACACAGGGTACGCCATCGGGGTCCATCACCTAGCCGAAGTGGAAATGGGGAGACAGCAGCGACCAATGACCACGACATCAGCGCCGGCAATGAGGAGACAGCCCTCCCCAGGGCCTTCGGGGAGAAAACAGAATGGAGACCCACCGCATGCGGATAACATTTCAACCAAGTTGGACAAAGTATTAGCAGCAATAGAACATTCCCGGGTGTCTATGGAGAGTAAATTCGGTGAGCTAGCCACGGACCGCAACCTATTGAGAGACGATCACAGTAAACTGGCTGAAAAAGTAAACCAAGGGGAAAAGATGCTACATGGAATGGGGCCGCAGGTACAGACGCATCAAGAAGCCATCAAAGAGCTACAGAACAAAGTGCAATCCCTAGAGCGCAAAACCGATGATTTGGAGGGCCGCTCTCACCGCAGCAACATACGAGTCCTCAACTTACCGGAAGGTGATGAGGGGGCAGACCCCATACGCTAAATAGAAAATTGGATTAAAACTTTTACCAAGGACCAGGACCTATCCCCATTCTTTTCGGTGGAGAGAGCACACAGGGTCCCAGCTCGGAAACCGCCCGCGGGTTCCCCACCCAGGCCGTTTTTGCTCAAACTGCTGCATTATCAAGAGCGGGACGCAGTACTGCGAGCAGCCAGACAAGCGAGAACACTCAGAGTGGAGGACAAACACGTAATGCTGTTCCCAGATTATTCCCAGGCAGTACAGCGTCAGCGGGCCACATTTCTTGCGGTGAAACAAAAGCTACGTCAAATCAACGTGCAGTAGGCGCTCCTCTTCCCAGACCGCCTAAAGATTATTCACGGAGGATATACACACTTCTTCACAGACCCAGCAGAGGAGAGAAATTGGTTGGAGCGACACAGTGATGACCTGCCTGAACGCAGAGCCACGCCACATCATGGACTCCCCAATAAGCGGCGACTGCGCTCTAAACGGGTCGTCCTTACACAGCTGAATCGTCCGTCGGTCCCCGGCACCAGAAATTCCTCGGATCTGGAACAAATAATAGCGGACCGAAGAAGAGCCTTGCAAGCGGCGGCGGAAGCCCGACGCACGGTAGATAGCTCTGAGGGAGAACTTGGCCCACATATCTTCATGTCAGAGGAGGAAGAACACAGCGACACTCGCACCTCCAGAGAGGGCTCAGTCTCACCACCACTGGTGACCCCACAGACTGCTGACACGCTGATATGAAACATAACATGAAGTCGACATGGTAAGGGCAAGATATTCCATGCAGATGGACACCGGCAAGCATCACGAACCAAAGATGAAGGTAATGGCAGGTGCGAGCACACTCACAAATACACTATGAAGTGGGTAGCCAGAACACTGACCACCAGTGGCGACACCAAAACACCCCCCGCACAAAACGAACTAGAGACAGTATGAGATGTACAGTTTGGACTTATTGTGTCGAGCAATGGGCCCCTTATGTTGGGAATGTTTCCCGAACGTTGTTTTTAAGTTCCCCCTTCCCCATCACTTTCCTGGTACTCTTGTGGGAGCGAACAGCTGGACTGATATCGGACATGTGGAGGGTGGCTGGGCGGGTGGGGGAGGCCCTGGCTATGTGGTGGAGCGGGATAGAAAGCAGGCATACGTAAGTAGTCACAGACATGACGAGAGCCCCTAACACGTACATTACATTTATTACACTAAATGTGAGGGGACTACACAATGCAAGCAAACGCTACGCAGTGTATGCCTATCTAAAGAGACAGCAGGCACACATATCCCTCTTACAAGAGACCCATCTGACGACAATAGAGGTCGAACAATTACAGAAGAAATGGAGAGGCACCATTTGTGCCACTGGGTACTCAGCGTTCGCTAGAGGGACATTAATTTGAATCAGGCCAGGTAGCCCTTTTAAGGAACAGGTAAGGGTGGTGGATAAGGAAGGGGGATACGTGCTGATAGAGGGATTATTGAACGGGCAATCGGTATTGATAGGCAGTATATATGCCCCTAATGTGGAGCAAGACATGTTCTGGAGCCGCCTCACGAAAATACTAGCTCAACATACGCACACCCCCTGGATAGTAGGTGGAGATTACAATTGTGTCTTAGACACAGACTTGGTCCGCTCCCGCCCCCCACCGGCACATTCGCCACTCTATAGACAAACAGAACTCTTCAACATATGGGTAAAACACTGAGCATTGATAGATGCATGGAGGGCACAACACCCCACCACCAAACTGTTTTCATTTCATTTCATTCCCCATGATCTACGGGTGTGCCTAGACAGATTTTTATGCTCGGCAGCCTTACACTCCAAAGTGCAACACACAGATTATTTGGGGAGGGTGCTATCAGATCACGATGCCCACTCGCTGACCCTTAGGTGGAGACCGCCTCACCCCCCAGTAACCACATGGAAGCTACCCCGGGAATGTCTCACGGATCAGGCCTTCACACATGATCACGGGGAACACTTACAGGAACAATAAACGCAGGAACAGCATCCTCACGACTCTTGGAGTGGGATACACACAAAGTGATGGCGAGGGGTCACTGTATACAGTAAGTAGTGGGTGTACGCAAAACACTTGAGAAGGCGCTACTAGACACGGAACGCACCCTAGCAACCCTACTGAAAAAGGAGGACCGTGGCGAGACCACCCCGGAACGAGTAGCCGAAGCTAAAACTAGATACGCGGAAACACTAAGGGACCTCCACAAATATAATTTCAGAGTATACGCTGCCAGGGTACACCGGGAGGGCAACAGGGGAAGGACACTTCTAGCCTGGCTCGCTAGGCAGGACCCCAACCTGAAACCAGTCACGGAAGTGAGGGATCAAACAGGATGCCTCCAGACCTCCCAACCTGTGATATTGCAAGTCTTCCACGCATATTATTCCAGCATTTACCAGGCCCGAGACAGGAAGACCCCCAAGCAATCAATAGCTTTTTCCATGCACTAACACTCACCCAGGTTCCGCAAGCGGTTAAGAAATTGCTAGAGAAAAAGATACGAGGAGGTCAAACAGGCGATAACGGCATTGGCTAGGAACAAGGCCCCAGGTTTGGGTGGCTTCCCACTTGAATATTATAGCACTTTTTCGGCCCACTTGGTCCCACGTATGGTTATCATGTATAACGATGCACTCGAGAAAGGGGAATTACCAGGATCCCTTAGGAAATCGATTATAGTTACCTACCTAAAACCACACACAGACTCTACACTCCCGTCTTCATACAGACCGATCACGGTACTTAACGCGGACTGCAAAATACTGGGTAAAATTCTGGCCGAGAGATTCGCACAAATCCTGACCCCGTTGGTGCACCCAGACCAATGTGGGTTCGTTCCATGCCCTAACACGTCGCAAAATATACGCAGACTGTTCCACATTCAGGGCACGACAGGGGGACAGTTTCCTAACGCGGCATGCTTAATTCTAGATATTGAAAAAGGCATTTGACACCCTGTTATGGCAATATTTATTCGAGGTCCTTCGAAGAAACTATATCGGCCAGGGTCTATTAGCATACACAAGGCTCCTGTACACGCGCCTTACCTCTTGAGTCCGGATGGGCAAATACATCTCCCCAGAGTTCGCAGTGGAGAGAGGAACCAGGCAGGGGTGCCCACTATCACCCCTCCTGTTTGCCTAGCGGTCGAACCCCTGGCAATCCGCCTGCGATGGGAGGGAGAAGGCTAGGGATTTCCCCTAGCAGGTACAATACACTGTGTGTCCTTGTATGCTGATGACCTATTAATATAGGTCCGGGACGCCACCAAAGATCAGACGGCCATCTGGAGATCACTAGAAGACTTCGCAGAAGTCTTGGGCCTCTCGGTGAACTGGGAGAAATCCTCGCTCTTCCCGCTGAGCCCCCTCATGGCCCCATTCGAAGCCCGGATTGGTGCCCAGTCTCTCATATGGAACGCAGAGGCCCCTAGGTCTCTGGGAGTGCGACTGTACCACACCCCGGAGCATCTGTATGAGGGAACCATCGTAAAGCCCTAGCAGGACTCAGGTCGGCAGTAGGATTTTGGAAAACATTACCCCTGGCCCCCATAGGCCGAGTGGCAGTGGCGAAAATGGTAATGGTCCCCCAACTGTTGTACCATGTCACTAACCTCCCAGTGGTCTCTCTGAGACCATTCTTTAAAAAGCTAGACAGTCTCCTTACTGAACTTATATGGGGAGGAGCGTGGCGACGGGTCGCGTTGTCAACGTTATACCTACCCACAACAGAGGGGGGCTTAGGAGCGCCAGCATTCAAAGCATACTTCTTAGCGGCACAGCTCCAATGGCTATCGTATTGGACAGCGGGACACCACATAGGGGAGACAATCACTATGGAGGGCCTCATGCCACAACTGGCAATCCAAAGAATGCTGCTTCCCGGTACTAAACCCATACGCACGCGGCCACTACAGGTGTCCATAGCCCGCACCTGTATGATGAGAATACATCGTATGTCAAAAACACGGCCACCATACTCGCCCCTACTACCGTTGGTGGGCTTTCCAAAAGGAGACACGTACTACACACCAGGGGCTCTCCAGATATGGACAGATCTGGCAGTTACAGAGGTAGAATCGCTACTCGAGGAGGGGCAGTTGAAAACATACGACCAGATGATGGAGCAGTACGATCTCCCACCTGGGCAATTTCTAAGGCACAGACAGATACTAGATAGCAGCCGTAGGTACTGGAATCCTAACACAGGGGGAACCTCCAATGCACCCAGTGATCCACACAATATTACACATGGGAGTGGGGCGTCATTTGGTCACTTGGCTTTATAAGGTAGTGTGTGAGCTGACCCTCCCATCCCTTCAGCCCTTGCGTCAAAAATGGGAAACGGACATAGGTAGGGTAGTCCATGACAAAGAATGGAACACAGCCCTGGAATACCCCAAACAAGTTTCCAGAAATGTGCGATTCCAAAATATACAGTTTAATATCCTCCACAGAACCTACCTCACACCACACCACCTATACCAATTCTTCCCAGATACACACTTTGCATGCCCCTGCTGTCAAGCCCCAGCAGCAGACTTCAAACACATGTTCTGGAACTGCCCCACACTCAATGGTTTTTGGGACAGGGTTCATCGGACACTCACAGTAGTCACCAACATCACGACTATGTCCACATGGGAGGCATGTGCACTCGGGATTTTCCGCAGGCGGAAAACCGAGAAAGTACAATACTGATTTATGTCCCTAGCCATCATCTTGGCAAAAAGAGGAATAACCATGCACTGGAGGTCCCCTACAGGGCCTCCGGAAGCAGCCTGGGTAGGCGCCATGAACAAATGGGGAAAAGCTGAGGAAGAGACACTCCGGGAGGAAGAATTGAAGTGAATCCGCAAAAACCCTATTTCCTTAGAGTGGGCACAATTAATGCATGATTTACGCAGGCAACGAACCCACCGGAGACACCCGCGGCCTCACAGTCCCAGACCGAGCCGGCTACTCCAGCCCCCTGTACCTCAGAGATGCCACAACAAAATCCGCCACCCCGGACCCAATCAGGAGTGGTACCCACATAGAGTGGTCACCCCTTGGCAGAGTAAGGACCGCTGCAAAGACTCGAGTCCTCGGCCCCCACCGCCCCACGCACGCTACTGCTTCTCCACACATCACGGAAGTAGGAATAAGAGAAATCCAACCAAAGCCTTGTTGGAAAACTCCCGCTCCCCTTTAGTTCCTCCCTTCCTATGGTTTGCTCCAACAGTTAGAAAAGTTAGCAAGTTTAAACTGGATGGGGTCCCCCCGCCAGAGATTTATTGATAATGCATATGGACAAGGTTGACACGGCAACACCAAGGGATACACATCACAACAACCCCGTCAGGTACACCCAGAATGACAGATTACACCTACAAGTGACGCAGGGTCGCTTTTGTGCTAAGAGGGGTGGGTTACTTTCCCCCGACAGGTCTTTATTATCATGAGGTATACAACACTGACGCTGCAGGAATATGATGTATGTAACAATGGATCAAACAGTTCCAGAACGGTCGGACAACACAATGCTCATGTATGAGAATGTATACCTGGTTTGTCTTGTTATTGTGTCTTCACAGCCTCGCACTAATGTACTGAACTATAACTGTCATAATGCAAAAAACCCAATAAACCAATTTAAACAAAAAAAATATATGCAAGGTGTAAAAAAGTGATCTAATCGGGTCTGCTAACTGTGTACTGCAGACATGAATGTGTAACTGCGTTCTGTGGGGTGATATTCACGCCAGATGCCTACCCAGCCTAGGGTGGATGCCAATAAATTCAGTTTAGAAGGACCCACTGGTGGGTGGCAGTCCGTGCTGCGCTGTCTAGCCACTTGGTATCATTCCAGTCCCCATCTAGGAGGGTTAAGCCATCAAGCAGTTCCCCGTAATCCTGGAGATCCTGTCAACAAAGGTCATCCCCAGTGGGGGGGGGGCATAAATACTACCTATGGTGACATGCTCACCATAAAGTGTGCTGGTGATAATGGCATATCGGCCCCCTGGATCTACCCAGTGGTTTGTGTGTTGGAAAGAGACTCTTCGATGTATCAGAATGGCCGCTCCCCGTGACCCCCTGGTGTGTCCTGCGTGGTGTATATATTGGTAACCAAATCTAGCCAGGTGTGGGATTTTTGTACCAAGAAGATGAGTTTCTTGTAGGAGTAGAAAATCGGCCCGTATCTTTTGGCCTGGCGCAAGACCGCACCCCATTTTATTTCATTGAGAAGACCCCTGAGGTTCCAAGAAACCACAGTAAGATCCCCAAGGGGGGCTGTGGCAATCTGTACCATCATCCTGTATCCATGAGGTCACTGTAAGTATAGCTTTGGGATTTAGATAAGAAGTCTGCATGTGGAAAAACAATGAAACTGATTTCCCTTAGTATCCCCCACCCCTCTCCCACCACTGACATTAACTAGGAGCATCTGCCGCGGTGTAGGGCACACCAGGCCCCCAACTAGGGGAACCCGGGCCCCCACGCCAACAATACCAAACCCACCCACGAAACATTAACAAGGGGAGATGAGAAGGTCCAGGGCCTAGCAGCCCATGGCTGGGCATTCCCACCCATTCAGAGGACAGTGAGTAACATGATAGTCACAGTGAATAGCGATCCACGGCTAATATGATTTGCCACTTGATGTATGACTGGATGACTCAGGATGTGCGTTCTGGACTGGGGGATCGCTAGCCTGAACCGGATCTATGGCGTCTCTTTGATTTGGTCCTATGAGGTCTGTTCCCTTGTGACCCCCGGGAGAAGTCTGATTCCTGCGGCGGTGTCGTATGCGGCTTGAGGTGGGTGTGTTCATCTGTCCATGCGAAAACTGCTACCGGTGTGTCAAAGAAATACAACTTGGAATTGAATATAACTTGCATCCTAGATGGGTACAAAAGCATGTATTGCAAATTGAGGTCTTGTAACCTACGCCTTGCTGCCACGAAGGACTGGTGTTGCTGTTGGACCAGGCGTGTGTAGTTAGGAAATATCATTATGTGCCTCGAATCAAAGTTCTCTTTATGCGATCACTGGTCCAGGATTCTTGCCCTGGTTTGGTTTCTTAATCAGCACCCGGTGGGCCCGTTCCTTGACAAAACATAAGGATAACAGTTCCTTCGGCAAATATCTGTGAGCCATTGGACAATAAGGCAGGTCAAGGAGGATCCTTCACATCCCTCCGGCAGGCCCACAAAACGAAGGTTATTGCGCATTGCACGGCCCTCTGCATCTTCTACTCTAGAGGCTAGTTCCTGTGAAACCACAGTTAGTTTATTGACCTTTTTTTAGAGGGTAGTCACCAAATCCTCCACCGTCGATACCCGCGCCTCTGCTACTGTGATGCGGTCTACCGTTGTTCTAAGGTCCTGCTGGAGGAACGAGACCTCTGACCCCACTGCACTGATTTTGGCATCCAACTAATCTCTGGCGTCCTTAATCGCTGCTAGGAGTGCCGCATTGTCTGGTGCTGTGCCCGCCCCATCGCCCCCGTGGCACACCCTGCAGGCATAGTGAAGTGATCAAGGGGGCCCCGCTTGGGGCCAGTGCCACCAGGTTTATCCGAGACCATAGCAGTTGGCAAGAGGGAGTAGATGCAGGGGTCCTCCGGGAATTCAGATGTCGGATTCGTGTCCACGCCGGTGCAGGGGTTACTACTCTGACCAAGAAGAGCCATAAGGGTAGCGTCGGGCCCACAGCGGGGAAGCACTGTCAGCAGGTCCTCACGAATTTAGGCGTGTCCTGGGCCACAAACCGCACCGAGCCTAGCTCAGCCGCTTCCGCAGCTCAAGACCACCCACCAAGTAGGCCCTGTAAGGGAGCCAGGTCCGCTGGCCTGCCCGCCCAAAGTGCTCCTCACAAGATGCCGAACCTCGGGTCTTAGGGCCTCTGCAGAGGCTCCAGGGGCCGCACACACCTCACCGCCCTGAAAGCGATCGAACATAAGGGGGGAGGCCCCTGCGCCCCAGTCAATCAAGGGGTACAGCACCTTACTCTCCTCATCTCTCAGCACATCTCACATGCTCGCACCCTTGGTAGGAATCAGCACGGCGCAGCTGGGGGCCTGTCCTTGCCATCAATACAAGCTTCAACAACCTCCAATTAGTCCACCCTCACAGATGTATAGCGTGGGAGGGATGTATGACGTTATAACGCATACTATTACTCCGCAGACCATTACAACGCGACTTTTACTCCGCATACCGTTACAACGCATAGCGCCTTGGGGCGCTGGATAGTGGTAAGTATAATTTACTATTCTAACTCCAGTCCCCGTGGACCCTAGGGAAGGTGTTGGATAGTAAATTATACTTATTCCCTATCCTAGAGCGCCCCCCAGCGCAATGCGTTGTAATGGTATGCGGAGTAAAAGTCGCGTTGTAATGGTAGTGCGGAGTAAAAGATCCGTTGTAACGGGTGTATACCGCGTGGGAGAGAAGCACAGTGGCCTGGACGAGGTACTAGGCCCCCCTGCCTGCAGGGCCTATACGTAGGCTGCAGCAGTGATCAAGATGGCACCCCCGGTCTTGTATATATATGAGGCCTTCACTGGGTAGCCACGCAGGGTCTCGGGGGGCGCTGGCTCCTCGCCACGGGCTGGTTGCAGCAGGAAATTCTCGGCCAGAGGTCTCAAAGGGTGATCGGCAGCACCCGGTGGGGTAGGCCCTCTTTTCTCACAGGCCCGTTACGGCCCCAGGATGTAGGGTAGCAGTTAGTACCACACCTGCCACATCGCTCACCTCCAGGGCCACGACCACCGCAGCACCGTGAACGATGGGTCGGGTCTCCAGATGGAGGCTGCCTGCCCAGGCCCTGGCCGGCATCTCCCCTTCCACGTCTGTGCGGTGTGGAGCGCTCGCCCCGGCTCCGCAGCAGGCATCGCCGGGAAACAGCACTGCCTTGCACCGGCGGGATCGAGGTCTTTGCTAATCAGCTCCTCTGAACAGGATTATGGACGGATTAAAGGCGGATTACAGCACAGACGTGCGAACCCCGATTAGGCTGCGTCCACCATGTTGGCTTTCCAAGCCACGTCCCTGTGCTATATTTTAACAATATTATTTATTGTATGAATTCTTTAATAAACGTGCTGTTGCACTGTTTTATGTATGGTGTGTTTTATGGATGCATTTTCCGAATAAACATTCTTGACTTTCTGACTGACAAGTAGATTTTCACACAGTATAAACCCTATACTCTTAGGGTATTCTACTTTTAGTGTGAGGATAATTATCAGCTACTCATGAGTTCTATGAACTAATTAATGAATACATACATAAGAACAAACAGGGCTTGAGCTAGCTTTAAAATCTATGTCCCATGGCTTGAACTACTGGCAGGGAACTCACAATCCTCTGACCAGGAGAGTGTTTTTTTTTTAAGTTTGAAGTTTATTGAAATAGAAAGAACCAAAGACAGAAAATGAAGAAACAATCAAAAGTTATGCGAAAAAATGAGAGTAATCTTACATATTAGCGAATTACATTTAGGATACTGAAACATAAAATATGAAAATACAGGCAATGAATATGAGGAACATAGGAGGATGAGAAGATACCTTAAAATATGAAAACAGATTAAAAATATGATAAAACATTTGCTGTAAATAATAATATGATAATCGAATGAATTAAGGTAATGCATTTATGGAGGTTTACAAACTTCAACCGTACGTAGTGGAAGTGGTGGAGGAGGTCTAGCCACTGAGGAGAGATAGTCAGTGAGGGGAAGCCATAAGAGATCACGTTTAATTGCTAAGGAGATAGGAGAGACAAAATTAGTGTCAAGTCGGTGATTAAAGCAAACTGCATTCCACCATGCAGTAAAAGAAACATCCTCAGCTTGTTTCCAATGCGATGTGATATGGTGGAAAGCAATGGCTATGCATAAGTCAAGTAATTTGTGGTTGGAGTCGGATTCAACAAAGGTGGGGGATAGGGAACCTAAGAAAATGTGTGAAATGGAGAATGAAACCGTAAATTTGAAAAATTTTTGTAACTGGGACCAAACTAAGGGGTCGATTAGGATCGCGGACGGACTTGAGTCCGTCCGCAACCCCTGAGGAGGAGGGAACGTCCGCATGGGCTGCGGCGTTCCCTCCGATCAAATTAGGATGTGACCGCCAGGGTGGCGGTCACATCCTCTATCTCTAACATTGCGGCGGGTGCAGCTTCAAGCTGCACCCGCCGCAATGTAAAAAATCCATGCACAGCATTTGCGTGCACAAAGCGGCAGGCACCGCGCGGTGCCTGCTGCATTGTGCACGCAAATGCAGGGGGGTACCATAGGTACCCCCCATGTGCACCCCCCACCCCACCTTCACCCAGGGGGCCCGCAACGGGCCCCCGAAGTGAAGGTCCGTATGCTTTTCCACGGCGGTAAAGCCGCCGCGGAAAAGCATATATTTTCAGACATCCTAATATGCCTGGCGGTGTCTGATAGACACCACCAGACATGTTAGTGCTTTTCCGCCGCGGTCGCCTTCCGACCGCGGCGGAAAAGCGGCGGACAGATTATCAGACCCACCAGCCATCCTAATTTGGCGGTGGGTCTTTGGAGTCTCCGCCGCGGTTTTTCCGCATCCTCCAGGCCGGCGGACACTTCCGCCGGCCCGGAGGATGCGGAAAAACCGCCATCCTAATCGGCCCCTAAGTGCCAAAAACGTAATATAGGGGGACATTCAAATAGCATGTGTTTCAAATCAGCTGAAAGGGATGTGCAGGACCAACAAGTAGATGGAGTGTCTGGGGAAAAGGAGGACAGGAGCAATGGAGTGAATAATATACGATTATAAATAAAGAATAAGGTTTGTGTGGTATTTGCAGCTCTGGATGTACTGTGAACCTTGGACCAGATTTTGTCCCATAAAATAATGGACCATGTGTGAGATAAATCTTCTTCCCAAGCCAACTCAACCTTAGATTTGGAACGATCAGCAGAGGATTGTAAAGATTTATAAATAAATGACGCAGAAAGAGATTGATCGATAGCATTAGAAATCGAAAGATGCGTGGTAGGAATAAAGTTAGAGGTTGGGAGTGAAGAAAGATATTGAGTAAGGGATGGAAGTATCGATAAATATTGTTTACGGGATGAGGCAGGTAACGAGAATTGAGTTTGAAGATCTTGAAATGAAAGAGGCTGATTATCCGAGATAAGTTGTGAGATCCATTTTAGACCAAGGGAGTGCCAGGATTTCCAATATAAGGAACGATTGCGAATTTTGAGGAATTTAGGAGAGTGTTGACATCCAGATGATGAACACAGTGCTTCATTTCATTGAAGTTTTATTGGCAATAAGCTATATAAAGGGGTAACAAGTAAGGGGCAATCCATCCAACGACCGACCTTCAAAACATTCCACACTCAATTGACCCCCAATCAAATCCTTCTAACCACTACCATTCCACATTCCACTCTCTCTCAACATTCACATATAAATAGCATCAAATTCCATCCAGGCACTACCAAGCCCATGCTACAAAAGGATTAAAAATCACGAAAGGGTGTTGACTACAAGGTCTAGGCTGAGGGTGGGATTGGTTAATGATGCTGTTGACCTTGCTGAATCCCTTGTTAGGAGAATTCCCCTCTGCAGACCCTTCTTAGCTTCTGAGCCTTCACCAGGGGCCAGGACAAAAACAACTCTGTACACTTGTTACATTTTGGCATGCAGAAATTAAGTGTGGGCAGTGACCTCTGCTACGTCAGCGGAGCGCCCAATGATTTTTTACTCTGCCAGGCCAGGCCCCCCCCAGGCACTGGTGCCGGCACATGATGATGATCTGTGCTGCCCGCCTGAGGCCAGGTCCCGCCCAGGCCCTGTTGTCATCAGCCATTCTCAATAGATTCTATGTAAACTGTAACTGCAGTCTCACAGTCTAAAACTGTCTATCCGGTCTCCTCTCACTTACCTCAGACCGCAAACTATGGCCACTCTGAAGCAGGTCCGCCGCCAGCTGGAGGAGGCCGAGCAGCCAAAGCACCTTCGCTTCTGTGTTCAGAGATTCGCTTCTGTGTTCAGAGGGGCCGGTATCACTGCTCACGTAGCTATGAGAGGTGAGCACTGCCGGGATGATGCTGAGGCCGGGTCAATGAGGACGGATGAGACCAGGGGCCCAGAAAATGAAACCCCTGCCTCCTGAACTCCTGGGCCATGTCTGCTGCAGTGACTCAGAGTCTTTGGAGAACTGGGAGCAGGAAGGTGAGTGTGGTGCTTCCCAGAAAGGTGTAAGTGCTTCAACAAAGTGAATTTTTGCTGATATTTGGCATTCGGACTTCGAGTTGCTCATATAAGAGCTGCAGCAGGCCTGGGAGACTGCATCTCCAATCCATTTCTGAACAAATGCATGATGGTGGCTTTTTGCTAGGGTGGAGCGGTACTCAGCGGAATTCCACTGAGTTTTTATGCAACTCTGCAGAATTTATGAGAGCCTCGTTTTGAAGTAATTTCAGTTTTTTTTATTTATTATATTTTTGTGAAATCGTCTAGTTGCTGATAGTCCTACTGCTTCCTTTAGAGTCTTGGAAATCTATATGAGGACATCTATTCAAATAACTTGCTGTCTTTGCTCTCTATTTTATATGTGGGATGTCATTTAGGATCAGATTATGATATTGCAGCCCGTGTCCTGAGTTTGCTATTTAAGAGGGCATATGCTACCAGTTCTAATGAAGCCATTTGTTTCCATGCAATCCTGGTGACGACATCCCTGGACTGTTACTGCAACAGAATCCTTTTGTGTGTATATAATATTTCACAGAGCATCTGTGTGCTCTCAGTGGAACTGCATCCCCTCTTTTCTACGAGGCCATCTGCAGGCTGTCAGTGGAACTGCATCCTCTCTTTTCTACGAGGCCATCTGTAGGTTGTCAGTGGAATTGCACCCTTTCTTTTCTATAAGGCCAACTATTGGATGTCACTGATACTGTAGACCTTCATCTCTATGTAGTGTAATATGTGCTTTCGCACTACTTGTATGTAATGTTAGTAATGATGTTATTTTCGAGTTCACCCATGAAGTAATGTTTAAGATTATGAGCAGTGTAGTGATGGAGTTACAGTGGATAAGCATTACTTGAAAAATCTATACTCTTGGTTTGTCACCATAAATGATGTCCATTAATGTTCCTTCAGCTGAAGTAGTTTAAGGGAATACTTGTATACAGCTTTATAAAGGGAGGCATATTTCTTTTAAAACGCATTGTGAATGTCAGTCAGTAAGTCAATCAAACTTTATTCCGCAAACTCGCCATAAAAGTAAAGACAAGAAAAAAGATCTCAACGTTAGCATCACATTAATCAATAATGAGCAACAAGTACGGAGATTGCTATATTATTCCATATGTGATGCACAAATAATAAATAGGATCTAAGCAGTGGTTCATAAATAGTTACAATACGTAAAACAGTTAAAACATTCACCCATTTCTAAGACCTATTCTATGAGCAGCTGAATAAAGTAATAGCAGCAATCACAAAACTCTCGCCATTTAAAAAAATAAATATTTTTTTCCGCATTTATCGAACATTTCAAAACTGATTACTGCATGGCAGACTTCGGCTGAGCCTAACTGCTGTAGTTATAGAATATCTATCCTGTGTGTTCTAATATTTGAGGAACGAAGAACTGGTGCTAAAAATGTATACTATTCACAACAAGGAACTAAAGAGAGAAATCACCAGGCCACCCTCCTCTCACAAATCATCAATACAAACAAGACCTGGCTCTAGGAATGTTTATTTAATGTCACTTTTAGGCACTGCTTCCCACGTGGGTCTCTCTTTTTTACCCACTATTTGGCACACCGTCCAATTTCCCGCAGTCCCAAAACTCTCAAATTAATATTTTTAAAAAAAGGGAGAAGAACCACTGTCAGTCAAGCCGCCCAACCATGCATACCCTTCACCACAAAATGTGAGTGAAGAACACTTATTAGAAAATAAGTGAAAGAGTGAGGGGGCACCTCATGTATGCAACACCAAGGAGGCTACCAGCAGGTTCTCGCCAGTATGCCCACGTATATCATCATCGGTTGCCCACTCACTGAAACAAAGAAGTAGTGTCCAAGAGAGAGACAAGGAAGGCAGAAAAAAGAAATCAACTGTCCCAAGATATAAACCCCGTGATATGCAGAAAACAGTGTGTTCAGTGCACCTTAAAATAAAGTTAAGACTCACTGGTAAATTGTCCTCTTTATTTGAAGATGTGAGCTTACTCTGGTTAAAAGCACTGCATGTTGCTAAACTTTCCAAGAAGGCCTACATGTTTCATTGCCAGTTACATACATTGTGGCAAATTCGTCAGGGCGTGGGGTTCAATCACTCGCCTCTCTGGACAATGTTTTGTATAATGCGGATTGGCCAGTGTGGGCAGAGGGCTTTCATACCAGCCTGCACCAGACCAAAAGGGCTGTGTGCATCACTCTTACCCCTTGTTTGGAAAGCACTACCATTGCTTATCAGTTGCACCGCAACCGCAATCGTATAAAGCAGCATCTCTGGGACGAGTCGCTGCTTTATACAATTGCGGGTGTCTTCTTGGATAAGGTTAGCAACATGCATATCATGGGGTTTATATCTTGGGACAGTATATATATATTTTTTTTCTGCCTTCCTTGTCTCTCTCTTGGACACTACTTTCTTTGTTTCAGTGAGTGGGCAACCGATTATGATATACGTTGGCGTACTGGCGAGAACCTTCTGGTAGCCTCCCTGGTGTTGCAAAGGTGAGGTGCCCTCTCACTCTTTCACTCATTTCCTAATAATTGTTCTTCACTCACATTTTGTGGGGGAGGGTATGCATGGTTGGGCGGCTTGATTGACAGTGGTTCTTATCTCTTTTTAAAAAAATATTAATTTGAGAGTTTTGGGACTGCGGAAATTAAACGAGGTGCCAAATAGTGGATGAAAAAGAGAGACGCACGTGGGAAGCAGTGCCTAAAAGTGACGTTAAAGAAACTCTCTTAGAGCCAGGTCTTGTTTGTATTGATGCTACAAATGTATACACCATGTCAATATAAAGCGCAAAAAAGCATAAAATGTGTTGTACTTTTGCTTGGAACTATTATCACACAGGCAATTTGGGAGGTAAATGAACCACGCTCCTTGTTGGGGAAAGGGTAAAAGGAAATGTAATAAGACTAGGCATAGGCATGTTAAATACCATCTATCCTGGATATTTTCTATAAAGTTTAAATGAAATTCCAGGACGTATTGGGGAAGCAATGCAGGGTAGTTTAGCATTGAATGAACCTGAAAAGCTATTCTTTGATGGAACTGTTGGCGCTGTTCAACGAACAGAAGCGTAAGCAGTATGCTTCAAACAACCCCACCTGTGTCCAGATTAGTAAAATACTCTGGTTCTCCCATGCTTGCACAGATATCTCTAATGTAGACTAGCCAGGAAATGTTTGCCATGTTATCCAAGGCCATGCAGTTTCTTAAAATACGTTTTTAAGACCTTTTTTCTGACGTTTGCCATATCTTAAAGCATAACACTGGAGGGTTGGGGGTGGGGGGCACCCTGAATATATCCTCCGAATATGTCAAACCAACTTCAGAATGACAGAAGTAGGCAGCCATCCCTGCAGTGACTGCTAATAGTCTATGACATAATCAATTCACTTTGGTAAACTTTATTCTGTAGGTTTAAAAACAGCCATAAAAGTACATACCAGAAATGTACAATATTAAAACACAAATGCTTAAACACAAATGTCAAAAAGGTAGCCATACCTACTCCTATTGTCTTATCTAGCACATCATACTTTCCCTGAGGTGTACTGACCCCCTTATAAAAAAAAAGCAATATTAAAACATACAAAGGAATCTCCAAGTGCAAACCGACAGCTCAGTGCATTTTTAGAATCTCTAATATTCTGTGCAAGAAAAATAGTCTCAAGGTAATAATTCCTCAGATTCTTATAGTAGTCATGGCATAACATTAAGTGCTGAGTGCTTTGCGTAGACCAGTGATATTCAAATTACGGCCCGCGAGCCATTTGCGGTCCTCCTAACTCTCACATACGGTCCCTTGGTGAACAGCAGGCCTTGGCTACTGCTTACTTAAGAGAGCACTAACTTTCTGAAAGATATAAAATGATCGGGTAAGTGTTTATTTACAAGATAACCGAAGTAAAAGAACCGAAGCAAAAAACAGTATCTTGCACCACTTAACTTTCGGAACATGTTAATTTTGTAGACATCTTGCAACAAACGTGTTTAAAAATGACAAAGTCTCTTCATAATTCACTTTTTTTTAATCATTAACTTGCACAAGAATTTCACCTTACTACATGATTGTATCAGTGCATTTACAAGTGTTTTCTAAAAGTAATAGGGCCTCATTTATGAGGCTGTGCGTCACTTTTACGCCGCCGGTGCGTCACTTTTTGTGACGCACCAGTGGCGTAAAAAATGCGCCTTGTTGCGCCATATTTACAAATTGATGCATCTAGGTAGATGCGTAACTTTGTAAACCCCTGCGCCACATTATACCTGCGCCAGGTATAATGTATGCAAGGGGGGAGTATTGACGCAAGAAAGGGTCATGGAAGTGACGCGGTGAAATCTATGAGATTTCACTGCGCCACTTCTAGGACTAAAATGCGTCAAAATCTTACGCCTGCCTCACAGCAGGCGTATGACTGAAGCAGGACCTTTCAAATGGGGCTTGCCCCATGTGAAAGGTCACATTGCTGGAGTTGCGTCACTTTTGTGACACACTCCAGCAATGCGTCACTTTTGCGTCTACAGATACGTCAGAAATACTGACGTATCTGTAACTCCTTGCGCAATGATGCATCATACTGTAAATATGATGCATCATTGGTTTCGCAAGGAGGGCGCAATGAAAAGTGACGCATCGCTGTTTTAATGCAGCGATGCGTCACTTTTCATAAATGAGGCCAATAGCTTTTAAAATGACAATAGAAACATTCATGCCTCCTCCCTCCCTGACAATAATGCCAATAGTGAACTAAGAGGCAAGTCAGTTGTCCTATCAAATCCTCTGGATGGCTTATGATCCTTCCTATACATGGATAACGTTATAGTTTTTTTAATCAAACACATTAGAAGGTTTTGTATCATGCATATCCTGAGCGTGGATATTCCAAGTTGCTTTTACATGTGAAATGAAGAAAAAGGAGCAAAGTGAAATAAAATAATTGACTAGGATCACACAATTTCGCCAAGTGAGGAAGCCAGGACTGATCATAGGTTTTTTGCTTTCACATTGTGCAATTCTATTTCATTCCAATTCACTAATGAAGTTACTTATGTTTTTTACACTTGGCTTTCCCGAGGCAGTGATAGCTCGCAGAGAAGGCTTGTAAATGGATAGCGATTCAGATACTGCTTAGCACAGTATTGTCAAATCTATGACTTCTAGCGAATAGGGGATTAATTTAGAGGAAAGTATGGGCTGAAACCCTCAAAATAACTCCATGACTCACTGACCACACTTTGTACATGCTTCTGACTGGTCGTAGAGGGCCCCTGGTTGATTTCCCCATGGGCGGGAGGGGTGGGGGACGGTTTTTGTACCCTTGAGGGTCGGTTTTCCAGCAGTGCTGCAATATCGTCCCCCTGTAACAAAAGCGGGAGCGGTGCTTCTCACTAGCACCCCTTACCCCCTGGGACCAGTCAAGCAGCAATCTGCCAGAGCTAGTTTCTGTTACCAGTCTGGCCATGCCCAATGCCCACCTTACCCCCAGCTTACAAGGACCCACTCCCATCCTTTTGGCATCAATGTGGCCCTCAGACACACCACAGACCATATTTTTGTGGCTCCTGGGAAAATGTTTGTGAGTACCCATGGCTTAGACTAACCATCATATAGACAGGGTGTCTTCATATTAGGAAAGGCAACCAAATGATGAACGGGGCCCACTCGTAATCTGGTCAGAACATGACGGTTCTGAATAATATTTACACAAGACATGTAATATTGACAACCTTCCTGTGGGTTGAACGACATATGAAAAGCAACAGTGGGTTTCTTCAACTCTTCACACATTCTGCAATCATATCTATATTTAAGGAAGGTTACCTTATTAAAACTCTTGTTGAAAGATAAAACTTTGAGTGGATCTTAACAAACATATTAAATAAAGTGCTGAAGGATGCTTTCATGTATGAAAACCAAAAAATATTAGAATTGTTGTCCAAGGTAATACAGTCTAAGATAATCGATTTCGTAAAACTTTTTTTTTCTTTAGACCATTTGGAAAGAAAAAGTAATAAAGGTTTTAGTAAAAGCACATCCTCCAGATATAGCAGAGCAACCTCCTTATGGGCAATCAGGGATGAAGCTGAAACAGGTAGACATAACAAACGTTTTAGGAAAATATTTTCCTCTTCCTGGAGGTGGTTACTAGGGGTATAACCCTACAATCATGCCCCAAAAATAGCAGTGAAAAACTCTCTAGCCTTATATACATCTACCATCTTTTTACCAAGTCAGCTACCCAATTTATAGGAAAACCTAAAAATCACAAGGCAATTTTTGCTCCTGTTGGATATGGCATTTAGAACCTGCTGAGACCAGGCACGGTGGCGCAAGAATAAAATCAACAGAAGGAATCTACTCTGGTTATCGGGGAGTCACAAATGAAGAATGGTCTGCATTTTTGCACTTTCTTCCTGCATGCCATTGTATAGGTTTTAGCTTTGTTAATCACTATTTTCTTGGATTCCATAAAGGCCCCAAATGCATTCATCAGCTACTGCAAGCCAGGATAATAAAACACCATCATCGGCGTACAACAACACAGGAATGGGGTGTCTGGAGGCACTGGGCACATAGGCTTGCAGACCCTGAAGAGCACAATCAACTCAGTTAATAAAGGGAAGCCAATATACAGTCCTGCCTATTTCTCCTCCCGACCCTAAAGGGGGTGGAGCATTCACCAAGGGGGTGCCATAGACAATAAATTCTGATACAGACATGTGAGGAAGCAAATGATCTTCTCCAGGGCACCAAGGGAAATAAGGGTTGATCAGAGAATGGAATGGTCAACCAAGTCAAACGCACTAAATCAGCGAAGCATAGGTGAAGGGATCTTACCTTAGCCCTAGTATACTTTCTGATCAGCAACTCTAGATTTACACATTGCTCGACTGTCCCCAGGTCCTTCCTGAATCCAAACTCGATAAGATAGAGCTATTCTGTTCCTATTCCTCTAATCACATTAAGGGCATCTTACTCATCAATTTTACTGATGAATCTCGGGGGGAACTGGAGCAATAACATTTGGGGTCTGATTTATCACCCTTCTTAAAAAGGGGTACAATTATTGAGACAGCCAAGGAGGGAGGAATCGCACACTCTGCAACCACATTAAATATCCGTGACAGACTGGGGTCCCGCCTTGGCTGCTTAAACGAGTCAAGTGGTACCCCATCTGGGCCTGGTGCCTTCCCATGTGAGCTTTGATGCAGGGCAATGCGGACCTCTTACAAAGTAATATTTTATGGGAGGGAATATCTACTTAAAAAAACTTGCACACAGTTGGGCAGCTACCCTCCTGATTAGAGTTGAAAAGGACACAGAGCTGTACTATCCATGATTCACAAGAGACAAAGGAGTTAGGTTCTGCAATAAAATACATTTTACAAAATTTTGCTTTAACTCTATTCCAGAACAGCTTTGTATCCTTTGTCTCAGCAGCTTGGATCGGTTTGGACCAGGCCTATTCCTGTACCACCTTCTTCCAGGCTGCTTATACCTGGTAATAGTTTTTTTTGGAGGAGCTTGATAATGATATGATGCCCAGGGGAACAGTGTAGTGTCGATTTCAAGCACTGAGAAGGCTGTGTTAGGCGAATGGTCAAACCAAATGTTTTCTGGTTTTAGTGGGTCTCAGGGGTCATTGGGAAGGGAGTTTATTGTACAAGTAATCTGTTAAATGGTAGACAACAACTTTTCATGGTCTACCACAGCCTCCAGACAGTAACCAAACTCAGCTGAATTCCTACCTTCTACTTGGTGTAGTACTCTGTTCGTGCCCATTTAATGAGTACGCCATTAGGCCTGACTGGAACAATATTGACTTTGCAAACAGATTCTATGGTATTATTAGCCCAAAATAAAAAGGTAATACTACTGGATTAATGTTGTTCATTGCAGATGGGATGATACTACCGGTACAGAGCAGATCACAAGCAGAGATGGAAATCAGTACATGGTCAATGATAGTCTGGGTGTTTCTACCAATGAAGGAGGGAATCTGTACCCCATCGGCTTGGCATTTACAATCTAGCAAAATAAGGTCATATTAAAATAAAACAGATTTTAATGCATGCCCATTGACATGATGAGGAAAATGTGAAATGCCAACCTCATCAGAGCTAGAAAGTCCACATATCTCCTTCGCTGGGAGAGGGCACTTCTGAATATTAAAATCAACTGCCCATATCAAAACAAAGTTGGACTGGATAGGATGCAGAAAGTCTTCCAATCCCACATCAAGGGCATGAACCACCAGACTGCGGACAATATCAAATACATTATTTTAAAATTGACTACTACTAAATTGGGGCCACCCTTAGTTGATAACCACAGAAACTGGGAATGGGGCACAGAAGATGAAAGCCTTTTAACAATAACAGGTAACTTATTAGATATTAAAATCTGTAGCCTCCCTTTGGCACACCCTGCTAAGGATGGTACAACACCCGGGAAATAGGAAGAGAAACCCTCAACATTGATTAGGTCCACACAACAGGTTTTCTGGGCACAGATAATATCAGTAACAGAAGTAATATGTAGCAAGTGTGTGGAACCCAACTTATCCTGCGGCCCACAAATATTCCAGGTAATGCATTTATATACACCTTCATGACACTGTTGAATGGTCCTCGAAAGGAACTCCACAAGGAGAAGCTTGGCGAGAACACAAGTACATGCATTACCATTTACCATTGGCCAGTAAGTAGTATATGTGGTGCAGCCCTCAGATTCAGGTATACATGATAAATTAGAATTAAACGATTCTGCTACTAAGTTCACAAATTGGCCCAATGTCTGTCCGCACATCAGGGGAGGGGTAAGGTCCCCCTGTGATGGAGTCAGTCATTATCTTGCAATGAGCTCAAGCCTTGAAACCTGTTGGACAAGTTTATAGGGTGAATATAATGGAAGTTGCCCCCAGTCAAAAGTTGATTGTTTGATTTACCCATAGGCAGCGGTACAGTGCCTCGTAAGTGGCAATAAAAGAAGCCTAGTTGGAGTAAAGCAATGTTCCTAACCAATGGAAAGATATGCATTGACCTTGATAAGGACTCCCTTGCAAATCTGGGTTGCTTAAAATTAATGATAAGACAATCCCCTTGAAGACTTTCCTAAATTGGCCAATCCATCCCACTTGCCTAGTCATCAAAATTTGAACAGACCTGCTAAATGGGAATATATGTTTCAAGCGAAGCCAGTAAATACGTTTGTTCTTTAGCAGCTTCAGGGGTACATTTATGCCAGGAGTCAAAGGGGGGAGATTGACCAAAACTGCCACATAAGGGTGGTGTAAGTTACTAGTTACTGGGTTGCAAATATCCTCAATACCGTTTCAGTCAAGTGGCAACATAGACGTCTGATTCAGGGAGGAAGATGACTGAGGCTGGTGAATACCATCCATAGACAATGGGCCTTAATACGACTTTGGCAGTCGTACAACAGATGCTGCAATGCACTGTTCACTGTAGGACCACCAAAGCTGTGATGCTGCCGCCTGCCAGATTAGGACTTCAATCCTGGTCTGGCAGGCGGTCCTGCGGCAGTCTGACACCGGCCATACTGCACTTTCCTTCATTGTGTGGAATACATGCCACACCGTGCAGGAAATGGGGGTGCACATTCAGGGGGGCATTGCATGTGCCCCCACATGCACCCCCAGGTCCAGTAGTGGCAGAGGGTACTATTATGTCCCCCTTAGTTGCCTCACTGCCACCCTTTTCATAATGGGATCACCGCCATGGAAAGGGTTGTGGTTTGGCAACTCCTAATATGCTTGGCAGTTCCACAGCTGCACCACCAGTATATTACTATGCCTGACCACTGCATGACCACGGTTAGATCCTTGATTCCCTGATGGCCACAGCGGTCCTGTAGTTGGACTGCCACCATGGGTTCAGGAACTCGTAATAAGGATTTATGTCTTAGCTGTTAGCAGTATACCACCCATAGGGTTCTGTTTGAAGCCATGATGGAGATGGCTAAAATGGGGTAGCATGAGGGCACCACTATGAGTATTGCTGCTGTTGACATCACTTGTGGGAGGGCTTAATCCGTTATCATGGGCAGAGACAACCAGCTGCGCATGTCCTGGTGCGGTGATCCGGGTTTGGCCCGGGCACTCACCTGGGCATGACCAAAACAGGACACCTCTGATGAAGACCGTGACTGCCTGGAAAGCTGGAGGAGGAAGTCTCACTCCAATGATTATGGCAGCAATCATGGCAGCTAGTTTGTGGGCAGGGAAACAGATTTGTGAGGCTCCTGAACTGTGGGATGCCTCTGAAGAAAAAGTAGCACTCAGGCCAGGAACGTTGGAGGATTAAGTCCCATCTAAGTGAGTATGGCAGCGATTATGCCCAATGCAGGTGGCACAATAAATGAATCAAAGGGTCTTTGACCCCCAAATGTTCCAAATTGAACCATGATTTTGAGTGGTCAAAAGTATCAAACACGCTCAAAAGACCCATAAATGCTAAATGCAATGCTCATTTCTTAACATGGATGTACTTTCCAACCAAGACAGACAAGTCTAGGCATTGTTCCGCCTTGCGCATACCTTTTCTGAAACCATATTGGAAATCTGACATAAAAGTATTGGTTTCTGCCCAGTCCTCCAGCCTTGAGAAGAGTACACAACTCAAAAGTTTGACTGTGGAGTCTGGAGAGACCTCCCCAGCACTTGTCAATCACTACGCCACACATGGGGATTATTTTTACAAGTCTTTATTCATCAGCGTGTAACTGTAAACTCAACATTCTAAACCTGCATTCACTTCAACATGCTCATGCTCTTAGTATTATGTTACAGGTCAACGCAGTCCATCAGGAGCCAAAAGTGTTCCGTCACTGCTAACTCACATGACACTACAGAGTCCAACTTAGATATTGGGTGATAGCAGGCTGGGTAATTCCTGTCCCCCTTTTTAAAGAAGGGTACAATGGTTGCTTCTTTCCAGGTGGGAATTATTGGTTCTGTAATTACAGCTCTAATCACATTAGTGAGCAAAGGCACCCAGAGACCAATCTTTTCTTTAAAAATAGACACAGGGACACCGTCCTGGCCCAGAGCCACATCTCTTATCAATAGTTTATGCTACTTCATTTACCCTATAGAAATGCTTAACTAAATTGCAACCTCACTTTCCAATGTTAAATTAACCCCACATCCTGAATCACTTGGAAGATTACTGTCAAGTTTAAACACCTTGGAAAAATAGGTAACCCATGTGTCAGCAGTAATTAGGCAATCGGCCTTTCAGCAAATATGGGACGGTTCACCGCTTCCCAGAAAAGTCTAGACCAACAACTAGCGATAATTATCGCTATGTTGGTTTAGCGGCGATATTTTTATCGCCGACCTGCGGCGATTTTTATCGCTTAGGAACCTTGCTATTATCAAGGTATATCTCCTAAGCGATAAAAATCGGCCGAAATGCATGAATATCGCTGAAAAGTCAGCGATATTCATGCATTACCGAGCTAATGCTCTTAGCCATGTTATCCACCTACCATTGGATAACATGGCTAAGAACTGCTCTGGGGCAGGTGTTAGCTTTTGGAGGTATTCACGCTTAGCGCGAATATCTCCAAAAGTTGGTAAAATGAGATAGTGATGTTAGCGACTGTTTCCAGTCGCTAACATCTTGGCACGCCCACTTTGCATGTCATTAGTGATAAATATCACTGACATGCAAAGCGGGGCCCAAGATGGTCGCTATCTCCTACAGCGACAGCTAGGTAATAGGGAGATAATTTTATCTCTGCTTTCTTGGCTTTTAAAGCCAAAAAAGCGGAGATAAACCCCCTTGATAATATGCCACTAGATTCCTTGTCACTCCCTACTGCTGCTAAGTCGGCCCAAGCTGTTTTTTTTAAGTTCAGCTTTCCGGGATTCAACAGGGCCTTATAGGTCTTACGAACTGTAACTCACTCCTTGTTTCTCGGAAAGCTATTTACAGCTATCATAAATTGTTTATGCGGTCAGGAAAGGCTGCAGTAAACCACCGATGATGAAAGGGTTTATTTGCCCTAGTCTTTAAAGTTAAACATTGGGAAATAGAATGGCATAGGATGGCAAAACTGTTTATTATAGTGCCAGCCGGGACATTAGTGGACAAACACTTGTTTACTAATTCTGTATTTTTAATATGCCGATTGTTAGTGAATTTAGTCGCATACACTGTATCCCATTTCATTCCTGAACCCGGATTTACTGAGAAAATAATCGCACCCAAATCCGTAGTTTCACTCCTTATTGATGATACTAAATTCAAAGAGAATGCCAGGGGAGTATGCTTACTAATACAGTTTGGTATTATATTAAACTTGGCTATTAAAAACTAAACTCTTTTGACAACAATATGAAATCAATAATGGTGCATTTGCCCTCTGCGGTGAAAGTTGGGTGTTCATTAAAAGTTGCCTCATCAATGTCCTTTGCAAACGTCAACTCAATTATAAGGAGGAACTTATTAGGCGCATCTGTATAAGGAGTATTCTTGAAGTGAGTGATCTCCTGCCCCTCAGTATCCTCCATCCCAAATACTGTTGCCCAGATCTTAAAATACAATCGGTTATTGATAAACAGATTTGAAATTAATTCATCTAATATATCAACACTGCAATGATAATGGAAAATATTATGATCAGTAAATCCGTAACCGCTATGACAGACAGGCAATAACAATAATTGATGCAAAGGGTAGCGCAAAGGTCTTAAAGACTGAGAGAAATAATGGCAGCTAGGCCCCCGTTGCTCTACCAGAAGAACGGAATTGCAGGACTACAGTGTGATTGGTACCCATCCACACAAACATTTTCTGTATGCCTGGAGCCATATTATAGAAGTGCCCCCGAGGCGCTATGGGCGTTTGTGCCCAATGTACGCACCCGGGCTACTTTGGTATTACAGGAGGGGCCGCAGACGCTTGTGCGTCACCTTCTGCAATACTAAAAGCACCGGCACACATACATCGCCAACGCTTCCTCAAGAGGGCGTTCCCTCATTTGCATGGGGGTGTGGCCCCATGCAAATGAGGGAATCCCTTTGCCTCTGCCTCCGCACCTATTACAGATGTGGGGGCAAAGACGATCTAATTAACCCCTCCCATGCTCATGACGAGCTGAGCTCGTCATGAGCCACGGCGCTCCGGTGCTCATGACGAGCTCAGCTCGTCATGAGCCGTGGAACGCTCGCATGCGGGGATAATTCACCTGCTGTGCTGAGCGTTCCACAGCAGGTAATGCACCTGTGACGAGCTGAGCTCGCCATGAGCACAGGAGCGCCGTGCCTCATGACGAGCTCAGCTCGTCATGAGCATGCGGGCGCTGTGCGCGCCCCCCTCCCCCCCAGCACAGCGGGGGATTAACCCCCGCAGCGAAGGGGTTAACAGCACTGACAGTGCGCCACCTAAAAGGTGGCACACTGTCAGTGCACCCCCTGATTACAGCCCTCTGGTAGGGGAAAAAGGGGGTGCCTAGACCCTCAGACATCCCCTTGCAGGTGGGTGATGTCACTCACTACACCCACCTGCAACAGGATCTCTAATCCCCTTTAAAAGTGCAGGTGAATTGCCACCTGCACTGTGAAAACACAGAGCGGCTTCAAAGCAGCTGCTCTGTTTTTCACATGAATGTGCTGCCCCAGGTCACTGCTGCCTTGGGGGCAGCGCATTCAACCTAACACAGTGCACTTTCCTTGATTGCCCCGGGCACACATTTTAGAAGGTGCGCCTGGAGCAATCAAGGAACATGGCCCCTGTCTCTTGAAGTCATATTACGTCAAAATCCTTTATGAAGGTTAGCTAGTCTTCATGTGTAACTTAGAATGGACTTCTGCAATATTCCAGGATAACAAATATCTTTGGTCTTGATGTAATTGGAGGGTCCCCAGACGCACCTCTTTGTTGTTAAACAAGGACGTTGTGAGTATTAGGGGGATTAAAAAGAAACCTGCAACCGGGCAGAAGATGCAATGCTATATTATGCAAAAGTAATTGGTCTTAAGACCCACCTGCTTATGCATTTAACCTCTGCAGCCTATTGAGACAGCCAAAGATTTACAGAGGCAAGAGAATGGCCCCACCTCAACTGTCAGGCCTTATTAAAAGATGGTGAAGATGACAGGTTCTAAATGATGGTGCATTTGACAGGGAGACAAAGGAATCATCAGTGCCTCACTGAAGACCCCTCTCCAATTGCAATTGTGTAGGCAACCTGTATTTACTTTCTACATATGGACTGACATCTAAGATTTCCTCAGCTACCCAGAATCTAGATATTTATTTTCCCGCAGTGACTATGACTGCCTTGGTGATTAGTTTGTGAGTGAAAGTGCAAGTGTGTCATATACCAAGCTTCAGTGGTCCTGGACAGCACATGTATCAATGGTCCAAACCATAATGAGCACTGATGGTTTTGTGCACTAATGTGCATCAATGGATTAAGACTCCTGCAAGCATCAATAGCCCAAGCTATAAAGAACATCAATAGCCCCCGACAGTAGGGAAGATCAATGTTCACACTCATCAATGTCCCCCTTCTAACCAGACAGGGCTGCCCCCTGTCTCCACTTCTTTTCTCACTAGAACAGGGGCATCTGGCTGGGTAATGGACTACATGTGATTTTGCTCTATGCAGACGATCTCCTGCTGTACCGTAGGGATTTACACAACATACTTAACACCACCGCGGAAACACTAGAGAAATTCAAGATGATGTCAGGCCTCAAGGTGAACTGGGCCAAGTCATTCTTATACCCTTTCAGGGACGGGAACCCAAATCTGCTAATAAATAATTCTCTCCTCAGCTGGCAGCCATCCACTTTTAGATACCTAGGCATCATTGTCTACTGAGAACCCACTGACATCCTGGAGGGAAATTAGACTAGAGCTATATCTGCCATCAGGTCACATGTCAAGTTCTGGAAAACACTGCCGCTAAACGTGATGGGCAGAATCTCCCCGACCAAAATGGGAATGCTGACAAAGCTATTGTATTATTTCTCCAATTTCCCCATTTATGTTCCCACTAAAACATTCCGAGAGCTGGAGCAATTGCTCCGAAGCTTCATCTGGAACTCAGGCCACCACAGAATAGCATTATGGAAATTATACGCACCACCATGCAGGGGAGGGCTAGTGGCCCCCAATATGGAACTATATTATTTGGCTGAGCAGCTGCAGTGGGTGACGAAATGGTTCACGGGGAATAACTTAAATTATGCAGCTTCATCACACAGTGGGCGCAATCCCAGATTTACCACTTGTTTCATCCAATAGTCCGACCCCAGTCCATCGCCGACATGCCTAGCTCTAGCCTATTATTGCTACAAATGCTGCCTCTACCTCATGAGCTAAAAAACGGTGCTGGATCAAGCCCTGATCTTTGGACTGGGTAAGAGTGGTCTGCTTAATTCAGACACTCTGTTCATCACCACCCCCTTTTCTGAATCATTTTGTCCACCATAAGCGTGGAAGGGTATACTCAGATGTGAGTCCCTTGCTCATTGCACCATCAGGATTCAAGCAAGCCGGGCCGACGACGGCTGTAATGCCAGAAACCGGTCCCCGGAAGCTTGTTTCCTTCCCAGTATAAGAATTGGCTTGGTAGTTTGGTTTGCCCTGTTCCCATCATGCACTGGGACAGGAACAGACTAATTTGCATGTAGCCAGGTTCTGAGCTGGGATGGTGCAGTGAGCTAAAAAACGGTGCTGGATCAAGCCCTGATCTTTGGACTGGGTAAGAGTGGTCTGCTTAATTCAGACACTCTGTTCATCACCACCCCCTTTTCTGAATCATTTTGTCCACCATAAGCGTGGAAGGGTATACTCAGATGTGAGTCCCTTGCTCATTGCACCATCAGGATTCAAGCAAGCCGGGCCGACGACGGCTGTAATGCCAGAAACCGGTCCCCGGAAGCTTGTTTCCTTCCCAGTATAAGAATTGGCTTGGTAGTTTGGTTTGCCCTGTTCCCATCATGCACTGGGACAGGAACAGACTAATTTGCATGTAGCCAGGTTCTGAGCTGGGATGGTGCAGTGAGCTAAAAAACGGTGCTGGATCAAGCCCTGATCTTTGGACTGGGTAAGAGTGGTCTGCTTAATTCAGACACTCTGTTCATCACCACCCCCTTTTCTGAATCATTTTGTCCACCATAAGCGTGGAAGGGTATACTCAGATGTGAGTCCCTTGCTCATTGCACCATCAGGATTCAAGCAAGCCGGGCCGACGACGGCTGTAATGCCAGAAACCGGTCCCCGGAAGCTTGTTTCCTTCCCAGTATAAGAATTGGCTTGGTAGTTTGGTTTGCCCTGTTCCCATCATGCACTGGGACAGGAACAGACTAATTTGCATGTAGCCAGGTTCTGAGCTGGGATGGTGCAGTGAGCTAAAAAACGGTGCTGGATCAAGCCCTGATCTTTGGACTGGGTAAGAGTGGTCTGCTTAATTCAGACACTCTGTTCATCACCCCCTTTTCTGAATCATCTACCTCATTAGGAGCACAACCCCTTATGCTCCAGTGTTGCAACTCCTGGGGACTCCGAGAAACAAAACGGGCACTCATAATAGTGCACTTACACACTGACATGCTGCCGAGATACACACGATTGGTGACCTATACACCGACGTTACCTTGATTCCTTTAGACATATTGTCTGACGAGAATGACTTGCCGGCAGGTCAGTTTCTGTTATACAACTCGATTACACGATCACTCATATCGGCTTGGGGAGACATCAACACTGAACCAGAGATGCATCTCCTGATCCAATACCTACATGTAATGGGCAATGGGTCCCATATAGTGCATTAGCTGACAGAGGCACTTCTAACTCACACTACACAACCCATGGCAGCCTCGCGTACATGATGGGAGTAGGACATGGGAAATCTATGGATGGATCATGAATGGGACACGATCCTGGCTAGCCCCACGCAAATACCAAAAACCACCACATTTAGACTCATAAAAACGTACATTACACACAGGGCACATCTGTCTCCAGACAAGTTGAACTTGTACTTCGAATTAACCAATTCTGCATGCCCTCGCTACTTACAGGTGGGCGCGATCTTTCTACATATGATGTGGTACTGCCCCTCCCTGCAAATATAGTGGCAGGGAGTAACAGCGGCACTAGCAACCTACACTGGCAGGCCCCAATTACATACATGGGAGGAGTGTATACTAGGCTCCTTCCCCAGAACCAAGCAGCACAGGGTCACGAATCCAGGCCTTATGATCGCCAAAAGATTAATTACTAAACGATCTAAAAGCAGAAACCCCGTCCTCAACAATTGGAAAAATGCACTAACAGTATGGGCACAGGCAGAAAGCACGGCCCTGCATAGGAATGAGATAGCTGGCCTGCGCAAATATCCCATTACCCAATACTGGGACGTGATGCTGGTAGAACTGTAACAGGAAGATTAAGAAATCAAAGACAATAACTCACAAAATGGCAATAGTTTGGGGTCCGATACAGGCCCCTAATTGGACTACAACTCAAGTGCTAGCCACAGTACTCTAATACACATGTTGTATAAGAAGGGGTAGGGATGATACACATAGGGGCTTGAACGATACCAAACTACACATTATCCAGTCTTGAGAGGAAGGGACGCGAGATATGAAAATAACTACTTTAAGGGCACAGCCATATATGACAGCTTAGGGCGATCTTGGTGTGATGGAATGTTGTTGTTTTGTTAAATTAATGTTAAACACGCATTATACTGTTTTATTTAATGTAGGCCATGGGTCTGAATACAAGTTAAAATAGACAAATGGGCACACAAGTCTATTGGGACATAGTATACTTCGGGCGCTAGAGACAAATGTTATTATACCTGTCGGACAGACAAATTGTACTATGATCACTATACATTGCTTGAATATTGATGAACTCCCTTAACCCAGTTACAAGTGACTAAGGGGTATGTTCACATGAACGTGTGATAACTACCACAAGAGGAGCGTAACGCAACTTTCAACATCGCATCCTATCGCGGGAAAATAACCCGGGGTCAACGTGGAATTCACAATGCGGCGGTAGCATGCGATAGACACCAGATACCACGTCAAATGTCGGTGTGAAAATCAACAAGGCACCGCAAAAATGCGATGCGCGAACGCCCAAAAACATGCAATGAGGCCAACTGCTGTACAAAAAGTAGCGAAAACCAGCCATAGGCCTGCAAATCCCAAAACCACAGAAAAAGCACACCGGAAACAAGCCAAAGCACTCAGCAACAATGATGCACGCTGACCCAGCGCAGAGGCCAACTCCAATCCCACAACCCTCACAGACTGCCAGCAAGAAACAACGCATCGGAGAAGGCCGAGGAGAAGAGGGAGAGGAAGACGGGGTGCAGACTGCAGGAAAACAAGACCAGCGTCATGGAGGTAACAGAACACTACCAGCAACTGACCCACTACCAGACCACTTGGAATGCAGTCGGAGTGCCGAGGAGGCCAATCAACGAGGCCAAGAGGCACCGGCATGACGTGACAACATAAACCAGGCACAAAACCGCTGCCAACAGGAAGGCATCAGCGGTGACAGGAGGTGGCTGTCCAGTGCGACAGGAGGAGCTGGAGGAAACCCAGACCACAGTCATCAGTGTGAGACGGTGCAAGGAGTAGGGAGCACAGACACAGCTCACAGGACCTGACACAAAATCAGCAGGGAGTGCAACGAACAAGGACTGGGGGGGTGGGGGAGATGGGCACAATGGCATACATGCACAACGAGGTGTAGCACACTGCATACCCACAATCACCCAGGGTCATGTCCCAGATCCCCTTGGCACACTGCAACATACACACTTAGCAAGAACAGCACACCCACATTGACGACAACGTGGTACAATGTGCATAGCTGACACTGCAGAACAGAGGACAACTTGGCTCCGCACATGAACAGAAACATGCCCACTACATCTGACAGAGCCGGAAACTGTGAAATGGAAATGTACGCATATGACCTCACATCCGTCATGTAGTCCAAATGTACACTGTCCCGCAGAAGAATCCAGCACCCCCAAACAGTCACAATGTACATTGCCATACAGTCTGCATGCACACCAGCACAATGCGCCAACATACATGTCAACACAATGTCAACATGCATCTCCCCTTCACATCGCAGAGGGGCACGCAACACCCTCAGGAGAGCACAGAATACAATACATCTGTGATGCCAGAGAGGACCACCACACCGTCGACACCGACACCCTACAACAGCCCATGGATATCCAACGCAACCCCCCATCACAAGCCAAGCTACTCAGAGGTAAACACCGAGCCTGCAACAGACCACAGAGCAGAAAGCATCCGCAAGCACAGTTGGCTCACGACACTTCACCCACCCACACATGGCACCCCAATGCTATGTGTCAGCACGCCAAAAGGAGGTGGCTCAACAGGTGCTGGTGGGGACCTAACCCATGGAATGCAAACTAGGACACATAAGTAGGTGTCTATCACCCTTCAGGACCCACCCACACCCCACTAAGGAAACCCACCGTGCCATAGAGACACATGCAGATGCACATTCACAGTACAGAACTCACAGTATAAAACCACGCCCAGGGGCGCTCGAATAGCAGTCACACACCCATGTTGGCTTTGCCTACGACGGCCCTGCCACGCCTCTTACGAATTGAGTGGCTGACAACAACGCTACATGTCCAAGCTCCATCCCGCTGCCTGCCGTGACATGTCTGAATCTGATGTACATAGCACAATGTAATGTTGTAGGGCCCAGGGCCCTCATGCATAGAACAAGAACTGGCTATGGGCATATGACCCTTTATTGGCAGGGCCACATGTACAGTGACGCCCGTGCTGGATGTGTGTGAGGTGAGTGTAAGCCATTAAACACAGAAGGTCTGGTGCAAGCAACCGCTTGAACATTGGGCACCAGTGCAACGGAAACAGAAAACACATGCATAACAGAGTCAACTGCTGAGCAATATGGAGTGAGCCGGAGAAAGTACAGAGGACAGCCAACATGCAAACAGAAGTGTCTGTGAGTCGCAGTGCACTGGGGTTGGGACACTAAAGATGAGCGCGCTCATGTGAACAAAAAGTTTTGGATTGTGTCCCTTCGATATATTCCTGATGCAGATGCAGTGGGGTGTGTTAGACCTGCATCATCTTCCCCATCAGCGTCTCAGGGCCCCCACACTGTTTGTGGTGACATAGCTGCACAACTGCTCCACAGCACAAAACACAAGCAGAAATGGACAATGGCCTGCAGTGCACTGAGTCACTGGCACCTGGAGTGCTGAGCAGGGTATTAGGCCGATGATGGCATCCACGACAGTTCTGAGCAACTCCGTAAGTCTGTCAGGACCACCGTTTCGACTCTGGCAGACGGTGGTTGGAGGTGGTCTTTGCAGTGGTAGCATGTGCCTCCTGCGGTGATGCGACGTCCAAGCCGGTCTGGGCTCGCTTTAGTGTGAGCCCTGGTGGGACGCATTTGGGCCCATAGGCTGCGTACAGCACAAGGCCACAGAGAAATGGCAATAATGACCCATAGGCCAACGCTTCAGGGGCCATCCAATATCTCAGAAGAAGGGGTCCCGGACTAGACCAGCACAGAGTTAGTGGCCCCGGATGGAACAGGCACCCAGACACGGGGCGGTGACCTGCGGTGCAGTCAGATGGGCCATGCGACCTGAGCGGGTCCCCATCAATGTCCGAGGTGTATGTTATGGAGGGTTGCAGTGGGCAGTGGAAGGTGTCCTCCAGGGCATGATGCGGAAGTTTTGATTTTATCCGGAATCAGCAAATTGGGGGGTGGGAAGTGCAAGCCTAGTTTTCACCACCAATTCAGCATCAGCTACATGAGGATGAAAACTAGCCCCTTGTCCATAGACTCAGACGCCACCAATGTACGACCAGTGAGTGTCCATGAATGTCGGGCAACAGACTTAGTGGCACCAGGGCTGAGAGGTGATGCAGTCTGCAATGATGCCGGTACACTAATATGAACTCCGCCATTGCTAACTCATGACTCTGTGACCTACTGGACCACAGTGTAGGCCGGAGGCAGTGGTCAGCAGTGACTCACAGCCACCTGTTGTTGGCTTGTGCAGCACAGAGTTAGTGACACCAGGGCAGTTGTCTGTAGGGTACGATCACCTCGGTAACAATGCTCCTTTTTTCTCCGCTAAGATGCAACGCATCATCCTCTTACGCCTCTCCTTGCGTGCAATGATATGTAATCTGCCTCTACATACTCGATGTTCAGATCCAAATCTGTGACCTACTCGAGCGCATCCTAGGCAGAGAGCAGTGTGGGCCGGAGGCAGCGGTCAGCACAGCCATTTACTGACTGTTGTTGGCATAAGTTGGTGGCCCCACTGGCCTGTGTAGTTCAGGTTCAGTGGCACGACGTGTTCGGTCACCTCCGTGACTGTGACCCGGCTTTCGTCCGGACTGAGCCGCATCTTCCTCTTACTCCTCTCCGTGCGACCACTGGTGTGGACTCTGCCATTCGTGATTTGCGACTAGGTGCTGGATGTGAGACCTACTGTTTCTGCAGGGTAGTCCTAGTCCCTCATTGACGTGTTGCCGGCTGGCGTTGAACAGGGTTAGTAGCAGCACAGGTCACTGGCTGACATTGAGCAGGGATTGTGGCAGCACATGATGCCGGCTGGCGTTGAACAGGGTTAGTGGCAGCACGTGTCGCTGGCTGTTGTTGAACAGGGTTAATGGCACCACGTGTCGCAAGATGCCAATATGGAACTATGCCTCACTGATCTGGGTGGTCTGGTGCTGTGGCCGCTTGCCCGGATTTGGGGTCACTGCCATTCAGGACCCAGGACACAGTTTCACATATGGGACCTACTGGGCCGCAGAGGACACCGGTGGAGTATCTGAATTAGGAAGGAGTAATGTGGGCCAGCGATGGTCTGGAAGGCTGGCAGGGTTGTGGGCCTCGGAGCTTACACTGGCACGTGGTGGGCCCTCCTTGACACACGCCGGTGTCGGCAGGTGAGCAGTGTGGCCTGGCTGTGCAGGGGCGGGCCTGATGGGTTTGTGGTCCAGCGGGCAGGGGTAAGAGAGGCACACCGGATCACAGGCAACTCCGCTAACGAGGACGGCGGCGGCCTCGTGGTGGGGGTGGGAGGCACCGCTTTGGCAAAGGTTTTGGGCTTTCCGGAAAGGACCACGCCCATGGCTACATGCATTTTATTCACACCCCTACGCTGGCCTGGCGTACACCATGCCATCCCACTCTTCTCATGCTTGCGGGGGGGCATAACAGGCAACATTTCCGAGCGGAGCCCCAATGGCTGGGGTGACATCGTTGTGTCCACTGTACACTACACTCCATACAGCAGAGGTGTATGTCGCCGTGGATATGGGTGTGTTCTGGATACTGCGGTCTGTCCAGCACATCGCCGCCACTCTTGGCATTGTGTGGTTTCCCAATCATGGTTCTACTGCATCCTTCACACATGCCTGGTTGCCACCTCTCCCCACATTCGGCTATTGTGTGGCTGAGGTGCCATGTCGTTGATGGCTCATGTTCATGGCTTGCCCAGGTTACCATTGTAAGTTGTTCTGTCGTGTCTGGTGGGTGGGCATGTTGTTGTGCATGTTGGTTGCGATTTTGTGACGTGTGCATTGCCAGAGTTGTGGTTTGCATGGTTGTGAAGTTGAGGTGAGTGGGGTGTTAATTTGGAACTTGCCAAGGGGCTGTGCATTTCCCTTGGTGCCATCCTGGGAACGCAGGTTGCTTATGCACTGTTGGAGAATGAAGGGATCATGCTCAATGGATGTGTATTTGGAGGCGACATTGGTGTAGGTCTCAAGGTGTTCTGATGTTGCCTGCACCTTGATGTGTGACGTGTGCTTCCTGTTGTGGTGATTGTGTGCTCTGTCACCAGGGGCGCAGTTAGGGCATGTGTGCTGTGGATTGCCCCCAACACATGCGTGCAACCTGCAATGGTGTATGGTCCTTGCTTGGTCAACAGCGGTTCCTGCGCATTGTCTTGGACGTATGGGTACTGGGGTGCCAGGGTGCTGGTGATGTCCAGACAGGTGTGGGGGACTTGCATGTGGCTGGCTGTGAGACTACTCCGACTCTGGCGGTTGTTAATTGAGGTGTGACAGAGGACAACAGGTGCAGCACAGCCAGCAGCTTGGTGTGGGGTGGGATGTCGATTGTCCACTGTGTTGGTGCTGTAGGCCTGTTAGGTGATGATGGTCAGGTTGCCTAGGATGGTTGTCCCTTTCAGACTGTTGTGGACAGTAACAGTGCGTTTCCTGGGAGCCACTGTCTTTGTCTGTGCTGCCTCTGTGATGGTCGGGGGGGGTGTTCCAGTTGGGGGTTGGGGTCCTGGGGTGGTGGTGGTGGGTGTTGTGGCCCTCTTGGGTGTCCAGGCTGCATGATGAGTTGCTCCATGGCATCTGTTGCTGGGGTCCCTTTTGTGGTGCAGGCTGCCGTCCGACTTTACACCAGGTCAGAGTATGTGTTAATTTCCTGCTGCTAATGCGCCTTATTGTGTGTTTTGTGTTCTTATCGCCGAGCTGGCTGGTTGTTGTGAACGTTGAGGTCTCGTGTTGTCGTGGATTTTTGCACGGGACGCCTACTCTGCATCTCATTAGCGATAGTTGCAGGGATCCTCTGTGGCTATGTTTTTTGCGGCTGCTATCGAGGGTAAACTGGTGCTGTGGACTTTTATCACCAGCTTGTTAATGGGGAGGTAAATTTATCACGGCTTTGGCTGCGTTAAAGTGCCGTTAATTCGCCGATGGCTCCTTGTGAATATGTTCCTAAGCTGTCTTGTCTCCATACAAACCTATGTACATGCAAACGCAACCAGATACACGCCCACAAGTATATGGTACTTTACCCCATATGTAAACAGTAACTTTTATACAATAAATGCAAATAAAGAAAATGTAAACAATCAATATCCCCCTTCTAACAAGGATCATTGTTTCTACAAAGTAATGTGCATAAATGGCTCAAGGCAGAAATGAGCCTTGTCTGCAGGCCTGCTGCCTCTGTCACTCCATCTCCCACTCATGTCAGCCTGTCCAATAGTGCCCCAAGGGGCCACCACATACGTTTTGCAGCCCACAATTATTAGTTACTTTGCATCGTGGTATGGTCCTTGGGGTACATAACCAAAGAACTGGAGGCTAATCATAGATCCAAAGCTTGCTAACTGTGCCTGTGCGTACAAGTCCAGAGCAGTCAGCTTCTTGTTGTAATCACAGCTAGATCGGTGCAGAATAAGTTGCTCTGGTTGTCGTGTTGCGCAGCTGGCTTTAAGTCCAGTCTGGCTCAGGACTCAGTCATTCCCAAAGACAGACCCTGCAACACATGACAAGTGAGGTGTTGTTCTGCAGCTCTGAGAAGAAACAAGATAGTGCCAGGGGAATCCAAAGTAGCTCATAATAACCTAATTCGTTTCTTGAGGCCTCGCTCTTATGGAGACATCATAACAACTCTCTCCATGACTACATATGGCAGACAGGGACATTTGAAGGATTTGGGGGACCCGGGCCCAACTTATTTTGAGGGCCCCTGTTTGGAATAGCTTTGAATTTATGATCCAATTTCATCTTTTTTGTGCCCCCTTTGGTCAGGTCACTGACCGTGCACAAGCACACTAGTGCAAATTCGAAATGTGTTTTCATCTAATATTAAGGGATAGTGCCTTGTGTTTTCAATATTGTAACACAGCAGCAGCTCACTAATATTACTCCAAAAAACCTGTGACACCCACCCTTTTCTCATAATTCAGGTCCTTTTGATCTAAAAGAACCATTTTTTATGGATTTTGCATGAAACATAAACACAACATTTCTCTGCAAAATGTCTGCAATAGACTTTCACACATCACCCACATTAAAAATGAATTAAAGAAAAATGGTATTTAAAACAAACTATTGAAGCATCACTCAAGGTCACCAGAAAAAGACTCTCTGCAGAAAAGAGCTAGCTCTAAAAGGGGGCCCCCTGAAAGGCTGGGGCCCTGGGCCAGAGCCTAATTTGCCCATGCCTTAAAACATCTCTGCCTGCACTGCCACCATTGTTTCTGCTATAAAGTCTGCAAGCTAGGTCTAGCAACAAAAAGGTGCCTGACACATTTCTGTAAAGTGCCAGGAGATGCACGACATTGCCATTTGATTCACCGGTACGACGACCACTGCAACTTCCGGCAATAGCAGCTATCTTCATAAGGGCGAGGGGTGGAAAATGGCCGGTCTTTAAATTAATGTACATTTTTTGCTCTACAATTATCACTGAGATCCTAATTAGGGCAACATTGTCAAAATGCACAGACATTCAAGCTAAAAGAGGTAACTTGTGTACACTACAGAGTTGTGTGTAATCTCAGGTTTTTGAATGAACAACCTCTCAAAGTTATTACTCACCTCAACGTTCACCACAAATAGGCAAATTTAGTTTGACCTTGCGTTTGTGGTATTCACAAGTACAGGAGAGAGGAGGTGATCCGTCAGCTAGACTGCCGACTTTGGTGCTTAAAAACCAGGGTTCGAACCTCGGTGTTGCGTCCATATCCTGTGATTCTGGGCAAATCACTTACAGCCAGATACATCAACCAAAATAGAGATCGCAATAGGTGCGAATTAGCTATTGCGATCGCTAATAAATGAAAAGCCGTTCATGAAGCGAAAAAATCAAAAATGCGAATTCGCAAAATCAAATATGCGAATTCGCAAAATAAATTGCAGAATCCAGGTTGACCCCCGTAGCGAATGGTAATTAGCGAGAATCCAAGGATACAGTGAAATATATTGCGATTTCGCAATATCAATTTTGCGAAACCGCTAAATATTCGCTAACCAGATTCATAGAAAATCGCTAATAGCGATTATAGCAAAAATCGCTATTTGGCAATAGCAGTTTAAAGGGAATCACAATAAGGTGGTAAAAAAAAAAGTGTTCACTCACCTGCTATACATCTGAGGTCTATTTAAACAGACCCATGAGGCCATAGTGGCCTCCCACAATGGCAGGACTCTACATTTTTGCGAGGAGGAGGAGGATACTTGCAGCAGGCCAGGCCAGAAGGAGAATCCAGGAGAGAATTCTCCGCCTGCGCATCACTTTGTTGGGACAGACTCGTGAGCAAATATATGACAAGTACAGGATGAATGCAGCAATGATTCTATACTTAATAGATGAATTGGACCCACTATTGCAGCGCCAAACACGTAGGACCCAGGCAATTCCAACTCATGTCCAGGTGCTATGTTGCCTGCACCTGCTTGCGTCAGGTAGCTTCCAGGATATAGTGGCAGAAGCTGAAGGGGTATCACAGAGCTCCCTCTCGCGGTTCTTTAACTCCTTCCTGGCCGCCATGATGTCTTTGATCAACAACCACATCACGTTCCCCACAACCCAACAGGAATTGAGCCAAACAAAACAGGACTTCTACCAAGTTGCCCAGTTTCCACACGTGATCGGATGCAGAGATTGTACCCACGTAGCCATATGTCCCCCTGCCGTCAATGAGTATATCTTCCGCAACTGGAAAGCATATCACTCAATAAATGTCCAAGCTGTGTGCAATACTAAAAACATCATCACCGACCTTGTAGCACAATACTCTGGGAGCACTCACGATTCCTACATCTTCCGCCATAGTGGCTTGCACACACGTCTGCTCAGGGGTGATTTTGGCGATGGGCACCTGCTAGGTAAATTGAATACAATACTTATCACTGAATTATGTAATGGCAATGCATACCTGACACTATTTTATTGTTTGTAACTCTGTAGGTGACAGTGCATACGCGGTGAGGCATTACATCTTGACTCCATACCTGAACCCAGCCAGCCCACAACAACAGAGGTACAATGCAGCCCACATCAGGACATGTAATGTAATAGAACGGACATTTGGATTGCTCAAGAGTCGCTTCCGCATCCTGCATAAAACTGGAGGAGCAATGCTGTACCAACCGGAAACATGCTGCAGGATAATTGCGGCATGAGCTATGTTGCACAACATAGCAACAAGGAGAGGTATCCCCATTGAGGAATCCGACACAGAGGGCAACCAGCCACCAGCACACCCACGCCGGGCACATCTTGGGAGTTCAGCGGAGGGGCAAAGAAAACTTACAGACATCACCCATCATTATTTCTAAAGTATGTAATGATGACACACAACACTCAATTGCATTTGAAGTTAAAGTATTTATTACCACGTCAGGCGGTAGGGGTGTAAAATTGAACAGAACTGGTGGCCATTAGCACATTAACTGCATGCACTGAAGGACACAAGAGACACACAAAGGACTTGAAATGCAGTCACAAAGAATGTCTTGGACATGGTTACGTCACCATGATGATTTACACCCTTCTGATGATGTTTAGCGTCTCCTCCCTCTCACACCCAAATGTCTTTCTCCTGCATCTGCATCAGCATTCCCGGATGCAGCGGGAGGTGTTTGTCTACAGCTACTGCTCCTCCTGACAGTGGTGAGTGGCGCAGTGATGCTGCTTAGGCTGGATGTCTCACTACCCTCTTCCCCTGTAACATTGCCCTGACCACCAGTGCTAGACTGCATAAGTTCAACAGCAGTGGTAATTTGGCCAAGTGCCTTGGACACATCCCCACAACAATGGCCCATATCAATCTGCATTTCCACCGACCGACGTGACAGCTGTGCCATGCTGGCGCAAATCTTGTTGTTGGACCTGGTATAGCCACCCATGCAGGTCACGAACTGGTGATGCCTCCTCCTCTGTGTGGTGTATCCCTCCTGCATCACACGCGCCACCTCCTGCAGTGTGTTGTTTGATTGTCTGTTTGCCTCCACTAGTGCAGCAGTGAGTTCCCTCACACTCTCGGCCATTACTGATATGTTTTTTTCATTTTCGTCATCTGCAGGTTGATGGCTCTCATATGCCTCGCTTGCAGGCGCTGCACCCGCACCATCTGTGACTCCACACCACCCCACTCATTGGGAGTTCCTGCCTCCCTTGCCCAGGTATGGGTCCTTGGCCTGCGTCTTGTTCCTGGACGGACATGTGCCTGCGGTGTAGTTGTGTGGCTCGCACTCGGACGACTTGTCCCAGGAGCAGTAACTGGTACCTATTCTGACTCCATTGGCTGCAGTGGTGTAACTGTGGCCCAGTGTTTTGCTGGTGCCTTGGATTTGGGTGGTGGTGTCACAGGTTTTGACACGGCAGCCTCTTGGATGACCTTTTTGCTGTCTCCACTATCACTGTCATCAGTGTGTACTTCTGCTGCATCTGTGATGTGAAACAGTGCTATGTTATTTTATGTTGTTGCATTAGTTGAACAACATTAAAAATCAATACATTTATGCTTTCACTGTCTCTCATCAATGACTGTACTGCATTTTGGTAGCATTTGGGCTTACTATGTTGGATTCTGACAGGCAATTGGGTTCTACAGACTACAGGTCCCATGATGCATTGGTGTTCTTATGTAAAATGTGTACTGGACTATTTCTAATGTGAGTTTGCAGGTTGGTTTAAAATTGGGCACTATCCGTATGTACATTGATATGTTGATTTCCATGTATCTTACCTTGTGTGCTACTGGCCGCCCCGGATGTATCCATCTGCGTTACTCCCACCACTGCTTCAGGCTCGATTGTGCCCTCAACCATGTCCTCCTGGGCTGTGTTGTCTGGGACTGTTGGGCTTCCTCCTCCGGTCCCCTTCGCCTCCTTCAGCCTTTCCGCTATCCGCTCCTTGGCACGGCTACGCAGGTCGTACCAGCGTTTCTTTAAATCATCTATGCTGCGATGTGTGACCCCCACAGCATTGACCTTGTTTTTGATCCGGTTCCGTATCCTTCTTTTTTCAGCCTCTGGTAATTTGAGGGAGAGCTTTCCAAATAGCTTCTCATGGTTGTTTGCCACCTCCTCAATGAGGTGCTCAAGTTCACTCTCACTGAACCTGATTTTTCTCTTCCTGGCCACTGCACCCTCCTCTGTAGCTGTTTGGGACATTTTGGCTGTCTCCACCTGTAAGCAAACTCCAGTTTTGTTTTTCTGCTCTCTATCCCAGCACTCAGCTTCTGCCTCTCTGTTCCTCTGTGCACAGGTGGCAGCATGGGCTGATTGACTTCCTGGTTGCGATGTCATCAGCCTGCTCCCAATGCGACTCTGTAGTTTTCACATTCTCACTATTTGCGAAATCGCTATTTGCGAAATCGCTATTTGCGATATCGCAAATAGCGGGATCGCAAAATGCGAGAATGTTTGGTTTTCGTGATAGCGATTCCTTAACATGGAATCGCTATTGTATTTAGCGATTTTTTGCGATTCTTTATTTTTTTGCTATCCTCATCATGCATGGCTAACAGCGAATCCTTATTTGCAATTCCTTAATAATCGCTAATAAGGAATCGCTATTTCTTTGCATGATGTATCTGGCCCTTAATCTCCCCGTGCCTGAATGTGTAATATAAATACCGTGCTCATGTAAAGCACTCCAATACCTTCGGGTCGAGTTTGCGCTATATAAATATGTAAAAAAAAATAACAGGAGGCCACAGGCGGCTCAAAAATAAATATGCATTTGTTTAATTATTACTGACAATGTTTACCTCCAATAACGAGCGTGGCTCCAGCTGAGCAGGTTATTTTGGCCTTTGTTCTGTCTGAGCCCCCGATGGTCGAGCACTTCATGCCAATCAGTGCAAGTATGGACCCGAATCCGCTCAAGCACACAGCAGCAACCATGAGCGCCCTGCAAGCCTGAATGTAACCTGTAATAACAACAGCAGGAATCAGACAGTGACCCTCGACAGTAAACATACATATCCTCCGTGCTTGCCCCCCACATTCTCAGGACAAAGTACTGCATTTAGCATGTGCACACTTCTCCCTTACCGATACAGGTATAATGAACTCTTATATTTATAAGCAAATCAGGAGAATAATAATGTATTATCCAGTACGCAGTTACCACCAAGTTAAACAGAAACTGTGCGAATGATGCCACAATAGACACATTCGCAAAACACAAAGTCAATTAACTGGTGACTGGAACAAGTTATTTGATCTGAAACCATATACTCGTATTGGAGAGAGTTAGAGGGCTGTTTCTGGCAAATTCTACCACTCTCCTTAGAGGCCAATTACGATGCAGCTCGTAGGTCGGAGCCTTGGCCGCCACCTCGTAATAGGCCGTTTGGTTTCTTTTCCAATAGCCTCATTACGATGGAGGTGGTCGGGAAGGAAAACGTCTGGTCATTCCGGCTGGCTTCCTTGGCATTCGGAATCAGCCAAGTAATCTCAAGGGTGGATATTTCCACCCTTGAGATTACGATGATGGTTCAGACATGGTTTCCATGCCCACCATGTCGGAAAGCGTTTTCGGGGGCCCCCCAGCAAGGCCCCCTTGGGTGCACGGCCTCCAGTTGGAGAAGGAGGGGTGGGCCCCCCAGTTGATCCCTGCACCTTTGGCAGGCACCTTGAGGTGCCTGCAATGGGGTGCAGGGAAAGACCGCACCTCCTATTTTACTATTGGAGAATGCATTACGGCCAGCTTACAGCCGGAATGCATGCTCCCATAGTAAAATATAGGAATGCGACCGAACAGTGTTCAGTTGCATCCTAATGGGACGTTTGGGACTGCCGACCGGGTGTCAGTCTATCCCATGACCGATGAAGTGTGGGGCAGAAGTGATTCCACCGGACATCGTAATGACCCTCTAGGGGGGATATTTACAGCACAATGTCGGAGCGCGTTGTAACTCCAAAATTGGTAACGCTACAATCTGAATTTTTTTTTATTGGAAGGATGCGCCGTATTTACAAAAATACAGTGCACTCCTGTGTTTCCCCTAGCGCTGGTGCTAATAAAGCTGCCTAGCGCCAGTGCAGGCACCCATGTGCCATGTTGCCAGGGTGCCTGCGCTGCAGGTGGGTTTGTTTATGTGTAGAAAGGAACACCTTCCTACACATAAACGATCTTGAAAGGCGATTTGCTCTTTCTATTTGTGCTGCAGCACACATGAAAAAAGCAAAATATGAGGAGAAAATAATAATTTCTCCTCGCATCACCAGTCTAAGACCAGGTATTCCCCGGTCTTAGTTTTTGGCATAGAGGTATGTTTGAAAGTAGGCTTTGCCTTAAATCTACGGCCTGTTCCAAGGAAATCTGTGAGAAAGGCCAAAGCTTCTGTTGATAATAAATTATCCATCCACCAGTGCATATCTAGACACCTGGTCTGTTAAATAGTTCTAATATAGTGCAATAGACAGATTCTGTGTAGCAAGGACGTTTAAAAGTGTTAATTTTTCTTTCCAGAACTTCGCTGAAGATTTGGAGGCATTGGAGACTGTTGACTAATGTAGAATAATGTGGAATGCAGAGGAGCTTTATCCACCACCCACATTTTATTTTTAAACATTTTTTACAATACCACAGTACTCCTGCATTACTGCCACCCAAGCGGCATCCCAATGGTATCACCAGATCGCGCAAGCTTCTATTAGTGAAGCTTGTGTGGACTTTTGATATCATGCTTCCGTGGGAGAACCTCGCTGGAGTAACGTGGTGTCCGTGACAAAAACATTTTTTTTATTTTTAGCCCCATGGGGGTCCCTCTGGTTCCCTTACAAAATTGCCAGGGGGTCAGGGTACCCGCACCTTGCTCCCTTACATTTTAGTTTTCACCTTCATTTTATTTTAGTTTTCAGTACTCTGGGGATCAAACCCCTGAGTACTGTAAAGCCGGTCACAACATTTTCTTCAGGTTGTGGTCAGCCATTCAGATCACTTGGACTGATGGGACTGGTTCCAGCCCTCTAGGACCAGAACTACTTGCAGGGAAAAAAGGCTCTCTCAACCATTCAAATTACTCAATTTTTCTAATTTACAGTTCTACGGGAGCGCTGTGGGATCAACCATCCAGCAATACCTCTTTTTTTTTAGCTCCTTCATGACCACCCAAGCACCTATTTAAAAGCAAATGTCTCAAAAATGGTTAAACAGATTTACACCAAATTTCTTTTAACCCGTTGAGTGCTCATGACGAGCTCAGCTCGTCATGAGGCACGGTTGAGCTGCACTCATGACGAGCTGAGCTTGTCACAGCCGTTGGAACGTTCGCACGCGGGGATAATTTCCCCGCTGTGCAGAACGTTCCAAAACGGGTGTGGCTGTGACGAGCTCAGCTCGTCATGAGTGCAGCTCCACTGTGTCTCATGACGAACTGAGCTCGTCACAAGCACAGCGGCGCCGCGCGCATCCCCCCTCCCCCCCACACGGCGGGGGGAAAACACCCCGCAGTGAAGGGGTTAAAAAAGCATACTTCATGAGTGAAATTCTAACTTTCTGCCAATTTTGGTGTACTTCTGTTAGGCCTTTTTTCTGCATCACCCGCAAAACATCTTATGGGAAGTGAGATGGGTAAAATATATTTTTGGGCCCTGTCTTTTAATTGACCCCCAATTGACAGATCACTCTAAAACTTTCCAGTAAGGAGCTCAGGTGGATAAACCTTATTTGTAATTTTTTTTCAAGATTTGTTAAATGCCAGCGTCAAAGTTACATGCAAAACAAAAAATGCTCTTCCTTTAGAAACTGTAACCTAATCATACTTACACAGTCGTGACAGCCACAGTTTAATATTGAAATTAATACTACATGGTGATGTTCTCACCCCTATATTTTCTTGAGTTTTTTAACAGGCATGAACACAGTGAAATATTGTTGTTGTTGTTATAATAGAACACCCAGGAATTCTGATTGGTTTGCAAGGCAGTTCCTCCTCTGGGTATACTTTGATCCACCATGGAGCATCAAACGAAATCTTTCAGAGGTTCATGTAACACAATTCTCACTTTCCCGGAGCACTACTCCCATCAGAACATAGTTTGAGTAATTATCCTCCATTATTCACTATGTTTTTGAGGCAAGCAATGCAAAGGGTTGGGGGCGACCGCTGGCGTGCATGCTCTGCCTCACTCTCCAGCAATCCTAAATGCAAAATGTGTTCACCATTCTGATTGGTAGAACAGATAGTAAATGAGGTGGCTATCTTGAAATAGACACTTTTTCTATAGTTTCAATTCTTATAAAGAATTGGAGTTTTAATGATCTAGTATAGTATTTAGTTAGTGAAGCTTTCAAGACAATTGTGCCACTGGATTAAACACTTAACAAAATGATCTGGTGAATTAGGACTGAAAAGTCCTAATCTGTAGATTTTTTTCTACTTTTTACTTGCAACATGTTGTTAAATTTGAATGATACTTTCCACAGAGATAGATGTGCATTCTCACCGGCAGAGCCCATTCTTTGGGTAAGACTTAAACTATGTAATATTTAAAGACCTTGGGCCTCATTTATGAGGCCTTGCGTCAGTTTTGCGCTTCCGATGCGTCACTTTTTGTGGCGCATCGGCGGCGTAAAACATGCCTCCAGTTGCGCACTATTTACAAAGTGACGCATCTAAGCAGATGCGTCACTTTGTAAACCCCTGCGCTACATTATACCTGCGTCAGGTATAATGTATGCAGGGGGGGCGTTCCCCCATAAAAAGCCTAGTAGAAGTGACGCAGTGAAATCTATTAGATTTCACTGCGTCACTTTTAGGACGCTGTTGCGTCAAAATCTTGCGCTTGCCTCACAGCAGGCGTAAGACTGATGCAGGCCCTTTCACATGGGGCTTGCCCCATGTGAAAGGACGCATTGCTGGAGTTGCGTCACTTTTGTGACACACTCCAGCAATGCGTCACTTTTGCGCTTACAGATACGTCAGAAATACTGACATATCTGTAACTCCTTGCGACATGATGCGTCATACATTAAATATGACGCATCAGGAATGTCGCAAGGAGGGCGCACTGAGAAGTGACTCATCGCTGCTTTCACGCAGCGATGCGTCATTTCTCATAAATGAGGCCCCTTGGGCCTCATTATGATGCCGGTCGGACTGACCGTTTGACCGCTACAGCCGCAATCCGATGCCAACCACTGATGCCGGGAAAGTTTCACCGCAGTATTACGATGCAACTGCTCCTACCTCAGCGGTCTCATCTACAGCGATGCACATATCTCTTAATATGTTGCTGAAAGTGCGTACAAACTCACAGGAAACATGCAATATGTACACACATGCATGACATATATGGGGATCTGCCTTGTGCTGCGTGTACCTCATTGCTGGAGTGTGGCAAACTGTGCACAGTCCAGTCAAAGGAGATGCATACTACCTACGGACTTACCTGCATTCCAGTGCCCACAGGGTCAAAGTCTTCAGGATTCAGCAGGCGCGTTGTAGGGGGTCCATGCCAGAGACTTGTGGGGAGAAGCGGATTTGTATGATTATGCACCCCAAATCCTTTCTTTCCGATGATTCGAGGCTGCCTGCATGGTCAGCTCATCAGAAATGCACATTGTAATTAGGACAGTTCTATGACTGCTGTTTTTCTCTGACCGCCATCCCAGCAGTAAGATTAAAGTTTTCAGAGTGGGTGGTCTTCCATCGGTCGGATTGGTCTGCATTCAACATGCATCCTAATGCTGTGGTCGGTCTTACCGCTTCTGAGGAGACCGCGGCAGTCCAAACAACACCAGCAAGGCTGCGGATTTCGGTCTGACCGGCATCATTATGAGGCCCCTTGTTTTGAGTTTGGTAGAAGGGATACTTCCTCAAAACAGTGGTTATCCCATCCAACATATTGTAAGTTCCATAGGCTATATTACTCTTGTAATATTGTAATACAACGGATGGAAGATTTGCCACATTTTTTAAAGAGAATTAAATCCACCAAATTCTAAAATAAGGTCCATGTTTCCCCATGCCTCCTGAATACCATTTTAACTATCTAGGTGGAAGGTAGAGTTTGACAGTTCCCTCAAAAATAGAGGTGAGGGAACTTACAGTTTCTAATGGTAGACCTTCAGCTGGCTTCATAACCAGAAGCCCTTCACCCAGAAGTCCATCAACCTCATGACAACCACTAATTTTTCCAACCTGGTTCCTCCAGGTGAGGCATGGCACATCTAGGGAATGAAAACAAACAGTGACCCGAAGTGTGTTGGGAAAACCTCCTCCTTTGGGAATTAGTTTCTCAAAATAAAAAAAAATTGTGAGCTTGACAAACTAAACTGTATCAATGTGGTGGAATCACATTTGTTAGACCAATCCTGCCAAGCAGGCAGGGTTTACTGAATGAGCTAGGGATTCACCAAACAGATGGGTCACTCGTTATAGTCTAAATGAGCCACAACATTTGTAGAGAAACCTGTAATGTGATTTAAATTCTTCTGAGTGTCTTGTGAACGAGGCCTACCTTTTTGCCAGTGAAGGATAGAATGGATGACGCCATGAGGCCACTAAGGCTGATGCCTGATTCTGAGAGTGGTACAAAAGGGGGTGGTGATGGACGGAGCATCTGAACCAATCAAACACTCACACCCAGTCAACAAATCTGGGTTTAATCCATCACCGTTCTTTAGCCCACTCTGCTACCCCAGTTCAGACATGGCCATATGCAAATCAGTCTGACCCTGTGCCTCATGGGAACAATCCAGCCCGAACTGCCAAGCCATGCCTTCCCTGGACCGGAAACAAGCATCCGAAGATCGGTTTCTGGCATTTCAGCCGTCTTCAGCCCAGCTTGCTTGAATCCAGTGGCAAAGTGAGCAAGGGACTCACGTCTGAGCATACCCTGCCAACTTATGGTGAACAAAGCTGTACAAAAGGGGGTGGTGATGGACGGAGAATCTGAACCAATCAAACACTCACACCCAGTCAACAGAGCTGGGTTTAATCCATCACCGTTCTTTAGCCCACTCTGCCACCCCAGACCGTCCATTGCCACCCCCTTTTGTACCGCTTGATTCTGAGAGTGACAGCTACAGAGCTAGTAACAGTGAGGAGTGGGCATCCTTTTCATGATGGATCACAGCGTCTCACGCCGCTCTTGATTTGAAGCCTTTAACAATAGGAGGAACCCAGTTGACTTTTCGCTCCTGCTGGTCTTTCCATTTTTTGTAAAATTAGCACCGATCAACTGTAAAGCAGATATTAAAGGGGCAAAACAACGGTCAAACGTCTTCACCTGAAGGTTGTCTAACTCTCCTTTGCGGTCGCACTTGGTGGGTGAGGTTAAGTAAATAGAGGGTTCTTGAAACGTTTGTGATGCCACCCCTTCCTGCCTGTGTCTTTCTCCCACCTCAAATCAGCTGTACTACTGGGCGAGGGTATTGAAAATAAAAGTTGCTCACAGAATTTGTCTGTGCTCCTGTCTTTCAAATATCTCAGCTTGTTTATTTTTCCTTAATAATTCCAATTGCAGGGTACAAATGGTATGCAGAAAGCCTATGCCTGAGACATCCTACATAGGGAGGGCAAGCACCTTAATTTAAGTGAAAAAACCCTTTCCTGTATGAAACAAATGTGATGCAGATGCAGAAATCCTAGTCACAAATGTACTAACATTTGTCAAAAAGCAGCAAGACAACTTGCGGCGCTGCATCAAATGAAGTGAGCAGGAATTTGCCATATTTACCAAGACATGGAGCATTCCTGCTCTCTCTGTGCTCCTGCACTGAGTGGAGTCTAGCACCTACGCAGGCACCCTTGCGCCATGGTGCAAAGGAGCCTTGCATTACAGGCAAGATTGTTTTTGTGCAGAAATGGATACCTTCCTGCAAAAAAACAATTCACAGAGGCATTTTCCTTTTCTTTGTGTGCTGCAGAATACAGCACATGTAGAAAGAGGAATTAACTAGGAGAAATAAACATATTTCTCCTCATCATGTCTCTGTTGAGCTGGTGTACCATTTTGGCTGGATATGCGGGAATGCGTCGACACTCCACCCATAGAATGCCTTCAAAACGCAGAGTAACGGAAGGCAGTGACTTGCGCTGCCTTGCATTACTCTAGATTTATAAGCCATGGAGAGCCACACAGGGAGGCTTTGCATGCTTTAGTAAATCTCACTTAAGGGCTTGTGTTGTCTGGTGTGATGCAGGGGAATCGCTAGCCCTCAGTAAATCTGGGCCCTAGTGTCATAGGAGTGGTATGATTTATACCCCCTAGTTGGCAATAGATCCTCTCTAAAGAGCAGCCCAAACTCACAGCTCTCATGCATTTCCTCATGTAGAGACCAGGGGCTGTATTGCAGACAGCACCCTGGGGGAGCAACAAGCGTGTGCATACGCTTCTGTGCCCCCGGGGCACTGTAGTATTACAAAAGGGACTATGGATGCTTGTGCAGCCCCTTCTTTAATGCAGATAACGCTGGTGCACACATAGCACTAGTGCAATCTTAAGGGGGCATTCCCTCATTGGCATGAGGTTCTAACCCCATGCAACTGGGGAAAACACCACAATCTGCACTGACTGTGTGCCACAAAGAGATGGTGCATAGTCAGTGCGTCCCCAAGGGAGCCCTCTGGAAGGGGGCATTGGGGAGGCATGGACTTCAGGCACCACCTTGCAGATGAGTGCAGTCACTCTTTGCACCAGCCAGTTGGGGGGGATCTCTGTTCTGCCTTTAAAGTACAGGCTGGGCACTGCCTGCACTGTGAAAGATGGGGTGGCTGCTTGTAAGAAAATGGTTTACTGGATGAGGGTATGAAACCCTAGTCAAGTGACAAACACAATTCTTGTCAGGGTGAAACATAAGCAAACCATAAATTAACCTGTTCTTAATGATCTGATAGTTTGGCACAAAAGCAGTCAGGCTTAACTCAAAGGCAATGTCTAAATTATATATGGAAAAAACCTAGTTGATGGACAGAATGTAGAACAATTTCATACATTCACCCCAGTACAAGGATCTGGGCCTAAATCCATCGTTTTTTTGCACTCCACACCACCCTGGGTTAGACACTGGCTATATGCAAATCAGCTCTGACCCTGTGCCTCATGGGAACAGTCCAGTCCGAACTACCAAGCCATGTCTTTCCCAGACCGGAATCAAGCATCCAAGGACCGGTTTCTGGCTATCAGCCTTCATCAGCCTGGATAGCTTGACTCCAGTGGTGTGGAGAGCCTGGGACTCACGTCTGAGCATACCCAGCCCACTCGGGGTGAAAATTGCAAAAAACACAGTTGATGGACAGAATGTAGAACAATGTCATACATTCACCCCAGTACAAGGATCTGGGCCTAAATCCATCGTTTTTTTGCACTCCACACCACCCTGGGTTAGACACTGGCTATATGCAAATCAGCTCTGACCCTGTGCCTCATGGGAACAGTCCAGTCCGAACTACCAAGCCATGTCTTTCCCAGACCGGAATCAAGCATCCAAGGACCGGTTTCTGGCTATCAGCCTTCATCAGCCTGGATAGCTTGACTCCAGTGGTGTGGAGAGCCTGGGACTCACGTCTGAGCATACCCAGCCCACTCGGGGTGAAAATTGCAAAAAACACAGTTGATGGACATAATGTAGAACAATGTCATACATTCACCCCAGTACAAGGATCTGGGCCTAAATCCATCGTTTTTTTGCACTCCACACCACCCTGGGTTAGACACTGACTATATGCAAATCAGCTCTGACCCTGTACCTCATTGGAAAAGTCCAGTCTGAACTACCAAGCCATGTCTTTCCCAGACCGGAATGAAGCATCCAAGGACCGGTTTCTGGCTATCAGCCTTCATCAGCCTGGATAGCTTGACTCCAGTGGTGTGGAGAGCCTGGGACTCACGTCTGAGCATACCCAGCCCACTCGGGGTGAAAATTGCAAAAAACACAGTTGATGGACAGAATGTAGAACAATGTCATACATTCACCCCAGTACAAGGATCTGGGCCTAAATCCATCGTTTTTTTGCACTCCACACCACCCTGGGTTAGACACTGGCTATATGCAAATCAGCTCTGACCCTGTGCCTCATGGGAACAGTCCAGTCCGAACTACCAAGCCATGTCTTTCCCAGACCGGAATGAAGCATCCAAGGACCGGTTTCTGGCTATCAGCCTTCATCAGCCTGGATAGCTTGACTCCAGTGGTGTGGAGAGCCTGGGACTCACGTCTGAGCATACCCAGCCCACTCGGGGTGAAAATTGCAAAAAAGCCAGTGTCTAACCCAGGGTGGTGTGGAGTGCAAACAAACTATGGATTTAGGCCCAGATCCTTGTACTGGGGTGAATGTATGACATTGTTCTACATTCTGTCCATCAACTGTGTTTTTTGCAAATTTCACCCCGAGTGGGCTGGGTGTGCTCAGACGTGAGTCCCAGGCTCTCCACACCACTTGAGTCAAGCTATCCAGGCTGAATGAAGGCTGATAGCCAGAAACCGGTCCTTGGATGCTTGATTCCGGTCTGGGAAAGACATGGCTTGGTAGTTCGGACTGGACTGTTCCCATGAGGCACAGGGTCAGAGCTGATTTGCATATAGCCAGTGTCTAACCCAGGGTGGTGTGGAGTGCAAAAAAATGATGGATTTAGGCCCAGATCCTTGTACTGGGGTGAATGTATGACATTGTTCTACATTCTGTCCATCAACTGTGTTTTTTGTAAATTATATTTGGAGCACAAAAGCAGCAATAAAGTGAAACACAAAACAAGACACTTTTTTAAAAATAGAGTAAAATGTAATAAATTATTTGACATCAAAATGACAAACATCCAATTAATAGAACCAGAGATATGAAATTTTAAAATAAAAGTAGTGCTTAAAAACACGAAGTGGCAGCCATGGTTGTCTGGTTTTGCCAGATCAGGACAAAGTCACAAATTCTGGCCAACTGCAATGGAGTGTGGGACGGATACTGGGACCAAATTAGGCCCGCTGAACAAAGTACCTTAAATCACGGTTGTAATGTGTTGCAACGGAGCAGTGAGGCTGCGATGCGAGGTCCTGTGTTGAGGATGCATTGCACAACAGAGGCTCCAAGGAGCTGTGGGGCTGCAATGTGAGGTCCTGCGTAGAGGATCAGTCACACAGTGGCAGTTCCAAAGAGCTGCGAGGTCCTGAGTTCGGGCTGTGTTGTGCAGTGGATGTTCCAATGCGGAGCTGCAAGGCAATGTTTCACACTACTTGGAAGGCAGGGCAGCAGACAGAATACAGGTGCAGGGTTCAAGGTGGTTGGATTCCTTTTTTGTTCCATAGGCTCTGATCAGGAGTCAATTCTACTAGACCTTGAAGTCAATCTGGTGGTCCTTGGTTCAAGAGGCATGTCCAGTCCTTCTCACTCAAGCAACAGAGCAGAAGGACAGCAAGAAGGCACCAGAGTAGCAGAGCAGCAGAGTAGCAGTTCGTCTTGCATCAGACCAGCACAACAGTCCTTCTTCTGAGTCTCCCACAGGTCCAGATGTGTACTGAAGGGGTGGATCTGAGGAACCAATAGTTATCCCCTGTGCACATTTTGAAGTTGGAGAAGCTTCTGGAGGCCTACCCTTAAAGAGGTGTCTGGAATGTTCTGTCTCCCTATATCCCCAACTTGTTTAAAGGGGTACAAAAGACTAATGTGAAACTCTGTGGGAGTGTACTGAGGTAGTGTCTTTGCCATGTGCAAGTGTGGTAGGTGACAGCTCCTTCCACTCATCCTAACAGAGATGGCCCATCTTGCCACCATCTATTCCCTCTTTGTCTCACCGTCTGGGAACAATGCACAAAGAACAATTGCCAGCTACACCCAGTCATGTGACCCAGTGTTAGACTTGGCCTTTTTGGCTAAAGTTCCCTAAACTTTTTGCTTTCCCCCTAGATCGTTTTCATGACATGGAGTTGCCAATTGAGAAGCTTTGGGTACTTTGCCACTGCTGATCAGTGTCAAAGTACAAGTGTTCCCTGTGTACAGTGTAATGATAATAGGTTGGCCATGATTGGTATGTTTGCCTTATTAGTAAAGTCCCTAGTGATGTGCACTGTGTGTGCCAGGGCTAGTAATGCAAAGGTGCGCTGAGAAGGGAACTCAGGCCTGCAGTATAGGGCCTGGACGCGGTTTGCAAAGTTAGCATGTTAAGTGCAACCACTTGTCTGGCCTTACTTTCCTTTTTGCATACACAGTGAGCACCCCTGTAGTAGGTCCCAGGTAACCCCATAGCAGGGTGCAGTGTAAGTAAAAGGCAGGACATATACTGAGGTGTGTGCTATGTCCTGACAGTGAAAAACAATCCGTTTCGTTTTTCAGTGGTGAAATGCCATCCTGCCCATAGGTTAGAATGGGGGAGGCAGGTTATTGTGTTTTGTTAGCCTAGTTTCCTATAAGTTTAAAATGGAGAGGTGAAGTTTAGTATGTATGAACTCACAGTGCCATAACACATCTTTCTAAGAAAGTGGTTTTGTCACTGTGTGTTCAGAAACCACTCTTTTAGAAAGTGGCTGAGTTTTGTGCCTTAAGCATTTCTGTGTGTCTCTGCTGAATGTGGATTGACTGTCTGGATCTGAGAGGTCAGAGCATCTGGACAGTAGGAGAGAAGAAGCCCTGACCCGTCTCCTGCTGAGTGATTAAGAATCCAGACTCCCAGTATCAAAGGGAGAAAGGTGACACTGGGAGGGAGACACCAAGAACTGATTTAGGCAGGGAACCCTAAGCACAACTAACTTCAAAGAGATTTAGGGGTATAACTATGAGAGCTGAGCCCTCTGAACGTTAGAAGAGAAATTGATTAAGACTGAAAAAGCTTGGACCCATTTCATGGACAAGAGGAACCTCTGCTAAGGAAGGAACAACCAAAGAGACTGCTGGGAAGACCAACCCTTGCTTCGTGATCTGGGGCTGGTCTGCAGCTTGCTGTTTTAACCAAGGAAGAGGCTCGTACACCAACATGATGAGTCTAGGGGGTGGTCTTGCAGTTATTGCCTGTTTGCAGGAAAGAAGACATTAGATGACTAAAAGGAACCTATGTTTACATGCAGGCAAGACTTTGCTTTCTTGCTTTCTTGTTCTGATCGGTATCGTTAGATTTTGTTTGGGCTATGGAAATTATGGTGCCACCACAGCTTAAAGGCTCAGTGAGAAATGGCTGTGTCATATTTGACTGGACTCATGTCAAGGTGTGTCACAGATTAATTTGTGTGTCACAAACAACTTTAATAAGTTTCAGTACAGCAAGGATAATTGATCTTTTCAAATTGTGATCGGATTAAGGAAGTTGACCACCTGACAATTAGACAAAGCACAGTGAGGCCATTGGTTGGCCGCCAGCCAATGGTCGGATTCATTTCATTGTTCCTTGTTTAATCTGTAAATCCCTATGAAGCTATGCTACAGGCGTTCCTGAACTGCCTTGTTCAATTTGAGAGAAACTCATGGCATCATGCTCCACCAGGAACACCAAAGCCCAGGTTTATTAAGGCTTTACGTCACCCTTACACCATGCAAGGAGGCGCAGGGCACTGCAAAACCTAGAATGAGACTTACCAAGCTATACAAGGCCACCTTGCATTGCCCTGCGTGGCTAGGTAAATCTTGAGTAATGCAAAACAGCGCAAGTTGCTGCCTTGGGTTACTTTGGGTGGTGGGGGTGTTGCATGGGTGGAGTATGGGTGTCCCCCTATATCCACCCATGTATTCTGAAGCATTCCCAGATCTACCAGTACTAGTAGACCTGGGAATGCATCAACATTGTACGCCTTCCCATCAGAGGTGCAACACTCCTCTTTGTTCCTCTTTCAAAGTATTCTGCATTCTGCAACAGGCTTAGGAAGAGGAAAATGCCTCTAAAAATTGTTTTTGGGCAGGAAGTTGTCCATTCCCTGCACAAAAACAGTCCTGCCTGCAACACAGACATCCTTGCTCCATAGCACAAGGGTACCTGTATTGGTGCTAGCCTGCATATTGCGCGACAGCGATGGCAAAGGACAGGAATAAGCCATATCTTAACAGATATGCCCTCTCCCTTTCACTCAGCGCAGCAAGTTGTCTTCCTGCGTTGCCTGAAAAAATTGAGGCAAATTCAGGAAAAAAATAAGTTGATTAGCTTTAAGTGTAGATGTACCAATCGTGGGGTTTGCTGAAGGTGGCAGATGGCAAGCTCCAGAATGTGTTGCCTATCCATCACTTGCACATTATTGTTTTTCATTGTTACAAGTGCAAATTGAAATCGTATTCTATCTAGCTGTCTGGTTCTCTATATGATAACTTTTTTATTTCTGTTGGTGTTTTACTAATGTCAAATGTAATTTTTATTTTGTTGTATATGCACCTTAAAGCTCAACAACATACGACATTTAAGAAAATGAGAAACCTGGACATGCCTTTGACAGCAGAGGAGCCAGCTTCTTGTGTGCCCGAGCTTATCTTTAGAGAGTGAATCGCTGCTGGTTTAGAAAAGTACTTCAATTGGGAAGCTTTTGTGATCCTAGAAAATCGCAAAGATATGCTTCTTTATTTTTTAACGTCCAGAGCGCTTGTGAATTTAAGGAAGTGTGAACTTTCTTCCTGTTTAGGCTTTTCTTCTAACTCCTGTAGTAAAATGTGTGCCTCCCAGTGACGCATTCGACTCAGTCATTTTTATCTTTGATGATTTAATGGTGCACTCCTGACTTTCAGTACATTCACAAAAAATGATCAGTAGGGTGCATTGAACTGTATGCATGTTTTCGATTACATGTATACTTCTGCTGCCCACGTTTATTCTTGCACAGCGTTCATTTTCATACCTCTACTTTAGTTTGCTGCCCGGGACACATATCCTCAGTGTTAATAAATGGATATAATATGGGAACACATCTAGATAGAAAAGCTAATTCCCGATTGTCCCGGCCTGTTACTCCTCACTGGGCGCACCATTTATCTGGCTATAAATAGGGTGGTCTGATATCAGCTTTCCGGTTAAGAGGCTTTCCTGAGATGTCCAAGGATTACCTCTGTCTTGAATCTGCGTTTGCTTGTTTGTACTCTGAGTGCTTGTTCCATATTCTTCCCTAGTTAGGCTCTACAGGTTCACAGTGTTTTTTCACCTTGCTTTGTCTGACCTGCCTTCTGTTGGGTGATTGGAGCAGAAGTGAAAGATTATTGGGCTCTGGCCACAACACAGTGGAGGGCAAATTTACAAGGGCATTGCGCCACCGGAGCTTCATTTGTTGCGATGCTCTGGTGGCGGTGTGCACTGCTCTATATTTACAAGACGGCACTAAGCCACATTACGTTGCTTAACGCCACCTTGTAAATATGGTCCTCCTCAACGCGGTTTTCTGCAGCAAAGGGGCGTGCAATGGATGTTGCTGCGGATGTTCCGATGCAACACTGATTGCTTTTTGACACTACTCCTCATGGTCAGAGGCTCAAATCCCGGAGAATCCACTCAGCCTATCATCCATCTGAGGTTGATAAAATGAGTACTGTTGGGTAACATGAACATCTGTTATTCAGCGCCAAGATGCCTACGGGTGAACGTGTGCTTTACAAATACACGTTATGTAATACCACAGTTGTAAGCTTGTTATCAAGAATAGTGACAGCAAATAATTGTGTTTCACAAGCAAACATGTCCTATTTGCTCAGGGCAACCTAGACATTCATCCTGCTAACCACAACTCTGTGCCGATCCATACACCAAGTCATCTGTATATCCGCCCTCCTCTTCACACATATACATCCATGTAATATGCTATCCTTCGGTCCACCGACATTCATCCAGTCCTCAACACACATTTACCCACACCTATGCATGTATCCACCCATTCCATGCATCCATCATTCACCATCACCCAAGAACATATCTATCTCCCACACTCAAGCACTCATCCATCTACCCACACTTACATTCATCCAGCGCTCTGCAACCACGTCCATCCATCTAGCCACCCATTCTACTGTTGTAGGCATCTAGAGATAGCCAGGCATCTGGTCATCCTTGTATACAAGCACAAAGCCATCAATCAAATATGTGCCTGCAGGGACCCCAATGTGTGCTGTCTAAATGTAGGCACGTCTTCATGTGTGTGAATATTCATCCATTAGTGTCTGTATCCCTATGTCTGGTCATGCAAAATGATTACACAACAACATATGCTCATTACAACAAAAGAACACTTGAACAAGCCAGGGGCCTCATTTATGAGGCTGTGCGTCACTTTTACGCTGCCGGTGCGTCTCTTTTTGTGACGCACCAGTGGCGTAAAAAATGCGCCCTGTTGCGCCATAGTTATAAAGTGACGCATCTAGTTAGATGCGTCACTTTGTAAACCCCTGCGCCACATTATACCTGCGCCAGGTATAATGTATGCAAGGGGGGCGTATTGACGCAAGAAAGGGTCGTAAAAGTGACGCAGTGAAATCTATGAGATTTCACTGCGTCACTTCTAGGACACCATTGCGTCAAAATCTTGCGCCTGCCTCACAGCAGGCGTAAGACTGACGCAGGCCCTTTCACATGGGGCTTGCCCCATGTGAAAGGACGCATTGCTGGAGTTGCGTCACTTTTGTGACACACTCCAGCAATGCGTCACTTTTGCGCTTACAGATACGTCAGAAACACTGACGTATCTGTAACTCCTTGCGCAACGATGCGTCATACTGTAAATATGACGCATCACTGGTGTCGCAAGAAGGGCGCAATGAAAAGTGACGCATCGCTGTTTTCACACAGCGATGCGTCACTTTTCATAAATGAAGCCCCAGAACTATTGGCTTTTGCCAAAGCATGTCTGAAGTAGAATATTCTGCCCTTACTCCACTTCCTCACGTATAATGACTCAAAGGCGAATATCAACATGATGCAGACTTCATTTTCTACGCAGGGTTATACACTGGGACGAAATCAGTCACTCAATGAAACTTGGAGCGAGAGGGAAACATGCAAAAAGTGCTCTGAGATTTATGGCCCGTTTCCGCGATAAAGGCATCTCGCTAACAATAATTTGAGGAAATAGAGAATTGCTAACTATTATCAAACTGCAGGCTTAACTATGGCGAATATTCACATTACAAAGAACCATTTTGAGCCAAAAGATCTCTTTTTGGTGTCCTGCTGCTATACTTCCTGTAGTTATTGTTTTTTAAAAATAAAACACATTGAACTTAAAAAAACAAGCTCGGTGTAGGTCCTTCTTTGCTTATTCGTCTGGATAACATTTGAGGTCAGGGGAAATCCTGGTTTTGTGAGCAATGCTCCACATATACACATAAAGCTATGTTTATTAACATTGCCGGACAGGCCATTCTTCCATTTGGGCTGCGGGCTTTGAGGCTCCTTTCAGAGCCGGATGGGCTGCCGTGTCCTAACCATGAAAATCTCCCAACCTATTCAAGTCACCTGCAGTGTGAGACTAATTTGACCATTTTAGTAAGGGTGATTTTAGTTCCCAGCCTTGCCTTTTTTACTTAGTAATGTCACATCTTTGTTTACATTAGCCATACATAACTCGAAGTCGTTTTCGAATGTCTGATAATAGGACCCTCATCAAAGGGGAACCTATAAGTAGTCACTCGCCGGAAATCGACGACTCTCTATGATATTAGAGCACTCTGCTGGCATTATTATCAAATAACCGTGATGCACCGACTTGAGCAGGAATGTGGCCCGATAAAGGGAACCAACCGTACTTAACATTATACGGAGCATTCCTGTCCTTTCCTTGTGTAGGCGCACAATGTGCTGCCTAGTGCCAACTCAGGCACCCTTGCGTTCTGGTGCAAGGTTGCCTCTGTTGCAGGCAGGATTGCTTTTCTGCAGGCACAAAAACAATCTTATGGGGCATTTTCCGCTATTGGAAAGAGAACAAAATTGGGAGAAATAAGGATATTTTTCCTCATTATGCCTCTCCTGAAGAGGCGTAGCATTTTGACACATTTCCAAGTCTATCAGTAATGGTAAATCTGCCAAAATCCATGGTTGAATGTGTAGGAACACACCTATGGAATGCCCCCCTGGGGCAGAGTAATGCAACACAGTGATTTGCATTATGTTGCATTACTATAGATTTATCAAGCCACGCAGGGTCACGTAAGGTGGCTTTGGATGGCTTGATAAATCTGACATAGTTGTTGCGTCGCCCTTACGCTCTCTTGCATGGTGCAAGGGTGACTCAACTCAGTGATAAATATGCATCTTAGGGGCCGATTCCGATCCCATTCGGAAGGGCTCCACATCGGACTCAGTCTTGCCGAATCCGATTCGAACCCTTGTTTCCAACTGAATTGTACCCAGTTCTAAACGACTTATTACGATGCCTGGAAAACAATTTGGGCTGTTAGAATCGCTTCCGAAAGGCATTCGTACAGGTGGAAACTTCCAGAGCCGATTCGTAAAGCTCTATGGACACAGTTTCTGAGTGAGCGATTGTGATGACAGATACAGAAGGCCATTCCGATTCGGTTTGCCAGGAACGAAACGGCTGTCCTAATTAGTCGTTGGGGGCCCGTAGCAGGCCCTCCTTCACCTCTGAATCAGGCCTGTGGAGTACCCAAGGGACCCCCCTTTCCTATCATGCACAGTGTGGCAGGCACCAAGGTGTGCCCGCCACAAGGTGCACGATTTTCCCCATCCTCCCCTTTCTTCAATGGGAGCGTTTGTTCTCGTTCCGAACAAAGGCTCCCATTGAAGACAATGGGAGTCTGACCGAATCATTTTCGGAAGCATCCGGATGCATCCAATTTGCATGGTCACACTCCCCCGATCTATGTTGTCTGCACAGCATTCCGGAACCGATTTGGTCGGAATTCTTTCTGAACAGGATCGTAATTGGCCCCTAAGTGTGTAATGCATGCGCAGTTCACAAAGGCATAATAACTGAATGTATATATCGTCTGCATACATTATGAACTTGTAATTCCGTTCATGAATTTAGTAAACTGAATATTGCTGGAGAGGTTTTATGTGAGTGCCTAGGGCATGCTATGTAAAATATGAGAAGCACCCACAAAATAGTAACTTTCTAATTTGCTAAAGTTACCAAATGCATTTCCCACACTTATCAGTACATTAAGTTAACACCCAAATCCTTGAGGCATTAGTGGTGCACCAAGTGTGTGAAAGCTCACAGGTACCACATTGCCAGCAACACCATGCTCAGAGTAACTCTGATTGCCAGGCAACTAGCTTGTTACCTACCTAAGAGATGCATAAGCAGTCATTAAAGCTTCTTATTACTATGCAGACCATTCGGCGCGCACCCACCATCTTGGTGACAAACTGGGCAAGTTATTGGCCTGGCTGATCAAGCAAGATGCAATGACAGCTCCAGTGACAGCAGTGCGTGTCAATCAGGATACTATAGCATACACACAGAGTACCATTCATGCAGCCTTTGTGGATCATTATGTAGGATTGTACCGCTCTAGGTTGCAGGTTTCTGCTGCCACTATAACCGACTACCTTTCAGACATCACGTTGCCTAGCCTGGAAGATGTGCAACGGGATGAACTGGAAGCCCCACTTACACCTGACGAATTGCGCACTGTCATTTTTTCCCTATCTAATGGCAAGTCCCCGGGCCCAGATGGGCTCCCAGCCGAATTTTATAAAGCATACTCTGATATTTTGATCCCAGAACTTCTTAGAGTATATGCTGCGGCATTTCTGATTCTTCCCTCCCGCCCACGTTGAATGAAGCTAATCTAATTTCCCTAACGAAACCTGACAGAGACAGTGCGCTTCTGGGCTCTTATCACCCACTGGCCCTCCTGAATACCGACTACAAAATCCTAGCTGCTGCACTGGCTCAACGCTTAGCCTCACTGGTGCCCACACTCGTGCACAGCGACCAGAATGGCTTTGTGCCCACACGTAGTACTTCACTTAACATCCAGCGCTTGTTTAGAGTGCAAAGCTATGCCACGAAACAGTGGCCCCGATCGGGGTGTTTGGTACTAGATCTAGAAAAAGCATTCGACTCGGTGGAGTGGCCCTACCTTGTGGCGGTGTTGAGGAAATATGAACTCGGGGACAATTATATTCAGATGGTGGTCCTCCTGTATCAGAATCCCATGGTACGGGTTCGCATCGATAAGTTGTTGTCTGAGTCCATTCGTGTCAGGAGGGGCTCCAGGCAGGGATGTCCCCTGTCCCCACTGCTCTTTTCGCTGGTGTTGGAACCCCTAGCGGAGCGTTGAGAGCGCATGGTGTGGATTGGGGTATCCCCCTAGCAGACGGACTACATACAGTGTCCTCATACGCTGATGACCTACTTTTATATGTCAGAGACCTGACCTGTTTGACATCGGCCCTATCTGATATATTTCACACCTTTGAGACAATGTCGGGACTTAAAGTCAATTGGATAAAATCTGGGGTGTACTCCTTCAGTGCGGACACACAGGAGTGTGAAGTCACTATCAACAGGGGGCGGCTCGCCTGGTATCCTACTACGTTCCGCTATCTCGGCATACATATCTATAGAACCCCGATAGACGTGTTGGAGGGCAATTTAGTGCGAGCTGTCTCCTCCTTGCAAGCGCAAATGACCTTTTGGAAGACCCTCCCCCTAAACGTACCAAGCCGTGTCACGCTGACAAAGATGATAGTTTTGCCCAGACTATTGTACTAGTACGCCAACCTCCCGGTATACGTCCCAACACGCATATGCCGTGAGCGGGAAGCCTCAGTTAGAAATATCATATGGAACACGGGAAAGCCCCGCGTAACGTTGGAGAAACTCTACGCGTCTCTGGATGCTGGAGGCCTGGCGGTTCCTAACCAGGAACTCTACTATCTGGCAGCGCAGCTGCAGTGGGTGGCCGGCTGGCTGAGCGGGAAGAATCTGGGGGACACTGCGTCGGACTCCACGGTCTGGACACGAACGCAAATTCACGCACTGTTTCATCCACTGACCAGGACTCCCTATCTGTCACAGTTACATTTAGCAGTTGCTCGCAAGTGCTATGTGAGAAGCTTGAAACTTACTGGTGCCGTGGTACTATATTCGCCAGTACTCCCATTGTTAGGAATGCCCAGGGACGGAAATGTCGTTACAGAGGCGGCGCTGGAGCGCTGGGCGCAGGCCGGGGTGGACGCGGTGGGAGACCTGTACACAGAGGGATTACTGGTTCCTTTTGAAACTCTAGTTGTGGACATGGGACTCCCGACAGGGCAGTTCCTCCTGCATGCAACAATCTTGCACACGTTAACGCGGGCCTGGGGTGACCTTTCCGGAGAGTTGCCAAGGCATTTGCTGGTGCAATACTTGCATGTAATGGGGAATGGCTCCCATGTGGTCCAATGGCTGGCTCAGGCACGGCTTGCCCATACGCAGTGCTCCACTCAGAACCTGCGAGACAGGTGGGCGGTGGACAGGGGACGAGAATGGACAGATAAGGAATGGGCGGTAGTGCTAGCGGGCGCCACGAATATCCCACGCAACTCCCGCTTCAAGCTTATACAGCTTTATATATACACCGCACATATCTGTCGCCTGACAAACTCAATCGCTACTTCCAAACCACGACATCCGCATGCCCGAGGTGCGCACTTGTAGATGCAGATCTCTTGCACATGCTATGGTCATGCCCTGCATTGCAGACATACTGGCACTTTGTGACAGCTTCCCTTGCGGAAGGGGTTGGCAGGGAAATGCAGCATACATGGGAGACATGCATATTGGGTCTATATATATATATATATATTTGAGCCTCGGCCAAACTTCTGAGACGGCTCCAACGCATCCAGAACGCCTCTGCACGCCTGATCCTTGACATCCCTTGCCTCAGCCACATCACACCCCACCTGAGAGACCTGCACTGGCTCCCGGTCAACAAGAGGATAACCTTCAAGCTCCTCACCCATGCACACAAGGCATTCCACAACACCGGACCAAAGTACCTCAACAGACGACTCAGCTTCTACACCCCCACCCACCAGCTCCGCTCAACCGACCTCGCCCTCGCTAAAGTCCCCCGCTTCCGAAGAGGGACCTCAGGCGGCAGATCGTTCTCCCACCTCGCCGCCAAGACGTGGAATACCCTCCCCATCCACCTACGGCAGACCCAAGACCTGCTGACCTTCAGAAAACTCCTCAAGACCTGGCTTTTCGAGCAGTAGCAGCATTCCCCACCCCAGTGCCACGAGACCCTCACGGGTGAGAAGTGCGCTTTACAAATGATATGATTGATTGATTGAAATAAACAGAAGAAGCACACTAGAGTCCCCTCTAGATTCTGGGACCTATGGCTTATCACAGCGAAGAGGTTAATCACCAAGCGCTGGAAATGCAGTGAACCACCGCAGGTGGCACACTGGCGCAACTCTTTTGATAACTGGGCGAAGGCGGAAAGTACAACCCTTCACAGGGAGGAAACGGCGGCGCTACAAAAGTACCCTATAGCACAGTCCTGGGATGACACTCTAAAGGCTTTTCATCAGGCATGCCTTCGAAGAGGGGCTCCTTAGATATGCCTTTGCAGGCCCTGCTTGGGGGAGTAGCGACACTGGCGACTGGGGCCCGTGTGATCTCTTTGTGCCCAATGCCTCTCCACAGAACACTTTTGACATGCGGTGTTGATGAGTAGTTGGCCTAGACATCAACAGCTATACTCTCATTGCGCCGTGAGCCTGGCATTGGTGTTGCACAAGCTGATGACCCTTCCCTCCACGATAGGCCCTGAGAACAGTAGCAGCATGTTTCCTGGCCCCCGCACAGGCTATGCCCCATGAGCACAGTCACGAACTAGCAGAAGCACACCTATGATTTCGCTATTAGCTTATTCTCCTTTTTTCTTTTTTCTTCCCTCCTTTTTTTATCCTCTTCTCTTTTTCTGCCTTTTCTTACTTTGTGTCTCATTATGGTTTTAGTTCTAGCAGTTGATATAATGTTATGAATATCGGATTATGTACACATTACTCCATATCTATTTGCATATGCCAATAGTAATGTTTCAGATGTTCCGTTCTATGACTGTTTACTGCATTACTAGAGACTATAGTGCATGGTTAATATGGCCTAGATGCTATGTACGCTCTGAAGTTCATCTTGGTTTACAAACTCTTTTGATCCTCCTGCGCCTTGGGCTTTGTTGTGGTTTACTGATATCCGCCACATCCTCCTTTCCTATATGGACCTAGCGCTGAACAGATGCAGGATTTCTCGTATGACACGCCCTCGAGCGCATCTTTGATTTGCACAATAAGAAACATGTGCGGTACTGTGACAGACTATTGTTTATACTGAATATTATTGTTTGGCTACCAGATGTAATGTTACATTTTCACGATTATTGGGGGGGCGCTAGAGGGCGCACTGCGGGATGGCTGGCTGATCTGACAGCTCCGCCGGACGGGCTTGGAATAACGAAATATAGCCCATTAATGGCAACCGACTTTATCGGCAAACCCCTCATTCTACAAGATGCGAATGCGTAGCACCTAATGGTCGTGCCTGCGGTCCGGTGAGGACAACGCCAACGGAAAAATTTAGCCGGGAAGTCTGAGGCGCGCTCCGACCAGTACCGGGTAAGATGGCGATCACCGCTGCCGACCGCATCGCGCTACTTGCACCACAGTGCTGCAGGATCTTAAGCTGAGACGCTGCTGCAGACACCGGAATATATACTCCGAGTGCATCTCTTAGACAGAATCCCATCACACTGTGAGACGCCCGACTATGAAATCGGATGGCTGCTACGAGAGGTTTTGGCTGGCATGGCGGCAAACATGGCGACCCCCAACATAGATGCAGTGCTGCGCGTCGCTAGACCCAGCGCCTCATGAGGCACGATCGGACGCTTCCCAGGCCAGGCTGCTAATTGCTATATACACGAGTATTACGGAAAGGCCGTAGTTTATGTGGGGACAAGCGGCCCTGCGCGCTCGCACCTACAATTCAAAAACGGCGCAAAAACGGCTGACAAGATGGCGGCGCCCATCTAATCAACCTGCAGCTACCTAGATATCGTGTATCTACCAACTATACACACCAGAACGCATTGAGGACACAAACGATCTAGCATAACACTACACAGGTCTCACAGCCCATTGCTGGAGTGTTGTGGCGATTATGCACGAACGATAGAAGTGGTGGAGGCAGAGACCCTTGCGGCGGAACTGACTGGGGCTGCGACCGTTACCCGCATATCAACGGCTACCTTCCCCCTATGTAAGGCGATACCACATGGGCCCCATCAGACATCTACACCACATCATGGTCTCCAAGGGCATGGAATAATACGACACACAAGCGCTGCTGGCCCATCTGCTGCTCTGAACCGTGGTGTGAAGCGGTAAATCTCCTGCAGAGTGACACTTGTAGTTCAGGGTTGCGACACTGCTCTCCATCTCTCCCACATGTGCTTAAGGACTCCATCTATGCCGACTATAAGGACGCCATAGCGCCTGCTGGAGGGCGTCCGGCTCTTCACGACTATTTGGAAAGGGATCACTTTCTCTGCTGCCAAATCTAACCTGCTCTCAGCGCCAAATCCCATTGCATACAACCGGCCTGTAAACTAAGAAGCAGACCTTATTGAATGTCTGAAACGTAAACAATATTATGAGGCAGCATCTTTGCTACGAGTCTGCATCTTAATACAACTGCTGTGCCGTACCTTAACCCATCTATCTGCTGCATTCCAGCAAAGCTCAGCATTCAAACATGGGGAAACCGACAGGCAACAGCCAAAACTTAACTTCGAGCAGCGCAGAACGACACGTGCTCCTACTACCCATTCAGACACAGAGATGGACACAGCGACGGATGCAACGCAGGGGATGGACTCCATACTAAAGGCCATTCACTCAAGTCTCCAGGATATAAACGGGAAATTGGACAATCTAACCTGTCGAGTAGACAACATGGCAGAAAAACTAGATAGACATGGCGAAAGGCTAGATGAGGCGGAAACAAGAATATCAGCGGTGGAAGACGAAGCGCATACGAACACGTCTAAATGTACAGGCTTTGAGAAGATACTAGAAGTCATACGTTCAAAGGCGGAGGATTTGGAAGCTAGATCGCGGCGCAATATCGTGCGCATCACGGGTGTGCCCGAATCCACAAACACAGGCAAAATTGAGACCTATGTTGAGGACCTCTGTTTGGCACTCTTTGGCAAGGATGCGTTGTCACCTGTCTGCATTGTGGAGAGGGTTCATCGTACCTTGGCGCCACGACCTCCACCAGGTACGCCACCGAGGCTGATTGTGGCGCGCCTCTTGAATTACAGAGACCGAGATGTGATACTGCGACTAGCACGCGAGCGCAAGGAACTCGTCTACCAAAACAACCGATTAGAGTTTCACCCTGATTACACGATGGCTGTACAACAGGCGCGCAGAGAATTCAATACAGCTAAAGCCAAACTACGTGACCTTAAGGTGGACTACGCTATGCTGTACCCTGCACGTCTAAAGGTGACATGCGATGGCAAATCGACAGTACTATCGACACCCAAGGCGGCGAGCCACTATATCAAAACTATTGTGGCTTCCCGTCGGACCAGGGACAGACAGAACCAGGACCAGGACAAGGAATGAGGTGGTTTTGCGATTTCAGCACTGGTGGCGAGGCAGACACTGGTAGCTCTCGCAGACCAATAAGGTGGGGCTTTCCTCGGAAAGGTGAGCTCTGATCTACGCTACGATGAACTCCACACGATCGGTAAGTCCATCCTATGAGTTTCCATGTACTATTATACTACATCATTACGTAGGCTGTTAGCCAACCGTCAGGACAGGATTTGCCTGGATGGGTGGTAGTTCAACTGGACTTGCCAGAGGGAGTGCCTCATTGCAAGAAGGAGCTAATATATATGGCAGTATATCCCACAACCTCTGGGCGATGCTACAGAACTGCACAGGGTTTAGATTGAGCATGGAGGGAAGTGGGAGAAGGGGCCCAGATACATTACTGTCATCACTGCTAACAAGTACTACGTGGACCTCAATTATGTCCTGCCACTGCAACTCTGAGAAGAGTCAGCTGACTCCCAACCTCATTCTACTCAATAATCTGCATGCAAAAATGGAAGCTTACAGAACGCTCATGCAGATGCCCTGCAGACTATGATGACAGTTAAGGTTGCATGCTAATTTGTGATTATACGCTAGTGTGAGTCTGCTGGGCGGAATATGGAGCAGACATGACCACTGTGTGGGAACGCAGGTGACCATGACCGCCTAGGCACTAACAATGATACATAAGCACTCTATTCACAGCTGGTATTGCGTCCTGAACACTGATCAAAACGATATGCGGAATGACCGTTGTTTGAAGACATGCAATAACTCGTAGTACAATCTGGAAATAGGTTGGGACGCACGCACTTTTGATGACACTCGATAGACATTATTTGACCTGCTCCGATACCTATCCTAGCTGTTCACACACCGCAGAGGCTTCCTCAGTTACTATATTACCTTATACTACTGTTCATTGTTAGAACTGGCTATTTCTGGTAGGCTATGGCTGACGCCAAAGCCAGGCAGAAACCACCATTCTAGTCAGGGCGAGGGAGTCACACGCCAAGATAACCCCTGCTCACCCCCTTGGTAGCTTGGCACGAGCAGTGAGGCTAAACTCGGAGGCAATGTGTAAAGCATTTGCGCCAGCGCACAACAGCAACAACATCCTAGGCACACCACAAAAGGAACTCCACACAAGGTTATATAAAAATAACTTCTTTATTGTCAAAACCACATCAGATAGAAATCACACATGTACATTGTGCCAACTGGCACGGGCAATATTCACAAGGGATTATTTACAGGACAGGGCCACATGGGCCACTGTCAGAATCAAGACTTTAGAAATAGAAATACTGTCAGAAATTTGAATAAGTATAGCACAAAATAACAGTTGTAAATCCCATCCAGTAACTACTGGGAACAGGTAAGTACCACCTACGCAACCCTAACCACCTTAGGAGAATGCCACACAGGGGACCAGGACCTCACTAGGACCACCTGTACTAAAAAGAACAACCACCTAAGTATCACATAGCATTTAGGGGTATAAGCTCAACACATTACACATGATGCATGAAAACACATTCAGCGGTGTAGTAAAGGGAAACACATGATGCCTAGAAACATTCAGAGGTGTACGGACAACCACCTAAGTATCACACAGCGTTTAGGGGTCTAGAAAAGAACACATTACCCATGATGCATAAATATACATTCAGAGGAGTAGTAAAGGGAAACACTTGATGCATAAACCTACACATTCAGCGGTGTTAAGAACAAAGCACATGATGCAATAAAAATACATTCAGAGGTACCAGAACAATACAATAGCGCAAAAACTCACATGATGTCTAAAAACATTCAGAAGTGCAGGAATAACACATGATGCAAGAAAGCACATTCAGAGGTGCAATAACCATACAATTGCGCCAAACTTTACATAAGCCACCACCTGTGGCAGTCCCTAGGCCAACTGGCCGTGTTGGGGCTAGGACGCCCTGTGTCTCAATGTCAGGGGCCTAAACAGGGCAGGTGCCCACTACTTGCTGGGCACCTGGGACCATCCCAAGACCTAAACGGTGCAGCTGCCCACTAATTGCTGGGCAGCTGGGAAATAAAAACTGCGACAGGGCCCTCACTGACCCTTAGGCGCAAACTGCACCCACTGCTGGAGCCACACAGGCTCTGGACACCAACTTTGCCCCCTAAGAGCCCTCTTCTGGGCTCGCAAAACAACAGGGGGGGCAGGGAGCCTCTCGGGGCTCTACAACAAGGAATGCCCCCAGAGCCTCTCGTGGCACGAAACAAAGAAATGCCCCCTCGAGCCTCTCTGGAGGGCCTTGCGGGCTCTAAACATTGTGGGGCCATGGAGCCGCTCAGGGCTCGAACTGCAAATGCCCCTTGAGCCCCGCAGGCTCTGAACAACTATCTCGCTGGCAGGAGGGGGCGGGCACCGGCAATGTGCCCCGACGCCCCCTCTAACCACAAACGGCCCCCGGAGCCTTCTCATGGCTCTAGACAACGTTGGGGCGACCCGCTGCCAACCGGGGCCGCCCTGACTCCGTGCCTCTCAACCGGCACCAACAGCAGCTGCCCGGAGCCCACCCAGCCCCTTCTACTCACCAGGCTGTTCTTCGGCGGGGCTCCTCGGGTCAGGCGTCGCGGGGATTCTCTGCTGGGGGCAGCAGCTCCAGGCTGCCTCCTCTTTTCTCCGCCGGCGTCATCTCCTTCCAGGGCTCCCTCTGGTCATTGGAGACCCGCAACACAGCGGCAATCTTCTTCTGGCGGCCCCGGGGCTCTCCCTCGCTCATGGGAGCCCCGGGCCGCAGCGACCCTCACTCGGCCAGCTTAATCCGGCGGCAGTATCTCCGGTCTCCCTCTACACACGGGAGACCAGAAGACCAGGCAATCGCTCCCTCCCACGCCGCACAGCTCATGGACCACGAGGAGGCGGGGTAGGCTCCTGACCTCCTCTATCCACCACTTCCGGTTGTCTCCCTCGTCCCTCCCCCGGCCTGCCTGACATCCGGTTCGGGCGCCGGGCGGCGGCAGGGACGATCTCGCCGCAATTCACGGGGGAAAACGCCGGGTGGGCACCGGCCATGGAAAATAAAGCGCTTCCAAGCGCTAAGGACAATGAGCACAGCGCTACCAGCGCTATAATCAGAAATTAAGCGCTCCTAAGCGCTATTGTCCAGGTGAAGCGCTCACAGGTGCTAAAGAGAAGAAACACAGCGCTCCCAGCGCTAGAAGGACAATAAAGCACTCTCTCAGCGCTAGATGCAAATAAAGCGCTCCCTCAGTGCTACAGGAACAAGTCCAGCAAAGTCCTTAAGCACAGTGAAGAAAAGGGGACCCAGTAAAAGGGTCTCCAGAGTCCAGGAAAACAGCAGGAATCCAGGGCAAAGCCAAGTCTCCCCCCCATCAGCCCAGGCAAGGCAGAGGGGTCCCCCAGAAGTCCTCCAGGCATCCAGGGGCTGGGCAGCGCCCGCCCCTGGTAGATTCAAGTCAGAAACAAGAACATTTTGGAAGGGGACACAGCCCCTTCTTATTCACAGAAAAGTCTTTGAAGTCTTTGTGCAGGCAGTGTGAGAACCAGCTAGAACTGGTTATAGGGAAGTCCTTTCAGTATCAGGGTCAGGGGTGACAGTCTCCCAGCGGGGGGGTGGAGCCAGCATTGTGGCAGGCAGGCACAGCCTCATTCACTCTCAGGTGCTATCTCCACCCACTTCCTTGGCAGCAGATGCTGCCTTTCATCCACGGACTGACTCAGACAACCTCCTGGGGCTCTGCAGCCCCTGTCACCCTCAAACCAGACAGTCAATCCACAAGCAGGCCCAGGCACTCTGAGCCAGGCTCACCAGCCAATCACACGCCAGGCACAAATTACACAAATATGCCAACTTCTCAAAGTGGCACTTCTAGACTAGACACAACCATGCCGGATAAACCATTACGCAGCATTCAATCTCACGAGTTCGCACATATCAAACTCGACCCTGCACTCCCCACACATCAGGAACTACCATGGGCATACATATTCCCCATTCATTCCGATGGGAGGGCAGGTCACTCACTATACATACACAGTTAGCACACGCACTTTACACTGTACCACAGTGAAAAAGTGCGCCAAGGCCTAAAATCACCAACACCAGGTTCCAGAAACAGGCTAGGAAAAAGAAAAAGTCTCGGGGTGAACCTGCCAAAAGGCCCAGGTCCAACACAACCCCCTTCCAGCCAAAACGCAGGGTAGACCAATCACTCCACTGATGGGCTTCCTTGCTTTGGGCGACAAAACACGGACACGGACCCGCAAGGCAGGGACGCCCTCCTGTTTTTCGCCACTCTGAACCCACCTAGATTTCTCTCAACAAAAGCTCTCTGGCACAACTAGAGTACCCCACTGGTACTCTCTAGTCATCCACGGTCAAGACCAGGCCCTAGGCTATCCAAATGTCACAGGTCCTAACCACTTCACAGAGTGGGGGGCAGTAACCCCTGGCACACAATAGCCAGTCTCCACTCTCTCTCTCTCAGTGTAGCTACAACTACCACTGATCCTTCAACCTAGGGACCACACCCTCAGGCTGACCAGAGGTCACGGGCAAGAATGCCCCACCCTACCTCTACTTCTGGGTTCCCGCACCCTCACAGGGAAGCACTCACCAGAACACAATTCTCCTACCAGATCAGGACCTCACTCCATCACTGGTCTACCACCTGGAAACTATTTCACTCCTGAGGTACAAAGTACACAGCACAGTTCCTCTTCAAGCAGGTGGGGGGACACAGCACACAGCAAAATCCCCTTTCATCCACCTTAGTAGAAACAACAAACTGCAGGTGAGCCCCAGCTCACATAGCAAGGGCAGCCCCCTCAGTCTCTTCAGCTGATCTAGTTTGGCAGAGATTCCTCTCGACCTGGAAGCTTCCTAATCTCCCAACCTAGGATCTAAACCCTCAGGTTGCACCGGGGTCAGAAGTACATCGTCCCTCTGCACCCCCTTCCAGATTTCTGCACCCTCCACTTAGGAGCGGTACCCCTCAACACCAGGACCGCCGGAGTTCTGGTTACAGACACTCCCCGTCCTCTAGACACAGGAAGATCCTCCTCAAATGACCTGTAAGTACAGCCTAGGCCCCTGACCTGGCGCTCCCGGGGGAACCCTCCAGGCCCAGAGACAGGGTTTTGGGCCAACGTGGGACACACCGTCCCACACTCACTCCGCCTCCACTGAGACAGAGCGTGAGCCCCTACACCCCTACCATCCTAATGGGACCCCGCTGGGCTACACATGAACCTCTTCACCTACACAGGATCATCAGATACACAAGCCACTACTTTTAGAATCACTCCCTAATGCCTCTGCAAGACATCTAGCAGACCGCCAGAAATCCACCTTCTTATCCAGTGCCTCTGCAGGACCTCCTGCACACCACCAGAGGTACACCTCCTGTGCAAGCTCCTTTAAAAAAAAACTGACACCAACTCCTCCAGTTCAACACAGCACTCATCCACACACTCCCCCTCCAGACTGGAGAGACAGTTCCTCACTGCCCCTGACTCTCAACCTATACCCCTCTTACTGAGCACCAGGCACCATACTCTGGGAACTGGGAATGGGATTTCACTCACTGGACACCTTTTAGCTGCCACCACTGGATCCTACCATACTGGGTAATCCAGACACACACACTACACTCAGGAGATAACCACCCTCCCAACCAAGCCATTTCTCCTCCACACTCCCTCTCTTCCATCTACCCACACAGGGACAGGAATTGGGATTGGACACTGGACCCAGCAAGGGATTCCTAATCTATGGGAACCTCCCCCTCTACTGGCGTACCGCCCTGTCACTTTCTCTCATCTGCCACTAAACAAAGCGCAGATACACCATCTGAAAATGACACTCTTGAGGAAAAACAAAATCAATAACAATAATCCCAAACATGTGACTATCTAAAAAAAATGCAGAGTTTTGTAATGTAGCCAGCTGTCGCTGTGGCACTGCGCAAACACAAGTCCAAATCCGCACCGCTGACCAACAATGTTAGAACTGGCTATTTCTGGTAGGCTATGGCTGACGCCAAAGCCAGGCAGAAACCACCATTCTAGTCAGGGCGAGGGAGTCACACGCCAAGATAACCCCTGCTCACCCCCTTGGTAGCTTGGCACGAGCAGTGAGGCTAAACTCGGAGGCAATGTGTAAGGCATTTGCGCCAGCGCACAACAGCAACAACATCTAGGCACACCACAAAAGGAACTCCACACAAGGTTATATAAAAATAACTTCTGTATTGTCAAAACCACATCAGATAGAAATCACACATGTACATTGTGCCAACTGGCACGGGCAATATTCACAAGGGATTATTTACAGGACAGGGCCACTGTCAGAATCAAGACTTTAGAAATAGAAATACTGTCAGAAATTAGAATAAGTATAGCACAAAATAAGAGTTGCAAATCACATCCAGTAACTACTGGGAACAGGTAAGTACACCCTACGCAACCCTAACCACCTTAGGAGAATGCCACGCAGGGGACCAGGACCTCACGAGGACCACCTGTACTAAAAAGAACAACCACCTAAGTATCACACAGCATTTAGGGGTATAAGCACAACACATTACACATGATGCATGAAAACACATTCAGCGGTGTAGTAAAGGGAAACACATGATGCCTAGAAACATTCAGAGGTGTACGGATACCACCTAAGTATCACACAGCGTTTAGGAGTCTAGAAAAGAACACATTACCCATGATGCATAAATATACATTCAGAGGAGTAGTAAAGGGAAACACATGATGCATAAACCTACACATTCAGCGGTGTTAAGAACAAAGGACATGATTCAATAAAAATACATCCAGAGGTACCAGAACAATACAATAGCGCAAAAATCACATGATGTCTAAAAACATTCAGAGGTGCAGGAATAACACATGATGCAAGAAAGCACATTCAGAGGTGCAATAACCATACAATTGCGCAAAACTTTACATAAGCCACCACCTGTGGCAGTCCCTAGGCGAACTGGCCTTGTTGGGGCTAGAACGCCCTGTGTCTCAATGTCAGGGGCCTAAACGGTGCAGGTGCCCACTACTTGCTGGGCACCTGGGAACATCCCAAGACCTAAACGGTGCAGCTGCCCACTAATTGCTGGGCAGCTGGGAAATAAAAACTACGACAGGGCCCTCACTGACCCTTAGGCGCAAACTGCACCCACTGCTGGAGCCACACAGGCTCTGGACACCAACTTTGCCCCCTAAGAGCCCTCTTCTGGGCTCGCAAAACAACAGGGGGGGCAGGGAGCCTCTCGGGGCTCTACAACAAGGAATGCCCCCAGAGCCTCTCCTGGCACCAAACAAAGAAATGCCCCCTCGAGCCTCTCTGGAGAGCCTTGCGGGCTCTAAACATTGTGGGGCCATGGAGCCGCTCAGGGCTCGAACTGCAAATGCCCCTTGAGCCCCGCAGGCTCTGAACAACTATCTCGCTGGCAGGAGGGGGCGGGCACCGGCAATGTGCCCCGACGCCCCCTCTAACCACAAATGGCCCCCGGAGCCTTCTCATGGCTTCTCAACGTTGGGGCGACCCGCTGCCAACCGGGGCCGCCCTGACTCTGTGCCTCTCAACCGGCACCAACAGCAGCTGCCCGGAGCCCCCCAGCCCCTTCTACTCACCGGGCTGTTCTTCGGCGGGGCTCCTCGGGTCAGGCGTCGCGGGGATTCTCTGCTGGGGGGCAGCAGCTCCAGGCTGCCTCCTCCTTTCTCCGCCGGCGTCCTCTCCTTCCGGGGCTCCCTCTGATCATTGGAGCCCCACAACACAGCGGCAATCTTCTTCTGGCGGCCCCGGGGCTCTCCCTCGCTCATGGGAGCCCCGGGCCGCAGTGACCCTCACTCGGCCAGCTTCTTCCGGCGGCAGTATCTCCGGTCTCCCTCTACACACGGGAGACCGGAAGACCAGGCAATCGCTCCCTCCCACGCTGCACAGCTCACGGACCACGAGGAGGTGGGGTAGGCTCCCGACCTCCTCTCTCCACCACTTCCGGTTGTCTCCCTCGTCCCGCCCCCGGCCTGCCTGACTTCCGGTTCGGGCGCCGGGCGGCGGCAGGGACGATCTCGCCGCAATTTATGGGGGAAAACGCCGGGTGGGCACCGGCCATGGAAAATAAAGCGCTTCCAAGCGCTAAGGATAATGAGCAGAGCGCTACCAGCGCTATAATCAGAAATTAAGCGCTCCTAAGCGCTATTGTCCCAGTGAAGCGCTCCCAGGCGCTAAAGAGAAGAAACACAGCGCTCCCAGCGCTAGAAGGACAATAAAGCACTCTCTCAGTGCTAGATGCAAATAAAGCACTCCCTCAGTGCTACAGGAACAAGTCCAGCAAAGTCCTTAAGCACAGTGAAGAAAAGGGGACCCAGTGAAAGGGTCTCCAGAGTCCAGGAAAACAGCAGGAATCCAGGGCAAAGCCAAGTCCCCCCCATCAGCCCAGGCAAGGCAGAGGGGTCCCCCAGAAGACCTTCAGGCATCCAGGGGCTGGGCAGCGCCCGCCCCTGGTAGATTCAAGTCAGAAACAAGAAAATTTTGGAAGGGAACACAGCCCCTTCTTATACACAGGAAAGTCTTTGAAGTCTTTGTGCAGGCAGTGTGAGAACCAGCTAGAACTGGTTATAGGGAAGTCCTTTCAGTATCAGGGACAGGGGTGACAGTCGCCCAGCGGGGGGGTGGAGCCAGCATTGTGGCAGGCAGGCACAGCCTCATTCACTCTCAGGTGCTATCTCCACCCACTTCCTTGGCAGCAAATGCTGCCTTTCATCCACGGGCTGACTCAGACAACCTCCTGGGGCTCTGCAGCCCCTGTCACCCTCAAACCAGACAGTCAATCCACAAGCAGGCCCAGGCACTCTGGGCCAGGCTCACCAGCCAATCACACGCCAGGCACAAATTACACAAATATGCCAACTTCTCAAAGTGGCACTTCTAGACTAGACACGACCATGCCGCATACACCATTACGCAGCATTCAATCTCACGAGTTCGCACATATCAAACTCGACCCTGCACTCCCCACATATCAGGAACTACCATGGGCATACATATTCCCCATTCATTCCTATGGGAGGGCAGGTCACTCATTATATATACACAGAGAGCACATGCACTTTACACTGTACCACAGTGAAAAAGTGCGCCAAGGCCTAAAATCACCAACACCAGGTTCCAGAAACAGGCTAGGAAAAAGCAAAAAGTCTCGGGGTGAACCTGCCAAAAGGGCCAGGTCCAACATTCATCAAATGCGGGTTCATACTGATTGTGCGATATATTGATGTGCATTTTTTCGTATGTAACTTTGATTGACTGGCGCCGCTACCTGCTAGTCTCTATTTACTGCCAATGTCCTGCACCGCTGTGTGCTGTTATAACGTGTTAAGGCGCTATGCAAAGGATGTCACTGACTAACATAGTCCATCCACATCCGATATTTCGGATGGAGATGTGTAGCCCAGGCGGACCCCACTATGGGAAATCCCCACAAAACTTTATTGATTTTAGACTGTTTTCTGGGGTATGGCATCAGCAGGATTGGGCTGCTTTTGTGGGTGGGGGGGGAAGCATTTTGAATGTTGTTTTAATTTCTGGATCTGACCGCTTAAGATGCACTGCCTATACCCTACTGATACATGTTAGTTGCTGTTTCAGAGGTGCCTCCACAAGTTCTCCTTGGTATGACAGAAAGAACGCTATCCTCGAACACTATGATAACGTTTATATTTCACGACACCAGTTACGATGGCTGACACTCCGTTAACTACACAACCCTTAAACTTCCTTTCTTGGAACATTAGAGGCTACACGAATCCCAAAAAAATGCGCCAGATATTCGCGTGTCTGGATAGGTGGCACATTGACATTGTTATGTTTCAAGAAACACATGAAGCTCTGCAATCTACTTCTCAGGTGGAAAGGAGGGGGGCGGAATCCACTCACTGCTCAAGATATTCTTCGTATTCTAGAGGGGTCTCCATACTAATTAAGCAAGGCACAAACTTTAAGGTAGACACAAGGATCTTAGATACATATGGCAGATATGTCATCCTGAAGGGTAGACTTAGGGGATATCCACTAATACTGGTAAATACATACGGCCCAAACACCGATGCACATGACTTCTATCATACAATTTGGCAACAACTACACTCAGCTGACCAGCAAACGATACTTTGGGGAGGGGATCTTAACCTAGCCCTAGATGATAAGCTGGATAGATCGGGTGACACAACGGAACATCATACACAGGCTCGCACCAAACTCCTAGACATGATGTTAGATCTACGTATCACGGACATTTGGAGACCCGTCATCCAGGAATAAAAGAAGCGATACACACTTCAGCTGCACATGGCAGCTGGTCGCGCATAGATTACTGGCTAGGCTCGGATGCACTGCTATTGTGGACTGCGGCGATTAAACACATGCCTACAACTCTCTCGGACCACAACCCCATTAAAATCTCCCTAAACTTCCCTAATTATGTACCGCCACCTTATAGTTGGAGGTTCAATGCCACAGCATTGGCCGACCCTATATATGCAGATACTATCGAGAACGTGATTAGGGAATACTTCCTAATAAATGATAAATCTACTGAGGATGCATGTCTATTATGGGAGGCTTTCAAAGCTACAATTCGCAGTGTCTGTATAAGCACAAGAGCTGGAATACTAAAAGATATACGAACACAATTGGCTAGGTGCGAATCCAAGCTTAGAACGTTAGAACACCAATACGAAATAACGTCTCTTCCGACAACACTTGCTGAAATACGCACCGCACTAACCGAACACCACTCAATAGCTGAGGATGAGGTCAAGTACCTGAGTAAGAGACATGTCGCCCGCGCCTATGGGGCGGGCGGACGGCCCGGGAGAGAACTGGCGACCAAAATCTGTGCTGGCTGAGCTCCCACTACGGTAACACAGATCAGAGGAGGCGATAATCAATTACACACAGATCCCGCGGTCATCTTAAAATGCTTTGTTCAGAATTACGGAGACTTGTATCAATCAAGGCCGGTAGCAACACAGCAAGAAACGCTCCAGTATCTGGACGATATCGCCATTGCCTGGCTTTCTGATGCCCAGAGGCAGTATCTATCAATGCCGATTACAGTGGAGGAGGTAACAGAAGTGATCCAATCTCTGCCCAACGGTAAGAGTCCTGGCCCGGATGGATTCACATGTGAGTTTTATAAACAATACAGAGACCTCCTGGCACCTCGCTTGGTTGGTATGTTCGGGGCCGCACATGACGCTCAGATATTACCATCTACGCTTCGAGAAGCGCTAATAGTGGCACTCCATAAACCGGACAAAGACCCGGAGAATTGTAACTCATATCGCCCGCTTTCCCTTATTAACGTAGACTCAAAAATACTTGCTAAAATACTTGCGGTGCGACTCCAACCCCTTATGCCGAATTTGGTCCTCCCAGACCAATCAGGTTTCATACCCGCCCGCAACACAACACACAACACAAGAACACTGTTCGCGGTCTCACACTACCTAGACCCAACGACGAAGGCCGTGGCTGTGATGCTAGATGCCGCTAAGGCATTTGACTCTATCGAATGGTCTTATTTGATTACTATACTGCATAGGATGGGTTTTCCTCTGGTATACATTCAATGGATCCAACTGTTATACACGAAGCCCACTGCGAGAGTCAGAATCAATGGCTATGTCTCTGAGGCTTTCAACATAGGAATAGGGACCAGACAGGGCTACCCATTGCCCCCCTGCTATTTGCTCTGGCCCTAGAACCCCTGGCCTGCATAGTTAGGCAGAAGAGCCATCATCTCGCCCTGCAGTTTCCGAGTAGGCCCCTACATATCTCGCTATATGCAGATGATATGTTACTATATGTCCGTGACTCACCACGAAACCTAGATCCCCTATTGCGTACATACATCAAATTTGGTGGTTTCTCGGGACAACAGATAAATTGGGAAAAATCCTCGATTATCCCACTCACAGACACCACCACACCGCATGCTGTGGAATACCCATTAGAATGGCAAACAGACCCCATAAGATATTTAGGCGTATGGTTTCACAGGGATCCGGAAAAAGTCATTAGGACAAACTACGGTAGAACGATTGATGCCCTAGAGGACAAAACTAAAAGATAGATTCAACTCCCATTATCCCTAGCCGATCGAATCACGATAGTAAAGATGGTGGTGCTCCCCAAACTCCTTTACCTCTTTAACAATATCCCCATTCAGCCGCCAAGGGAAGTATTTAAGCGAATAACCACGATGGTCTTGAGGCTGATTTGGGCAGGCAGACAAGCGTGTATCGATCTAACTACCTTGACGCTGCCAACATCCAAAGGGGGATGGGGTGTCCCGGACTTCTTCCTATATTATCTCTGCGCTCAGGCACAGTATGCAGCCTTCTGGTGTCATAGAACCCCGTACTTGACTCATGTAGCTGTTGAGGAGGGAGATGCTGATCCCATTCCGCTCGACGCCATTATCACACATGACAGACCACCACTTCACGACACAGACATTAATACCATAGACGTTACTAACGCAGCATGGAAAAGACTAGGCCAGCTAGCCCACAAATTACCACTTTACGCTCCGGCTCTTCCCCTGCATAACCATCCGGCGCTGTCGGTAACAGCTGAACCAGTGGAAATGGGCCTATTAACACAAGTAGGACTAACTTCTATGGGAGATTTATATAAAGATGGAACTTTCCTTACAGAACTTGATCTAGCCTACATACAAAATCCATCTTTATTATTTCAATTTACATTCCATAGACTGAAAATGGCAATTTGGCATCTCTATCACACCCTTCCTGAGGAACCACCCACCCTGGACACATTGCAAATAATTCTAACGACCTCCAACACATCTCACTTAGTATCCAGACTTTATACATCGGCTCAAACAGAGATCGGACACACCACAGCTAAGGCGCGGGACCGATGGAACCCGCCATTGGAGGACCCCCTCACTGATAAAGACTGGGAAATTACGTGCACTCTGACTACACTCCTAACGCCGAATGGAAACTTACGAATCATTCATTTTAAATACCTACACCAGGCATACTACACCCCAGTCTCTCTGCATCAATACGGTCTGAGAGAAGATGCACGATGCAAACACTGTCACTTTCAGCATGGTGACTTCATACATTTAGCATACATTTAGCATGGCACTGTGTGAAGATCCAGGCCTACTGGCTGGAAGTTACAAACGAATTGTCTGAAATGGTGGGGATACGTCTGTTGTCTCCTGGGTCTATTGGGGAAAATGAAACAGTGCAGTAGCCCTGTTGCTAGCTAAGCGCAGAGTCTCAATGTGCTGGGGGAGTAAAAAGGTGCCGACAATCAAGCAGTGGCTCAGGGATATGACTTACTGCCATGATATATTACGCACATATGAAGAAACGCTACCAGCTAGGTCCCGGCCAAAGGACTATCAGATATATCTGACTGCATACCTAAATGCTCAAGGGGGTGAGTGAAAAATGTTAAGCCTCAAAATGATGCACCTGCTGTAAATTTTAGGATACTATTGTTGTGTAGGCACTGTTCAACCACAATTATCAATAATGTTGGAGGGGGACGGAGTGCGGTAGTGGACTGATCCAAGTTGTTTTTTGTTTGTGTTCCACAGTAAAATAAACCCCAAGACTCACAGTTACTATTGACGCGGCCAGCTCATGGTGGTTGTAGGCGAATTGCTGTGTAAACTGTACTACAGCCACTCACTTCTTCAGTGCTATGCAAGTACCTGGTTATAACGCTGCCGGCCTTCTTTAAGGTTGTAGGCACTGAACTGTGTTATCAGTCAAATGCATTTTCAATAAAGGTCTTGGAAATTAAAAAAAAACAAAAAACAATTCACGATTATTACTATGGTATATTGTAGTGTAGTTTCTATATTCCCAATAGGCTCTGCGCATTGGAATATTATACCCTTCAGCTTAGACATAGAACTGAAGTCAACTAGGTCTCTGCTAAATATATCAAACTTAATTGTGAGTGCCAGCTAGCTCAGAGGTCACTAGAACCTTTCTCGAATCAACAAGAAGGGATTCGTCTCTGACAACCATATAACATGACAACTTTGTTTCCCCAGAATGAAACGTATCTCTAGAGTCTTGGAAACAATAGACAGCTATTTCACTCAGTCAGATGTGCATGCTTCATTTCACCAGAGTTGCTTAGAAATAGAGAGACAGGTGTTTTCAATAAAAGTATTTATTGAACAGTCTTATTTCTTAAGCATAAGACATGCATTGCTACAATTGAAATGTTAGTTAAGAAATACACTGCATATAATACAAATAGTATTATAAAATAGTACTGTAAAAGCATTATATTGTTTCTGAGCCATATACATAAAATACATAGAATGCATAAAATACATACAGTGATAAAAGAGTGGCTAAAAGTACTCAACTGGTACTTCTAACATACGCCTACCCCGGTGTACCTAACCTAAGCCTAGTACGAGGGAGGAGTAAGTGAGGAGTAGTTTTAAGTTTTAGTATTTCTCTGCCAAGAATCTGTTCAAGAATTCTCTAGGGATCTAATCAGCTCCGTACCTTGGTTTTAGGATGATAGAGGGCTGGTATCTCTCTCTCGGGATTCGATCTCCCAGCAACCCGCAACGGTAGCCTGGAAACACTGGAGCTGGATTTCTCGGCAAGAAAAAAGACAGCGTCTTCTCAGTGCGTCAGTTGGAGGGTCGGCTTCCTTCAGCACTTGCAGCAGCAGGGCGTCGGGCAAGTAGTTAGTCGATCTGCTCCTGAACCACGTGTATTTGACTGGGCAAATGTAGGGATATTTATATCCCTGAGGGTGCCGAGTCTGACATAAGAATGGACATAATATCATCACGAGTGCCTCAGTTCCTTGAAAACTCCCGGATTTCTTGGATAAATCAGTATTCAAGCAGGGGGAGGTTCCTGACTGCTGAAGGCTGGTTTTACCACGAAATCAATGTGGATTCTCAGAGTTTAGTGGAAGTAGCCATGCCATATTAGGGCTGCAGCGGCTATTACTAAATAAGGCAATGATTCTTAATGCCTATATAAGGACGGGGTGATTTATACCTATATATGGGCAAGATTCGGGAAAAATTACACTAGGGTCCTAGATTCCCACATAACAATATAATGTGCCTACGAAAAATTAAAAAGCAATAAAAGATATTCAAACAAAAAAAATTAGAGCTTCTTATTTATCTTCTGTGACTCCAAAATATTACATCCACAGCTCAATGAGTACCCATTGCCACACAAACATCCAACATGGCAATGTTTGATCCTTTTACATATGAACCAGCCAGCTCTATAGACCAAACACGTCATCAGTGTGAATTGAGACCATAGCCCACTATAGAAACCCAGGAAACCGATGGACAGGATCCCCAGACAGCTGGCAGTGCCACATAGCCATAGTAACAGCAAACTCTGGGCTATATATATCTAGCAACAGCATAACATCTGTAGTATTGTGACTGAATATTTGTAGGAAATGGAGCAATGTACAGGAAAATTACAATTGTGGAAAAAAGTACAAAAATTTATTTTAACAGAGTCACACAATTGTCCTCACACTAAGGGTATGATTATGATGTGGTCAGAGTATTCTGACCCGCCCATAAACTCCTGTTTAACCACAGCTTTCAATTACAAGTCAAAAGGTATTGCTTGCTTTGATAACTATATTTCGGTCGAAAGACCATAAAAGTGCAGATAAAATACATACAAGGCACAATTCATTTAAAACAATAAATAGTGAACAAATCAATATTAGAGATAAAAATTGATTAAACTCAGCAGTTATCAAGAAGCAAGTAATATAAAATTCATAATTGATCACAGGCATTATACAAAACTTTTCCTTCTGCGCCACATACCAAGTAGAAAACGAGATACAGCAAAAACTATGGGGGAAGAGGTATCATACATTAGAACCCAACAGGCCTGCATACAATGTCTAAACCCCAGGTTCCTACATAATGGGATCAACCAGCATTTCCTTATTTTTACGTATGCTGGACAGAAAAACATAACATGAGGAACATCTTCTCGTTTATAATTACATGCCGGGCAGGCTCCATTTTCGGATTTTGCCCATTTAGAGGTAAATACCCTGATTGGTAGGCTGCCATGCCTGAGTTGAGTGTATGACTTCCTCGCAAGAGGTGGTTGAATTACATCTAGGAATTCCTCTAGTCGTGGTTCCGATTTTACTAAGAGGAACTCTACGGACAGCCTACCCAGGGTAGTTGATCTCTGTAGGGCTAATAGATTTTGCCGCTTCAGCAGATTTTGGAGTTCCGATCTGGATATCCTCGGGCAGCTCAACTCGGGAGTCTCCCAAAGCTCAGGCAAACCTATCCGGCACTAAGACCCTTAATGTAAAGCAGCCACGGGATATTTTTGCTTTTTAGAAGACCCCAAACCTCCAAAAATTCCGCTCTATAGGAGGCCAGCTCAGGAACTGACCAGAACCTCTTCCAATAGAGCATAGGCCGTGCAGCTACCAACTCCTCTATTGACTTCAGGCCCAAGTCAAATCGACGTGGGATGAGTGGTGTACTTTGTGGTAAACTCACCAGATTCCTCATAAAACACTGTTTCACCCTCAAAAGATTGGATGTATTCTTATGGTCCCAAAGTTCAGCACCATACTTTGAGGCTGTTCTCGCCTGGAGTTGATATATTTCAAGAACCGGAGCTGCCAGTTTGAAGTCGGATGTTCTGTGGAGCTTACTAATACCCCCTGCTACTTGTGTTAGCCTGAGAGCTGACTTAGAAATTTGGAAGCCCCAGTCAAAATCTTCTATCAAGGTAATACCAAGATAGACAAAAGTTTTGACATGCTCCAGGGGGATGCTATTGAGGACGGGATTTGGGTGGGTCTGTTTTGGGGGATTGAAGATAATAAACTTGGTTTTATCCAACTTAACCTCCAATCCACGCGAGGCACAGAACGTTGCAAAACCGTCCAGAATACGCTGGATGCCCGATGATATTTTGGATAACAGCAAAGTGTCATCCGCAAACATCAGAGCGGGCACCCGCCCGGAAGCCAGCCTGGGAGCGTCATTGTCTATTACACCAATTAAATGGTCCACAAGACCATTTATTTAAAGACAAAATAACGTGGGAGCCAGGACGCACCCCTGGCGTACACCCTTTGAAACAGGAAAGTGTGCTGAGAGATCGCCATGCCTCCCACACCTAACTTGGGCATAATTGCCAGTATGTAATCTGTTTAGGATGTTCAATAAATAGGGCGGGAGACCCAAGTCTGCTAAAACTTTCCACAACTTTTCCCTAGGAACAAGGTCGAAAGTGGCCCGCAGGTCAACAAAGACAAGGTAGAGGATGCCACCCTCCACTCTTGCCGTTTTCCAAAATAAAACCTGCAGCTGAAATATTTGGTCCAAGGTTGAAATGCCTGACCTAAACCCGGCCTGGAGTGTAGTCAATATTTTGTTTTCCTCCATCCACCCTTGGATCCTATCCAAAATGCGAACTCAACCTCCTTCAGAGTGATAATCTAGGGCATTGCAAGATGGCTCTCATCCTCAACATTCCGGGACCCAAGGCCCCCACCAATCGATACTCATGGCGGGGGCCTGGGGCGGCGAACGAAGGAGGCACCGTAGCCTCCCCCAGGGCCAGGTCTGTCACCCCTACCAATCTATACTCCTGGCAGGGTTCGAGACCTGAAAGTGGCACGGACTCTAGGTCCAAGTTAGCATATAATGCTCCAAAATGTGCTTCCCGGACTGAGGGTGCTATATTCGGGGATAGAGTCAGACCTCCCCCACTCACACCTGAGCTAACAATAGCCCAAAGCGACTTAGAGTCCTTACATGAGAGTGCAGATCTAAGCTCCACCCACCTAGTCTCCTCCCAATCCCTCTTCCCCTAATGAGGGCCTTTTTGTAGAGCAATCGTGATATCCTAATTCCTGCTCTGTCTTTAGTTTTAATTGCAGTGAGCAGGTCTTTTTTTGCTTTCCAGCAGGAGGCGCCGTATGTATGTATTTATGTATGTATGTATGTATGTATGTATTTATTTACTTATTAAGCGCGTCTGCCACCCAAAGGGTATCCTGGCGCTGAGACTGCATCCGTGCTACAAACAGGTCTTCCAATTACATTTTCCTTGGGAACAGGAACGTTTTCAGGTCCTTTTTAAAAGAGGGGAGATCCTGTCTGCTCCTCAGTGTCAACGGGAGCGAGTTCCAAAGTGTGGCGGCCGTAAAGCCTAACGCCCGGGATGTGATCCTGACCCGATGGGGTTTGTTCCCACCCACAGGGCAAAACACATCCACTAGCGTGACAGCCAACTGCTTATGGATTTCCACAGCTCTACCCTGGGGACCCAACTCCTCCATCTCAGAAATCAGAGGAATAGCTATCTGATATATTTCAGCAAGTTTGGTGGGGGAGTCCTGGAAATAAGGCCATTTAAACCTGTGCCTATTGTTGGCTATCATGAGAGGCAGGATTTCAGAATTAGGTTCAGGACCAGGATTTGTCAGCCCAAAACTCCCTGGCTTGAGTAATAGGACAAGGGCAATATGGTCACTGTCTTGTCTTGGGACAACCCTGAATTCCAGCAGCCTATCCCAGTATTTAACCTCCATCATTATATAGTCAATGATGGAAGTTTGCTCTAATCTGTTAAATGTAGCTGACCCCGGTCTGTCAGGTCCCAGCCTCCCGTTACACGCCCGCAAAGACGTTGTAAGGGAGAGTGATTTAATTTGGAGGACCAACGGGGTCCATGCCCTGACAGGAGGGATCTGGAGGTCAGGAATATGCCAAAACAGGTCCTCATCATCCTGTTCACCCAACTCTGCACTGCCAAGGGGCTCAAACTGACAAATAAAATCACCACCAAGCACTATAATGATCAAGGGATCAAGTTCCTGGATGAAGTGTTTTAATGCATCAATTGTGCCAGATTCCTGCCCACTTTTAACTGGCCTTGAGTAAATATTTAATATGGCCACCTGGGGCATGTTTTGAGGGGTTAAAAGTACACGCTGGACATCTAGGGAATTAGTTGGTATATGGGCAGCCTGGGCTCCCAGGTGCGTACCCACCCATATTGATAGGCCTCCCGATGGTCTCCACCTGCCCCTGGTTGTTGCCAGAATGTCAAAAGTTGCATAACCAGGACTTACACTCTCCTCCAGTGCCCACGTTTCCTGCATCAAGCAGATGTCGTGCATTACCATAAAGGAGCCTCACTCAGGCAAGAGCAATTTGTTTTTCAGCCCGGCCACATTCCAGGACAACATTTTTATACATCCATCAGCTACCCCAACATTGGCTGACGGTTTCCCCTTGCCTGGATCAGACCCGCTATCAGCAGTGGGAACCCTGGACTGTATTGTCCCTTCCCTTGTCTCGCCACTAGATAATGCCACATTAAGGGTACGGCCTCACAGCTAATGCACCTTTTCCCCCAATTCAATCCCACACTCAACGATCGAGTGTTGAGCTGTTATTACATTTTCAGGGGCAGTGGTAGCATCATTACCCTCCAGTGCAATTGCAAGAGTACATAGACTACTGGCAGTTTGTGATATGGAATTCTGCCTCTCAGGGCATCAATCCACCTGATCCAGCACACTAAACCTATTTCTTTGGGGAAATGATGAGAGTAAAGGAGCATATGAATGAGAGCCCTCTCAGGTTGTTATCCCCTGTTGCATTCTACATGGTAGTTTACTTTGGCCCACTCCATACTGGACACCTCTATTCTGACCGATTCTCAACTGGGAAGTAGGATAGAAGTATGACAAATGAAGGGGGAGAATTTGGGTGTTAGACCAGGTTGGAAGTCCACTGCAGATGTGTTCTACAGCACTTGTGTGCTTAAAATTAATTACATCACAGTTTCCTGCAATAGTTTTAGGTCCACTCCCAATCCATTCTATTCTTCTAACGCACAGTATTTCACCTGAGGTATTAGGGGGTGAAGGCCTATTTGTGTTGAGCAAGTGTATGCATTTATTTTTAAGATCAGTGTGATCCTCATTTTTTCCCTAGCTTAATGGAGGTACCCCAGCTAGTACCACAACATAGGGTAAAGACTCAGGAGGGAGATCAATGGACGGCAACTCCATTAAGGGACCCCTAGCTGGGATGTTTCTACTAGTTAGGGTTTGTTGGTCCGAGTGACTTATCCCCGGTTCTGATACCCCCCTCGCCACCGTATTGCTTCCGCCTCCTATTTTCTATCCCTCGGCAAGGGCTGGGCTATATCAGAGGTAAGGTTTTCAGTTGCCTGAGGGATTTCAGCAGAAATATTATTGCTAGCTGGCAGGCTCACAGGGTCAGAAATAGGCTTAGTAGTGCTCGCAACTAGTCGAGCGACAGAATTCCCAGCAACACTATTGTTGGCTGAAATGGTCCTACAATAAGGAGTGGGCTTAATAGTACCAGCAGACTCTCTGTTAGCATGCTTCCGCAATGGACTAGTAGGCTGGACTCTCCCTAAATCCATGTTGTTAAGTGTGGGGACTAGTCTGTCCAGCCTAGATGCCAAAGGTTTGATATGTGTGCCAATAATCTGTTCGATATGAGCCTGGAAGTCAGCAAGTAGGTGGGTAACCCAAAGTGGTGCTCCAACAGGGGATGGAAAAGAGGCAATAGCAACCGGTACGGAATCATGTTTAGACACCGTTCTCTTGGTTGATTTTTTGGGCAATTTAGGTTTCTTACTTCTGGGGCGCGGTTTAATAACTTTATTTACTACAGAGTGTGGGGGGGATTTAGCAACCTGTAGACTATCATTTACCTCTATGGCAACCTGGGCACAAGGCAGCTCAGCAAAAGAAGAAGTGAGAAAAAAACTAGAGTCAGGAGGATTAATTGTGACTGCTGGGAAATCCCTCACTTGCTGAAGCAGAGGAACAGCAGGGATAATTGATAATCTCCTCTCTGTGTTTTCTATGGCTATTGCCACAACACCAATTGTCTTCTGTAGCATCTTGTCAATAGCCGTTAGGCTTGGGAGGGGTTGAGTTGTTGCAGCCTGATGCCTGGTCATTGGGCGGGAAACAACAGACTTCAAATTTTTACCCGTATGACTCATTGTTATCAGAGTGGGGGGGGGGGAGGGCTAATCCCACTGTTCGCAATATGGCCTCCCAACGCTAGTAGTGATATTTAAATAGGCAGCCCTGTGGTCAAATATGTGTGTATAAACACAGAAATGTCCGATTAAAAGTATTTCCAGTTGACAGTCCCTTATAAAAAGGGTAAAACTCCGAAGTAATATTTTACATATGTTAGGGGGGTGGCCCGGCCCGAACTCCTCTGGCCTCTGACTGTCTCAGACGGTCCCGCCCTTGTCCCAGGCTTCTCCCGGGACGCTCCCGCGCGCGATACCACGACGCGGGGGCTCTTTTCACTTTTAAGCGCCTCCGGGCGCAGAATTGGCGGCAGTGGCTTCCGCCACAAAGGATCCCGGGAGATAAAGTCTCCCTCCGCACAGCGGCCGCAAAAGATGGTGTGCTGTGGCGGCGGGAGGGAGAGCAGCCAACCAGCATACAGTCAGGAGTTCTAGGAGGCCAAAGGTAAGGCCAAAGGTAAAGCTTCCTTCCCAGAAACAGCGTCCGGAGAGCACCCGCTCCACCGGGGCTCTCGTCACTTTTAAGCGCCTCCGGGCGCAGAATTGGCGGCAGCGGCTTCCGCCGCAAAGGATCCCAGGAGATGTAGTCTCCCTCCGCACAACGGCCGCAAAAGATGGTGTGCTGCGGCGGCGGGAGGAAGAGCAGGCAACCAGCGTACAGTCAGTAGTTCTAGGAGGCCAAAGGTAAGGCCAAAAGTAAAGCTTCCTTCCCATAAACAGCGTCCAGAGAGCACCCGCTCCACCGGGGCTCTCGTCACTTTTAAGCACCTCTGGACGCAGAATTGGTAGCAGCGGCTTCCGCCGCAAAGGATCCCGGGAGATGTAGTCTCCCTCCGCACAGCGGCCGCAAAAGATGGTGTGCTGCGGTGGCGGGAGGGAGAGCAGGCAACCAGCGTACAGTCAGGAGTTCTAGGAAGCCAAAGGTAAGGCCAAAGGTAAAGCTTCCTTCCCAGAAACAGCGTCCATAAAATAGTAGATGAATTAAATAACTCAAGGCTCATAAAGTTTCGGCAGGTCCAAAATGCTGAAACTTAACAGGTGAATTATGTACAGTATTGTAGCGCAAATGTAGCGCTTTCATTTGTAGGGGTGCATCATAATCATGGGTAGTCAACACGCATATATAATCCATTGTCATATTACCCTGAGACAGTAGAACCTGAAATGTATTAACATGAATTGTGGGGTATTAGGGATATTTTCATTTAAATGTGAAGAAATTAACATTAAATTCATGTGTTCAGCTGAAAACTTTAACGTGCAGAAATGTTGTATGCTGCGTACAGTATTTACGCATTTGTTGTGCTTATGTAACGTCTTGCTATAGAAGTGCTTAGCAAAAAGTGTTCATTTATATGTAATTTCATAAGGCCTATGTGCCGTTTCTTATGTTGGCCGATTTCTCACGTTTCTGTTGGAAGGTGGAAGAATCATCCTTGTTAGCTAGAATAATGTCTTTGTTTTAAGAGTTAGTCTTAGGGAGACGAGGATTCATTGAGCGTTAATATTGATAATGGAGAACTATTGTACTTTTTCATTGGAGCAAGCCTGGGAACCATGGTCATCTCGTCAAGGCCTCAGAGGATCGCAGCCTAATGGAAAATCACCGGAATCAAGCATCCTAGGACCGGTTTCTGGCTATCTGCCTTCATCAGCCAGGATACCTTGATTCCAGTGGCATGGAGAGCACGGGACTCACGTCTGAGCATACCCGTCCCACTCGGGGTGACAAATGCAAAAACAACAATTGATGGACGGAATGTTGCACAATGGCTGATGACAGCTGATAGCCAGACAGCCTAGGATGCTTGATTCGGGTCCAGGAAAGACATGTCATGGCAGTTCGGGCTGGACTGTTCCCATGAGGCACAGGGTCAAGACTGATTTGCATATGGCCATGTCTGAACTGGGGTGGTCTGGTGAGCAAAATAACGATGGGTGAAACCCAGATCTGTGACTGACGGTTGAATGTTCTGCCATTGTGCAACATTCCGTCCATCAATTGTTGTTTTTGCATTTGTCACCCGGAGTGGGACGGGTATGCTCAGACGGGAGTCCCGTGCTCTCCAGGCCACTAGAATCAAGCTATCCTGGCTGATGACGTCTGATAGCCAGAAACCGGTCCTAGTATGATTGATTCCAGTCCAGGAAAGACATGGCTTGGCAGTTTGGGCTGGACTGTTCCCATGAGGCACAGGGTCAAGACTGATTTGCATATGGCCATGTCTGAACTGGGGTGGTCTGGTGAGCAAAATTACAATGGATTAAACTCAGATCTGTGACTGGGGGTGAATGTACTGCCATTGTGCAACATTCCGTCCATCAATTGCTGTTTTTGCATTTGTCACCCCGAGTATGACGGGTATGCTCAGACGTGAGTCCCGTTCTCTCCAGGCCACTGGAATCAAGCTATCCTGGCTGATGATGGCTGATAGCCAGAAACCAGTACTAGGATGCTTGATTTCCGTCCAGGAAAGACATGGCTTGGCAGTTCGGGCTGGACTGTTCCCACGAGGCACAGGGTCAAGACTGATTTGTAAATGGCCATGTCTGAACTGGGGTGGTCTGGTAAGCAAAATAACGATGGATTAAACCCAGATCTGTGACTGGGGGTGAATGTTCTGCCATTGTGCAACATTCCGTCCATCAATTGTTGTTTTTGCATTTGTAATAAACTGACTAAACTTTATTGGGTGTCTGTGATTCTTAGGGGTCATGGTAAATTGAAACTGAAATGATTGACTGGCTAGTGATTTTTTCCCCTCCACGCTTTCATGCTGACCAAAAGTACCATCGACTTGGGGTTCCAGAGCAGATCTAGAACATGGAACTCTGCTCTGTCAACATTAACAGTATCATGTGGATTTTAGTGCGTTAAACAGCAAAACTGGCATGTTTTTCTCCATAAACTCATGATATCTGTTATTTATCGCACCAAGAAATAACATACACCAAGGTATCATTAATTATCAGGTGCGCTAAATTGCACCTACACTCTTGATCAGGGCCGAAGCATGCTAAATGAACATTTACTTCACACACCTAGGGGTCTATCCACTAAATTCTTACGCAAAGCAGTTACAAATACTGCTCTGATTGGCGTGAGAAAGAGAGCGTAGGAAAGTGCTATACCTACAGAGATATGGCACTCTTCTCCTCTTTCACTAGCACCGGTGAGCAATGAGCCTGCCGAGCGCCACACACATAAATCTGCACCATAATACAATAGTGTCTTTGTGAGTCTAGTATATGCTTTGTTCTGGAAGTGTATCCTTGCAGTACAAATACTATGCTTAAACTATTCTTCCTACTTTTACTATCTTGTGTGTGTGCTGTATGATGCAGCACACATGCAAAACCTGAAAGGAAAGGAGAAATAAAAGCATGTCTCCTTGATAGCGCATATGTCAAAAGAGCATTATTGTTTTATGCAAAACCCTGTCTACTTTTTTATTTTTAGTAGATAGGCTTTTGCATAAAAAAACATGGATGGTTGCATGATAAAACCCATGCACAACCCATGGACTCCCACCTTGGAGCTAATGCAAAGCAGCACTAAGCGCCGCTTTGCACTACTTTTAAGTGACTTACCAGTGCCAAGCAAGTTTCTGCTAGAAAGTAAATTGGAAAACAAAGGATTTGCATCACTTTTGGGATGCAAACGTGGCACAAAATCTTTAAATATACGCCTTAGTGGTATCCCTTTGATGGAGGTGGGGAGAGGCGAGGCCTGCTCCTTGATGAGGAAGGGGCCCATGGCTGACGCAGATGGACCAGTTGGGATGAACAGCCATGGAACAGAGCACTGTAACTCAAGGGGCACAGCATTCATGGGAGGGGGTGCACTTGACTCCACCCCGATAGGGCATACTGTGCAGTCCTGCAGGCCTTTCCTATTGAAGGGGGCCCACCTCTTACCACCTGACACCCATGAGGCTTTGTCCTTGTGCTACTTGAATGGTACCCCCAGTCCCTACTGACAGGTTAGATCCCATGTTTGGACTGCCCTAGGCTGCCTGAAGACATGAGGTGAGAAACTGCTGCAGGTTGCGACCGGACTATAACCTGAACTCTTCCTGGGACACCTCTTACTTTAACCCCTTGCATGCTGCGGACAGCTCCCGGCTGTCCGACGTCATGGTGGGGGTGTGCGGAGGACGAACGGGGGCGTCTGAACCCCGCCCACTCATTAATTCACCCGCACAGCAGAGGATTTTGCTCAGCACGCAAGGGGTTAACATCGCCGGGGCTGAGGCTTGAGGGTTTCCATGGCATAGATGATCGACTACCTCTGGTGGCTGGCAAAGATGCTGTTGTGAAGTTGAGTGGGAGGATCCCTGGAGCGCTCCCAGGCCTGGTCGGCAGACTTCCAGGATAGTTGCACCAACCATTGGAGTGAGGCCAGGGGGTTCGTAATTCCAGGCATGGAGCACCCACAACCCTCCTTTGGTAGGGTTAGGCCAATACACAGCCTGACTGCTCCTCCTACCTGCCAGTATCACAGGAACCGGTGGAGCAAGTGGGTCAGGCTTGATTTGGTGTGGTGATGACTGGTGGTGGTGGCCTTGTGCCATCCCCGACTTACTTCATCTCCCCACATTCCCGGAGACCCAAGGTGACTTCAAAGGATCAAAGGATACAGACGACCAACTACTACATTTGGGTGGGGGTTACCTTAGTCTAGGGCAGAGGGCCTCATCCAATGACCACCAGATCAATGGACAGGATTGCCCCCATCTTCACAGATGCAAACCAAGATGGACGGATCCACATCACCTGAGGGGCACCAGGAGGAGAAACTTTGCTGACATGCTCACCTGAAGGTCGGGATACCAGTGTTATGCATCAAGCCAAACAGGATTCGAAAGCGGCATTGGAATTTAAATTAGGAGAAGTGTAGGCCAGCGTGGCTCTTCTATTATAGGACCATCACGATGCAGTTGACAGAGTATCAGAAGCAGATGGATGATTCTCAAAGTTAGAGAACACTGTATGGGAGTTCAGATATGAGGTGTGCCACCTACCGGTGACATCCATGGCTCTTTCAGACAGGGTAGAGGATCGGTAGAATAGAGGGTTAGATTTTTGGCTTCTCTGAAGGAGAGAATTCTGCACCTGAAATCTTCGTAGAGCAATGGATCTGATCATTTATGGACGAAGAATGGCTATCATCATGCTTGATCATTGTAAGGGTGCACAGACTGCTAGCACAGAAGCCCCCCAGAGCCCCATCACACCTCATGAATGCCAAACCACTGAACTATTGAGAAAGAGATACAATTCTGCGAGGGGGATGGACAGTGGGACAATGCTCATTCAATCAACGCTCATTCAATCCTGTCCCTTTATGATCTTTCCAAACTACGCTTGTCTGACACAACAGCCATGGATATCCTAAGAGCATGCCAACTAGAAATTCTGTGACATAAAACTCTAATTCTGGTCTTCGTGTCAATTTTGCCAAATCCCTTTATTTCCCTTTGAGGGGTGACAAAGGGGATAAGACCTGACAGCTGAAACGTTCAACATGCCTCCTCAGTCTCCACTACTTTGGCATAGACATTGCCCTGAAACCGGGCCTGCCATAGAGCCTGAAACTCCGACCACTATTGCTCAGAACCCAAAATGACCTGGATAGATGGGTCAAATTATCGCTCAACATTTTGGACAGGATCGCACTGTTCAAGATGATGCTATTACCGCATTTGAGCTATGAGCTCCAAAACTTTCCACTCCTTATTTTGGAGCACTGGTTCCAGAATCAGATTGCCAAAATGCATACGTTCTTGTGGTCAAACAAACCCTCTTGGAAAGTGTGAGAAGCTGGCCTGGTATATGATGTCCACTAATGTAAGTGGGTACCTTTCACCAGTCCAGACAACCCTTTTGGCGATTTAAGAGGTCTTAGCCAACCTTAGAAAGCACTCTAAGTGGTAGCTGTGGAGAGCAGCCTTCAGGCTTAGTCCAGAAGGAGTGTAAAGCAGCTTGTTTCAGCAGAATGCAACCTTATTGTATAGGTTAAGTGAAAAATAACCACACAAGATATTTATAAAAATATTTATTTATTATAGAATACTCTCTAACACGTTTAGATTTCTCCTGGAGATAAACACAATACTTTGCATAGAAATACAGTAGATAGCACGAAATACACAGTGGACCCCGGTGGGGGACCAAACCATACACTAAGAAAGTGGTATAAGAACCACGACTCGGATCAAGACAAGGTCGAGAGGACGTAGAAATTCTGGGGACCTAAGGAACCTCCCAAAGTGAGTAGAAAGGGACCCCACAGAGAGCGCGTGCAGTGTGGAAACAGAACCACATACTCTGTACAACCCTAAATAGTAAGTTGTGGTTAGCTTTTTAAACATTAAGGACCCTTCCCAGTGGACCCTGAAGAAATCCCATGGAAGACAGGAGGTTGGAGAGCCACCCCAGCAGTGGATAACCTAGTACCCACGTTACCTACACCAGGGAAGCCAGGGGCATACGTGTTAAGTGGTGTCAGAAACAACCGTCAAACCCAATGGAGGACTTCAGGAAAGTGCCACTGCTGAGGAAGGAGAACGTGTCCTGTGGAATGTAAAGGAGGATTCTAGATGAGAGGTACCTGTAAGCAGAGGGGACCCAGTCTATGTCACTCAGGAGTGATCAGGAGACTTGGAAGACGAATGCCCTCAATGTCAGCTGTTGCAGGATGGGTGACAATGACCTTGACTCGGCCGGTGTGCGGACCAGGTGATGCTGAGGAGTACCAGGAGCCATGCACAAGCTGTCCCATGAAGTATGTTGAGTGCTGAGTGGTCGTTGTCCAGCGGAAGAACAAACAAGCCTTGGCAAATTCAACCAATGCAGGAATTGAGGAAAGAGCGATGTCAGGACCAGCAAGGTCTGTGAGACTCACCACAAGCAGGGGAGTCATGGCAGGCCTGAGCAATCAAAAGAGCCCACAAGAAACAAAGGTGACCATCAAATGGACCCACAGGAGGGAGGCACTGGATTCGCATGAGGACTTCAAACAGCTCACTTAAAGATGCTGGCCACGATGCACATGATGTGGTGTGGCTGAAGATTCTGTCACTGGAGGTGCTTGAAGTTGGGGCTACTTGGAGCTGGAAGATCTTCTTGGAAGAAAGCCAACAAGCAATTGCAACGGAAAGTTGACACGTTGCACAGGGGTTTGGTTATTGCAACCCCCACGAGGGATACTGGCCTCAAACTTGGTGAGAGGGCAGGGCAAGCCTCCAGGCTGTGGAAAACTACCACCTGTGTTGCAGAACCTTACAGAGTCCATAGGAGCTCAGGATCAGCAGACCGGTCAACTTAGTTGTGGTGCCTGCAAATGCAGGGGAGTGACTCATTCACTCCAAGGGAGATTGCTTCAGGTGTCTTTGATGCCCACAGGCCTTGGAAGGTTCCTGTATGGTGCACAGGTTCCGAAAATGCAGCAGACTGGAAGGGAGAAGAAGTCAATCCCAAACAAAGTCCAGTGAAGTCCAGAGTGCCCTTACGGTAGAAGTAGAAGTGGTGTCTGATCTGAATCTTGTCCCACAACTTATCTAGGGACCCAAACCCAGGTAAGCCCTTAAGAACCCTAAGGAAAGGGTTTGGACGATTCATGGGACCCTTCCAGGGCAGGACCTGGACAGGGGGAGGTTACTCCGATGTCATTTGTCCGGTTTCATGCCAGCGCAGGAGCCAACAGCTCCCAGGACTGATTTGAACTGGACTATGCATAGGGACACCAAATGTGCCCCTCATGCAGACTGAGAGGTGCTGGCAAGTGCATCCACTCTACCCCAATACACTAAATCCTGTCTGATAGGTGGTCCTACCTCCCTGTGACAGGATACTTATTGTTCTGCCTACCCATGCTCACGTTTGGCTCAGCAGCAGGAGGGCAGAATCGTGTCTCTAGTCAGCTGCAATAATTTTTGTGCTGTCCAGGTCAAGAAGTCTGGTAGCGGGAACACTGAGAGCCTAACAGAGGGCTTTTCCAGTGCTTGGAATCATACCTCCCACACCATGTATCGTGTGGGGGTATGATTCTAACACATTTCATACCAAACATGATAGGATTCGTTGCAGCTGTTTTCAGGATGGTCATCGCGTAATTACGTGGTGCCCCTCTATATAGTATATGGCTGCTTCACTTACAACACAGGAGATTGGGCTTCGTAGGCTGTTGGGATGTCCTGCTCATACAGGGGTACCTTCACACTTAGAACCAAGCACCCTGCCTTCAGGATTGATAAGGCCTGCTATAGGGGTGGTTTATAGTTTTTAAGTGCCGTGGCCCTAGATGTCGAAAACCTATATCTTTAGTAAGTGGTGCTAGCAGCAGCCCACACATGCTGCAATGGCAGGCCTGTAGTTCCATTTTGAATTGTCTCACATGGGTGGCATAATACATACTTCTGCTAATGGGGGGCCTCTGGGGTACCTATGCCCTGGGTACCTTAGTACCATATACTAAGGACTGATAAGGGTACCCCAGTATCCAATTATGGATGTACCTAAGTACTGAAGATAACACTTTAAGGGAGAAAGTAGAGGGACTGGGGTCCTGATTAGCAGGATCCCAGTCAGACTAGTCAGGCAGCTTAGCATCAGGCAAACAGTGGGGGTAACCATGCAGAAGGATCTTACCTTACTACAGAAAGCCTTTGTAAAATATGTGCAATCCACATTTGATGGTGGGATTGCCATGGTGGATGTGTGTCTTTATTACTGGATTATGTGGACTGGCTGGGACCGGAGGGTGATACCCAAGACTCTCATTTGGAGAGACCACTGGTTTCACCATGCAGCGTGACTGGAGTGGGTTTGTAGTTGGGACCTGATCAGAATATGAGAGGTAGGGGATGTATGGGAGTGAGCCCACATGAAGTCCTTTTGAGAGCTTTAGCAGAATTCAACCTGCAAAGATCCCAGTTCTACTGTTACTTACAATTGCACCTGCTCTCTTGAGCCAATTGAGCGTCACTTTAGAAAGCCTCAAAGTATAGCGTACAAATGCTTATGGCCACCCCCTGGGGAAAGGAGGAATTTCCCTGATTTTTAAGACACTGGTTATTCACTCTCCTGACCTTATCTCAAACCTACAAATGAGGTGAGAGTGATGGCTCGGTCTCCTAGATGACAGTGATTGGAGGGATGTATGCATGGACCCTGGACCCTCATAATATGGGCACATTTGCACCTTATTTAACTTAAATACATCCATCTCGCTTACCTCATGCCTCTAAAATTGTGGAGAGCCCACAGACTGCCTGAACCTAAATGTTTGAAGGAGACGTTTTCCATCTGTTAAGGGGATTCCCTGTCCTAATGAGGTATGGTTTAAGATCTTTCAACCTGATTCATGTACGGGCCGTTTTGCGTGTCCCTAATAGCGATCAATAGCGACTCGCTATTGAGGAAACGCAAAACGGCATTCATGTACTTTTCGGAGAAAAAATAGCGACTCGCATGCGGGCGCTAAAGCCGTTAGCGACCCACAAAAAACGCAGAATAATCGCTATTTCCGGCTACCTGCGATCGGGATTGCGACTCGCAATCCCGATCGCACGAGATTGCGCTCGCAATCCCGATTGCACGGGATTGCGAGTCGCATTCTCGCGGGATCTGGAAAACGGGAAGACGCATTCCGAGCACCGTGATGACATCACAACCAGGAAGCAGCCAAATCCCACCCCCAAACACCACAGTGACGCTATCAGTCGACTGTCCACGACGGAAAGCTGCCACCAACCCGCCGTTTGCGCATCCCGACCCCGCCGAAATAGCGACCGCTATGTCAGACGACCCGCAGCCCGGACCCAGCAACAGCGCTGGCCGAAAGCGCAAATTGAAATTTTCAGAACAGGAGCTGGAGAACCTCATAGAGGGTGTGGTGGCCAACCACGACCAGCTGTTTGGTGCAAACTCCCGGAGGGTCCCAGAGCAGGAGAAGAGGAGGATCTGGGTGGGGATTGCCGCAAGCGTGAACTCTGTGGGAGTTGCGGACAGGTCCCTGGAGGAATTAAAAAAGCGGTGGTACGACCTCCGAGGGCGTGCCAAGGAGAGGGTTGCGGAGCGCCTTGGTGAGGCATCTGGCACCGGAGGTGGTGGCCCGACTGTCCCACCCAACACCCCCCTGGAGGACCGGGTAGAGGACACGTTGGAGAGTGAGGCGTGTGTTGGCGTCACCCCTCTGGACTCCTCCCGCCCCACCCAAGACACCCAAGGTAAGTGGCATGCGACTGCGACCCTGTCCTCTATGACCGCCCATGACCAAATAGGCTCACTCATTGGCCCTTAGTCATGCCGTGCATCAGGAAATGCCCTGAAGCATTGTGGGAGACGTAGTATGTCCACAATGTAGTACTACCACAATGCGGCCCGAAAGGTTCCAAAGTGCGCAAATACACAGCCACCCAGGGAATGACACCCAGCATGCATGTAACATCTGCACGTCTGACAGTCACATGCACCTAATGAGTATCCACTTACCCTCACAGGTGCAGGAGATAGCAGCGACAGTGAGAGGCTGCAGATCGACGAGGAGGCCCAGGAGGAGGAATCCCTACCTGCTACCCAGCCACCAGCCCCTGCGCCAGCGCCAACACCAGCAGCCAGGCCACCCACCTTGCCTGCTGCATCCGCCTCAGGCCCACCGGCTGCCAAGGCCAGGCCACCCACCTTGCCTGCTGCATCCGCCTCAGGCCCACCGGCTGCCAAGGCCAGGCCACCCACCTTGCCTGCTGCATCCGCCTCAGGCCCACCGGCTGCCAAGGCCAGGCCACCCACCACACCTGCCGCACCTGCAACACCAGCTGCTGCAAGACCTGCAGCTCGTCCACCACCATCTGGGCCAGCCACATCCGCTACACAGCGGCCGACCACCAGGAGGGGCAATGGCCACTTCCACGCATGCATGAGTGTGGAGCGGCGCATGCTGCGTTTACACCAGCGCCAGTCGCAGCAGCAAGGAGCCATCCAGCTCCAGCTGCAGAAGATCGGCCGCAATGTGGCGGGAGTGGGCGAGAGGGTGGACCGCATGACGGCGGCCATTGACCGCATGACGACGGCTATGGAACACAACACTGCAGCGCTGGTGAAGCACCGAAGTGTTGCTAGCAGGCGCCACCACCAGTTGCTGAGCCGGCTGTCCACCTACAGCCGCTCCAATTATGCCTCGGCAAATGCCACCACCCTGCTTGCGCGCCGCTCCTTAACCCAGCAGCACCAACTCGTCCAGTGCTGCGAGGATATTACCCGGGTGCTGGAGCATTTGACAACCGCGGTCACCGCACTGCACGCACCTGTGATTCCGGCAATTGTGGGGGGTGATGATGCTAGTGAGGGTGCCTCTAGTGTCAGCAGCCACTCTGCCACGCAGGCCCCCCCACCTAGGCGCAGCGCAAGGGCTGCCCCACCTCCAGCTGCCCAGGAAGAGGAAGAGGCTCCCAGGCGCCTGGGAATTGTGCGCCGGAGGCGCCAATGACATTGTGTCAGGGACACAGGCGCAGGCTGAACTTAAGCCTGCCATGGAGCGTCTCATGCAGTATGCATGAATACTGCTTTTTGTATATAGTTGTTACGAAGACCCATTTATTTTTTTGTGATTCAAACAAATACATTTATTTTGGTGCACACATACGCCTTGTGTAATCATTACAGTTTGCATGCAATTGTGATATGTGGGGTGGGGGAAGGGGGTGGGCTAGAAATTGTTAGCTGTGATGTGGTTGCGACGTCTGTGGCCTTCAGCTGGGTTCTCCCCGCGTGCATGGTGCGCATGTGCTGGTGGCCGGTCGTCCCCCTCAGATTCACTGCCTGAGATGTCAACTGGTATCCGGCGCTTGGTTGCAATGTTATGAAGCATTGCACAGACAGCCACAATGCGGCAGCACGCTGCAGGACTGTAATACATGGCCCCACCTGTCTTGTGCAGTATACGGAACCTGCTCTTGAGCAGGCCAAATGTCCTTTCAATACAGTTCCTTGTCCGGATGTGCGCAACATTGTAGCGGCGTTGCTGAGGTGTGGCAGGGTTGAGGTAAGGGGTCAGGAGGTATTCCCGTAGGGCGTAGCCACTGTCACCTGAATGAGAGGAGCAGATGTTGATTGCCTGTGCAGCGCAGTTACTTCATAGCAATGTGACATTGTCGACAAAGTGTACTTACAAAGTAGGTGTCCTTCCCCAAACTCTCCCCTGATCAGTCGTGTGTGGAGTCCGCTGTGCCTGAAGATAAAGGAGTCATGGGTACTCCCTGGGTACTGGGCCACAATGTCAGTGATGATGGTCTTGGCATTGCAGACCATCTGTATGTTGAGGGAGTGGTACGACTTCCTGTTGCGGTACATATACTCCGTGGCAGCTGGTGGGCAGATGGCGACGTGGGTACAGTCTATGCAGCCAAGGACATGGGGAAAATGGGCAACATTATAAAATTGTAGTTTTGTGAGGTCCAAATCCTGTTGGCTCGTGGGAAATGTGATGTGCCGGTGGAGCTGGGTGAGCATGGCGTCAACAAAAGTGTGGAGGCAGCGTGACATGGTGGGCTGGGAAATCCCCCCAGCAGCGGCTACTATGCCCTGGAAACTGCCGGATGCCAGGAGGTGCAGGCTGCACAATACCTGCACATGTGTGGGCACAGAATTGTTTCGCCTTGTTGGGTGCTGCATGATGGGGTCGAGTTCTTGTATCAGCCAGGTGATCATTTCCCCATTCAGCCTGTATTTAGCATAAATCTGTTCTCTGGTTTGCCCCAGCAAGGTGACCCGCTGCCGGTAAATCCGTGCCTGCCTCATGCGTCTCCTCCGTGCTGCTCGCTGTAGCCTTCGCCGCCTCACCACCATGTACATCCCAGGCATTGTGGAACGCCTATTGCTGCTGCTGAATGTCCTTATGTGTGATTGGTCAGGCCTGGACCTGTTGGTGATTGGCTAACAGTTTTTCAAATTTTGGTTAATCATGGCTTTTATGGTTACCACCTGCTTTGAGTTGTCCTTAAATTGCGCCGCGCTAATGTGCGATTTAGCGATTTTTTGCTAATGTATTTCTTTCATGAATGCCGATTGAGACAATATTGCGTTTCGCTATTCAATTCGCAGATTCCGTGGTTGGTCGCTATTTCATTATCGCTAATGCTCGACTTCCCGGAGTCTGCGACTTTTACAGCGTAATCGCTATTCCGCTCGCTATTATTTTTTAGCGATTTCGCTATTTCGTACTTGAATGCCGATTCCGTGTTTTGCACCCGCAATTGCGTTTTCGCAGCCATTGCGGGCGCTATTTCGCTTCATGAATCAGGCTGTTTGTCTCTTTGTTCAGCTTCCTAGAAGGTCCAATAAACCCCTCACCAACGCTTGCCTTACAGGGGATCCTTGACAATCCATGAGGCTCATGCAGTGATCACACCCTGGTGGGGATTGGAACAATGATTACTAAGAGAGATATTGACAATCACTGCAATGCCACAGGTTTCCCCCACCAAATAGCATGCGTAATGGATTTGGGCAGAAAGCAGGAAGAGCCTATATTGTCCATGCAAGGAGGGCTATGTGCCAAGATAGGAACTAGTTGCTGTACTTTTATTCCACAAATGATGCGGACAACGTAACTTTGTCAGAGACTATACACACTTTGCACAATCTACAAAAGCAAATGATAAATGAAGGAGGTACCCCAGATAATTGGTTAAGTAGGTGGTTTACTTTCAATCAATCAATTACGTTTCTTGTATAGTGCGACTACTCACCCATGAGGGGGTCTAATGTTCAGTAGAAAAGCCAGGTCTTGAGGTCCTTCCTGAATTCCAGTAACAATGGTGATTGCCTGAGGTGCAGGTGTAGGGGATTCCAGGTCTTTGCAGTGAGGTAGGAGAAGTATCATCCTCCAGTTGTGGTCTTGTGGATCCACGGAATGGTGGCCAGGGCCAGTTGGGTGTAGCAGAGATGTCTGGTGGGAGTGTAGAAGGAGAGGTGGTGGTTGAGATATGCAGGTCCAACAATATGGAGAGATATGTAGGCATGTGTGAGGAGCTTGAAGGTAATTCCTTTGTTGATAGGTAGCCAATGAAGGTCTCTCAGGTGGCCGGGAATGTGCCTGTGGTATGAGATGGTCAGAATAAGTCTGACTGAGGCGTTCTGGATGTTCTGCAGTGTTTAGGGGGAGTTTTTGGGTGGTGCCGGCATAGAATGCATTGCCGTAGTTGAACCCTGGATGTCAGGACTGGTGGGAGCCTTGTTGCCAGCACTTGTGGTACTACTAGTTTGTATTTAGCTATCAAATTAGTTTTAGCCTGTTGAGGCAGGATTGATACAAAGACGGGAGGGGTGTTTCCAGGTAGGACACTAACATGTTTAGCAGATGCTGAGGGCAAAACATATCACTTTAGTGCCAAGTGTAGACCAAGGTTTGAAATCAGTAGTTGAAACATCAACTAGAGAGGGAATGTTATGGAAGAAATGAAATATGAAAACACGTCACAACAGGAGACAGCAGTGAGAAACGTTACACTGGTATGTGCAGTGAAAGAGCAGTGCAGGCCAAAAACTCATGCTAATGAAAAAGAGGTGAGGAGTTTACTAGACAACTGTATATGGTAAAGGGGGCCTGCAAGGGATTTGATTTTACAATAGTCTCAAGTTATTCAAAGATAAATCAGGGAGTTAGTCCTAATGGAACATATGCCAAAGTGTCACCAGACAACAATAAACACAAAGAAACAATCTTGATATAAGAAACACGGGCAAACTAGTAATTTGAGAAAATATATCTTATTTTATGTATTTTGTTGAAAAAATGGAGTACAAATAGATAAAAACATTCAGCACATTTATTATTTATTTATTTATTTTTTCAGCTTGTAAAGCGCGACAGCTACCCAAAAAGGGTTTCCCGGTGCTAAAAATGAAGGCTAGCGTGGAGTACGGTAAAAGGAAAAATTACTAGTTAAATAACCAGGTCTTAACTGCCCTCCGGAAACGGTTGAGACAGCGTTCTGCACGAATGACCAGAGGGAGGGAGTTCCAGAGCCTAGGACCTATGAAGGCGAAGGACCTCCCGCCCATCCTGGCAAATTTAACCTTGGGCCCACAAAAAAGTTCTTGGGTGGATGATCTCAATGTGCGGGTAGGGGAGTACGATGACACCAAGGATTGAAGATATCTTGGTGTCGTGCCAGCTTTTATTTTATGCATGTAACATAAAGTTTTAAACTTCACACGATTCTCCACTCGGAGCCAGTGGAGTACCCTGAGATGTCATGTCATGGGTTCATTCCTCTTGCAGCCACAGAGTAGACGCGCCGCAGCGTTTTGGACCATTTGAAGGCGGCGGGTAACCGCCTTAGTGACCCCCAGATAGAGCACATTACCGTAATCCAACCGGGAGGTCACCAAGGCGTTCGAGAGAAGCAAAAGTCAAATTGTCCTAACAATACATGACTTTACAAATCTATTATGGGCAACAAATCTTTGAGTGAGAATGTATATTGCTTCAGAATGACAAGTTTTCTTGGAAATAGACCAAGAAATGTCGACGTTTCGGTCTGTTCGGCGGTAGTCTCTCAGACCATCTTCAGGATGACAAAATTGTAGCTGACAGAATGACTCAGCATTAAAAACATCAAAGAACTAAGGAACCCGTGTGTAGCAAAAGAAGGTGATGAAAAAGATCATAAAGTACAGATGTCCAATTTATGCACCACACAGAGGAAATCAAATGCCTCCACCATCACCTTTTTATGTTGATGTGGTATCTAGTGTACCACTTACTTTCTCATCGAAGTAGGCAAACGCCTAGTACCAGATAAAAAAATCTGTGGTTACTGCTGTAGAGGCGTTTACTATCAGAAGAAAACAACAAAGCAATGTTGTTAAGACATTAAAACTATTAGTCTTCAAAACCAATTAGCCACATTGTAAGGTAGCATACTTGTGTTATAGGGAAGTTAATCTCCTATGTTTGATTCTTCAAGCCGGATCTGTCTGTTAGGACAATTTGAATTTTACTTCTCTCCATGTCTATGTGCCGAATTTTTTATCTATTTGTTCTCCATTTTTTCAACAAAATACATAAAATAAGATATATTTTCTCAAATTACTATGTTTCCCCGTGTTTCTTATATCAAGATTGTTTCTTTGGGTTTATTGTTGTCTGGTGACACTTTGGCGTTTGTTCCATTAGGACTAACTCCCTGATTTATCTTTGAATAATTTCAGAGTATTGTAAAATCAAATCCCTTGCAGGCCCCCTTTACCATATAACTTGTTGCCCAAGCCTCCAAGGATATATTGGGTTCCCCTAACTATTGATTACTTGAGAACTGAGCGCTTGACCTGTAAGGTCATAGTAAAAGGAAAACTCGTCTTTGAGAAGCTTGAGGGAATTTATGACCTTAGCCCACAGGCACACTGGCACGTTTTCTGTGTTTTCAATAGATTGACAAATTATTAGACAATAGAAGCAGAAGACTGAATTTGCCAAGAACATACAAAATCTGGTAACGGATCCTAGGAGCTCAATGATAAAGCATACACACAAACATACATGCATTCAACACAAATAAATGCATTCAATTCAAATACACATGCATTCAAGAGTAGAAGAAAACTAAGGGCCTCATTTTCGAGGTTTTGCCACAGGGTAGTGCAGGAAGGAATTTTGCTGCGCTGCCCTGTGTCAAAAGAAAACGGGAGGAATGCGCCTTATCTAGGAGATACTGTGCATTCCTGTCCTTTCCCTCTGCTCTAGCCCACAATGGGCTGTCATGGGCCAATGCAGGCACTCTTCAGCAGTGGCAAGGGTATCTGCGTTGCATGCTACTTGAGGCGATTTCCTCTTTCTATGTGTGCTGCAGAATGCTGCACACATAGAAAGAGGAGAAAACAAGTAGAAATTAAAACATTTCTCCTCGTTGCACCTCCCTAACGCTCCCCTTGGGGTGGTGTTAGAATCTAAATCATTCCCAGGTTTACAATTTCTCTTAAATCTGGGAATGCTTCAGATTTCGTGGGTGTAGGGTGGGAATACCCACAACAACACACATGGAATGCCCCTTTCACTCAGTGTTCTGCGTGGAAGGGGCACATATTTACAAGGCCATGAAAAACCACGTAAGGTGGCTTTGCGTGGCCTTTTAAATATGCTGCGGGAAATTGTACCACCAGAGGCTTTAAAAAGTGACTCTCCGGCAGTGCAATAGTGCTGCTAGGGGCCACGTACATTTTTCCCTTAGTTTTTTTCAGCATTGTTAGAATTGCAATAAAGGATGTGTAGAGAATTAGGTTAAAGTTTAGGGTCATAGGTGACATCATATTTTGTAACCACTGTGTAACTTTTAAGTAACTTAGTGTTTAAACTTATGTAACAAACAATGTCTGACTGTGGATAAAAATTGCTGCCTGTGAAGCAGCAAATTGAGGCCGACTGTTTACTTGTGTGAAGAAGATCACTGTCCCTGCAACATGTTCTTGTTTTGTGCTGTCTCTTTATTTCAACAGCTGGTACTATGACAATTTTAAATTATTAATTGCCTATTTAATAAGTAGTAATGAATGCCATTTTTAGATTTATTCTTTTTTTAGTAATTCCGAGCATGTGATTACTTGCACAATATACCACAGAAGATTTACCCGTTACATTAGATCAAATTTGCATACAGAAGAAACGTCATCAAATCATTTAACCTTACGCAGGAATCAACTCACTATTTTACACACGATTCTAAAATAACCCACACCAAGGGAAAGATGAAAGCAGTGAGGCAAAATCACCAAGAAATAAAAAAAAGCTATATAATCAAACTTTTATCTCTCCCCTGCAGGATCTCCCCCATCCCACTGTGCATAGCTCATGACATGACGCCTTCAGGTTTTTCATTAGTTTAAGGATAGATCTTATCAAGGGCCGGAGTTCGCAGATGAACTATTGAGGAAGACTTTTGCAGACCCATTTAGAGAAAACATAAATTGCCTTCTGTTCAACATTGCTCACAAGCCTTCAGGGTGTGTCCTTGCGCACAATGTTCCTTCTTGATGTCAACAAGGCCTCTCTTTCTAACCAAAGTATCTGTGTTTAGATCAAGAATGAACATGATGCAGTGGTTGTATAATTTGTGCCACTTTCTGTGTTTTTTTTTATCTCTGCTTTAATTCTCAACTGTCTCCATTCTGATAACCATGGGACCATCATTAGCGTGCCTCTATAGGCCGCAACCACTCTTGCAGTGTGGAGGGGAGACAATACACTGATCCTACCATCTGATGCACCACATCTGAGTTCAGGAGCTTTAGCACTAGGGCTCGTATATCTTCAGAATGTGCTCCCTGTGTAATGTCCTCAGAAACGTCTAGTACTCGAAGCACGGGCCTCTGCATAAGTTGTCCAGATGTTACAATTTAGCATCTAGCCTGAGGGTCCCCTCTGTTAACACTGATTTAAGGGACATATAGGGCCAGATTTACTAATCATTCATGCAACGTAGTGCAGCAGGGAAACTTGCTGTTCTTTTTTGCGTGAAAGAGAGTGAGTGGAAATGCACCATATTTACTAAGGTATAAAAAAACAACAAGGTGATGGATGAAATGCTTGAATTCATCTCAGCAACTGGCAATCGCTCTGGCTGCATCCCAATCCATTATTTTTCTCGCACCATGCCATCACAGTTTCGACCCAACCATGTGCAAATCAGTCTTGACCCTTTTCCTCATGGGAACATTTCCCCCTGAGCTGCCAGGATAGGTCAGGCCCAGCCTTAACCAGAATACAAGCAACCCAGGACTAGTTTCCCCGTTGTATGGACTCTTAAGCTAGGTATAGCTTGGTTCCAGTGGCACACTCAGCCCAGGATATACGTCTGGGCATACCTGGCGCACAAACGGCATCAAATGCAAAACCAAGAAGTTGTGCAAAATAACGATGGCTTGGGATGCGGCCCAAATAAGTTCGAGTGGCTGAGAACAATTCAAGCATTCTACCTGTTACTGTTTTGTATACATATTGTGTTGCCCTAAGTGGGAAGGGTATCCCCTGATATATGTCCTGTGCACACTGTGTCACTGAAACCAAGCTGTACCTTGGTGATGAGCCCATAACTAGGGTGAAACTGGTCCCAGGTTGTGTGTGATCTGGTACAGGGAGGACCTGGCTTGGCAGTTTGGGCTGTACTGTTCCTATTGGAGCAGGGTCAAGACTGATTTGCATATAGCTGGGTCCAGACTGAGGGGGCATGGTGTGCCAAATAACAATGGGCTTGGATGCTGCCCAAGTGATTACCAGTGGCTGAGAATAATTCAAAAATTTCATCCATCATTGTTTTGTTTACTTATTATGTCACCCAAAGTGAAACTGGTATGCCCAGTTGTGGGCCCCGTGCACACGGTCACTGGAACCAAGCTGTACCCGGTTGATGAGCCCATAACTTGCTCGTGGTCCTGTTCAGGGAGGGTCTGGCTTGGCAGTTCGGATTGGACTGTTCAACGGCAGCGCCTCTTATTTATCCTGCCTGCTGAGTCTCGACCTGAAAAAAGACCTAATCAGGCATTATAACCCCAAAAGCCTACAAATATGGCCATTTGAATGGCCCTGAGGCCCCGAACTGCATGCTATGTAACTATAAACTTGAATCTATGTTGCATGTAGTATGTGTATGTAAAGAATTGAATGGTCTAAGGCGTTATTGGTTAACTCCTGTATTTCATATTTTAGGAATCAGGAAATATCAAAACACTACTGCAGCATGCCTAAGTGTCACACATGCTCAGCTAACCGCAAGATTTCGGACATTTTTGAAGGACACCTACAAAGTTATGAACATGAATGCCTCGTCATTTCCCAACCAAGGGCCTCATTTATGAGGCCGTGTGTCACTTTTTCGCCGCCTGTGCGTCACTTTTTGTGACGCACCAGCAGCGTAAAAAAATGTGCCTTGTTGCACTATATTTACAAAGTGACGCATCTAGGTAGATGCGTCACTTTGTAAACCCCTGCACTACATTATACCTACGCCAGGTATAATGTATGCAGGGGGGACGTTCTGACGCAACAAAGGGTAATAGAAGTGACACAGTGAAATCTATAAGATTTCACTGCGCCACTTCTAGGACACAAATCCTTCAATTTCTTACACCTGCCTCACAGCAGGTGTAAGACTGACGTAGGCCCTTTCTCATGGGGCAAGCCTCATGTGAAAGGATACATTGCTGGAATTGCGTCACTTTTGTGACACACTCCAGCAATGCGTCACTTTTGCGCCATACAGACACGTCAGAAATACTGACGTATCTGTAACTCCTTGCGCAATGATGCGTCATACTGTAAATATGACGCATCATTGGTGTCGCAAGGAGGGTGCAGTGAAAAGTGACGCATCGCTGTTTTCACGCAGCCATGCGTCACTTTTCATAAATGAGGTCCCAAGTTTTTAGATCAAGTTTTTATGTTCTAAGATAAAAACAAAGTCAGTACAATATCTCTGGACAGCGCATTACAATTTATGCCACTCATGAAGAAAGTATTAGTTTCTGTACTAATTTTCTATATTGCATCAATCACACGATGATGCACTTGTTATGCATCAATCTGGAAGTGTAGCCGATGCAACGAAGCTTGGAATCATCTTGCTCATTGTGCACTTTGAAACAGTTTTTATATTAAGTATCTTTATGCTTTATGTTGCAAAATAAGAATGATGCTTGTGTGTTACTTTTAGCTAGCATTATGTAGTTTATGCCTTTTCAAAATGAAGTTGGAGTATTACCTTGCTCATTTTGCACACTGATGCAGATGTGATTCTAGCCAGGAATGATGTCACCGTTTTTGTCTGCTTATTGTACACACTTAATTTACTTTTAGACAATATCCTGACCACACTTTAATAAAACAATGCAAGAATGTCATTTTAGTTTTTTAGTTTTTGTGTTATGTAGTTTTTAGCTGAAGTATATTAATTTGATTAGTTTGAGATAACAAAATAATTTTTGATAAAGTGTTTATTGTTCTTTTTTCTCTATGAATTTGTCATGCACTTTTGATATTGTTATAGTTTTAAATAAACAATAAACATTTCCCTTACCACTGGGAATTACTGATGCTGGCTCATGTTCACCCGCCAGAGTTATTTTACTGCTCATGTGGCATCCATGACCACGCGCCATCTCCAGACACCTCTTCAGTGAGCTGCACCCCGCTGGTAGTCGACACGGAGAAGGCAGAATGAAGGTTCCCCATTATCATTCAAACCAAATCAGTAGCCTCAAAAATGACCCCAGAATTTCTCTGTCACCTCTTTTTCTTCCTGTGAGGTCCTGCCAGGCCCAGAGAAGCACTGTGCACCACGGCAAATGGTGCAGAGAAGTTGATCTCAGGAGCTCTCAAAAGAAGTGGTCACGTTAAGCCCCGGTTAGCTCCACCCCCAATGAATTTAATTTCTAAACTTTGATGATTATTTAGTGTATGGTAGGAAGTCTGCCAAGCCACAAGGTCAACTGCAGCCATTGCCTACTCATTCCCTTTAGAAGCCCATCTGCAAAACTGAGAGATCACTGTTAGGCAGACAGGGATCATGCAGCGTTCACTGGAGCCCCCACCATAGTGATTCAATTGAAGGCTGTCAAGCTTTGCTGAGCAGGTGCCATGTTTTGTGGGCCTACTCTGCAAAGCTTTTCGTTTTTCAAGAAATAACTCCCAAAGCAGAAGCTTGTTCCACTGCAAAACAGTGAGTTTTATTCTTGAGTGTGGGGATCATTGAGAGATTTCCTTGCCTTGCGGTCACTTTTTATATGCTTTAGGAGCCGCCTCGGCAGGCAAATATAGAGAAAGTCTAGTTACATGAGGTGGGGTAACTGTCACAATGACCTGATGGCCCAGTGAGCAAGCCCGTCATGTCAGAGGTTCCTGATAGTAGAACCAGCTGAGGCTTTGCACTCAGAAACCCAGGACTTTTCCTGACTCTAATCATAGCCAGAGAATCACAAGTTTGGTGGGGCAGGAGCACTGCCAATTTAGGACACTACTATGGCTCCATCAAACTGTAAATTACCTCTTTATGTGAATTGAATTATCTAGAACAATTTTGCTTTCCTGGTCATTCCTCTACTATTATTCCTTACTTGCTCTTTGATCGGTCAATTCAAGGCTTTGTTTCAGAACACGTATGTGAAACAATCTTCAATCATCCTCCAGACTACTTTGCCAGCTGATAGCTCGTACCTTACCTCCTTGCCATTAAGGTGACAAATATCTGATTAGGTCACCCCTGCACCCATGTTATCCTGCACCCCCCTTTTCTTCCTCTCAGCATATACTTTAACATATTATCACCCTTCAAGGACCCTACTGCCTCACTCTGCTTCCCCTACATCTGACCATGCTACCATGGCTCGGAGTTTCCCAATAAATTCTTCTTTTACCATCTCCGGTAAGCTGTATTTTCTCTGGAAAGTCCCACATATATAAAAACTGAAGCAAATAACCCAAACCTTCTGAAACACCCCCTACTTTCTAACATCCACACCCACATCTCTCCTTCCTGGAGCTCACCTTCTACTTAGCTCTATTTCTAGTCCACCCTCACCTTTTCAGTTACTCTATCAATCAATCAATCAATAAAGAGTTGATAAAGAGCAACTACTCACCCGTGAGGGTCTCAAGGCGCAGGGAGTGGAAGGAGTGCGGCTCCGTTGAGTGCTGGGTCATCCAACAAGCCAAGTCTTGAGGTCCTTACTGAACTGAGGCAGTGTGGGATATTTCCGGATGTGGAAGGGAAGGGTGTTCCAGGCTTTGGCTGTGAGGTAGGAGAAAGACTTTCCTCCCGTTCTAGTCGTGCTGATATGTGGGACGGTGGCCCGAGAGAACTGGGCTAATCAGAGGTGTCTTTTAGGTGCATGGAAGCAACTACATCTCAGACACCGAGTGCACCTGTCAACTCCTGCTGTTGACAGGTTTATGAGAATAATATTATGCTCAACTGAACCTTCCTTCCACCCATCCTATCACCATTCGACACCATAAACCTTTTGTTTCCCAGGGTTAGCACTTCTGTTACTCTCTGCTCTGCCTTGATGGGTATGGTACAGCATTGTGTAAATTCACTTTTTCAGCATAATATTAATCTTCACAGTGGGTGTCCTTCTTCCAGACATCCTGGTCATATCCTGCAATGGGGTTTGTCTCACCAGGGAACAGAAAAAAAACTTTATTGAGGCTGAGTGTCCAACAGTGAACTTTCAGATGTTAACGTGAAAGTGATCCAGCAATGATGAGTAGTAAGATCTCAAAGAATGATGCAGGTGTAACTTTTTGGTAAGGCTATATCTGCTACGGGCAAAATAGTTACTGACTCTTGTTTCAGAAGGGTGGGTGTTGGTAAAGAAGTGGAAGGTGACATTGTGAGAAAGTGGATTATTAGTTGGGTTGGTTCAGAGACCTCACCAATATGGTCACTATTCTTTATCAGGTCCAGCCGAGTTTACTTTAATTTAAACGTTAGCTCAATCCTAGGCAGCTGTGACACAGAACAGTCAATAAGTACACACGACACAATAAAAAACCCAGATAAATGTATAAAAACAGTGTACATTTTAATCTTTAATTTGACATCAAATTGACAAAAATCAATGAAGGAAATCAGAGTTAAGATTTTTCCAAAGGTTTTTAAAAACTACTGCAATTCACTCAAAAAGTTTGATAAATCACGGCTTTTTACTTGTAGCAATAGTTTATGAAACTAGAGGAAGAGGGTCCAGGCCAAAGTATTAACGGGACTCATAGGCTGGACTGCTGCAGCTTGGATCTAGAGTTGGGCTTGACGTCTGCAGACAGGAGAGGTCGAGCATTCTGGTGAGAGCCACACTTCTTGACGGGTGTTCGAGGCTCTGCACAGACTGGCAAAAAGTGTAATCTGGTGGAATCTGAAGTTATTCGCCCAGACAGGCTTCATCGACGATGGGGAGCTGAGTAGCAGCAGTGTGGTAATCTTTTTTTTTATGTTGTCTTTGAGCTCTAGGCCCATTAGTTACAGTTCTTCCAGGGCAAATAATACATTCTAAGCCCAGCCACAGGCCCAGAAACTTCTAGATGCCATGTGGGAGTTAGAACCCAATCCCCCAGAATGCACAAGATGGGTCCAGGGCTTTTCCATTCTAAACTGGTCAGCTGGGCTCTTGCAGATATAGGACATGTTTTGCCTTTGCATCCCTGGAGCTTCACAGTAGGTTAACCAACTAGACGTTGGAGTCCACTCTTTGGTCATTGGCAAGATGGGAGAGTAGGTCCAGTCATTGGGGTTCCTTTCCAAGATGTCAACAGTAGGAACAGTCTTTTTCTATAAAGTCCTGTCTTCAGTTTAGCAGTTGCATGGTAAAGCCTTTCTTTCTGAGTCCAACAGGTTCAGAACTGCAGTTCTTCTTCTGTTATTTCTAAGTCCAGCAACGTTCTAAGGCTGGGACCCAGTTTTGCCACTTACATGTCAGCTTTAGGTTTATGTGAGGGTTGAACACCATAACCAATGAGGATAAAATTCTCACAGGTAACCCTACCCACTCGTGTATCATATCCTGGGGAATTGGCACTAAACAATCCCACAGTGCACCTCTCTGCTCAAATCCAAGATATCTGTATATTTGTTCCCTTGGTCAGAACTGTACGCAAATCTCTCAGGTGTGTCCAGCATAATGAGCAACTCCTCCTGGAAAACCGCTTCAGCAGCAGGTTTCCCCCTCTAGGGGGAGATGCAGGCCTGTCTACATTGACAAAGGAAAGAGCAGGATACAGTGTGACTCACATTTGCCTATCAGAGGCGGCTGCCCGTGGCCACAGCTCACTGACCACATTGTCAGAAGCAGGTCACACCTCCTCCCACCAATAGGCTCTTTGTTACCTTGTCCTAGTGAGCCATTCTAACCTCCTGGCTGGAGGGCAGTCCATTCTCTCAGGTGACAACTGGTGTAGTTAAGTAAAAGTAGCTGCTAGAAACTGTTGACAAGAAGGTGGTGACTTTCTAAAGTCGCCTTTACCTTAATAGTTTTTTTTTAAAACGAATTTGGTAATAACTAAAGTTTAATGAACAATTAATTGGATACATTGGAATGCTACTTTTGGTATTCCCAAATGGAAGTTAGCACATAGTCAGCGCAAAAGTGTAACCCAATGTTAGCCAATGGGACTATCCGTCTTGCTACAGTGAAATCACCAATGATGAGTTTTCACTGTCAGGACATGTAAAACATAAAATACACATGTCCTTCTTTTTAATATTTTGCACCCTGCATTATGGGCATTTAAGGCCTTCTTAAGGAGGGACCTGTAACTTTTAAAAGGAAGGTTTGGGCTTCGCAAATGTGTTATTGTGCCAAGCCGAGTTGGCATGTTACAAGTGGCCTGGAGAGACTGTTGTGGCCATCTGTTCACTTTGTCACACTAGGAGTGGCACAAAAAGTGCTGCAGTCCACAGGGGACATTTAACTTATAGGCCCTGGGTACCCAGAGTACCATGTACTAGGGACGTATAAGTAAGTTAAAAATGCAAATCACGGATTTTTCAATTGCATATATCTTTAAAGGGCCGGAGCATGAACACTGGGGCCTGGTCAGCAGGGCCAGTTCACCTCAGAATCGAAAAACCCGAAAAATCCAGCAAAACGTGGAGTGAAAAGTGGGGACATTTCCTCACAGAGATGAAGAGAAAGTGGAGGAGACACATAACTGAAGAATGTGACTTGAGAGCGAGATGGGGAAAGGAGGACCAGTGAGTGATGCAAGAACTCTCAGTGAAGAAGTCGAACAAAGAAGGCAGGAGATATTTTGATGGGACAACAAACGAGTGGTGGGAACCAGATCCAGCAGGTTTCCAGAGGGTGGGTCATCAGAAGAAAGAGGCCAAACCAGACTAACAGAGCAACGGTGCCAGCAAAAAGGGGACTATCAATAAAATCACACACCATTTTTCACATAGTACTTTTAGGGAGAAAGGTGCTGAGTTCTTGGATGCCACAACTTCCTTTTGGAGGTCATGGCTTGAGACAAGAATTCGGATGTGGTGCAGAAGAAAGGAAGACCTGGACAACAATCACAAGGAGTGAAAATAAAGTCCTTTTCCGAATGGTTCATTCTGACTCTGGTACAGGAGATACTTGGTGCATCAATCACATAACATGAATGAGTCTGATATGAAGCAGCATTATCTCTGCACATGCTAAATGCAAGCCTTGAATATGTAAGTGTTCACAGGGCTGGCTTTAGCGCTGTTGGCGCCCAGTGCGATAATCATTTTTGGAACCCCCACATTCCATGACCGCCTCCTCGGATTCTCTCACTACCCCAGGGCAAAAGATTCCCTCATCTCTCCAATCATAAGGTATTGCTAAACCCAACGCCCCCCCTGAGATCGACGCCCCCTCCACAGGTCAGCGCCCTGTGCGGCCGCACCAGTCACACTGCCCTAAAGCCGGCCCTGAGTGTTCATGTAGGAAGTAGATTGTGTGCAGGAGAATACTAGCTAAAGATGCCATCCAGGCTCTGACTAGACACCCGAGGACTTTAGAGTGAAACCTACCTCTGGAACAGAACCCCTGCCCCTTTTAAAAATACTGAAGTGCTTTCTTAGTTCTGGCCACAGACAACTTTAGCTACTGTTGCCTGTTTGAGTTCATGTCATCAATCAGTCTGCATGAATATTGTGCAGTTTTACATTTTGCAATGATAATTGAAAATGCAGACACTCTTCAGCATTACATATAAAATACGTATTGAAAGTAAACAGCAATTGAACAGTGCTTTATCAAAAGCTCAAACCTTAAAATATTTCAAGGAAAGGATGGCATTGAAAATAGCTGCCATCTTTGCCCTGTCAGATCATATCTTAGAACTGTTTTATCAGTATAAATAACAATTGAAAGGACAATATAAATAGTATAACAGTGTCATCCGACTCTAGGGCATGATTGATATGCACATCACCTAAAGTACTGATCGAAATCTTCCTTCTTCAAAAGAAGTGCAGCACTGTGTTCCCTCACCAAAATGGAAGATCTTCCTTTAGTGTGATTCCAGTGGTTACAGCGGTATTCATTTACTATTCATTTACTATTAAAATATAGTATTTATTTAGTGTGCATGAAGACTAAGTAGTATGCCCACGAGCCAAAATATGCAAATTAGGGAATACTAGTTCTACTCAACTACCGTTCAAATACATAATGAACACTTCAATTGATTGCTAAAAGAAGACTAGTAGTATTCTAGAACAATAGTATTTGAAGCTTAGTAGTATTCTGTTAGAGTTTATTTGCGGCTCTTGGGCTATTTCAAGAGCAAAATGAAGGCTAGTCTCATTGATTGCGACCACTATTTGAAGACTAGTGGTATTCTTTGTGAGCAATATCTGAATACTAACAGCAATGAATGCGAAACGGGGTGGGGTGGTTCGCGGGGCGGTTCGCGGGGGGGTGCTTCGTGGGGGGGTGCTTTGCAGGGGGTGGTTCGCGGGGGTGGTTCGCGGGGGGGGTGCTTCATGGGGGGGTTCGTGCGGGGGGTTCTTAGGTCTAGTGATCACCATACTTAAAACTCGAAATTCATTGGATAATGTCTGTTTTGGTAGATTTGTTTTTCTCAGTTATGTATTTAACTTTTTTGCCCCAGGCTTCGTATTCCGCAGTGCTTAGGGGCAGATTTATGAAGGCCTTGCGCCACGTTTACGCCGCTGTTGCGTCACGCAAGGCGGTGTAAACGTGGCGCATCCCTACGAACGATTTACAATGTGATGCATCTAGGCAGATGCGTCACGTTGTAAAGCCCTGCGCCGCTTGTGGGCGTTCCGGCGCAGGGTGGGCGTTCCGGGGCAGGTGCGCCTCGCAAAAGTGGCTGAGTGAAATCTATAAGATTTCACTCAGTCACTTTCACCCCAATGCTGCGTCAAAAGCCTGCGCCTGCTTGAAGCAGGCATAGGTCTTGATGCAGCATTGGTCAGATAGGGCACCCCCGAGCCTTGCTGGAGCTGCGTCGCGCTTGCGACGCAACTCCAGCAATGCGCCGCCTTTACGGCACAGATGCGTCACGCATCTGTGCCGTTTTTGCCCCATGGTGCGCCGCATTGTAAATGCGGCGCACCATGGGTGGCGGAGCTGTGGCGCACTGTGGCGCACATTAACTGGCGCATCCCTGGGGATGCGCCAGTTAACATAAATCTGCCCCTTAATTTGTACTGGTGGTTGCTGGTGGTGGACACTGGCACTTTTTGGCGACTGGGATGCATTTTTCATCCTTAGCCATTGCTTCAGTGCAAATGAGAGAAAAGCAGAAGAGGGGAAGACAGGAAGGAAAAGAAAGATACAACAAGCATTTGCAATGCAATCGGTCTTGCCTTTGTATTTAGCTATGCAGAACATTAGCCTGGGTGCTGAAACATCTACTATTCTTTAGCATGGAGGGAAACTAAGCACCAACCAGAGTGCCACGCCAGGTATGGGAACACATAGAGAGAAATATTGTCTATCAGCGGCAAATTGTATTGTCCAAATGTCTGTTTTAATATAAAATTAGGGCCTTTGGTGGTCATATCACTGAAAGTACAAGATTTTAAAAATATTATTGTCTCGGGTGCTCATGGAAGACAATTTCTATGGTTTGGAATCTAGGGAATGCTAAAGTGATTCTGGTATTTTACTAACCTCTGCTGGTCGTTTTCTATTAAGACAGTTAATTAGAGGCAGTTGAACAGAAATAAAAGTCCCTAAGTGGAAGCAACCAAGTACTAGGGCTGATCTCCAAAGCCCACAAAGTACATACACATATAAGTATATATAAGTATATACTAAAGTATATACAAGAGGTCTCAAACGCTCGACCTAAAAACAGTGACAAAGAGAAAGTTGCAATGTAAAAGAACCTGCAAAAAGTAAAATTCAGAGGCAGGAAGTGTAGGACATTGGGAGGAAAGCTTAGAGGTGAAAACAGTACTAGAAAGCCTTAGCTTTTGGCAATTGGCAGAGAAACTTTGGGTCCTTGCATTTATTATTTTGTATTCCCACAAATGAAGCACGGCCATTATGTGTCAAACAATAACCATTAATCTTGTAATTACCAAGCAGTGTACACAGCTTTACTGAGGAAGATAGTACTCCAATGGCCCCACCACCAACCACCCTTCTCCACACCACATGCACACACTCTGCTCATGGATAAGAGCCTGTGGGCAGTTGGGGAGTTGTCGATTGCCATTTTGATTAGCACTGCCCTGGCAGGGTTTTTTTTGCCTTTCAGACCTCATGCTGGGGAACCGTGGTTCCAGAACGAAGGCCTGTGGTGGGAGGCGATGCGGCTGTGCATGATTGCTTCAAGCAGCAGGGAACCCCTTTCGGCTACAAGTGGTTCAACCTGAAGGGGTTTCAGTGCACAGCCTCTTGCAGGAGTAAACATTCATGCTCACAGAATGGAAATTGAAATAGAGGAGAAACAGAATCTACATCCATGTTTTTACCGTAAGCATGCAAGCCCAAACCACCCCTCTTTATTTTTGGTAGAACCACTTATCAGCTCCTTCAACCATTTTGGAAGATACGTGAAAAAACATCTAGGTACGGTACCGGTTCTGGTGACTTCAGAGGGATCTAAAATGAAGACCTGTGATACAGAACCTTTTCGGCTGACACCAGAGGGACTTCTAGTAATGACTTGCAGGCACATGCATCATTGTAGTCATTTGCGATTTCTTAATATCGAATTTTAAGGATTCGCAATTAAGAAATCGCAAATGCCTATGCATGTAGAAATCGCTGAAAAATTTACGATTTCTAAACATTCCTTAATTGCGACTCGAAAATTGCGAGTCGCAATTAAGGAATCCCTCCCCATTGATTGGTGGCCCAGGGGATTCGCTCCGCCACATCGGGACACACCTTGATCTCGCCGGTGCGTTTCCCGTCCAGCTCCTCAACGAAATTTGCCAACATCATGCACCGGAATGCGTGGGGACTCCGGTGAGCAAATTTTTTAACTCAAGCACGTCACGCTTCATCCTGGTTTTTCTGCCGAAGTCTTTACCTCAGGGTGCCCACCATTTTAGGTGCGCGCCTCGGTGAAAGACTCCTGTGCACTGACAGGCATACTGCCTATGCATCGGCCTCATCAACTGCCTTTTGTATTCAATTAGTTTATTTGCCTATATGCACCATCCTCTACAGGTGAAGATATTGTTGGTTATATCTAAAGTGACGCCAGGCTATGAAGACTATGAATCCCTACCACAACATGCTGCATAGGATGTTTTATCATTGTCTATGGTCAGCGCACCTTCTCTACCGCCTTATATCTTGTATATCCAAAGGAACACCTGGTTTTCTTTGATTCACTTGGAACCTTTATTCTTTTCTCCAAGTAGCAAGACCGCATCTCTGCTTTTTTTATTCTTTGTCTGTGACCGGCGCTTTTCCTCACTTGTTTGAACTTTTGCCTTTTCAAAGGATTTTTTTAATTGCTTGGAAGCTTTACTGTTTTCCTCAACAAGACAACCGCATTTCTGTCTTGTTCTCATAAGGTCAGCTCGGTAATTATTATTCTAACGCCGGTTATCTTACTATCTAATGGTGCTTCACGCATTTTTGTGACTCTTTTCCTCTCAGGACTCAAACTGATTAGTTTTCTTGGTGATTTTCTGATTTTACTGCCTCCAATAAAGTTGTGCATCGTTAATTTTACACATTGAATGACAGATATCTATGGGAAGGTTGGGCAAACCGGAATTAGTTTTTGTATCATCGAAACATGCTCCTTTGGCAGCACCACCACCTCTTTCAGCATCAGACTCCTCTTCTAATACAGATCAAATGGCTGGAGCAGCTTCTAACCGCACTTCTTTGACACAATCTTCTTCAAGCAAATCCTCTCCACCTGCCTCCTCATCTAAACGCTTGAAACATGATCCTCCATCTCCTGACAAAACACCATCTCCCATTTCTATGGAGTTGCTTTTAGAGGGGATACGCGCTTTGCGCCCGTTTGTGGAGGAAACCAAAGACAAAATGCAATTTCTTGAGGATAAATGGTCTACCATGGATAACAGAGTGACTTCGATGGAGCAGCAAGTTTCAGAGATACAGGTTAATTCTCAACAAATTTCCTCTTTGGAAAACATGGTTCTTAGCCTTCAACAACACACTGAAGACTTAGAAAATAGAAATAGGAGAAATAACCTACGTATATCTGATTTACCGGAGTCTTTGGAGGGTGATGATCCTGTATCGTTCTTCTCCTCTTTTCTTCCAAAACTCCTAGATATGCCATCTACTACCTCTCTCAGCATCCAAAGAGCTCATAGACTTGGTCCTCGTTTATCTCATTCAACAGCTCCAACTAAACCACGAGGCGTCATCATTCTCTTCTTGAAGTTTAAGGATCTTCTCTAAGTAATCTCTGCAGCTAGATCTAAGCGTCAAATGTCCTCGTTGGGACAGAGAGTGTTTTTGTCTCAAGATGTCTCAAGCTATGGCGTCTTGAAGAAAGGAGTTCCTGACTCTTCTTGCTCCTCTTCGAACTCTTGGTGCTAGATATGGTTTATTCCACCCATGTATCTTCAAAGTGACATACCAAAACCAAACATGTACTTTTCAAGATCCTGCGGAACTTAAAAACTTTATCCATATCCATACTACCAACGGCATGGATGCTACTAATTCTCCTAGTGGTTGACCATTTAATTTTTCTTTTTTCCTTACAGGGTTCCTGTTGATATCTCCATATTTTTCTTCTTTTTATCTGTTATAGGGTAGTTTTTACCTTTTGATGTTTCTTATATAGAATTAACAATGTTCTCTTTATTGTTTACATCTTTTTGTAATTGCTCATTTGAAGTAACATACGTTTCTCAGGTTTATCATATTTTTTGCTGCATGTTTGCTGGTTGTATTTTTCCTTATGTATTATCCTAATGTTAATCGTTTATTTTTGTCTATTCATACAGATCTGTTTATGTCCTGTCATCCCATATGGTTCCCTTCCTATTTCCTTTTTGTCCTGATGCGATCTGGATTCCCAGTTTCAGGTGGTTCGTCTTGTTGTGTGTCACCACTGCCCCATTATCCTTTCTTTGTTCCCCTCAGGTATGTTATTCTCAGTCATCCATTTTGGATATGTACAGTCTCTTCTTGTTTTTCTCCTCTCTTTCCCTTTCCCTCTTTTCCTTCTCTCTCCCTTTTTCCTAATGGATCTATTCTTCTTTCTTCTTACTATTTCAGTTTCATCCTTTTCTACATATAAAGTTTTAATCTCTTCTTCCTAAGGCTTCTTCATCCCCTTCTCTCTGCTCCTCCTTCTTTATCATCCTCTCTTTCTTTTACTTATTGGCATTCTCTTTTATCTTTTTATCCCTGTAGATTTTGTTTCCTTTACATTTTTATCATTTTTACCTTCAGAGTTATCTCCTGGAATGTAAAAGGCTTTAATAATCCTATTAAAAGGCAGAGAATCCTTTCCCACTTTGCTTTGTATAACCCCAATATTTATTTTACAGGAGACTCATCTTACAGAAGCTGAATCACTTAAATTAAAAATAAGCTTGGTGGGTACGCTTTTATTCTCACCATCCACTAATAAAAAAAATGGTGTTATCATTCATCATAAGAAATTGAAATGTAAAGTTTTATTGCAAGAAAATGACACTGAGGGTAGATGGATATTAGTCAAGTTGTCATTTAATTGTGTACCTTTAACTGTCTTTAATATTTATGGTCCTAAGCAACGTGATTGTTCTTTTTGGCCTTTGATTATGCAAAAATGTATTCAACTTAGAGATGATTTGTTTATTTTAGGTGTTAATTGCAACCAGATTGTAGACCTGGTTCTAGATCGAAAGTCCACAGTTTGTTTTTATCCTTATAAGACCCACAAGCAATTCCTGGACACTATCTCTCAAGAACATCTTATTGACTCTTGGAGATGTTCTCACCCTAATACTCTTGACTATTCCCTTTTCTCTACTCCGCATGCATCTCTTTCTCGTCTCAACTATATCTTTCTCTCTCAATCTTTGTCTCAAAATCTACTGTCTTCTTCTATTGAACCTATAGTTATCTCAGACCATGCCCCAATTGTAACGGACCTTGATTTACTCCCTCCACATCCAAAGCCTTCCAGATGGCATTTTAATAACTCTCTTCTTACTGATCCTCTTTTCTCCTCCTCTTTTCTCTCTTTTGCCAATGAATTCTTTATGCTTGATTGCGACGCCAGTACCTCTCCTCACATTATTTGGGACTCTTTTAAGGCAAATGCAAGAGGTTTCATTATAGATTTTGTCTCTAAGAAAAAGAAACGTTTCCTCCAGAAACAGAAAACTACAATGGCTCGTCTTAAGCTTTTGGAGCATGAATTTTACATATCCTCGAAGAAATCCATTTCACTGGAACTCATATGATCTAAGCTTGAGTTTAATAAAATTTCTACTGACAATGCATCATCAATACTTCTTTGTAGTAGCGCTCGTTATTATGGAGGGCGCAATAAAACAGGGAAACTTCTAGCTAATTAACTCAAAACACATAAGGAGCGCACTTTTATAGATTCTATTTACTCTTCTGATAACTCCCTTCTACACAAAGATCAGGAAATACTTGATGAATTCAAACTTTTTTAATCAAAATCTTTACATTCCAGAAACTCCCCCACTTCTTCTCTCATTCAGACTTATCTTGACAAACTTCCTACTTCCTCTACTTCCCATCTTAATATTCTTGATCTTGAGAATGACCTTCCCCTTAATGAGCTTTCCAAAGCTTTAAATACCCTCACTAAAGGAAAATCACCTGGACCAGATTGATTTTCTGTTGAATTTTACATGCATTTTTCTGATCTATTACTCCCTCAACTTTTAACACTTTTTCAATAATTTTATTCATCTGGTAAGACAGAAGGTGCTTTTCAAGAGGCCATTACTTGCCTCATTCTTAAAGAAGGCCTTGATCCTCAAATTAGTAAAAATTATTGTCCGATCTCTTTAGTTAATGTTGATTATAAATTATTTGCTAAAATTCTTGCTTTACGTTTAGACCCTCTTATGCCCCATGTTATTCGTAAAGAACAATGTCATTTTGTTAAGGGCAGACTTATCTCCGATAACTCTCGTCTCTTTCTCAATGTTTTAAATAAAGTTTCCTCCCTTTCCATTCCCCTGGCTGCTATCTCTGTTGATGCAGAGAAAGCTTTCGATAGAGTTGATTGGTCTTTTCTGTTTGCGTCATTACGTTGGCATGGTTTTGGTCCTAAATTCATATCCCTTATGTCCTTACTATATACTGCTCCTAAAACTTCGGTACTAGTCAATGGTCGCGTCTCATCTTATTTTCCTCTCCAACGTGGTGTTCGTCAAGGCTGCCCTTTATCCCCACTTCTTTTTTCTAGCCCTTGAACCTTTTTTGACTTCTATGGGTAATAACGACTCCTTCTCTGGTTTTCTTTATGGTGATTGCCAGTTGAAACTCTCAGCTTATGCATACAATATTCTTTTATTCATTTCTGCTCCTGAAACATCTATCCCTCCGTTATTCTTTGAATGTAATTCTTTTTTGCAGGTTTCTGGGTACAAAATTAATTCAGATAAGACTGAAATTCTCCCTCTTACAAAATTCTGTCTTCCCCATCTCTTCCCCTCCACAGGGTTTGCTTGGAATAGTTAAAAATTAAATACCTAGGTATATGGTTTTCTAAGTCCATCACCTCTTCAATTAAACTGAATATGTCTGCAGTCCTATCCCGAACTGAGAAGTCATTCTCCGCTTGCAATCCCTTTTTTCTCTCTTGGTGGGGGCGGTTGGATTCGATCAAGATGATGATTGCACCAATTTTAATTTATATTTTCTCCATGCTCCCCGTCCACATACCCGTTACTTACTTTAAATGTATTGACTCGTGCCTTTCTAGATTTCTCTGGAAAAATAAAAAATCCAGACTTGCCTTATCATATCTTCAAAAACCAAAATCTATCGGTGGAGTAAACTTTCTGGATTTTTGTCTTTATCACAAATCCTTCTCACTGCACCAGGCTTGAAGGTGGCTCACATCAGAACCCTCTCCTTTTACTCCCCTTTGGTTCCCCATTGAACAAACCTTATTATTACCCTTTTCCTTTAATGAAGTTATAAGCTTCTCAGCCAAAACTTCTCTCACTTCCCTCCTCTTATTTAGACACACTTGTTCCCTATTGAAACCTTTGATCCACCCCATTACTACTTCCAGTGAATCTTTCATAGTCGCCCCTATTTGGCATAATTCACTTATTCTCTTCAACAATAGTCCTATTTTTTTGAACGCATGGAGATTAAAAGGTATTTCATGGGTTAAGCAGCTTTTTGATGGAGTTTTACCTTGTTCGTTTCCCCAATTCGAGTCCTTATTTCATTGCCCTCGATCCTTTTTGCAGAAATGTACCGCTCTTATGGCGATAATTCTTGACATATACTATTCCCTTCCTCCTTCACCTTCGTCTGTTTTCCAAAATACTCTCCTCAAAATACTTCTTACCCTTCCTAAAGCCTCTCTTTTCTATACATTTTTATCAGCCCCCAATCCAGATTGCGTTAAATCTAAACTAGAACTTTACTGGATATCGGATTTGGGATGTGATTGGTCTTTCAATTTTTGGGATAAGCTCTGGTCCAGATACTTAAACATTTCTCATTCTGCTTCTCTTACCCAATCTCTGTTCTTCCTTTATCACAGACTTTTTCTTTCCCCTGCTTCCTTTTCACGTTTTTCTGTTTCTTCTGACTCTAACTGTTGGACTTGTGGTTCTTCTAATGCTGATCTTTTTCATCTCCTCTTTCTCTGTCCTACAGTTTCCAAATTCTGGGAGAAAGTTTGGTCATACATCTCTCGTCTATTTACCATCTCCATTCCTTATTCTATACCTCTCCTCTTTGCTGGTAGCTTTTCTGACTCTTTGGACCTTTCTCCACATTGCCATGGTCTTTTTGACCTCATGCTTGCACTCGCTTTTCAGCACATCTCCTGTAACTGGAAAGACTTCACAAATCTTTCCATACAACATTGGTGGAATACTCTCTGCCATTTTCATAGACTTGATGTTGCCTTTTCCTCCTCTTGCAACCCAACCATTAATAGAGATCTCTTCTGAATGCCCCTTACCACCTATTTGGACCGAATGGTTTGAAAAAATACTTTGCATGTCACCTCTGAAAATGTTAAACCCCATTGAAATATATAAACTCTGTCCTTCACTTTTTTCTCTACCCGATTAATTTATTATATGTACTTCCTTGCTTGACAATTTATATTGATTCATTTACAGCATTTTTCTAGTATGCCGTTCTCTGCTTTATTTCTTGATATAATAGTGTTAATATTCCCTCTCCTCCCTTTCTGTCCCCTCTTCTGTTCCCTTTCCCCTTCCTTCCCACCTCCTTATATAAAATCCCACAAATTGTTTTTACTCTTTTCTTCCAGGTGTCAGCCAAATACGTTGTTACAATGTTATATTTGAATTTTTTTGTATTTAAGCTGGTATCTTTATTTATTAACGAATTGATCAATAAAGATTACAAACATAAAAAAAAGAAGGAAAGGGCACCTAAGGTAATCACGTTTGAGGGAAGGGAAGATAGGATGTAGTTATTTGCTTATGAAATGGCTCAGAAAATGTGTTTTTTGGTTGATATTCTTGCAAACGAAATGTGACAGCATTATTGACTTCAGATACAAATATTGGTATGTGCTGAGGATTAGGGAGTGAAGGTGAAAATCTCAAAATGCTTTAGTAATTACTGAGGGGTAGTGCACAGTTATTTCAATCAGCAGGTTTGCATTTCAGAACCATATAAGGCCTGCCAGGGTTGCTTTCCATACAACTGTGATCAGCAAGTAAAAACATAGAATAGCTCTATGGTCATTAGCTTTTTCTCTTTAGAATAATTGTGATCTCTGCAAACCCCAATCCCTAGCAATTCTTAACCCTTTCTCACTGCCACAGTAAAAATGTGATCTATTAAAAAGACAATATATAACTGATTTACTAAATGAACTGTTGTTATAATAGAAAGATCCCTGCAGTGATGATTTATCAATCAAGTAAACTACAACCACACTTGGTAAAACACGTCATTCAAGACACATGGTATAGCAAAAGAAATACAAAAGTATTTTCTCTGTTCTAATAAAAATTACGTTAAGCATATATGATTGAGCAAAATAAGTGTGGGTATGCAGATTTCGTACAAAGTAATGTGGGTTTGTGAATGATCGATCCTGCTTACGTTTGTCCCCACTAACATCTACAACTCCATTGAAAAAGGGATCTTTCAGAAAGTAGTATTAGTATATCTAAGCCCTGCCTGCTGTGACAGGGCAGCTGTTCTTGCAGACACAGCTTCTCATGGTACATATGTGCACGTGAATGCATTCTTTTTTGTTCATGTTTAAACTGTATAGTGTGCAAGAGCACATACTAATGAAAATGACATGGAGCATTTCCATGGCTCTGACATCAGCATTGGTTTGACCATCAAGTCCAAATTCCCAGGCGACAATACCTCAGAAGCTTGTTTAAACACTATTACTACCACTGAGGAAGTGTCAGCCTCAGAAGGACAAATGTAGGACCAATCACTTTTGTGAGTCACAAATTGCGTCGAATTGTGACATGCAATTTGTGACTCGCAAAAGTTAATGTACAACACTGTCTCAGACACAGTTAGCAATTCACAATGGGGTCGCAAATTGCATGCCTCAATAATATTCATGAGGCAAGTGCAATTTACGACCCCATTGGGAATGGCAAGCACTCACAGGGATGGTGGCCTGCTGGGGTCAGCATGTCTGTGACTGCTTTTTCAATAAAGCTGTTTTTTTTTCTTACATGCAGTCCATTTTCCTTAAAGGAAAATGGGATGCATTTAAAAAAGAGAAATTAATATTTTCAGTTTCATTTTTTAAGGGCAGGCAGTGGTCCTATGGACCACTGCCAGCTCCTACGAAATATTTTTGCACCCATTCACAAAGGGAAAGAGGTCCACTGGGGACCCCTTTGCATTGCGAGTGGTTTACCACCTACTTGAAGTAGGTGATAATCTGCGTGTGTTTTGCACCCGGAAATGCGGTCGCAAAACAATAGTATATGGCATTGAGTCTCGCTATAAGGAAGGGAAGTCCCTTCGTAATAGCGAGAGTCGCAAATGCAATTTTTCTAGTCAGCGACTTGCAAAATAGCATTTGTACATGCCAAGACCCTTTTTTGCAGTCAGAAACTGGCCTATCTCCCTTTTGCGAGCTGAAGAAAGGGTCATACATCGGGCCCTAAGAATGCTGTAATATGTCTGACTCGTCCATGCACTCACTCATTAATTTATTGCTGAGCTGTTCCTGGGCTGCTGAAGGAGACACGCACAGCTTTGACACACTCTACTGCCACATGTCTATGAAGAAGAACTCCAGCACTGTGGGCCTGATCTGCTGCATGAACAAGGGCAAGGATCTTCAGCAATGAGGCAGAAGGATTGAAGTGAATGTGATCAAGAAGACCAAACGGATGAGAGCTGCACTCACCATTTAACTCACCCATCAATGCAGTCAATTATTCAAACATTCATCTATCTGTTAACTGAGTCAATTTATAGCAATGTAGGCAGTCAGCCGACAACCTAACTATTGACTCATGATCACATTTACCCACTCACCCATTTACATAACCATTCGCACAAATTTACTAATCAGTGGGAAAAAAATTCACCTACAAAAAATATGCAGACCTGTTGCCTTTGACAATACTTGTTTGATGAGTTGTTGGGCACTCAGACATATCTCCTTTGTATGTCTTAAGGAGGCAGTTTTCATAAATGAACCAATATATAAACACATTGTATGTTGTCTGTTAATACACCCTACCCCTCTGGACCAGTGGGAATGCAGACACTTGTGCAATACCTGGTGAGGTATAGAGCGCTTTGCATTCAATGCTAGAGTTCATTTTTGAGTGTACTATATTTATAGATTCACTGTGAGACAATTCATCATGATCAGACCCATATGAAATCCACCAAGTAATCAAACTAAGCAAACCCAACCGTATAACAGCTACTAAATATTACTCAGGTCTAGGAAGTACTGGGAACCATAACTACTGTCTCCAAATATTATGGTGTACATGTATTTGTTCAGTCATATTTAAAATAGAGGGCAGTAGAACTTCACATGATTCGTACAATGAATACTTTTCACCCAGTAGCCTCCTGGAACTAGCAATTACCCATACTAAGATGGAAGAAGAAATGGAAAAAAGAACAGTTAAGGGTCAAAAACCAATGGAGAATGGAGGACAAAGAGAATAATAACCCAATCTATTTAAAAAGGAGAGTCTTAAGGACTTCGTAAACACCAAGTAGGGCCTGTGTTTTTGTAAGTAAAGTAGGAGATTGTACCAAAGTTTTGGTGCAAGACAAGAAAAGAATCAACACCAATTTTGAGCCTCCTGTATCAAAGGCTACTGTAACAATCTTAGGTCACTGGGTCGCATGGATGTGTGTGGCTGGTAGTGTTGCCGATGGTTAGACAAAACTGATGGATGAGGACTGCAAAAGGATCTTCAACCAAGTGAAGTCCTTAAACTCTACTCTTTGATCCACTACAAGCCAATTGTGTTATCAAATGTATTTGTTTTATAGAAGTCCCATTTCCAATGCTCATCACATAATGGGCCATTTTACATTGATAATGATGCAAGCTGGGGTAGAGGGAATTACAGAAATCAACTAATGAACTCACCTTTGTGTTATATGTATTTCTGAGGGCAAAATCCTAATATTGACCTTTAAATCAGGAGTGGTAGGACTGAATCCCTTTTAAATGAAATTTGGTTACAAAAAAATCTGCTGATGCGATGGTCTTTATACATATGTAAATGTGGAAGCAAGGGCAAATTTGTGGATGCTTCGTTGTCGGCCCATCAATAAAAGGTGGTGAACATGTGAAATCTAGAATGTGTGTGTGTGTATTCATCAAACATTTGCTATAATATTCCAATATGGGAACACTAAAGGAAATTCTCCTGTCATGGGTAATGTTCATTCCTTTTCTTGGTGGAAATGGAGAGCCCCAAAAATTGAAGTGATCTCACTGATATAGTATAATATATTAGAAGTATTTATATTACAAATATATATATTTCTCCCTACTTCCAACCTACATTTACAAGGACAAATCCACTTTTTTAAAACTTATTTTCTTGGGGTTTTTGTAACAACAAGCAGTATTCATCACAATTCCATTGCAATTTCAATAACATTTTCATAACATGCTCATTCGGTCTACTTGAGTCCAATCGCAATTGGATGTTCAAAACGATTCTAATATTAGTACATTCCCCTTTTTACCTATCCCAATTCCCAACTCACTTCCTCCCACCCCTCTCCCAGATCTTCATCAGCCAGGCTTTATAAACATGGCTGAACTGTTTGTAGTCCCTCCGTTCTCCCGCCCATGTTCCTGGGGCTCTGTTTCTACAGTTCTGACCCAAGATTGCAGACAGTCCCTACCTTCTCAGGTATGTTTTTAATATGCATTTTAACTATTTGCACTGTATTGAATTTGCTGTGTGGAGTGAGGCGTGAAGCCCTTCCAAAATTCCATGTTGGTTTTTAGGAATTGCAGGGCCTTATCTAAATTCCCCTCAAATTAATCCACTTGGGGATGATATATTTTACCCCCGAGGTACTCTAGGCATCGGGCTCCCATTTAAGAATGCCCAGCTCTGCCCGGGGGACTCTGTTAATTATCAGCGTAAACAGTTTGGATTTTTGCCAATTAATCTTTAACCCAGACATTTCTCCAAACTCCTCCATCAATGCCCTGGGTCCCAGTAGATCCTCCTCTACATTCCCGAGGAAGAGTAAAAGATTGTCAGAATAAAGGGCAATGTGATGCATAGCATTCCCGAGGAGAATCCCTTGATACCGGTCTCCTGTGTGCATTAGGGAGGCCAATGGTTCCATAGCAAGAGCAAACAGCAATGGTAAGAGGGGGCAACCCTGCAACTCTCTGATATCGTCTGACCTGATTTGATTCTTGCCACTGGTCGCATGTAGAGCAACTTCACCCAATTAGAGAAGTCCTGTCCCTGACCCATTTTATCTAGGACACCATATAAGAACCCCCATTCTAGACTGTCAAAAGCCTTCTCTATGTCTACCACAAAGACCACCTCTTCATCCGTCCTGTTTTCCACTCTTGACATAATAGCCATAATACGATGAATTTTAAGAGCCGTGTTGCGCCCCGGGATAAAACCCGCCTGGTCCTGGTGAATGAGGCCTGTCAGTAACGGGTGGAGCCTTGTAGCCAATATTTTACTTAGTATTATAAAATCCAAATTAAGCATTGACAGAGGCCTATAAGCTTTGCATTTAACGGGGTTCTTGCCTGGCTTAAGTAGGGGGACTATCACTGCTTCCTGGGTGGAGTTTGGGAGGAGACCCTCTTCCATTGCCGCAGCACAACTCCACTTGATTTCGCAATGCCACAAGTGGAAATCTACAAGTATTACATTTTTGTATGCAGAAAGGGTCACAACATGATGGAATAGTGACTGCAACTTTAAAGAATTCAAAAGTACATTGATTTTTGTGAATTCTAAAAAGTCTGAGGTTATCTACCAGCAAAAGAGGAAACATCTAGTATTATATTCAAATGTTTTCACTGCCAGCTTTGTGAATCATGCCGATACAGAGAAATAGAAACCTTGTAATGTTTTTCTGACCCATTTCTCTATTGCTTAAACATTCCACCAGTATCCACCATGGCAAAGATGCATCTAATTAGGAGTGTGGGAAATGTAAAAACTGTAACCAGCAAGGTTTATTTAAATCAGGATTCTAGTGCCCCTTCAAAGCAGTTCTTAGCTGGAGCCAAGGTTTGAAGGTGGGGCCCACCTACACTATTTATGGGGACTGCCACTTATTTTTCATCATCATATTTTAACTCAGAGCAAGAGAGAGAAAATCAGAAAGGGGGAAAGAAGTAGGAGAAAGGAAAAGTCAGAAAAACAGTATTAAAGAAAGAAAACATGGATTAAAAAATAGCCTGTAAGAGTGACATAAAGGGGCAGAGAGTGTTTGGTGGTGGGTGGTAGAGACATGAAGTCAGTGCTTAAGTTGCTGGTGGGGGCCAGTGGCTCTCATTGTTGAGGATCCGCACACTTTTTTCGGCATCAGACATTAACCAGGAGCAAGGGAGGCAAAAAAATATATAAAGCTGAAAGGCGGACAAAGAGAAAAACCATCACAAAGGGAGAACGCACAAACTTACAAGAGTAAGATAATGGGGATGGGAGTGTTTGGCGGTGGATTTGGCAGGTGATTTTAAAACTACGCAGCCTCTGTAATGTGTACTTCGCCATTTAATTGTACCGGCTGCGGGCTTCTGAGCAGATCTTCGGCACTGGTACTCATTCTTTTACAAATTAAGCAGTGCTTGAGGAGGAATCAAAACTATGCACACTTGAGATTTGGCACCCTGACCAGGACTGGCGCAGCCACACCTGACGCTGACCTCAGGAGGTGCTGTGCCACAGCGTTACTTGTGTATCCAGTAGTTTTCAAGCAAGAATAAAAATGCCAAGATAACTCAGGTGATTAATATTCCTACTGGAGAGAGATTGGAGTTTTGTTTAGTGTCAGTTTTGACTCATCCTAAAGTAGTGCAGCAGGTTCATGTGCCTGCTGCTATGAAGAACTGAGTATGAGTGAACTATGAATAGCGATACCAAAGGAGATGATGGACGGAGCGTTTGAGCAAATCAAACACTCACCCCCAGTCAACTGATCTGGGTTTAATTCATCATCATTCTTTAGCTCACTCCATCACCCCAGTTCAGACATGGCCATATGCAAATCAGTCTGGCCCTGTGCCTCATGGGAACAGTCCAGCCCAAACTGCCAAGCCATGTCTTTCCTGGACCAGAAACAAGCATCCTGGGACCGGTTTCTGGCTAATCAGCCATCATCAGCCAGGCTAGCTTGAATCCAGTGGCAAAGTGAGAAAGGGACCCACGACTAGGCATACCCTGCCAACTTAGGGCGAACAAAGCAATACCAACAGGAATGATGGGCGGAACATTTGAGCAAATCAAAAACTCACCCCCAATCAACTGATCTGGGTTTAATCCATCATCATTCTTTAGCTCACTCCACCACCCCAGTTCACACATGGCCATATGCAAATCAGTCTGACCCGGTACATGATGGGAACAGTCCAGCCCGAACTGCCAAGCCATGCCTTCCCTGGACCGGAAACAAGCTTCCTAGGACCGGTTTCTGGCATTACAGCCGTCTTCAGCCAGGCTAGCTTGAATCCAGTGGCAAAGTGAGCAAGGGACCCACGACTAGGCATACCCTGCCAACTTAGGGCGAACAAAGCGATACCAACGGGAATGATGGACGGAACATTTGAGCAAATCAAAAACTCACCCCCAGTCAACTGATCTGGGTTTAATCCATCATCATTCTTTAGCTCACTCCACCACCCCAGTTCACACATGGCCATATGCAAATCAGTCTGACCCTGTGCCTCATGGAACAGTCCAGCCGGAACTGCCAAGCCATGTCTTTCCTGGACCGTAAACAAGCATCCTGGGACCGGTTTCTGGCTAATCAGCCGTCATCTGCCAGGCTAGCTTGAATCCAGTGGCAAAGTGAGCAAGGTACCCACGTCTGGGCATACCCTGCCAACTTAGGGTGAACAAAGCGATACCAAAGGGAATGATGGACGGAGCGTTTGAGAAAATCAAACACTCACCTCCAGTCAGATGATCTGGGTTTGATCCATCATCATTTTTTAGCTCACTCCACCACCCCAGTTCAGACATGGCCATATGCAATTCAGTCTGACCCTATGCTTGATGGGAACAGTCCAGCCCGAACTGCCAAGCCATGTCTTTTCTGGACCGGAAACAAGCATCCTGGGACTGGTTTCTGGCTAATCAGCCCTCATCAGCCAGGCTAGCTTGAATCTAGTGGCAAAGTGAGCAAGGGACCCACGTCTGGGCATACCCTGCCAACTTAGGGCGAACAAAGCAATACCAAAGGGGATGATGGACAGAGCGTTTGAGCAAATCAAACACTCACCCCCAGTCAACTGATCTGGGTTTAATCCTTCATCATTCTTAAGCTCACAACACCACCCCAGTTCAGACATGGCCATATGCAAATCAGTCTGACCCTGTGCCTCATGGGAACAGTCCAGCCCGAACTGCCAAGCCATGTCTTTCCTGGACCGGAAACAAGCATCCTGGGACCGGTTTCGGGCTAATCAGCAGTCATCAGTCAGTCTAGCTTGAATCCAGTGGCAAAGTGAGCAAGGGACCCACGTCTGGGCATACCCTGCCAACTTAGGGTGAACAAAGCGATACCAAAGGGCATGATGGACGGAGCGTTTGAGCAAATCAAACACTCACCTCCAATCAGATGATCTGGGTTTGATCCATCATCATTTTTTAGCTCACTCCACCACCCCAGTTCAGACATGGCCATATGCAATTCAGTCTGACCCTATGCTTGATGGGAACAGTCCAGCCCGAACTGCCAAGCCATGTCTTTTCTGGACCGGAAACAAGCATCCTGGGACCGGTTTCTGGCTAATCAGCCCTCATCAGCCAGGCTAGCTTGAATCTAGTGGCAAAGTGAACAAGGGACCCACGTCTGGGCATACCCTGCCAACTTAGGGCGAACAAAGCAATACCAAAGGGGATGATGGACAGAGCGTTTGAGCAAATCAAACACTCACCCCCAGTCAACTGATCTGGGTTTAATCCTTCATCATTCTTTAGCTCACAACACCACCCCAGTTCAGACATGGCCATATGCAAATCAGTCTGACCCTGTGCCTTATGGGAGCAGTCCAGCCCGAACTGCCAAGCCATGTCTTTCCTGGACCGGAAACAAGCATCCTGGGACCGGTTTCGGGCTAATCAGCATTCATCAGCCAGGCTAGCTTGAATCCAGTGGCAAAGTGAGCAAGGGACCCACGTCTGGGCATACCCTCCCAACTTAGGGTGAACAAAGCGATACCAAAGGGGATGCAGGACGGAGCTTTTGAGCAAATCAAACACTCACCCCTAGCCAACTGATCTGGGTTTAATCCATCATCATTCTTTATCTCACTCCTCCACCCCAGTTCAGACATGGCCATATGCAAATCAGTCTGAACCTGTGCCTCATGGGAACAGTCCAGCCCAAACTGCCAAGCCATGTCTTTCCTGGACCGGAAACAAGCATCCTGGGACTGGTTTATGGCTAATCAGCCGTCATCAGCCAGTCTAGCTTGATTCCAGTGGCAAAGTGAGCAAAGGACCCACGTCTGGGCATACCCTGCCAATTTTGGGTGAACAAAGCAATACCAAAGGGGATGATGGACAGAGCGTTTGAGCAAATCAAACACTCACCCCCAGTCAACTGATCTGGGTTTAATCCTTCATCATTCTTTAGCTCACAACACCACCCCAGTTCAGACATGGCCATATGCAAATCAGTCTGACACTGTGCCTCATGGGAGCAGTCCAGCCCGAACTGCCAAGCCATGTCTTTCCTGGACCGGAAGCAAGCATCCTGGGACCGGTTTCGGGCTAATCAGCAGTCATCAGCCAGGCTAGCTTGAATCCAGTGGCAAAGTGAGCAAGGGACCCACGTCTGGGCATACCCTCCCAACTTAGGGTGAACAAAGCGATACCAAAGGGGATGCAGGAAGGAGCTTTTGAGCAAATCAAACACTCACCCCTAGTCAACTGATCTGGGTTTAATCCATCATCATTCTTTATCTCACTCCTCCACCCCAGTTCAGACATGGCCATATGCAAATCAGTCTGAACCTGTGCCTCATGGGAACAGTCCAGCCCAAACTGCCAAGCCATGTCTTTCCTGGACCGGAAACAAGCATCCTGGGACTGGTTTATGGCTAATCAGCCGTCATCAGCCAGTCTAGCTTGATTCCAGTGGCAAAGTGAGCAAAGGACCCACGTCTGGGCATACCCTGCCAATTTAGGGTGAACAAAGCGATACCAAAGGGGATGATGGACGGAGCGTTTGAGCAAATCAAACACTCACCCCCAGTCAGCTGATCTGGGTTTTATCCATCATCATTCTTTAGCTCACTCCACCACCCCAGTTCAGACATGGCCATATGCAAATCAGTCTGACCCTGTGCCTCATGGGAACAGTCCAGCCCGAACTGCCAAGCCATGTCTTTCCTGGACCAGAAACAAGCATCCTGGGACCGGTTTCTGGCTATTCAGCCGTCATCAGCCAGGCTAGTTTGAATCTAGTGACAAAGTGAGCAAGGGACCCACGTCTGGTCATACCCTGCCAATTTAGGGCGAACAAAGCGATACCAAAGGGGATGATGGACAGAGCGTTTAAGCAAATCAAACACTCACCCCCAGTCAACTGATCTGGGTTTATTCCTCACCTCCAGTCAAGGCTTGGCAGTTCGGGCTGGACTGTTCCCATGAGGCACAGGGTCAGACTAATTTGCATATGGCCATGTCTGAACTGGGGTGGCGGAGTGAGCTAAAGAATGATGATGGATTAAATCCAGATCAGTTTACTGGGGGTTAGTGCTTGCAATGTTCAACACTCCGTCTGTCAACCCCTTTGATTTTGTCTTGAACTATGAATAGCACTTTAAAAATTAAATGTGTGTCAGAAAAAGGCTATGGAGAGTTGAGGGGCACTGTTGGAGGGTGGTAGGACATTTTTGGAGTAGTAGGTCATGGTGGGGGGAGGCCTCAAAAAAGATTGTCGCACCCAGTACCACTTGCGCTAAAGCTACCCTTGACCCTCATTTTCGATAGTGTGGGCCACAGGCTGCTGGAAAAAGCTTTAGACAGTGACCCTCCTTTTAATAATCAACATCAATAGACTTTCAAAGTAGCAAGAAAAACAGCGTTAAAGTGATAAAGAGAACAGCCTCAACAAACTCGCTTGAGGAAAAACAGTAAAAGGGAGATTTTGTTGGACCAATAAAACCTTTGCACAGCCTTATGTGGAATTCAGATGATGCTAGTAAATTAATGTAGTTATAAAAAAAGGTGACAATATTTTAATAAGATATTTACTCAAGCTTGGCTTGTTAAGTCAGGCTGAAGTATAAGTTACTCTATTGGAACTCTTCCCAGAGTGCTGCACTTTAGAATCAATCATTTTTATTAAGCAGCAACTCAACCTCTAACACAGCTCCGCTGCCTACATCCCCAGGCCGGCAGAGCAAATTCTAAGCGTCTGAACACAGCCCAGGGGCCTACAACCCGGAGGGCGGCCCGGCAAGGATGCATGCCAACACAAAGAAAGCAGCCAACACGTATAGCTTTTTACTGCATTTTAGATTAGAGCGAACCCAACACCCCCAACCCAGCTTACCCACCGCCCCCCTTCCTCCTTCCGCCCCACCCCCCTCCGCCCCACCCCCCTCCGCCCCCACCCTCCTCCGCATCAGCCTCAACTAGCCCTTTTATGGACCCTAAGGTTACCTCCTGTGTCCCCTCCTTTCCTCTAGCCACCCATACTAATGGTCAGCACCCCGTGGTGTCACTGGGATAAGCTGCAGGATCTGCAGAAACTTTGGACAGGTCACCTCAGGCATATCCCTGGATAAGAGATGGATAATTGGATCCCACAGCTCTGCATATTCAGCACCCCTACCATCAACACACAAAGACAGCCGTTCCATCGCCAAGAGGTGCCAGAGCCGCCGAATCCAGTCTCTAGGGTCGGGGGGATCGCTGGAGCGCCATTGCGTGAGGATGACTAGGCGTGCTACTAGCAAAGCCAAAGCTATTTGCTTACCCCTCATAGAGTGCAAAGGAAATGTCTTGGTGTGCGAGAGCCCCAACAATACATGCTCAGGTGCCCTGGGGAAGGTGATGTGAAAAGCATCGTCTATATCATCAAGAACCACTGTCCAATAGCGTGTTAATTTTGGACAGTGCCATAGCAGGTGGGTTAGTGTACCCGTGGCGCCACAGCCCCTCCAACATAAGCCCGAGTGCTTCGGATCCCATGCTTTAATACGCGGGGGGTGTAATACCAGTATGTCAGTGCCTTGAAGGCCGATTCAGCCCCGGCAAAGTTGGCGGTCGTGTAATGAGCGCGATAAAACACCCTCTCCTATTCCTTGCGCGAGAGTGGGCACCCGATCTCCGTCTCCCATCGCACCTGCGCCTTAGTACGCACCCACTTGAAGGCAAAATCCTTCTGTAAGTATTGTGCCTCTGCAGCAGGAATTGAAATATTAAGAATCTGCGACTTGGCGAAATTAACCTTAAAACCTGCCACGGCACCAAATTCGAGTAATTCCGCGGCGGGGTATTGCAATGAGGTGCGAGGTTGGGTGAGCGATAGTATCACGTCATCGGCGTAGAGACAGATCTTGTTGGTGACGGCGCCAAACCGCACTCCTGCAATACCATCGTTGAACCGCACTTTCTGAGCAAAAGGCTCCATGTAGAGGGCAAAGAGCAATGGCGACAGGGGGCATCCCTTCCTCGTCCCGCGAGAGATGGTAAAAGGCGCCGACCTGCAGCCGTTAACTCAGACCGCCGCTGTCGGCTCTGCGTACAAACATCGCACCCAACAAAGAAAATTATCCCCCAGGCCAAAAGCCTTCGGGACCGCGAACAAATACGTCCAATTGACGCGGTCAAAGGCCTTCTCCGCGTCTATTGATAAAAAGAGGGCCTGATTGCGTGCTCGATGTACAGAGTCCATGAGATGCAAGAGCCTCTTAGTGTTTTCCCCTCCCTGACTCGTCGGTATGAACCCCACTTGGTCAGGTTCCACGATACCGTCAATCAGCGGGCTAAGGCGCACTGCCAATATGCTAGCAAAAATCTTAGCATCGATATTGAGGAGGGAAATCGGGCGGTATGACCAGCACTCAATGGGATCCTTTTCCGGCTTGGGGATTACCGTGATAGAGGCCTCTGACATTGAGGGTGTTACCGCTCCCGTTTCCAGGAAAGAGTTAAAAAGGCGAGTTAAAAAAGGTGCCAGCTCCACACAAAACTTTTTATAAAAAATAGCTGTGAAGCCGTCCGGCCCCGGGGATTTGGCCACTTTCAACCGCACAATTGCGGAGATAACTTCTTCAATGTGAATATCAACTTCGAGTGCCGCTGCTGACGTCTGGAATAGGGGGTAACACCGCAGGATGTTAAGTATGCCTCCACCTGTGCGGGATCTACAGGTTCCCTGCAGTATAGCTCGTGATAAAAATGACTGAAGGAGTCTGCAATGGCAGAGTCACTAGTTTGTTCTATTGCGCTGGCATCCCTGATGGCCTGAACAGCGGCTTGCTGCGCTCTCGCCCTCAACCTGTGCGCTAACATCCGGCCCCCATTATCCCCACTGAGATAGAACTTGTGGCGCAAGAGCAAGAGGGATTATTCTGCCCGGTCAAGGTCGAGGTGTTTGAGCTTACGGCATTTTGTTTCCAACTCTCTCCAAATGCGCGGCGCCCTGTTCTCTTATGTATCGCTTCGAGCGCACCCACGTCCCCCTCCAAGTCCTCACGCTTCTCCCTACGAATCCGGGCCAAGGACGCAGACAATGCAATAAATTCCCCTCGGGTTACCAACTTAAGGGCCTCCCACATGGAGGTTAGCGCCATGCCCCCCTTATCATTCTCTGTAAGATAGTGGGTGATCGTATCCCGCACGTGTTCAACTACAGAAATTGAGGAGGGAGTCCCTAAACCGCCAACCGGCCGCCAGCGCCCTCCGGCCACCACACGCAGGCTGCACAGAAATAAGGGCATGATCAGACAGGGAGCGCGGGGAAATCGCAGCTGTGGACAGGTGAGGCATGAGGGACGTCGTCATAAGGAAGTGGTCTAGGCGCGCATACGTTTTACGGGCCACCGAGTAATGCGTGAAATCCCGCTCTAGGGGATGATGCACTCGCCACACGTCATGTAGCCCCCATCACGCAGCCACTGCCTCCCTCGCTGGGACATGGCCCCTGTCTGGTGTGAGCGCGCCGTAGATCTCTCTAGTTCCTGGTCGATCACAATATTCAGTTCCCCACCCACCAACACATCCCCATCCGGAGAAGCTAGGACTTCCGCAAGCGCCGTTTTCAAGAAGGATTCCTGGTGTTCATTAGACTCCCACTGCACCCTAACTACTAGGAGACGCCCCTTGATATCAACGAGTCAGGAGAGGACCTTACAGTGAGCTTTAACGCTGAACAGGATGGCCACCCCCTGTTTCTACGCCGGACCTGAGGACCACAATTGCACTGGGAAGCGTCTGTCCCTCATCCTTTTCGTATCCTTAGAGAGGTGGTGCGTCTCCTGCAGCAAACACACATCACCCTCTGCACCCTCTAACAGCGACAGTATTGCAGAGCGTTTAACGGGGTTATTAAGACCCCTAACATTTAAACTGACAATTTTCAAGAATCCACCCATACTCTCCAAGTATGCAGAAAGGCACTAGGCAGGGAACCCGGGACTGTGCTGTTGTGGTAAAATTTGGAGGCCCCCCTCCCCCACCCCCCCGAGGACTGATGCAGAGCCCCGAAAACAACCCCCCCCAAAAACCCCCTCCCCCAAAAGTGCAACAGAGCACAAACTCAGGGCATGTGGAAAACCAAAGGACAAAAGTCCGTTGAGCAGATCATCCTTACTGGGAAACACAGCACCCCTTAACACCTTACCCAACCCTGATGCAGGGCACCCTCAGTACTAGGCACCAGAAGGATGGAAAGACACAGTCTCTGCTCCTGAAATTCCCTCCCAGCACCACCCTGCGAGTCGTATCTGGCCAAGCAAACTACCTTCACCCTGCTCCATCACCATCAGTCACCAGCGCTGCGGAGGAGACTGCCGCCTCCCTTTCAATAAGGCTGATAGAGGGATCAGGTTTCTTCACCGGGGATGCCTTCCCCACTCTCTGCCACTCATTGGAGCGCCGGCGTCGTCATATAGGCGAACTCACTGCACCAGTCGCCGGCTCCGAACTCTCCAAGCCGAGCGCCTCGAGAGCCGCTTCCAGGGAACGGAGCTGTAGGAGTTTCCCCTTGTATTTAAAGATAATGCGGAACGGGTGACCCCATGAGTAGGGGATGTTTTTCTATCTCAGCTACGCGGTAACAGGCTTGAAGCTGCGACGCTTGATTAGCGTGGAGGCCGCCAGGTCCTGGAAGAGGGCGGGCTGATGCCCAGTACTGACTCCACCAGGCCCCTTGCCTTACGCAGAATCTGCTCTTTGGTCTGGAAGTCATGCACGCAGACTAGGATGTCAGGCGGCGGGGCCTTGGCACTTCTCGGCAGGCCGACGCGATGCACCCTGTCCAGTTGCAGCTCGAACTCTTCACCGACGCCCAGAATCTGCCGAAACAGTGCTGTCACGTATTCCCATAGGCTGTCCCCCTCTCCCTTCCAGGGGACCGCTCGAAGCCTAATGTTATTTCTCTGGGAGCGGTTTTCTAGGTCCTCTGTGTGCGCCTGCAGGTCCAGGTTCTGCTCGGTCAACCGGAGCACGTCTTGCTGGAGCTGGTGCAGTTCATCGGCCGCGCTCACATCATGCTCCTCTAGGGTCGCCACCCTGTCGCCAAAATCATCAACATCCCGCCTCATTTCGCGTATGTCGGAGGAGAGTTGCGAGTGGATCTCCATTATGCCCTCTTTTATAGCAGCGAACAGTTCCATCATAAAGGCCTTGGTCGCTGGGGCCTCTGCATCCTCCATGCGTGACACCGGGGCGTCCGGCAGCGGAGAGACCCGACTCCCTTGCTTCAACAACGGAACCTTAGGCGTCTTGTCTTTCTTGCCCCTATTGGACGCCATTTCCGAGGCCTGACAGTCCTCCGGCCCACCTCCAGCTCGTCACCAAGAGGGGTCGTTCACCTCCCTCCCTCCTCTGAGTACTTGCTTCACACCGGGTCACCGCTCCACACCAGAAAGCAGATGCTCCGCCGGGTCCCCGTATGCAAAGCAGGGGCCACTGCCCGTTGCACAAGTCCCAGGGGGGGCCAACTCGCACCTGGACCTCAACACACTATCCGTCCCAGCGCTAGGCCCTCACCGGCCTTCAAACGGCCCTTTAGTGCAACTCCCCATTCTCCTCTTGCAGACCCCGACCGGGGGGGGCCCCGCTGAGCTCCCCGTTGAACAGCACGCACTCCACTCCTGCCACCTCTCGCTCTCAGGCCCAGCCAGCTAATCACGACCCGATCCAGCCAGGAGCGTGCTCCGTCACAGTCCCATTCAGTGGCTGGCCCCTCACTTCCACCTCGAGGGGCCCCGCTCCGTCGCCCCTGGGCACTCAGCTGTACTGGGGGGAAAGCAGGCCCGGCCCCTCTAGAGCGTCTGTTAGCTGCCCAGTGGGCTGTCACTGCTGGTTGCCAGTCTTCAAGGCCGGCGCTGTCTCCATGTGGGGGGGCCACCACCGTCTCAATACCGAGACCGCCGCGCCCCGCCACGGGACCCCCCCCTCCGTCTGCCGATCCGCGGACCGACCCTCTAGGCCCCAGGCCCCGGTATGGCTGCCATGCTCCTTTCCGGATCAAGGCGCGTCACCTCGCACCATGCTAGTGGGGGGTCTGCTCGTGCCTCCTCGCTTGGAAGCCCCTCGCTGCCAGGCACACAGGCGGGGGTCTCTGCAACGCCACGCTGGGGGCGGATCGCCGCACTGCCAGGGAGCCGCCCCCAGCTCCTCACCTCCGTCCTGGGGCACCAGCGTCCACTCGACCAGCTGACTACGCCGCGGCCTCGGCCCTGCACGGTATGGACCAGGGCCCGTCCACAGCCCAGCGTCAAGCCTCACAGCGGCCCAGGACCCGCAAGCTCCTCCGCGGTCCAGGGGCCCGTAGCTCCCTCCAGGCCAGGCCTCGCCCGCGCAGACACACCAGCGCAGTGCTCGCTCCACCGCCGCCTTCAGGCCTCTCGTCGCTCGCCGCCTCTACACTCCACGCGGCAGGCACGGCCTACAGGAGCTCCGGGCCGCAGTCGCCAAAAGGGCAGAATATCGCCTGTTACTCCGACAATATCACCAGCGTCAGAGCCAGCACGAAGCAGGGAGCGCCAGCCGCCTCCGTGTCCGCTCAGATGGGCAGCAGGTAAGGCAGTAACAATGCTATTTTGCCAGGCGGTGCGGGAGGGACAGCAGGACACGTCCTACACCGCCGCCATCTTGGTCACCCCACCTCAAGTGCTGCACTTTAATAGCTACATCATATGTAGTTTATGGCATTTCCTACATACTACTAAGATGTCAGTGATAGATGCTGCCAATTCCTGCTGGGATATTTAATTATAAATCTAAGCTGCAGTAAATATGTTTAAGGCTGAAGTAAACATTGTCATCCCGATCAATTATACAGCGGCTTGTTTATATGCATGCAGACAGATGCTAATGCAGAAGTATCCGTGTCCTCTCCAAACCACAGGGATGTTCCTGTTTACAAACAGGGCATTATTCATCTTGATATTTATGACACACTCTTAGAAATGACTCGTGACTAGGAGTCTTGAAAATGCTACCCTGGGAAACAAGTTAAGATTGCTGAAGGGGGAGTGGTAAAGTAAAACAAAAAAAAAACATGAAAGGGGTACGTTAGATCATTCAAAGAGTTTGGGCTTCATCTTCCGAGTTTGATTCATCAGTATTCATCGTGGTTAGGCCTTTGGCAACTAATGTTAAATAAGGATACATGAAAAGATTTACGACAACGGGTGTATCTTTAGCCTACACACATTTATAACAAGCATTTACAATGCAATAGGTCTCGCATTTATGAGAGTTTAAGCTATTACCATGGTAAATGACAATGCCTTATATTTAACTTTTTTGATAATTAACACATAAATAAAAGGTATTGTAATTTACAGTGATAATAGCTGAAACTCTTGTAAATGCGAGACCTATTTAATTTCAAAGAAGTGGCCACTATTGTCCCGGGCGGAAGAGAAAGCAGGCATGGAGCACTAAATGTTGTAGGAGATCATGTCATGCCTGCAGCAGGAGATACTCATTAAAGAAAATAGTGCTAATAGACTAAATAAGACATATCGTGTAACAACAGAAGTAAAAGGCCCAGTCTTCATGGGAGGTTATAAATGAAGACAAGGCTGTACTAAGGAGGGACTAACAAGCCTATTAACGAATCAGAAGCCATAATTTACAAAGGACAATGACACATGCCAATGGGAAATATGGGTGGGGAGTGGGCAGAGCTTCAACGCCGTACTCAAATACATGCGTTGCAGAGCAGCCCATGCGCTGCCCAGGCTCAACCTAAAAAAGATTCAACGGGTATGGGGTAGCCACACTTTATGAAAGGGTGAGGCAAGTGTAGCCAGGAATTTAGGAAGGAGTCTTAGCCAGGGCCACTGGAATTCTGTGGCAGGGTTAACTGAATTATGCAGTAGGAAAAAGCACATTGTGCAGAATAATGTGGCACAATTTGTGGAAATGTTATTTCACTATTTTGTCATTTTTATATTATAAATACTGTCTGTTAAAGGCTTTACCTCAATAGTATGAAAGTAGAAAGTAGAAGCGTAATTGAGTTTCCTGAGGCGAAAGCCGGGAAAATAGCACTGTTTGTCATTTAAAAAATTTTAATCTGCCTATTTGCACATTTGTGAAACTTGCTCCCACCGCCTCCTCACCGCGCTCGAACCCTGGTCCCCGCAGACGATTAGGTGCTGCCGTAGGACGTACTGTGGGTAAGCGGACATATTAGAAGGAATTTGAGGTGCAGACTAGTTGCTCTCTAAACCCCGCCCTCGCAGCCACATAAACCACGCTTCCCTACTCGCGCTGGTTGAAAGTAGAAGCGTAATTTAGTTTCCTGAGGCAGAAGCCGGGAAAATAGCACTGTTTGTCATTTTAAAAATTTTAATCTGCCTATTTTCACATTTGTGAAACTTGCTCCCACCGCCTCCTCACTGCGCTCGAACCCTGGTCCCCGCAGACGATTAGGTGCTGCCGTGGGCCGTACTGTGGGTAAGCGGACATATTGGAAGGAATTCAAGGTGCGGAATAGTTGCTCTCTAAACTCCGCCCTCTCTGCTACATAAGCCACGCTTCCCTACTTGCGCTGGTTGAAAGTAGAAGCGCAATTGAGTTTCCTGAGGCGGAAGCTGGGAAAATAGCACTGTTTGTCATTTTAAAAATTTTAATCTGCCTATTTGCACATTTGTGAAACTTGCTCCAACCGCCTCCTCACCGCGCTTGAACCCCGGTCCCCGCAGACGATTAGGTGCTGCCGTGGGACGTACTGTGGGTAAGCGGACATATTGGAAGGAATTCGAGGTGCGAACTAGTTGCTCTCTAAACCCCGCCCTCGCCGCTACATAAGCCACGCTTCCCTACTCGCGCTGGTTGAAAGTAGAAGCGTAATTGAGTTTCCTGAGGCGGAATCTGGAAAAATAGCACTGTTTGTCATTTTAAAAATTTTAATCTGCCTATTTGCGCATTTGTGAAACTGGCTCCCCCTGCCTCCTCACCCCGCTCGAACCCTGGTCCCCGCAGACGATTAGGTGCTGCTGTGGGACGTACTGTGGGTAAGCGGACATATTGGAAGGAATTCGAGGTGCGGACTAGTTGCTCTCTAAACCCCACCCTCACCTTCGTTTAAATGACAGCACCAACTCGGACGAGCGCAGCGGGCGCGCCAAAGGCAAGCCCGTCTGCGCACGTCCGGGCCAGACCGTTGCCAGGTACCAGTCTCTATGGTGGTTCTGCCCAAGGTAAGGACCACACCTCTGAGGCTACTGGGAGGATTAGTTATTCTAGGCAGGAGTTATTAAATCTCGCTTCCAACCCTGACAGCCAGAACTGCCCAGACACCGCCACCCGTCTATGTAAACAGAAGTTACCACCCTGCCTGGAAGGTCCCTTCCCATGTCGGATTTGTAGATTCCACAGTCTTCGAGAGAATATTAGCACTCTTCATCAAAGCGACCCAGCCGTGGAAGACTGCTCAGCTGACCACAACTGGAAAGCTTTTTTAGCCAACGTACGCTCTCTCCCCAAACACGCCACCCACATATGAGACTTCCTCTCTTCGTCGAACCCTGATCTCGGGTTTCTCACAGAAACATGGATAAAGACCACTTCGGCCCGAGCTATTGCAACAGCCTTACCTGAGGGATATTGGATCCTAAAATTAGATAGACCCAGGAAGACCGGGGGCGGGACCGCCATTGTTTACAAGGATCCCATAAAGGTTACAGTACTAGATGAACACCTGAGCACCAACCTTGAGATGATTATATTTAGAATATAACTCCACTCCACTCACAGCTTAGCTGGAAAGGCGCACTTGTCTATCGCCCTCCAGGTCCCATTACCGATTCAATCTCACTTCTCTTAGAGCTAATTGCTCCCCATGTCATCTCCACTAACAGATTCATCCTTCTAGGAGATTTTAATATACATAGTGAGGATCTTCGAGACCCTGAGACCTTACACTTTCTTAGAGATATCTCCCCTCTCGGCGTGATCAAGAAAAATAACGGACCCACACACTGTGCAGGCCATACTCTTGACCAAGTGCTTTCCAACTCCATGGATCTAATATATAGATAAACACTACCCTTAACCTGGTCAGACCATGGCATGATCACATTTGATCTAGTGGGACCCAGTATGAACGTTCCCAACAAAAATCCAGGTACTTGTTGCTTTAGACAATGGCTCAAACTCTCGCCTCAATCCTTTTCCGAAGCATTTCACGCCCCCCACAGGTTCTCAATAGCACAGTTGAGGAGCACCTTAAATCACTCCAAAATGCCATCAACCTCACTTTAAATCCACTTTGGCACGTCGCCCTCAGGTCCCCTGGTACTCTCAAGAATTAAAAATAGTGAAAAGCAAATGTAAGGTACTGGAGCGTATCTGGCGCTGCTCCAAAGCACAATCAGATAAGGACAACTTTAAAGAGACGCTGAGAACATATCACAAGAACCTTAGAAACACCAGGAAAAAGCATATAGCATTACAACTAGAGTAGGCAGACAACACCCCTAAAACGCTTTTCCAGATCCTCAACTCTCTCGTTAACCCTAAAGCTTGCAATCCCAAGGACGAGTCCTCCCAATTACTCTGTGATAACATCGCCAATCATCTGACTCAGAAGATTGAAGACAATTACTCTAATTTCCCATCCCCCAGTTCACGAGAGCCAGACACAGAGATTTCACGCATTAGTCCATGCTCTCTTATCCAGCCATCCCTAAAAATGTTTCCCCTTCTCACTCTAGGAGAAACCGAAACCCTTCTTAAATTGGCCAAGTCAGGATCCCCCAAGGCCTAATTCCGGCGAGAATGGTAAAAACTCTTGCTACAGAACTGGCGGGACCTCTTGAAGCTGTCTTTAATAAATCAATCACGGAGGGTAAACTCCCAAAAGAATGGAAAGACGCACAAGTCATGCCTATCAGGAAAAACTCCAAACTCCCACCAGATGTGATCACAAACTACCGGCCCATATCCCTGCTTCCATCATACAGCAAACTGCTGGAAAAACACATAAATAAACATCTCTCATCTTATATTGAGACCTCTAATTGCTTAGATCACTCCCAGTCGGGTTTCTGGCCCCGTCATAGCACGGAATCCGCCCTGGTCAATGTCATTGATGATATCAGAACCCAGGCGGATAGAGGTCGAGCAGTAATCTTGATACTGCTCGACCTATCCGCCGCCTTTGATACATCACATTCTACTAGAGAGATTGCGCACCACAGGTATTCGGGACATCGCCTTAGAATGGTTGACAGACTTCCTCAAGGACCGGACCCAAACAGTCAATCTGGGCACATTCAAAGCTAAGACCACCTCTGTCACCAAGGGAGTCCCACAGGGTTCCTGTCTCAGCCCTACCCTTTTTAATATTTACATTGCCCCACTGGCCTCTCTGCTTAGGAAGATCGGGTTTATCCCGGTCTCCTACGCAAATGATACACAACTGCTCCTGGCCTATGATATTGATGCGCCCAACATCCAAGAAATCTTCTCCGAAGGCATGCTCACAATCGCGGCCTGGATGAGTCAGAATTTCCTGCAGCTTAACACAAGCAAAACGGAGATCATGCTATTCACGGAGGCAATCACCAACTGGTCCCCGAGCTGGTGGCCGCAAGAACTAGGAACAGCCCCCACCCTCAAATCAGTCGTAAAGAACTTAGGAGTACTAGTAGACAGCAAGCTAAACATGGATGAGTACATAACATCAACCAAACGCTCATGCTTCCATGCCCTTAGTCTTCTGCGGAGAGTCTTCCATTTCCTCCCCCTTTCCACTCGCAAGACTCTCATACATGCTTTAGTACTCTGCCGGCTGGACTTTAGCAATGCCCTTCTCATGTCTGCCAAAGACTCTGCTTTACAGACCCTTCAGGTGGTCCAGAATACAGCAGCCCGTCTGGTCAACAATTCTCCTCGCCGCATCCCATCCATTCCCCTCCTACGCAAACTCCATTGGCTCCCTATACGCAAGTGTGTTCCCTTCAAAGTATGCTGCTTAGTTTTCAAGGGCCTTCACCAGCTGGGCCCAACATATCTAGCCAACAAACTGATCACCTACGCCCCTGCACGAAGGCTCCGCTCCAAAGGCCTCCTGGTAATCCCCCGCTTCAAGAAAACAAAGTGGGGTGGGAAAGCCTTCTCCCACCTGGGACCCAAAATGTGGAATCAGCTTCCTGAGACACCGACTTAATCACAACTACCTCAGTTTTAGAAAGAATCTGAAGACCTTCTTGTTCTAATGCACTGATCTTACGCTTCTACAATCATTAGCGCGGAGATACCCCATGTGGGGTGATTCATGCGCCTTATAAGACATCTAAATAAGAAAAATAAAAAATAGTTTAAGTTTAACACCTAAATGCATCAAAACAGAGGTGGCCTTTCACTACGTGGGAAAAGGCATGCTACTCTATGGTTAAATGTGTTCGCAGCATTTTGAGTTCAATGGGATCATCTTCCACCCCAACATTTTTATAAATTAAAATCTACAAGTATGCAGAAGATGATGGACTGTGTGGCAAATGTGGCAAATCCATAATAATGCAGAAAATGCTGGAACAGCAGGATCACACAATTCCTGATGACTTCAGCCAGCTGATTTTGGTGATTGCTTCTGTAAAAAGGTGGACAATTATTTGGAGTGAACACCTGTCCACCACAAGCAATAATAACACTCCTTTTCAGAGTGACCCCTCAAAGTAATTAAATTAACCTGAGTTCAGTCCCCTTGTAGTAATGGTACACAGCAGACAGCCTTAACGTTGGGCAATGAGTAAAGTATATATGCAATACCAAAACAATAATAAAGTAAAAATGCCAAGGAATGAACATTCATTTAAAAAGACAGAGTAAAATGTAATAAACAAAATGACATCAAAATGACAAACATCTAGATATGAATTTATAAAGTTTTAAGTGGAAATAGCACCCAAAAACATTAAGGCCCTGATTATGATGCCGGTCGTACGAGCGTCCAACTGGCATTGTGTTGTATTGGAAACCAACCAACTAGTAGTCCACGGTTCCATCCGACAAATTAGGATGCGACTGCTCATGAGGTGGTCAGAAACATTCCTATTTCCATTGCGGCTTGTGCAGCGGCCGGAAAAGGGCTGCAGCACAAGCCGCATTGGGAAAATGGCTGTTTACAAACATCAATGCACCATATGCGAGGCACCCTTTGGTAGCAGAAGCCACAGAGTGACAGGGGCCCTGCTAGGGGCCCCCACAGTCTATTTCTAACAGCCTTTCAATGTAGGGAATAACATTCCAACTGACGGTTGAATGGGCTCCTTGAGCCCCTCGGAATCGTCGGTCGGTCTCTCTGTATCCTGCCTCCGATCGCCAAGCATCACTTTATGCGGTGGTCAGACCACAGCACTAGATGTCGGTCAGACTACAACTGTTAGGCCATCGGTTGCAGTCCGACCGACATCATAATGAGGGCCTAGGTGTCGATAGTATATGGAACCGGTAGACAAGGACCTAAATGTGATTTTATGCAAACTGCAATGGAGCCAGGGTTGGACATACATGGTTGGTTGGTCTGGTGAAAGTCTGGAAGGCCAAAAATTTGAAAATGTTTCGAAGTCCTACTTCAGAAAGCAATTTTGAAGAAAAGCATTGACATTTCCTCTATTTCATTCTACTTTTTAGTCTTCCGGGATTTCCCAATGCATAATGGGACTTTGTCAGTTTTGGGGAGGTCTCAGTGTGGAAAAAAGCTGAAATTAGATCCAATGCTTTAAAACTGCAGGTCAGATACTTGGTGGTTCACGCTAAACTTCGTAGCTCTAGAGAAGACGTTTTCATAAGTTTCCCAAAAGATTTCTTCTTGTTTTCAAACAACCACAGGAGTACACTTTAAAGTCCCCCAGGACCTCAGGGGAAGGCACTGTAGTGATGTAATGTAGAGTTTAAAATGTGGCATGTAGTCATGACCACATATATATTGTCACGGTTTGAAATAAGGAAGGGGTTAAATGAATAAAGCTCAGGAGCAGAGCAGAAGGAGTCGCTCCAGAGTCCTGATAATAGACGTGTTTTGAAGCATAAATCTGGCTCCGCATTGTCACCGATACGCTACCTTCTTTCCGGTAAAAGCATGCTTACTAAAAGCAACATTTAAGATCAAGCAGCATAGATAGCTTTGTTGGGGTCAGAAATCAGTATAATTAACACTCAAGTGTAATAACTAACTGTCTTTTCTCTGCACGTGCATAGCTCCCGATGCAATTGTTCAAAGGGGCATGCATGTTAAAATCTCGCGAGATCTGTCTCATTCTGTGGCCATATTGAAAGCAGGCAAATCCCAATGTGAGATTTCAAAATCTAGGTGGAAACCTTTTCATCAGTCAAGCTACTGGGACATTCATAAGAAAAAGGCCTGCCAGCCATATTAAGATCGGGCAAAATATCAGAAACTAAGGACAAATTTACAAAAACAGCTGAAATTGAGCTGGAAATTCTATTTAAAATAGTGATACTTAATTCTTAAAATTAGAAAAACACAAATAATTAAAATATATATATATAAATATTTTCTAAATAATAAGAAAATATACAACACAAAGCTGGAAGAAGGTAACAGTTCAACAAGTACAACTGCACATACACCTATGGATAATGTATATATCCATGAGACCTTTACCGTTTAACTTAGCGGATCAACAAACTATTGCGTGAAAGATGGGAAAAATGGATAAGGAGATTTGAAATTTTTTCGAAAGCCACATATACAAAGCACACTGATGACCAGGCTAGAGAAGTCCGCCCGCCATCATAACGGAGATCGGGACCGCCCGCCTGAAGGGTGGGGGTCCCATCATTGGCATTAGGATGCGCCCGCCACAGTGGCGGGCGCATTCCTCAAGTTAACATTGTGGCGGGCGATGCTCACTGCACCGCCCGCCGCAATGTGAAATACAAATGCACGCATTTGCATAATCGAAGCGGCAGGCACCGCGCGGTGCCTGCCGCTGCGATCATGCCAATGCAGGGGGGTACCACAGGTACCCCCCCGTGTGCCACCCCCCTTTGGCTGTCACTCTGGGGGCCCACAGGGGGCCCCCGCAGCAATCACCGCCTGCCATTCCGTGGCGGCATTGCCGCCACGGAAAGGCCCCTAATTTCAGGCATTGTAATATGGCTGGCGGTGTCCATTGGACACCGTCATCATATTATTCCATCACCGCCGCGGTCGCCTTGCGACCGCGGCGGTAAAGCGGCGGACGGTCTTTCCGTCCACCGCTGTCCCCTCCGCCATGCTAATCTGGCGGAGGGGAAAACAAGAGTGCTTGTCGGGCGGATTGCCTCCGCCAGGGTGGCGGCGGCCACCGCCACCCTGGCGGAGGCAATCCGCCCGACATACTAATGGACCCCTAAGGGGCCTATTAGGATGTCTGGCCGCCACGGCAACGAAGCATGGGACCGACCAATTGCCGAAGTTGTGGTGGTCCCACCATACAAATTAGGATATTCCTGCCACACTGACGGGTGCATCCTCGACATTAACATTGCTTCGGGTGGTGCTTTAAGCAGCACCCGCCGCAATGTTAATGCCCATGTTGTGCATTGCCATTAACAACGTGACAAGCACCGCGCGGTGCCTGCCACCTTGTGCATGGCAATGATGGGGAGTACCATGGGTACCCCCCAGTGCAGCCACCCCCCCAACCCAGGGGCGGTGGCTATGGGCCCACGCGGAGATTTCCCGCATGCTTTTCCATGGCAGAGTCTCCGCCATGGAAAAGCATGCTTCCTAATATGGATGGCGGTGTCTTCAAGGCACCGCCACCCTATTGAGTCCCTTTTCCGCCCCGCTGGCATTCCGACCATTGGAAAAGCGGCAGACGGTCTGCCCGTTCGCCGCGGTGCCCCCCACCATACTAATATGGTGGGGGGTGAACCAGGGACATATGGGGGGCAGATCACCACCACTGACCCAGCGGTGTCCACCGCCGGCCCAGTGGTGGCGATCCACCCAAAATCCTAATGGGCCCCTAAATATTTAATTCAGTAGGTGATGAAGTGAGGGATATACTTGTTACATTCCCATACTTGCTAAGAATACATACAAAGGGCTTATGAAATGCTTAAATGAAAGGTTCAATCGGAAACGATTTCGAGAGATATAATTTCAACATAGCTTGTCAGCAAGATAATGAGACCATTGATGAGCTTGTGACTAAATTGCGGAAGTTAGACATGCTCTGCGAATTTGACAAATGAAACAATGAGGGAGCAATCTGATTAAGAATTATTCAGGGATGTAATTCGGTAGAATTCACAAAACCTTTTTGGGAATAAACACATGACCTGCATACAATTCTTTGTATGGCATTAACTGAAACACATGCCAAGAAACATGGCACTAACATGGAACAAGGCAGGATAAAAACTTTGGAACACATTAGACAAATTGTCAAAAAAGATAATAAAGCTGAAGTGACTAAGAAAGACAACAAAGCTGAGAACAGAACTGACAACAAAACTGATGATCAATTTTTATAAGGAAAGACAAAAGAACATGCTATAGATGTGGACAACAGTGTCCTCATAAAAAACATGTTCAGCATTAGGGCAACAATGTAAGGAATGTGAAAGAATGATTAATTTTGCTAGTGTATGCAGGTTAAAGCGAAGAGACAATGAAAGAACATGGCAAGAAAGGTTAAAGGTAATGTTAAACACATTCATCAAGTGGAAAGCTTTGATGACTCTTCCACAGATGGACTTGATCATGAATGATTGTACATGACTGGGTAAAATAAAGATGAAACAATAATATGTGAAAGAAAGAAATTATCAAGAAAACTGTGTCAGTCGACATATTAGTAGCATCTCAAAACATTATTTTTGTTTTTGACAGTGGAGCAATATGTAACATCATGTGCATAAGTGAGTGTGACAAAATACAGGCAAAGCAACCACTTGTTTCACCGATTGTCAGTGTATTTCAGTGGGAAGCAAAATGCGCTGTCACTTGTTTAGGAACATTTGAAGAGAATAAAGCATATGGAAGCATTTCTCTCAAATAGGAAGAGCCTGTTCCTAAGGGAGAAACGTCTGGTTCTGCTTACTGTGCAATGTTACTGCTCAACTAATTGAACTGCTAGTTATGACATTTAAAATAACAACAGTACACGCTATACTGAGGGAGTTATCTGTTTTGACTAAGGGTCTGGGCAAACTAAAGGATAAGACTATTACTCTGCACATAAATGAAAAGGTCAAACTTGTGGCACAGATGCATAGGAGAGTATAAATGCATATGCAGGACAAAATGGAAGCAAAAATAAATGTATTGCTTAAGCAAGTGTTGGAAATGGCCTTTTTTGCAGGGTCCCCAAACGTTTTGCTTCTTGCTCCTATTTTTTCCTGACTTGTTTGTGTTGGTTTTAAGTCTCTGGGCACTATACCACTGCTAATCAGTGCTAAAGTGCATATGCTCTCTGTGTAAATTGAGTTATGGAGTGGTGTTTCCATGATTGGGTATTTGATTTACTTGTTAGTCCCTAGTAAAGTGCACTGGGTGTGCCAGGGCCTGTAAACCAAATACTACTAGTTGGCCTGCAGCACTGATTGTGCCACCCACATGAGTAGCCCTAAAAAGATAAACTCAGACCTGTTATTGCAGGGTTTGCACACCATTTGTACTTGCTGTGTCAACTTGGCCAGTGCACACACTTGCCAGTCCCTAATCTTCCCTTTTCTTACATGTCAGGCACACCTAAAGAAGGCCCAAGGTTCCCCTGTGGGCAGAATTCAGTGTATGTGAAAGGTAGGACAAGGCCTGGTGTGTGTGGAATCTCCTGATAGTAAATTACATTTCGTTTTTCACTATTGTAAGGCTACCTGTTCCCCATAGGACTGAATGGGAAGTTTGTTTATAACATCTCATAAACATAAATGGCCCTGGGAACTAGGTGGGAAAATAACATTTAGTATGCCTGAACTCAGAATTGAACGATGCATCTTTTAGTAAAGGTGATTCTTAAGTATGGGTGAATTTTGAGAATTCGCAGTACGTGAATTCGCGCGAAAGCGTATTCGCGGTCCGCAAAATCCGCGAACTTTTGCGAACTTGCGATTTTTTTATTTTTGCGTGTTTGCGGGATTTTTTTCAGCGCGGCTACCGCGAAGTTACACATGCGGTCGTACATGGGTGCGGCCATCTTGTTTTCAGTGTTCGCTTGTATATTTCTGTTTCCGGGCACTAGTTGCATGCTCGCGTTGTGCATTTCCTACGTGCGGGGGTGCAATTGCGTGTTCGCGTCCGTTTTTGCGTGCTCGCGGGGGAAATATCGTGCAAACTTACCCACGTGGTCGCAATGGGCGCGGCCATCTTGTTTTTCATTCATTGCTATGGTTCTGGGCATGCTTTTTCAATCCTCCTTCAATCTTTATAATCCTTTGTTTCTTTGAACTTTTTTTAATCTTTTTTACTCATTATCTATCACTCTATTTTTGTACATCTATTTTTTGTGTTTTTTTCTACTTTTCGTTACTTTAAAACTACTTTTTTTAACTCTCTTTTCTTTTATTTACTTTTTCCCGGCTTGGTGAGTACTAGTAGCTATTTAATCACTACTTTGTTGTCTTCTGCTCTGTGTTATGATATTGCAAATATATTTTTTTTCCGAAGAGCAAGAATGCTGCAGATTACATTGCAGGTAAATTATGTTTCAAAAGCTTCTGTGATTGCAGGTGCTCGCCTGCTCACTGGTGGTGCTGCTATGCTTACTTGTTTTCAATTTTGTGCTCATTTGGCTGAGTGATTATGTATGAGTGTACTTTACAGAACTGCTTAATGCTAGACACTAGAGATTACATTGCAGGTAAATTATGTTTCTAAAGCTTCTGTGATTGCAGGTGCTCGCCTGCTCACTGGTGGTGCTACTATGCTTACTTGTTTTCAATTTTGTGCTCATTTGGCCTGAGTGATTATGTATGAGTGTACTTTACAGAACTGCGTAATGCTAGCCGCTAGAGACTCAAGTCCAGTCCTTCCTTTGTACTCCTGCCACTAAGAAGAGATAGTGGTGGTGGATTGATAGTTTGAGTATATTATGACTGGTTATTTAGTAGGAAACTTTTTAGTGGTCTGCAATCATGACGGACTGTGTCTGTCACTTCAAGTGCTGCGGAGTGCTGCCTGCCAGTCCTAGTAGAACCTTTTTGTAGTTGGTTTAGTGAGTTACATAACTTTCCAAGTAGACGGTCCGCGAATCCAGCAATAATAATATCCTAGTAGACCACATCAGATAGGCCAATAAATTTAGTGCAATTGTTGTCTATTTCCCCAAAATAATTTGTTATTGTTTTTTTTAAATGTTTGATCTGGTTGACAACAATCAAACATGTTTGTGTCTTTCTTTGATGTACATCAGCAACTCCCAGGGGCAAGAGGATAGAGGAGGTAGCGGCGCCGGAGGAGCAGGAAGGCCAGGATCGGTCCGCCGAGGGCTCCTCTGCTGGCCCCAGTAAGTTTTCCTGTTAATAATAATAATTATACTTCCCTAACTTTTACAGCACCTATTTATTCCAAACGTTCATCATAATTCTATTTTTTCCTAAATCGTCTTTGATCTTCTTGTAGACTGTTTCTAAATTCTTATCCTGCCTCTACTATGACTCTTTTATTAGTCTGTTTGTGTTGCAAGCTAAGCTGTTGCTTTGACCTTATCCTCCCCAGCAAGTGTGTGGAATTATTATATTGTCATTTAATCACACCACAATGAAAACCACACAGCCCGGGGGAAGAGGGTTAGTGTTTGAAAATTGGATGGGAATGGGTTTTTTGGGAAAGTTTTGTGGAGAGATCAAAAAAAACACAGCATGGACAAACAACAAATGAAGAAAAACAAATCTTTGGATATGAAGATATCCATACATTTTTAAGGGACATAAAGAAGGTGCACTGCATGCATGAAGTTCTTTGCTAAATGGATGGTTAGGTTACTGACAAGTAGTACTTACTACAACTTACTAACTATGAATAAACAATTTGACAGTACAGGGCTGCAGTAATTACGCAATTTCACTTGCCTATCTGCCCTCAGAGAGAATAAAGACTTATTAGTACATTAAATTAGGTTTAAAAAAAGCAAAGAAACTTATCAAATAGCTGTAGGGATGAATTTGAAGCAGAGAGCAAACGCAAAGAGTCACACTCATAGAAGTTCACAACAATAACATTATTTAAAAGATAAGGAGAAGTAAAGAGGATACTGTAACTGTATGTTGTAGTTGTCCTGTTCAATTTGGGAAGTTGCATGCATCCAGCCATTCCTCTTATTCGCAGTACTCCTCCATTCCATCTGACGCTCCGTTGATCAATCTTGGTGACCAGACACACTGTCCACTGCCTGCCTGGTAGATGCGGAATTGCGGATTGCTATGGTAAGCCTGAGTTTATGTTTTTCCCACCGCACAGGGTAAAAGCCGGCCTGTAATTGTCGATGGAAAAACAGGAAGGGATATTAAATCACCACAGAGAAAAAATATAAGATACGGTGTGTAGTGCAAAAATAACACTTTCACTTTCAGAGGCAACAATATTACATACAAGCATCATTTCTAAAGTGCGTACTCTGAGTCTCCTTTTCAAGGATAGTAATTAGCACACAGCAGGCCAGGGCCATGCTGACGGTCAAGGCAGGCACCACTGAGTGAACCAACCTCCATGTAGCATGCCTCTTTGACACAGACAGACAAAGCAGATCTAATTTTATGCAGCAAGCCACATAGCCTTTACTTTACATGAACTGCTGTCTGGACTCTGGCATAACAACCAGTCCATACCACGACTAGACAGACATGTAGTTCTGCTGTGGTTGTTGTTGACTTGTTTACCTGTTTGCCACTCACAAAATGGCCATAGTACTTCCGTAAACCGACGATGATGATCTATCCTTCCCAGTGAGTGACTGTAAACATATTATGTAACTTTGATCATCAAGACTCATGATCATCATGGTATTGGCAAACTCTATGTTGTTCATGCAGTCACAGTCTACACACAGTGAGTCCAAGGACATTTTCCATAATAAAAAATGCAACCTAGTGCCCCCTGCAGTAGAAGTACAATTTGCAATAAACAAGGTAAAAACAGAGTAGATTTGAGTTACATTTAGTGTGTAAAAGATTAAATAATAACATAACACATATGATTCATTTCATGCACAACAAACAAACAGCAATTGCTTTCATCAGAGCCAGACAGCCAGTGTTGTCCACTGCATGCCATCTTATCATTCATTACCTGTTCCACTTTTTGTCCGCATCTTATTCTTAAAGTGAAGGCCCACAGGGCAGCCTCTCATGTCAATTTCAGAAGTAACAGTCAGCATATAGTCAGTAATTCCAGTCCCACTTCTTTTGAGGGGACTCATCTACGAAGCGACAGTTTCTTTATTCTGCATAATCCAGTCATCTGCCTTGAGGGAAATGGATAGGTGGAGTCTGGAGGAGGAGGATAGAGGAGCATGACTGAGTTGTGAACTTGGGAACTTCAGGAATGCAGACAGCGGCACCTTCAATAAGGAAATAAGACGAAGACAGTGCTGCTGATGGATTTGTTGTGATTAGAGTTTTGTTGTGGTAAGAGTTGCAAAACAAAGAAAGACACACAGGAATAAAAGTGAATAAGGACAAAAAAAAGAAAGTCAGTATTTCAGGCCTAGGTGTCAGGGAAGTAGAGCTCGTCCTCAAACTCTGTGAATTGACCCTGGAGTAGGTCAGCTAACAGAGAAGAACTTCAGTCACCTAAGTCGGTGTCCTCTTCTTCCTGCGTGGATTCACATATTTTGTAATCTGGCGGTATGAAGTGCTGATTCATCTTGATCAGTGTTAACCTCTCCACATTTTTGGGTGAGAGGTGGGTCCTTTTTGAAGTTACAATGGCACCAGCAGCACTGAAAATACATTCAGAAGACACGCTTGCGAGTGGGCAAGCCAAATAATTTAGAGCCAGCTTGGTGATCAGTGGCCATTGAGGCCTTTTCCCATACCAATACACCAATGGGTTCTGATCAACGAAGACCTCTGCTGGGTCATTCAGATAGGCCTGCACCATCCACTCAAGGTCCTGCATTGGTGCTCCACTTTGCGTACCATCTGTTGCCTTTGCATCAACACTGGAACAAGCAAACCCATGATGAGTTATCCAATCCGCTTCCGACAATATTATGTCTGGGCCTGGTGCAGGTGATGATGATGATACGGTTGCTGCTGTCGGTAACGGTTGTGAGGGAAAGTGACTGCCTTTAGCCACAGAAGTGGACCTTGACGCCGGATGGCCTGCTGCTTCAGTAGTACTTGTGGTGGTTTCTTCAATTTCCTGCCGCTCTTTTTCGAACCGAGTGGCTGACAGAGCTAGCCAATGTTTGTACTTGGAAACATCTGCTTCATCAAAAGGAATTAATGTATTGCTGGACAGTGCCTTTTTGTACCGTGGAACCAGAATAGTGGCACAAATGTAATGTTGTTCTGAATGTATTGCTTTAAGCCTTTCATTGTCAACTAGGCGGCTTAATAACTCTCCGCCAACTGATATGTGTCTTGTTTTTCAGCATCAACTCGGAACGTTGAAGACACCGCCTTCAGTTGGTGCTCTAGCATTCGCAACAATGGGATAGCTTTGCCCAAAGTACAGTCCTCTCTGCTGAGTTCACGAGTGAACACCTCAAAAGGACAAAGCATATCTGTCAGGCTTTTAACTAGGTCCCATTCATCCACCTCTAGTCTCATGTCTTTCATAGAAGCACCCCGTGCATTAAAGACATACTCATTGATTACCAAGTACTGCTCAAACAGACGCTCAAGCATGTAGAAGGTTGAGTTCCAACGTGTTGCCACCTGCGGGATGAGTCCTCTGACTGACACTCTACGGTTATGTTGAATGATCCTCAGCTGCTTCCGCGCCCTAAAAGAATGGCTGAAATGTGTGCAGATTCTTCGGCAGGTAGTCAGTAACTTGCTGACTGTGTTTTCTTTTTTCAAGAAATCTTGAACCACAATGTTAATACTGTGCGCCAAACACGGCACTCTGAAATAGCCACCATCAGACATGGCCTTAACTATTTCACTGCCATTATCCGTGGAAACATAACCAAACATGCGCTTTCTTGGCTGCAGCCATTCAAAGACCTTACTGTTAAACTCCTCCAAAATGTTTACTGCAGTCTGAGATTTCTCCATGGCAAACATGGCTACTGTTGCATGTTTCTGAGTAGCTTGAAAAATTGTGACACTGTCAACACCTGCAGCTATCTTCTCTCTAACCCCCGCAAAAGAGACCCAGTGTGCAGTAATGCACATGTAATCAACGGCTTTGCAACTGGTCCACATGTCTGTTGTCAGGTGGATACTGTGAACAGCACTCTTCTGCAAAGCTGCCCCAATCACCTCCAGCAAATCGTGATGTAGTGCTGGAACCGCAACTCTGGCAAAATAGGACCGGCTAGGAACCTTCCATTTAGGGCAGACAAATTCTAGAAAACCCACCCCTTCTACAAAAGAAAAAGGGAGAAGGTCCAGCGCTAACATTTTAGCCAGCATTGCATTATACAGACGTGCCGTTGGATGGTTGCGTTCAAATGGCACCTCCGATCAAAATATGCTTTTAATGGTGGTCTGGACCGTTTTCATATGTGATGACGATCCAGACTTCTTCAACCCAGTTAGGCTCATTGATGTACTTTTTCGCATTGGTGTCTCTACCAGACTACTGTGCCTCCTAGATGGTGCTGGGGTAGAGGAGAGTGTGGGCACTACCTCTGCAGTGCTGCTGCCAGGGGTACTGTGCGTACCAGAAAAAATGTTGCTTGATTCTTCACCTCCCCCTGCACGATCAGCTCCTCGTCATCAGATGCAATATCAATGGATACATTTGGATTTGTACTTTTGGCTTTCCGGATGTTACTTAGGTGCACCTCCCACTGGATAATGTGGTGTTTTTTAGATGACCTCTCTGGCCTCCGGTACCATAGTTGGTACCAAGCTTACCCCGACTAACTACTTGTTTACAAATCGAACAAATGACTAGGTTTTCCGCCTTTTTGCTAATACTAAAGAAGTCCCAAACTGGGGACTGGAGATTTCTGGTGGTGGTGGAGGTGCTACTTTCAGCTTCAATGCCAGATGAAGTGGAGGATGGATGTGGCGGAATTCGACTCTGTTGTGCACTTACAGCGCCACTACTTGAGGTCATGGAGGTCGAGCTGGATGGAGGTCCCTGTCGGCCCTTCTGACGAGAAAATATGGAAGCTGTAGGTCGTGTTGGTGTAGTAGTTAGTGTTACCTGTGTTGGTGGTGGTTCCAGTGGTGCAGCGACGCACACATCTTGCACAGCAGCATTTTTGGATAGGATAAAAATGTCTGTCTACTGCATGCCCGCTGGGGCTGGAGTGATGACTGTGATGACTGGGTCGTCTTCGTCAGACTGTTCATCAGCAGTATAATACATCACTTCTACTTCTTCGTCATCACCCATAACTGAAAGCCTTGTGGGAAACTTCCTTTTACCTAGCTTTGTCGGCTCATGGCGTGCCTCCCTCTCAGACTGCATTGGTGGCTGGCAATCAAGATCTAGATCATTAGAAGGAAGGGGGCTTGAATAAGAACTTGTACTAGCCCTCCTTGACCTTTTCCTTGCTGGGGATCTTGAAGACAATGGATTATCAGGAGGAGTGGCTTGCTCGGCTGATACCTCCGCATGAATCTCGATTTCCTGATGTGCCCGTACTTCTGGAGGAACAAGCATTGTGGGCAGTTGTGCCTCTCCATGCGCCTCTCCATGCGTCTCTCCTTGTGTCTCTCCATGCGCCTCTCCTTGTGCCTCTCCTTGCGCCTCTCCTTGCGCCTCTCCTTGTGCCTCTACTTGCACCTCTACTTCCGCCACTCCTTGAGCCATTCCTTGCGCCACTATTTGCAACTCTCCTAGTGCCACTCCTTGCGCCTCCCCTTGTGCCTCTCCTTTCGCCTCTCCTTGCGCCTCTCCTTGCGCCTCTCCTTGTTACACCTGTGGTTGTCGTTGCGGCTGTGGTTGAACAATCGTCAGATGAGTTACACCCTGCGTTGTTTGGATGCTACTCTGCGATGAGTCAACGCCAACATCACTGGTCGATGGTGAAGGAGCAATTAAAGAGGCTGCCTCTGCGGCACTCATGGACTTGGGCCTAACTTGGCGTGGTGGCACTGAGACCAATGAAGCGAAGGTGCTGCTCCCCGCTTGGTCCCCAGGGACACCGCTGCTGCAGGCGTAGTTTTTTTTTCCCAAAAAAAGTGTCTGTCGGCAGACCAGTCTCCTTGGTAAGTGGCACCACTTGCTTCTTCTGCTCCTTCTTACTGGCAGTGGCACTGGCAACTTTCTTGGTAGAGGAGCAACGGCCACCTTTCTTTGGGCCCATCTTCTTCAGATGTCAGAACAGCAGGACGCAGTTGCACGAGTTGCAGATTTGTCTGTGGCCACCACACGTGACGTCACGTGACATTGTTCACACACCGCAGCAGGACTTCTTCCTGGCACTACAACAAGTGATGATGATGAGGATGATTCCTGGTTGTCAGTCTTTGTGCACCTATAGCAAAGGAAGCCAGAGGAACATCAGTTAAATAAATGTTGCATATGTCGTGGTTGAAATAATATTTGCAACTAGGCATTTAATATCATTAACACAACACACCCAAAAAGGGAAAGACCCAAAATAAAAATTGCAATCCGAATCCATAATGGATGTTTAAATTAATAGAAGAGAGACCATGCAGAGAGAGTTGTTTCATGCACCACTGAGTACCCCTGGGCATAATGGATGAAAGCAAGGCAGACTGGGTGCAGGCCTATGGCACAAAGCGCACTGCCTGGCTACAAAATGGCCGCTAGACCCCCCACCCACATGGCCAGGCCCTGGACCAGGCCTCAAAATGGCCCCCACCCACTTGGCCAGGCCATGGACTAGGCCCCAATAACACCTGAAAAATCAAAATACACACAAAAATCACCCCAATCCAATGGCATCCATGCCCTAAATGATGTTTTAAAGCAAAATAACACACAGAAAGACTTGGCCCATGCACCACTGACTACCCCTGGGCATAATGGATGAAAGCATGGCAGACTGGGTGCAGGCCTATGGCACGAAGCACACTGCCTGGCTTCAAAATGGCCCCTAGACCCCACCCACATGGCCGGCCCTGGATCAGGCCTTAAAATGGCCCCACCCACATGGCCAGGCCCTGTACCAGGCCCCAACAACACCCAAAAAATCGAAATACACACAAAATCACCACAATCCTATGGCATCCGTGCCCTAAATGATGTTTAAAATCAAGAGAACACACAGAAAGACTTCGCCCATGCACCACTGACTACCCCTGGGCATAATGGTTGTAAGCAAGGCAGACTGGTTGCAGGCTTAGGGCACAAAGCACACTGCCTGGCTTCAAAATGGCCCCTAGACCCCCACCCACATGGCCAGGCCCTGGACCAGGCCTCAAAATGGCCCCCACCCACATGGCCAGGCCTTGTCCAGGCCCCAACAACACCTACAAAATCTAAATACACACAAAATCACCCCAATCCAATCGCCTCCATGCCCTAAATGATGTTTAAAATCAAGAGAACACACAGAAAGACTTGGCCCATGCACCACTGACTACCCCTGGGCATATATATTATATATATATATAAATTCTTTATTCGGTTTATTCACAATGGAAAAACCATAAAAGAGCAGAACATAACATACAATGCAAAAATACAGGTATTAGATAAAATTTCATATAAAATTCATTTCACAATAAGAAGATTAATCAAGATCTACAAGAATTAATCAAGATGTGCAAGAAGCCGCTCAAATTTAAGACTGACGAGAATTTTAAAGATTCTTTCTATGTTTCATGGTGTATTTTAGAAAACTACTAACAAAATAACAGACTTTTTCCGTTTCCAGCATTTGCAATCTTAGGAGGGCGGGTCTGCATTGTCTCAGCCCCCACGCTGTTAATATTGGTAAAAGCCAGATCTTTCTATGGGCTTGATGGTATTTACAAAGCAGGATCACATGCAGATTAGACTGTATTGAGAGACCATCACATGGGCAGGGGGGAAGTATGGCATTCCAGCAATTTTGTAATGGAAATGTGACCATTCTAAAAAAGGTATTTAGCCTGAATCTTGTGATTAGCATTCTCTCGTAGGTTGGTATTTGGAGTGCCAAATACGGATGAATGTCAAAGGCTACTTGAATCGTATTTGCATGAATAACCGCCGTTTTTGAGGAAATGGATGCGAGTCTTAAAGTTTCCAGGTGTCTTAAAGCTTTCTGTTTAAGATCTTTTTTCGAAATGTCTGTTACTGACACCGGGTCTAAATAGTAGTTCTCAGCACCTAGATCTTTAAAAAAGTTTCTGACATAAAGAAGCCATTTTATTTTTGTAGAATTGTCCAAGTTCATTGAGTCTGAGATGATGGCTTGTGTGAGGGCGTTTTTGTCTGAATTCCAAATACGGCGCCACAGCATCAGCGGTTCTATTTTGATTAAGTCCTCTATATAAGGTATGGCTAGTTCTAAATGCATTGCATAGGTAGAGGTGCCTTTGGGGGTGGCTAGTAAAAATCTTAAAAAAACATTTTCAGCTTTCTGGATGGGACTGATGTCAGTGTAGCCCCAAACTCCCGCGCCATATGTTGCGATTGCCTGGCATTTGGCGTTGTAAATCTTGAGGAGCTCTACTGGCGGTCTTTTGCCTAGTCTCTGAGAAAAAGCTGTTAGGGCGGCAATTGCCCTCCTAAATAGATGTACCCTTGTGTTCACTGCTGGCTTCCAGCTAAGTTTGTCATCTATCATGACCCCTAAATAAGGGTACTGAGGGGTAGCTTCAAGCTTTTGATTGTTGAGGAGTATGGGATTTATTCTTTTTTGGCCTCTACCGATTGTCATTACAAACGTTTTTTTCACGTTCACCTTTAAATCGAGATTGCCCATGAATGAGGTGTACCTGGTTACTGCTTTCTGGAGTTCGCGGGAAGTTCTTGCAAGGATTACAGCGTCGTCCGCGTAGAGCAGGGCAGGGATCAGGTGACGCTTTATACGTGGGAGGTCCTGGGCCCCCCTCAACATCTCCCCCTCCAAACCATTAGTGTAGAGTGAGAAGAGGAAGGGGGCCAGGACACATCCCTGCCTGACCCCACGCCCTACGCCAAACGGGGACGTCAGCTCTCCGTTTACGCCAAAACGCACTCTAGCTGTTGCTCCGGTATAAAGCTCTCTTAAAAGGTCTAAAAGGGGTTGATCTATTCCCAGTTGAGCTAGGACCTTCCACAGCTTTGTGTGCGAAACGCAGTCAAAAGCTGCGGAAAGGTCGACAAAGACCATATATATCTTGGTGGGGGTAGCCTGGGTATATTTGCCCATTATTAGGGTAAGATTTAAGACCTGCTCTAGTGTACCAAAGCCTTCGCGGAAGCCGAATTGGATATCCCCTGGGCATAATGGATGTAAGCAAGGCAGACTGGTTGCAGGCCTAGGGCACAAAGCACACTGCCTGGCTTCAAATTGGCCCCTAGACCCCCCACCCACATGGCCAGGCCCTGGACCAAGCCTCAAAATGGCCCCCACCCACATGGCCAGGCCTTGTCCAGGCCCCAACAACACCCACAAAATCTAAATACACACAGAATCACCCCAATCCAATGGCATCCATGCCCTAAATGATGTTTAAAATCAAGAGAACACACAGAAAGACTTGGCCCATGCACCACTGACTACCCCTGGGCATAATGGATGTAAGCAAGGCAGACTGGTTGCAGGCCTAGGGCACAAAGCACACTGCCTGGCTTCAAAATGGCCCCTAGACCCCCACCCACATGGCCAGGCCCTGGACCAGGCCTCAAAATGTCCCCCACCCACATGGCCAGGCCATGGACCAGGCCCCAACAACACCCAAAAAATCGAAATACTCACAAAAATCACCCCAATCCAATGGCATCCATGTCCTAAATGGTGTTTAAAAGCAAGAGAACACACTGACAGACTTAGCCCATGCACCACTGACCACCCCTGGGCATAATGGATGAAAGCAAGGCAGACTGGATGCAGGCCTATGGCACAAAGCAGACTGCCTGGTTTCAAATTGGCCCCTAGACCCCCCACCCACATGGCCAGGCCCTGGACCAGGCCTCAAAATGGCCCACACCCACATGGCCAGGCCCTGGACCAGGCCCCAACAAAACTCAAAAAATCGAAATACACACAAAAATCACCCCAATCCAATGGCATCCATGCCCTAAATGATGTTTAAAAGCAAGAGAACACACAGAAAGACTTGGCCCATGCACAACTGACAACCCCTTGGCATGATGGATGAAAGTAAGACAGACTGGGTGCAGGCCTATGGCACAAAGCACACTGCCTGTCTTCAAATTGGCCCCTAGACCCCCCACCCACATGGCCAGGCCCTGGACCAGGCCTCAAAATGGCCCCTACCCACATGGCCAGGCCCCTACAACACCCAAAAAATCGAAATACACTCAAAAATCACCCCAATCCAATGGCATCTATGCCCTAAATGATGTTTAAAATCAAGAGAACACACAGAAAGACTTGGCCAATGCACCACTGACTACCCCTGGGCGTAATGGATGGAAGCAAGGCAGACTGGGTGCAGCCCCATAGCACAAAGCACACTGCCTGGCTTCAAAATGGCCCCTAGACCCCCACCTACATGGCCAGGCCCTGGACCAGGCCTTAAAATGGCCCTCACCCAAATGGCCAGGCCCTGGTCCAGGCCCCAACAACACCCAAACATCGAAATACACACAAAAATCTCCTCAATCCAATGGCATCCATGCCTTAAATTATGTGTAAAATCAAGAGAACACACAGAAAGACTTGGCCCATGCACCACTGACTACCCCTAGGCCTGCTGGCTAGTGTGGCTTTAACACACACCACACAATTACAAAAAACATCCACACAGATATAATAACAGTGAGCTATTCAATTCATTGCCATCCATGCCGTAAATGATATTTAAGTTCATCAAAACTCACTGAAACAGTTGTATCATGCACCTATGACTAACCCTGGGACTACTAAATACTGTTGCTACCCATAATATATTTTAATTGTTTTTTAAAAAGTTGTAATTTTTTTTATAAATTGTAGTTGCAGCAACTGCAATGCCCCAAACAACACCAACTTACTTGTAAAATCTCAACTCCAAAAGTGATCCAAACAAAAAGTCCTCAAATACAAATATCCAGCAGCAGCCACAAAGAGTAATCCTTCCAGCTCCACATCCAAATGAAAAGTGACCAGGACATGGACAAAGCAGTGGGAGGAGCCTGCTGGACAGGAACAGGAAGTTGGAGACTCTGGGGCACTTCTTTCCTCCGAACCCCCAAAAATGCACTCCTTGCATAAAAAAGTGCAGCCAAATGTCAATCTCAGGAGTTATTCTGATACAAATCATCAATTTCACAAGGTTTATGCTGCCAGCGATAGATTTCTTGTGCAGAATTGCAATTTTTGCTATTTTGGGAAAGTGAGATGTTCAAATCTCCCACCGGATGTCAGCTGCATGGCAAATCTACGTGTTCGCAATTGTTTACTCTCACGATGCGTGATCGCGGGCCCTTATGATGTATTCGCGTTCTGAAAGTCTCGTAAAACAAGATGGCGGGACGCTATGACGTACTCGCGGTCGAAAAGTCTTGCGTGATCACGCAGCAAGATCGCAAATGGCGCAGCGCACGCAAACCGGGAGGAAAACAACTCGCCGGACTCAGAATCACGGTAAGACAACATCGCTCTCGCGAGATTGCATTTTTGAAGCACGACCAAGCAAAAAAAATCCGCCAACTCGCGAATCGCAAATTCTTTGACAATTTCGCGCGATTCGCGGACCGCAAAATTGCCACAAATTCTGCCAGCGGAACGGATTTTCAGCCCATGCTTACTGATTTTTACATTCTGTGTTGGAAAATACCACTTTTAGGAAGTAGGTATTTTCTTGCTCAGTCATCCCGTGTGCCTCTGCTGAAATGTGGATTGCCTGTCTGGGTTTTGGACGACAGATGGCTAGAAAGGAAGGGTTGCTCCCGATAGTCTAGGTAGGTTAGGAAAGGGCTGAATAGACCTGGGCTGCGATGGGGGAAGAGAGAGGGGATTTCCTTGCACCTCAAAGGGCCAGGTCTGCCTTTGAGAATGTCGTTTCCACCCCCTGCAGGGAAATCACACCAGAGAAGGCAGAACTGGTTCTGGCTGGGCACAGACATCCTAGAGGATCAAAGGATTTTGGGATACAAATACTGGGGCCCAGACCCCTGAACTTTAGCACTCTTTTGGATCAAGAAGACTTCCAAGAAGAAGAGCTGGAGAAACTGTGAAGAGGAACTACCACTTTGCTGTGTGTTTTGGTGTGTTGGCCTTCAGTGGCTGCTTCTGTCTTGGGCAGTGAAAGTACTGGACTGGACTGAACTTTCCGCAATCTTTTTTTTTAGTTACTCCAAGAGCTTGAGGTAGATCTTGCCCCCTGTTCAAGAAGTCTCAAGAACAGCAAAGACTTCAAGCTCTTCTGCCCTCAGCACTGGGGACTGTCTGTTTTGTGCTGCAACAGAAGAAAAGCAACCCGATGACATCTATGATGCTGCTGCCTACTCCGTGTCCTGAAGGCATCGCAGAGGGCACCACCGCAATGCCACACCACGACCCTGGTCTCACCGATGACGCCTGCTGACACTGCCACTGAACCGCTGCTCACACCGTGACTTGTGGGCACCACACTGCCTCGCTTCACGACAATGCCTTGGCAGTGCAGATGGCAACGCCGCACCATGACCCTGGTCTCATCGACGATGCCTGCTGACACCACCGCAGGGCCGCTGCTCACACCATAACCTATGGGCACTGCACTCCGCACCGCCTCGCTTCGTGATGACACCTTGGTACCGTAGAGGGCACCGCCGCAACGCTGCAATGAGACCCTGGTCTCACCGACGATGCCTGCTGATGCCGCCACCAGGCCACTGCTCGCACTGAGACCTGTGGGCCCCGCAATCTGCACCGCCTCGCTTCATGATGATGCCTTGGCCTCCCCGACGACGCCTCTCCATGCCGAAATCTATGCCGCTGCTTGCACCGTGGTTCAAGGGCACCGCTCGTAAAGTGATGCACCACCCTCATCCCGCACCGCAGCCTTGGCCTACCAATGCCGACGCCATCGACTCCAGTTCGTCAGTGGATGACAGCGCTTCAGCAACGAGGACGCTGCTGCTTGCACTGTGACCTGCCAGCACCGTGATAAGCACCGACGATGCCATCTGATGCCACCACTAAGCTGCTGTTTTCACCGCGACCTGAGGGCACCATACGCCACACTGCTGCACTTAGCACTGCAGCACAGGATGCCTGCCGACACCAGCGCTCCTAACTCCCAACAGAGAGGAGATCGACTTGCAACACGTGTGACTTAGAGGGCCCCAACAACTCCTGCACCGACCCCCGGAACCAACACCTGTGGACGCCGTGTTTTCGGAAGCTCAACGAGAGGTCGCCGACACCCTGCCTTTCTAAAAGGTACTGTTTGTGGGTCTTCCCAACACCGTAGCTGGCACGCGATGCCGCGGTCTGCCACAACTGTTTGGATTTGTTTGGTCACGACACTGTGATAGCCCTGGGCCGAGCTATCGACCTCAAGGAACAGTTTTTAAAGCATATTTTGACAACTGTATTTTTAAATACTGTATTGTGGAATTTTATCGTTTTTAGGTCTCGCCTGAGCCTGCGCGCAAGCGCTGTCTGCGAGACTTTTTGTAAGGGCTGGGACCACATTCTTGTGAGTGTGTTTTTTTGGGGGGTTCCCACGCTATTGGCCTTTGCATGCGTCTTTCTAAGAAAGACATCACACAATTGGCCAAAGGCAGGTGTATGTCCCACCTTGCCTGGAATTGCAGCCGCCTTTGGCTTGCGGTTACGCACAGCCTGCCACACAGCACCACCTGTTTGCAATTAGCTGCATTCCAGTATCGGGTTACTAATTTACCCAGCGCGGTCGCTGTTACTTTTTCGACCGCGCTTGTTTACACTGCTTGTTTTTTAACGTGCCTGTGCTGGGAGTCCCTCTTCCCTTTCACTGAGTGTTCTCTCAATCAGTGACCATCTGATTAATGCACCCTGGGGCCCAGGCAGGAAGCATTCAGTTTCTTTGTAGATTTCCTAAGAGTGCGGCTTCTCCAAACACCAGGATGTGCTGCTGGGTTGAAGAGGTCTGCCAAGGGCCTTTTATTTAGTTCGGACATTTCTTCCTGGTGTTAGTAATGGGCAGGTTTTATTGGAAATTTGTGAGAAATCACTGTAGGTGAACTTTTGAACTTGGGCAAGGCCCTTGGAGCAATTATCTGAAGCCATAACACTGAGAAAGCCTGCATTACAAAGGGGTTTAGGGGCAGCAAGGAGAGAAAATGTGCGCCAAGCCCTCGTGCTTGTTTGCTTTAAGTGTGCATCTCTAAACACACTGGAACAGTACATGGAGTCACCCCACATATGTGCGTTGTGAGTGTGACATGTTTCTGTGCATTGTGAGCGAGCGTCTCAAAACGCACAGACTGTGTCAGCATTATATCTACATGTGTGCAACAGGAGCATGACAACCGTGATGGCTGTGTTTGGAAGAGCAGTGTGTGTTGGACCCAGTAAAGAACCGGTTACAGAGGCCACGCAGCCGCCTTTATACTTGGACTTTTATATGGAGCATCCCAAGGGAGTAAGCGGATTTGCACAGACTCACAGGGTTTGTAGTACTTGAGTGTAGAAGCTGGGATTAGAGCTCCGCCGCCAGGTTCTAAAGTTCCTCGGGACATGTCAGGCTTGTTGCTTTATTGAATTTACTAAAGCAAGTGGCCCAAAAGTTAAATTACCTGCTGTTGTGCATGGTGGTTCGTTGTTTTTATATATAACAAAAAAATACAACAACATTTTTAGAAACAAATGTTACATTAAATTCCTACAGTTTTACCTACCGACCCTTAATCACCATTCTACCAAACTTTAACATGGATCAAGACATTTAGAGGCCCTGAGCACTTTACCTACAAGATTTTGGGGCCCCATGTATATCTAACTCAAAATATAAACAATAATAAACCGCACAATACAATTTTATTTTTCGAAATCAAAAAAAGCTTACAGTAAGATGGAAAAGAATGTTTCTTTTTTGTATATTACTGCTTTATAGGTTCAGCTGCAGCATGTGCAGTTTTGCTCCATATGGTCCATAGTAAATCAGGCCATGGAAAAGTTTTGTGGTGCTCCCTCCCACGATGCCCTAGCACGTGCCTATTTTGCATAATGGTTACTCCTGCCCTGCACAGATCAATGCACAGTGCCATGTCCGCACCTAATTTTGATTTTGGTGTTTAAAGAGCTTGATTTTCCGAGTGTAAATTCAGGTGGAAGTCACAAAATATGAACCTTCATTTGCTGATTGATTTTCTCACACGTATAATTGCACCACTGAGGTATACTTTTAATTCTTTGGTAAGCTGTGACATGTCTACGGAGGGGCAGGATACCTAGGGCCTCATTTATGAAAAGTGACGCATCGCTGCTTGAAAACAGCGATGTGTCACTTTTCACTGCGCTCTCCCTGCGACATGATTGATGCGTCATATTTATAATATGACGCATCATGTTTCAAGGAGTTACAGATACGTCAGTATTTCTGACGTATCTGTAGGCGCAAAAGTGACGCATTGCTGGAGTGTGTCACAAAAGTGACGCAACTCCAGCAATGCTTCCTTTCACATGGGGAAAGCCCCATGTGAAAGGGCTTGCGTCAGTCTTACGTCTGCTGTGAGGCAGGCGCAAGATTTTGACGCAACAGCATCCTAAAAGTGACGCAGTGAAATCTCATAGATTTCACTGCGTCACTATTACGAGGCTTTTTGCGGGTGATGCATACATTATACCTGACGCAGGTATAATGTAGCGCAGGGGTTTACAAAGTGACGCATCTGCTTAGATGCGTCACTTTGTAAATAGTGCGCAACAGGAGGCATGTTTTACGCCGCCGGTGCGTCACAAAAAGTGACGTATCGGAAGCGCAAAACTGACGCAAGGCCTCATAAATGAGGCCCCTTATACAGAGATGGCTGCCTGTAAACTGGGCTTTTTTTTCATTTAAAGAAATGCACAGTCAGGTGGAGAGCTTCTCTATCCATAGGCAGGAGACTTGCACGTGTTCTGTTAGTTTAGACCATGGGTACTCACAAACATTTTCTCAGGAGTCAAAATGTTTGGCTTGTTATGTGACTAAGGTCTGCATTGATGCCAACAGGATGGTGGTTGGCCCAGGGGTGTGGGGTTGGCTTGGGGGGATGGGGTGTTGGTGAGTGTTTGTGGTATGGTGGGTATATGAGATGCTGAATATATATATATATCTAGTGGCTGAACAGAACAATGTGAAACCAGAAAAGCTGGGATTCATCCCGCCTTCCTCACTTTACCAAATTGTGTGATCCTAGACAACTGTTTTATTACACTGTCCCTCCTTTTTCTTCAGTACTATATATGAGAACCTTGAAATACATGACTTCAGGATGTGCGTTTTACAAAACCTTCTTCTGTATTAGATTTAATAAATTATAATTTGTTTATATATAGGAGGAACCCAGGCCACCCAGAGGATGCACGTAACACCTGACCTGCCTCTTAGTTCACTATTGGCATTGTTGTCAGGGAGGCGGGTAGAATGAATCTTTCTAAATACATGATTGGAAACTATCACTTTTTAAAATAATACTTTTCAAGGCACTTATATAATCTAATATACCAATGATATATGGGTCTGCATATTAACGATATACCCTTTTTGAATTTTAAAAATACATTATCATATTTTTACAGGTTTGTTGCAATATGTCTTCAGTTTACCTTAACATAAAAGCTTTTCCGTTTATTTGACGTTTTTGGAATGTTTGTTTTGAGTTGAGCCAACAGCCCAGGGCTGCTGTTGACCATGGTGCAAATGCGGCCCTGGGGCCATACTTTGAGTATTACTGGTGTAGATAATGTGGCCGCTTGAGGGCATGTCGTCCTTGCTGGGACAAGCCTTGTCAAGGTATAATTGAACCTTCTCTATGTCCAGCCATTGAGGGCAGGAATAATTTCAAAATTTTTGACCATTCCCAATGGTCAAAAACAAGTGTAAACTTACTTCAAACACAGGAGTAAACGTGTTAGGTGTCACAAAGTGGCATGTAAGCGCTGTGTTAAGTACTGGAGAAAGAGTTTTAGATATTCAAAGCAAACTTGCGGTGTCACGCATCCTTACAGCTAATGTTACAGAAAAATGATTTTCACTTCTTAACACACTCTATACTATAGAATTACTGTGGTGGGAAACTTGGGAACACAGAAGAGGACAACAAATAAAGACCAGTGGCTACAGAATTTAGTGAACATTGAAGGGTACAGAATGTGCCTTTTTTTTTTTAGGACATTGGTTCTTAACCTGTGATTAGCAGACCCTTGTATATCCGTGATTATTTAGAAAAATATTAGCAGAATAATAAAGCATATTTACATAATACTGCAAAATTGAACATTTTAAAATGTGAAGCAATTTTAAATTGGATGCTAAAAAGTATGTAACCGTCCTTCGCTTTATTTGAGGGAGCAGCGACAGCACAGAAAAGAGAATCTGGTATGGGCAAATACACTCCACATAATACCACTCAGTACCACAAAATTATATGCTACATAATTACAATGCACTCAATGCAACATACACTCGAAATAATGCCACTCAGTGCCACATAATTACACACCACATAATTACACTCTACTCAATGCAACACAAATACGCTCCACATAATACCACTCTGAGCCACATAATTATATGCTACATATTTACACTGCACTCAAGGCAACATACACTCCAAATAATACACTCCACATAATTACACTCTACCGAATGCAACATAAACTCCACACAATACCACTCAATGCCACATAATTATATGGTACATCATAACACTGCACTCAATGCAACATACACTCCATATAATACCACTCAGTGCCACATAATTACTCACCACATAATTACTCTACTGAATACAACATACACTCCCCATAATACCACTCAGTGCTACATAATTACACACCACATAATTGCACTTTACTGAATGCAACATACATACACTCCACATAAATGCACTCTATACCACATACAACCAATCAACATAAATGCACTCCACACCATGACACAATTTCACTAAGCATAATTTCACTCAACACCACAGTTCCAGGCCACTCAATTCAACTCCGCACATTACCAATACACATTGCATAATTACACACCCAAAAAACATATTTCAACGCCACAATCCACAATGTTCCTCCAATCCACACCATATACTGTCACCACCTTAGCACCAAACATAATTCGCCACCACCATTTTGCATCAGCACACCACCTAAGCATCACGTCTGTCTGCCCTTGGAATCTGGCATCTGTTGATTCTCCCCTAGTGTCCGTCCGCTGCTCGTGTTCTAATTAAAAAACTGTTTTCCAACCTCCACTCCCCCATTATTTATGTTCCGCTCCTCCATAACAAAAAGATTTATAACAAACAAGCATGAGAAAAGGCAAGAAAAAGTTGCCAGCAGTACAAAAAAAGTAGAAGACATTTTTTATGTTAAAATCTTTATTTAATCAGGTTTTTTGGTTATATATAATGTCACCTTCATTTGTATAAAGGTAACACTTTTTATTATAACTTTTCAACATAATGCAGAGCAGCCACAATGCTCTACAACATTGCCAAAAGTTCTGGCTAAACACATAAGTTACCAAAGGTGAGACCTATTGGCTATGCCAATGCTTGTTGGTCTTGTCTTATGTATATAAAAATATTGGATCTTTTTCTAAGCTGGTGTGGTGTCCTTTTGTAGTGCTTACACTGTATTGCTGTTGGTTATATGCAAATGCTTTACACACTGTCTCTAAGATAAGCCTGACTGCTCGTGCCAAGCTACCAAGGGCATGAGCAGGGGTTATTTTAAGAGTGTAACTCCCTTATCCTGACTAGAGTGGTGGTTTCTGCCTGGCTTTGGCACATGCCCTAGTCTGCTAAAAATCCCATTTCTAACATTGGTTGTCAGCGGTGAAGATAGGACTTGCGTTTGCACTTGACTTACAGTGATTGGTATGCACTACTACCATATCGCAGACCATTACGTGCCACATACTGGTTCTGTTTCTTTTTGGCCTATTTTTTTGATCTTGCCAGTATGAACTTGCTACTTCGACAAGCCTGAATCAATTGCTTCATCTGTTGCATCCTTGGAATTGGCATTTAAGGAGGAGAGGTTAGAAACCTACAATATGAAGGAATTGAAGGCGATCTGCAAAAACCTCAAAATCCAGATCAGGGGCCTCACCAGAAACAAGGAGCTACAAAAGGTGCTGAGGGCCTGGGTAGCAGCCAGATATGCTAGTGAGCTATCTGGAGATCTTGGCATGGAGGCAGAGGAGCCTATTGCAAGGGTGGAAGTGTTTTTGGGAGGGGGGCACCCTCTAAACCAGGCAGCAGCAGTCTGTCCTCAGAGGAGCTGGAGGACAGGCGGGAAGCGAGGAAGTTCGCGTTGGAGACCCTCAGGATGGAAAGTGAAAGGGAAGACAAAAGAATAGCTATGGAGGAAAGGAGGAAAGGAGGATGATGTTAGACCATGAGTTTAACATTAGAGAGCTGGACTGGAAGCCAATGAGCTAGGTCCAGCCCAGATGGTGGCAGCAAAATTGTTAGGTCCAGTACTGAGGATGAGGTAGACACACAAACAGATGTGGGGCCCTGCTTCAAGGAGGGGGTTGACATACACCAGGGGGCCCAGGATTGTGCGGTAACTACAGTGGTGCTCAGTGTCCCTGAGGTGGATTGGAGAACTGGCACAGGGGATACTTTTCCTGGTAGTGGGAGGGACCCTCTACTGTCTCTAGATGAGAGGTACAGGGAGAGGGGTTCCCCCAGGATAGAAGCCCTAGTATGTGAGTACGGAAACCAGCCAGAACAGTATGGGTTGAGGGACAGCAACAGTCAGGAGAAGCATCTGGGGGTGACACGGAAGGTAGTGGCTTAGGTATTTCCCAATCGAGGGTAGTGAAAAAGGTTTGTGGTAGCCTAGATAGGTCCCGGTGTTGTGGGAGGGGTGTAGGGACTCACGCCCTGTCTCCAAGGAGAAGGAGAGGGAATGGGCTGCGGCCCAAGGTGCCCAAAACCGGGTCCCAGAACCAGCGTGGTTCCAGGAGGGAACACCAGATGAGGAGCCTAAGCTGTATTGATAGGCCGTCCGTTGAGGGGGATCTCCTAGTGTCAGGAGAACATGGAGTGTCTGTAAACAGATCTCCAGTGGTTCTGGTGTTTGGCAGTGCTGCTCCTAAGTGGAGGGTTCAAAGTCCAGATTGAGGGGTGAGAGGGGGATGCGTTCCCCAGTGGGAGAACCAGTGGGTCTGGGGCCAGCCATAAGGGCTGAGCCTCCTAGGAGTGACCATGGTGACACCACTTCTGTCCTGGGAGATCTTCGTGCACTGTCAGATGGACAGGGGTTGGGAGATCTGCACCAGGCAGACTGTCACACAACATATGAATCATGTGTTACCCTCAGGGGATGCATGCATGCTCCCAAGGAAGTCCTGGTGCGCCGGACAGTTGCTCAGCCACAGGGGTTAGTCCCTGGGGTGGGAGGCCAGGTTCAGGTCCTGCCTGACCTGGAGGGAAGGACAACTGTAAGCAGTGTCCTGACCGGTTTATCTTCTAGGGGTACCACTCTAGGTGGGAGGGTGCAGAACTCTGGAAGGGGTGCAGAGGGAGGGAGTCCTCGTCTCTGACCCCGTTCAACATGAGGGTTTAGATCCTATGATGGTGGATCAGTTGCAGGGTCAAGGCCCTGAACTGGTGGAAGAATTGTGTAGGAAGTCTGGTTCCAGCGTCCTGACAGTTTAAAGTTCTGAGGGTGCTTCTCCCGGGAGGAGAGTACAGAACCTCAGAAGTAATGGTAAGGGGAGGAGAGCCTCGCCCGATACCTCTGGTCAGCCTGAGGGTATAGACCCTGGGTTGGAGGACCAGGTTCAGGGTGTCCCTCCTGACCTGGGATAAGGGACAACTGCTAACGGTGCCCCTATCAGTTTCTCTTCTGGTGTGCAGCTCCAGCTGGTACGGTAAAGAGCCCCAGGGAGGAGGACTGGGTGTGGGAGAGCCCACCCGAGTCCCTTGTATAGCCTCAGGGTGCAGACCCTGGACTCAGATACCAGTTGCAGGATAGCCCACCTGAGCTGGTGGATGAATTGTGCAGGACACCTGCCACAGGTGCCCTGACAATTCTGGAAGGGGGTACCGCTCCAGGTGGGATGTATAGAGTCCCAGGGAGAAGGAGAGGGTATGGGGGAGCCCGCTATGCCTCCTGTCCAGCCACAGGGTACAGACCTTGGGCTGGTGGGCCAGTGTTAGGATGCCATACCTGACCTGGCTAGGGGGAGAGTACAGAAAGGGTGCCAGGCACCTGGGATACCGCCCCCCACTCTCTGACGCCACAATGGTTGGAGTGCCCTAAAAGGCAAAAGCCTCAACCTAGCAGGAAAGAACACGGAAGAGCACCTTTGCCTCATGGCACGGCAAGCAGTGCAGTGGGGAGCCTTACCTTTGCCTTACATTTTCCGCAATCATCTGTACGCCACCAACTACCGCTACCAACTGCGCCGCCGCCCCGGGACTACATCCCCCGCACATCAGTGACGCCACAGCAGCGCAAGGAGGCGCATTTAGCAGCGCGCCCCTCCGCGGCGTGGGACGAGCCGGGCAAAGCCCGGGCCAAGGGCGGGCCCGTTTTAGCCCATTCTAGGCCGGACAAGGACGGGACGGACCACCCCTCTAACATTCATCACTTTATCTAAGGTTAGTGAGCGGCAGCTAATACTTTGTTTGTAAATTCATTAACAGTTAGTGGAATTCCCCCGGTAATCATGTCTGCTACTCCATGCTAATGGGCACTTTGGACAATTTTTTTGTTAGAGTGTCCTCAGCTCTAGCAAAGGACATTGAGCTAACGGCAAAAAGACTGTCCTTGGACATTGCCTTTGATAAAAGATCTTCTTTGGGCAGGCTAGCCGAAGTTCGGTCTCCAGACTTGCAACGGATTGACACCAAAGTCGCTATAACATCCTCGGGGGGCGGAGAGAGGAGTCAGTCACCAGTTTTAGCTGGGCCCTCGACATGTCAGCCACCCTGTCCTATCACTACAACTACAACGGACAAGAGACTGGCTAAAAAAACATGCACTCTGACAGAGGTCACACGTTCTGAATGTGTGTACCCTGGGGATTGTCAGCAGAGACTTGCCAGTGGATCTGAGGGTTCTTAACGGGTTGTGGGGTTTAAGCTTTTGTTCAATATACATTGGTCCATGTCCATTGATGGTGGACTAGGCAGCATAGCTTACATTTTATGCGCTTTTTTATTGGGAGCCAGTGTAGGGTTTTAAGGCAGGGCAGAGATGGGGTGCGCAGGGGGAGATTTAACACCAGTCTAGCCGCAGTGTTTTGGAGAACCTGCAGGCGGGCCAAGAGGGTTGAGTTGACTGAGCACAGTAGCGAGTTCCCATAGTCTATCCGATTGATAATGAGTCCCTGGACAACGGGCATGCGAGATGAGAGAGGGATCCATTTGAAAATCTTCCTCAAGCTGCGCATGAGGCCGAAACTGGTCTGAACTACTTTGTTGGCGTGTACAGTCATTGATAACTTATTATCAATGATCACCCCAAGATTTCTGACTGGAGATTTGGGAGCGGGGCAGGGGCCGAGGGAAACTGGCCAGCAGTCATCGGACCAGGTCTTATCGGCCTTTCCAAATAGAACAATCTCCGTTTTGCTAGCGTTCAGCATCAGGAAGTTCTTTGTCATCCAGTTTTGAACGTCTACCATGCACTTTTTAAATCTCAGTTTGGTCTCATCTGGATCATGGTTAATTGTGATCAGTATTTGGGTGTCATCTGCGTAAGACACGGTTTCAAAGCCGTGTGCTCGAATAACCTTTGCCAAGGGGGAGACATAAAGGATAAAAAGGGTGGGGCTCAAAATTGACCCCTGTAGGACACCCTTGTCATTAGCATGATAGCAGGAGGAGTGGGAGCCAACTTGGACCTTTGACCGTCTGTTGGTAAGGTAGCTTTTTATCCATAATAGCGCAGAGCCCTCGACACCAGCCTCAGCAAGACGTTCTAAAAGAATGTGATGCGAGATGGTGTTGAAGGCTGCCGACAGGTCAAGTAGGACAAGTATGGCCGACTGTTTAGAATCCAGGGTCATTCTGATATTGTCAATGATCTCAAGCAGGGCAGTTTCGGTACTGTGGGATGCCCTGAAACCCGACTGTGATGGGTCCAGAAGTCTGTTAGACTCAAGGTGGGTGATGAGCTGCCTATTTATTAGAGATTCCATGATTTTGCCAAATAAAGGCAAGAGGGAAATGGGTCCATAGTTTCAGAGTAATTTAGGGTCGGCTGTGTTTTTTTTTAGGATTGGCCTTATTATCGCCTCCTTCCAGCGAGTGGGGATGGAGGAGTGCAGGAGGGACTGATTGAGGACTTTGGTTAAGGCGGGGACCAGGACAGGGGCGAGTTTTGCTAAGATTTGAGGGGAGGCGGGGTCTCCCGGGGCTCCTGACTTCATTTTATGAAGGATTGCCTCCACCTCTGTTTCAGAACAGGTTGAGAATTCCCTTAGGCTGTTAATGTGGGTAATTGGATCCCTGGAGTAGTTGGTGGGTGGCAGAGTAGTCTGAGGCAAGGGGGGTATTGAGGAATGTGTGTCATTGATTTTTTCATGAAAATACAGGGCTACGGTGTCAACCCACTCTTTAGATTTGTTGGGTGTTTGCTGGCAGGCAGGTGGATTGGTGAGCTCTTTTACAATTTTATATAGCTCTCTCTGAGAGTTGGCTGCTTGGGAGATCCTGTTTCAGAGATACACTTTTTTGGCCATGGCAATTTCACTCATGTAGGACCTGTGAGCTGCCTTATAGTGTAGCCTGTCATTAATGTCTTTGGTTTGGCGCCATTTTCGTTCTGTAACCCTGACCAAATGTTTGGTTATTTTCAGGTCCGGAGTGAACCATGGTGAGATCTTAGAGGGAGGCCTTGAGGCTCGTGCCTGGGCTATAGAATCTAGTGCTAGGGAGATGGCAGAATTCAGGTCGATCGCTGCAGTATTAGGATTGGTATTATCTGTGATAGGGGGCGGGGAAAAATGGGTGGCATAAGCAGTCTGGGTAATTTTGTTGAGTGATCTGCTCAGTTTTTCTTGGGTGATTTTGTGAGGTTCAGGGTGTAGACTTGCGATAGAGAATGTTATTGCAGAGTGGTCAGTCCAGAGCACAAGGGAGATCTGATTGATTTCTACTTTGGTCGAGTTGGTACAGATAAGATCTAGTGTGTGGCCAGCGTTGTGCGTTGGGCCGGTCGGTATTGGGTAGAGTCCAAGAGAGGTCAAGTTGTTAACTAGATCTACAGTATGAGGGTCACAGGTTAGCTCCAAGTGATAGTTAAAATCCCCTAATAGTAGGAAATTCCCTGTGGCCAGGGAGGAGGGAGCAATAGCTTCAATCAGCCTATTTACAAAGTGGATTTTAACTCCTGGGGGTCTGTAAATAAGGGCCACTTTCCATGCCTCCTTATTCCCGAGGGTCAGGGTGACAATGCCCAGTTCGCCCCAGGGCTCTAAGTAGGAGTCATGGGGATGGAGTTTAATGGAGGATTTGTATATGATGGCGATACCTCCTCCTTTTTTGCTGCACCGGTCGAGGCTGTGTAATTTGTAGTCATGGGGCAGGGCGATAGCAATGTCTGGGGTAGAGGACTCTTGAAGCCAGGTCTCTGTGATAAATAATATATCGGGATTGTCGGAGTCCAGGAGCGACCAAACTTCTAGGGCGTGTTTGGGCAATGATCTCGCGTTGCAATACATGCACATTAGGTTTGTCGAGGAGTCAAAGTTCGGTATGCTATTATGAGTTTGCTCTGTTTTAGCCAGGTTTGTACCATTTCCTTTGCAGTGGCTAAGTGGTTTGGGAGTTTTATTACTAGTGCCGGTTGTATTTAGGGAGTTGAGCTCCTGGTTTGTATATCGTATGATACCCATTTAGGAGTCTGGGCCCGAAGGGTAGTAAGGAAACTAATATAGAGAATGAAAAGAACAGGGTACCTGGCATCTGGTATCGTCCTCGTGTGGAAGATACGGGTCTGAGCGAGATGGGACCATCATTTTGGACAAGGCTGGAACGCCTCCTTAAGAAGGCTTGTGTACCATTATGTGAAAGATTGGACTCAATTGAATCTAGATTGGTGTGCCTTGAACTGTCGGTTGCTTCATCACGGGCTAGGGAGGGAAAGCAAGTTAGTGGGTCAACCAATAATCAAGTAGGTGTCCTTGGGTCAAATGTAACAGTTGCAGACCCTGCCCCCAAAGTATTGAGTAAAGAGAGTGACAGTGGTAACCTGGCAGGCCCCCGGGTACAATGCCCTGTATCGGCCCCGAATAATATGTTAACCGCCAAACGATCTAGAGATAGGGATAGGCCGCAGTCAAGGGAGCCCAGCCGGTCGGTAATTCACCAGCAAGCTTTGCATACAAATCCATCTGATCACAGTGAAGCTAGCTTACCGATTATTCAACTCCCCCCAGAGTCGTCCCCTTATGTGGTGGTTCTGGTAGGGGTTCCTTCACTAATCCAGGGTAAGAGGGAACCATATACTGAGTTAAAGAATAAGTGTATTTTCTGGCTCAACAAGAACCGCCCATTGCCATCCCACGTATCGACAGAAATTCTCTTCGCTAGAAGAGTGGGATGGGTGGGGAACAAACCAAAGTCTGTGAGGGGGACTGTATAGTCATTAATTCCAGAAATAGGAGGGCAGTGGAATACATCTGTGAATGGCAGCAAAGGGACTCAGTATCTGCAATCTGTTCTCTACCTTTGTCCTATTTGTATCCAATTGTGTATCCATGGCGTGGGGAAAATCCCCCTATGGGGGGGTATAATGGTGTAATGCGGGGAAAATAACGCTTTCTAATAAGTTTGATGGGCTATCTGGCCTGGAAGATTGCGACTGACTGCAAGGTGATATTCGCGATCGGAGGGCCAGTAATATTGTCCATGATGAGGGCGACAAAGTCAAGAGTATAATTGTAACAGAAACCTCTGACGTAAACATTGAGCCCCAAGCACTAACCTGTAAAATTCTAAGCTGGAACATAGCTGGTTTGAGAAGCAAGTGTAGAGACATGATCTAGTTGGGTGAGATAAAGAAATATGATATAATGGCATTCCAAGAAACCTGGGCGATTCACAACAATTTCAAAATAGATGGGTACTCACACTTTTTCATCCCTGCTAAACAGGCCCCGGCTGGTAGGGCAAAGGGAGGTTTAGCAATATTTTGCTCCCTGAAATTGAATGGCTCACTAAAACAGCTCGATGCGGGTTGTTATAATTGCCAGGTAGTGGAGCTATCATTGCCACAATCAGAGAAACTGCTATTGGTTAATTTTCATAACTCTTCTGAGAGTGAGATTTTAAATAAATTTTTAACCTGCTTAGAGGATTTCTTAATAGCATACAGAGCTAAATATCCAAGCGCTGAGGTAATCCTCATGGGGGATTTTAATATTCACCCATGTGGTCAAGCGTGTGTTTTTGATACTTTTGAAGGGCCCCCTGTACAGTTCAAACGCACTTCGAACACACTAAGCAAGGGGAGGCCCTTGACAACCTTTTGGCCACCACGCTTCTCTACGAATCGGGGTGTGTCGAGGGAGGTCTAAGGGCTCCTGCTTTTAAAGGTACGGAGCTGGGAACAGTTTTGGATTACATATTTAGGCCAGCTCTAGTTTTGACTAGAGTGGTAATATATAAGGTGGGGTCCTCCGCCTTCAGCGATCATAATCCCGTGACTTTAGAAGTGGCCCTGGGGGCCCATTTAGGTTTTATTGAAACAAAGATTGTGGGTATCAGGCGTGAGGTGATACCAACAGACCAGGGCAGGAGATTAAAATGGACAAACGTAGTCCCAGAAACCTTTATGGGAGAAGTCCTGTCCAAAGTAGAGAGAGAGGTTGCTATCTGCTTGAATACTGCTGCGCCAAGTGTAATGATAGTGGGGGCTTTTGACGCTATCTGTAACCAAATTAACACAGAATTAACGATAAAAATCCATCCTACAATTAACAAGGGAAAAAGATGGTTTGATAATTGATACCCCCTGTTCTAGGGCACACTCAGCCTTGCTTAAAGCCTTGAAAGGGTGCCCTAGAAATAGGGAGGAGGTCATGAAGTTAAGGAAGACTTATAACCAGGCCATCAGGGACAGGAAAAATCAGATTAAAGAAGAGGCCTGGGAGAAACTTCTGTCCCCGGAGGTGTTGAGGGACAGTGGGAAATTCTGGTCAACCATTAATGAGCCCTTTTTTTCTGGAGATGAGAATTCCCCACTTGATTGCAATATCCCTGACGACCGGTGGATTGCTCACTTTGAGAAGATTTTTGGGTCCCAGATGACAGAGAGTTCACAAGCGGCGAGCTTGAACTTAGAATTAGCCCCCACAGTGGTTTTTCAGGAGACAGAAGTGGCAAAAGCAATTGAGGAAACTAGGACAAATAAGGCGCCTGCGGACCTATTTAAATGTTTTCCTAGATTCTGGGCCAGGGTATTGACTAATGTCTTCAACGCCTCGGGTGCGAATTTATCCCCTGCGTCCTGGTCTAAATCCATTATTATTCCGGTTTTTAAAAAGGGTCAAAGAGATGACCCATCATGTTATAGGCCTATCTCCCTGATAGACTCCACTGTGAAAATTTTAGGCAGAGGCATTTTGGTGAGGTTGACAAACTGCCTTGAGGGGTAGAGGGATCTTGTCAAATGCTCAGTATGGATTTAGACCAAAAGAAGCACATTAAACCAATGTCTTAATCTGCAGCTTATTATTAGCAAATACACCATAGCTAAAAAGGGCTCCCTCTATATGGGGTTCATGGACCTCTCAACGGCATTCGACCTGGTAAACAGGTCGAGGCTGTGGCAAATTTTATTGAATATGGGCATTGACCAGGCTTTAGTTGAATTCCTGGCAGATCTTCACTGTGGCCTGTTAGCCTCTATCCGAGTCACCCAGGAAGGGAGATGCACAAGGAATTTTAACTCAGAAAGAGGGGTCAGCAGGGGTGCATACTGGCACCCCTACTTTTTACGCTTTATATAAACGCACTAGAACCTGCTTTGAAGGGAGCTACACTAGATGTCCCGCGTGTAGGAGAAATCAGTATACCAGTTCTCCTTTACGCGGATGACGCGGTTTTACTGGCGCGCACTGGTGTTGGTCTAAATAAATTGCTGGACATGTTCGGCAAAATTATGGATTCATTAGATCTGAAAATAAATGCTAAAAAATCTCATGCAATGATAGTGGGGGAACAAAGTAGAAAGAAAAAAATGATATCCTTTTCTTGTGGGAGAGATGAGGTTAAAAGGGTCCCTGTTTTTACCTACCTAGGGCTCCTATTTGATGAAAAAGGGCCCCGGGGCCCCCAATTGAAACATAAAAGAAATGTATTTGCCAGATTTACCTCAGCCTTTATGGGCTTTTCAAAACGTCTTGGGGCCAGACTTATGGAAGCTATCCTGAAGGTGTATAAGGCAAAGTGCCTAGCAATAGCTTCGTATGGCTCAGAGATTTGGGGGTATAGTACACAAGATCATCAAATTCAAGTGGTAGACAATATATTTCTAAGAACTCTATTGTCTATACCTCAGTCCACCCCCACTTTTTCGATTCATACAGAGATGGGGCTGGGTTACTTTTCTGATACATTGAAAATAGCCCCGCTAATATGCTGGCTTAAGACCTGGCTTAACCAGGAGATCTCATTGAACCATATGATCTTAAAAGACTGTTTAGCTCTAGACAAGGCTGGTAAAATCCCATGGCTGGCGTACATTGAATCTGCCTTTAAAAAACTTGGTCGTCCAGGGCTTTTTTTGGCCCCGGAAACCATTAAGAAACTAGATGTAGACTTGATTAAAATTGCCATGTTAAACCTTCTCTCACTTGAAAGGGAGGATTTAGAGCTGAAAAACCCATGGTAAGAGTGCACTATGGCCTAGTGAGCTCTCCCGGAATTGAGCCTTACCTGAAGTTAGTTACACGCCCTTTCCATCGGTATCTGTTAACCAGATTTCGACTTAACTTAATTCCCCTTACACTGGGAGATTTCCCTAAATCCTGCACTCTGTAGAGGCGGTCGCTCCCTCACGCTGATCCCCGATCTGCCAGACTCCTACCTTCGCCTGCCTGCCTGACTGCCTGCACGAAGTACCGCAAGTACATCGTAGCGCTTGACGAAGAAATAATTAATTAATTGCCAAGCGCATTTGGGATCGTAGCTATTTAATTGTGCAACGCTTTTGGCCGCATCCATTTTGTTTAGTTTACTGCACTGTTGTTGTTGTTGTGGCTCCCTACCCGAGTCTCCACCCCCGCTCCCGCCTCCCAGCTGACCCGCCCTCGCCCCTCCCCCCTCTACCATCCACATATGACAGATGCTTTTACGCGCAGCGTTCACGCGCAGCGATCGCGCCCTATGCGCGCCGAAGGTGCGCCAAAGGTAAGCCCGTCTACGCCCGTCCGCGCCTGGACCGCGCCCAGCACCAAACCCCCTGGCCCCTGCCGTACCCAGCCCTCTAGATTCACATATGATGCCGCAACTCTCCTCGCCCTCAACCCCGGACGTACTCCACAATGCTGCGAAGCCACCCCAGGACGTACCCACGGTCCCTTCGCCTGCCACTCCTGCAAGTTCACCTGCTCCAGGACCCTCACCAAATCCACTTCCCCCAAACATAGCTCCGACTCTAACCACCTAAAATGCATCCTGCTCAACACCCGCTCGGTCCACAGACAGGCAACGGAACTCTGGGACCTACTCGACACTGCGTCACCGGACATCGCCTTCCTTACAGAAACATGGATGAACACATCATCAGCACCCGACATCGCCATAGCCATACCGGACGCTTACAAGATTACCCGTAAAGACCGCACCAATCAAACAGGAGGAGGCATCGCCATCATCCACAAGAACACCATCAAAATCACGACCAGCTCCGACGATAATCTTGCAACCGCCGAACATCTCCAGTTTCAGATCCACACCGACCCTAGGACCACACTTAGAGGCACCCTCATCTACAGGCCTCCAGGTACCCGCACTCAATTCAGCGATGACATCACTGACTTCGTCAGCCCACATGCCCTCGCCTCCGAGAACTACATTCTTCTAGGAGACTTCAACTACCACCTTGAAAACAAACACGACAACAACACCTCCACCCTTCTAGACAACATGAACAATCTCGGACTCAAACAACTCGTGGACACCCCCACCCATGTAGCCGGACACACGCTCGACCCCATCTTCACCTCCAGCAAGCACATTTCCTTTGATCGCACCACAACTCTCCACTGGACGGATCACAGCTGTGTTCACTTCAGCTACAAAACCACCCTGACCCACAACCGCCCACAACCTATTCCTCGAAGAAACTGGAACAAAATCACCTCCGAACAACTCCTCACATCACTCAACCAAAACCCTCCCACCCTCTCATCGGACCCAAACCAAGCGGCCACCAATCTCAAGTAATGGATCACCCACAGTGCTGACGAATTAGCACCCTTGAAAAAACACCAGATCAAATCAACCAGCAAAAAAGCTCCCTGGTTCAATGATGACCTTAAAAAATCCAAGAAGCTATGCCGCACCCTGGAGAAAACATGGAGAACAAACCCAACCACCGTCAACATGTCCACCCTCAAGGCAGCGACCCGCAAACACCACCAACTGATTCGATCCGCCAAGAAATCAGCATTCAAGGATCGTCTCGACAACAACACTCACAACAGCAAGGAACTTTTCAACATCGTCAAAGAATTCACCAACCCCACCGCAGCATCTAACGACATCACCCCCTCCCAAGACCTTTGCAAAGCGTTATCCTCCTTCTTCTTCAACAAAATTACCTACATTCACAACAGCTTCGTGAATACTTTGAGCGTCCAACCCCCCCCCCCTCCCTCAAATCCTACTCCGCCAACTAACAACCTTAGCGCCTGGAACCCAATCTCCACCGAAGACACCATCCGCCTTATGAACTCAATCCACTCTGGCTCGCCAACCGACCCCTGCCCCCATCACATCTTCAACAAAGCGGACTCCATCATCGCACCCCATCTCCGTGATGTCATCAACTGCTCGTTCAACTCTGCCACCTTTCCAGAAAGCTGGAAACACGCCGAACTCAGCGCCCTTCTGAAGAAACCCACAGCAGACCCCTCTGAACTCAAAAACTACCGACCCATATCCCTCCTCCCATTCCCGGCCAAGGTCATCGAGAAGGCCGTCAATAGCCAGCTCACCACCTTCCTTGAATCCAACAACTCCCTCGATCCATCCCAATCCGGGTTTCGAGCCAAACACAGCACCGAAACGGCCCTCATTGCAGCGTCTGACGACATCCGAACACTACTGGACAACGGTGAAACAGTGGCCCTCATTCTACTTGACCTCTCCGCCGCTTTCGACACAGTCTGCCACAGCACCCTCATACAACGCCTCAGCAACATCGGCATAGAAGGAAAAGCCTTGGACTGGATCACCTCATTCCTCGCTGGGAGAACTCAAAGAGTCCCACTTCCCCCATTCAACTCTGAGGCCACTGAAGTAATCTGTGGCGTATCACAAGGATCTTCACTCAGTCCCACCCTCTTCAACGTTTACATGAGTCCACTCGCCTCCATCGCGCGTCATCACAACCTTAACATCATCTCTTACGCCGACGACACCCAATTAATCCTTTCCCTCACCAAAGACCCGAACACCGCCAAAAACAATCTTCACGAAGGTATGAAAGAAGTAGCCGAATGGATGAATCATAGCCGCCTAAAACTCAACTCAGACAAAACGGAGGTGCTCATCCTAGGATCTTCCCCCTCTGCCTGGGACGCCTCTTGGTGGCCTTCCGCTCTGGGCACAGCACCCACACCCACAGACCATGCACGTAACCTTGGCTTTATCCTAGACTGCTCTCTCTCGATGTCCAGACAAGTCAACGCAGTCTCATCCTCCTGCTTCAACATACTTCGCATTCTCAAAAAGATCTTCCGTTGGATCCCCCTCGAGACAAGAAAAACTGTCACCCACGCAATGGTCACGAGCCGACTGGATTATGGTAACACACTATACGCCGGAATCACAGCAAAATTACAGAAAAAACTACAACGCATCCAAAACGCATCAGCGAGACTCATATTAGACATCCCTCGCCAAGATCACATCACCGGTCACCTAAAAGACCTCCACTGGCTTCCCGTCAACAAAAGAATTACATTCCGCCTTCTCACCCACGCACACAAGGCCCTCTACAATCTAGGACCTGAATGCCTCAACACTCGACTGTCCTTCTACATACCCACCCGCCAACTAAGATCGTCCAATCAAGCCCTCGCCACTGTCCCGCGCATCCGCAGATCCACCATGGGTGGCAGATCCTTCTCCTTCCTTGCTGCCAAGACCTGGAACTCACTCCCCACCCACCTCCGACTTACTCAAAACCACATCTCCTTCAGAAAAGAACTTAAAACTTGGCTATTCGACAAATAATGAACCCCTTCCCCAAGCGCCTTGAGACCCTCTGGGTGAGCAGTGCGCTATACAAATGCTCGAACTTGAACTTGAACTTAAATGGGGAATACCGGATAATGCTGAGAGACACCTCCGTTTTGATATTTAGTCCGTTCTTTAGCTCTATTACCCAAAGCTCCCGATCACGTGACACGGATGGATTATTTCTAAACTTGAAGCGAGGGAGCTTCATGGCGTACATTCACACCGTCGGGCTCGGAGGATTCCGGTGACTGAACACTATCTTATAGGTAAGATAGCTAACAAAGAGGCAGATACTTTTGATTCTGTTGTCCTTAGAAAATCGGGCTGATACCAGAACGTTTTTGTATTTGTATTTGGTTTTAGAACATCCACGACTCGTCACATTGGCTTAAAAACCTTCTGAGCATTACACTAGGTAAGAATATGGCGAACTTCTATCTTATTTTTCTGTTTGATGCATTGAGCGATTTTTGAAAAGGGATTATGTAAATTTACAGAGTCGATAACAGAAAGGAAGTCAGCGCTCGTCCCATTCAGACAAGAATCCACTTAGTGATATAAAGGTATTTAGGATCTAGTTTCATACAGATTGGAGTTTAATTAGAATTATTTAGGATTGTTGTGTTAATTTTGTGGTTTATTTTGCAGCTGTTGCTTGTAGGAAAGCATTGAGGACTTCAAGTAAGTTGTGGCAGGATTTGCCGTGACACAAAGGTGTTGGTGATTGGGCATGACTCACTGATTTGAATAGAGTAGAACTCTTAGAATTAACGTGCTTTAGTGAATGATTTGGTCTCACGTTATAATTTTCTTTTACAGCTATACCCCTGAAGAAGAGACCAAGGTCTCGAAATGCATTGGGTGTGAAGTTATAAAATGCATATTTAGATATTGTATGTAATATATGGAATTGTTTATTTTTAACTCAAAAATTTCTTGGATGTAAAACTGCTACATTATTATTTTGGAAATATAAAAGCTTTTTTGAATAAGCAAATGAAAAAAATTAAAAAAGTGAATAGAACATTTTATTGCAAAAAACAACTTGTGTGTTAGTGCATGTTGTAGTCCCAGTCGCCCGTGAGGGGCTGGGCCTCTATCACTCATTGTTACTTATGCTCAGTAGGAATTTATACAACATTGCACACCTATCGAAACATTAGATTAAATTGAATCTGAGTGCGCTAGGTACATTACTAATTCTTGAGCCCTGTAAGTGTGACAATTTTTCATTACAGGATACATTTTGTTATGTTCTGCGAGTATTATGCAGACATCAGGAAAAAGTACTTGATACCAGTGTTAAGGGGAGCAGGGTTTGCGCAGGTCAGGCCGGGACATATATATCTGCAACTATTGAGCAGCGCACAGATTACTTTTCATGTTGCAAACTTTCTAGTGGCAGCTGTACGGATTAATAAGACGAAGAAAAGATTAGGCCCCACGGGAGCTGAAGTTTGACTACGAATGACGATGTGGTTTATTTTTAGCCTACTGTATATGGAATTGCCTGCTATTTTTATGCTCAGTATTTGGCAAGATTTTAACTGAAATTTTAATGTATTTCCACGTATGGAATAATTCAGTGTAATAACTGTCCCTTGATTGAAGCCCTATGAAATTTGAATGTAAAGGAATTTAAGGAAGTTTTTATTGTTTTAGCTTTGGATTTGCACAAATGTGGTGAATTTTGTATCTGTGCCTTTTTATGATTTTAAGTTATCGAATAAAGTATATGACGACTGATTGACTGACTTGGCTCTCATCACTGACAGTTGTCAGTGGCCACTGTGGCTGGCTGTCCGGAGAGACAGAGTTGCCCCTGGGAGGGGGAAAGGAGTCACCCCTGGGGGTGGACTAGGCCACACCCTTCTGTTGGCCATGTGGGTACTGCCTGCCTGTTGGGACACATCTGTGAGCAAAGTAAGTTTAGGTGCTGCACAGATGGGGTCCACAGGTGAGGAGAAGTGTTCCCCGTGGGTCAGCTTAGTGGGCCCTTAGAGTATGGATAGAGGGATCCGACTAGGTTCAGGAAGGCGTAGAACAGGAAGAAACCCCTGCTGTTGTGGGCCCGGACCCTGGTTCTATTGCCCCAAGCAGGGAAGTCCCTCGAGGTATGGATTGGTATACCCTTGCTTTAGACTGGAAGGGGGTTGTGTTAGAAATGGCCCTTTTTGCAGGATTATCCCCAAACTGTTTGCTTCTTGCTCCTATTTTTTCCTGACTTGTTTGTGTTGGTTTTAGGACTCTGGACACTACACCACTGCTAATCAGTGCTAAAGTGCATATGCTCTCTGTGTAAATTGTGTTATAGAGTGGTGTTTTCATGATTGGTATTTGATTTACTTGTTAGTCCCTAGTAAAGTGCACTGAGTGTGCCAGGGCCTGTAAACCAAATGATGCCACCCAAGTGAGTAGCCCTAAAAAGATAAACTCAGACCTGCCATTGCAGAGTCTGCATGCAGTTTGTAACTGCTGTGTTGACTTGGCCAGTGCAAACACTTGCCAGTCCCTAACCTTCCCTTTTCTTACATGTCAGGCACCCTTAAGGAAGGCCCAAGGTACCCCTGTGGGCAAGGTGCAGTGTATGTGAAATGTAGGACATGCCCTTGCGTGTGTGGCATGTCCTGATAGTGAATTACAGCCCATTTAGTCTTTCACTATTGTAAGGCTACCTGTTCCCCATAGGACAGAATGGGAAGTTTGTTTATAACATCTTATAAACATAACTGGCCCTGGGAACTAGATGGGAAAATAACATTTTGTATGCCTGAACTCAGAATCTAATGATGCATCTTTTAGTAAAGGTGATTTTTACATTCTGTGTTTGAAAATACCACTTTTAGGAAGTAGGTATTTTATTACTCAGTCATCCCATGTGCCTCTGCTGGAATGTGGATTGCCTGTCTGGGTTTTGGATGACAGATGGCTAGAAAGCAAGGGTGGCTCCCTATAGTCTAGATAGATCAGGAAAGAGCGGACTAGACCTGGACTGTGATGGGGGAATGGGGAAGAGGGAGGAGATGTCCTTGCACTTCAAATGGCCTGGTCTGCCTCTGACAATGCCGTCTCCACCCCCTGTCAGGAAATCACACTAGAGAAGACAGAACTGGTCCTGGCTGGGCCCAGACACCCTCTGCCTAGAGGATCAAAGGATTTTTGGATACAAATACTGGGGTCCAGACCCCTGAACTTTATAACTCTTTTGGATCAAAAAGACTGCTAAGAAGAAGAGCTGGAGAAGCTGTGAGGAGGAACTACCACTTTGCTGTGTTGGCCAGCAGTGGCTGCTTCTGTCTTGGGCAGTGAAAGGACTGGACTGAACTTTCTGCAATCTACTTTTGTGATTTTCTCCAAGGGCTTCAGTAGAGCTTGTCCCCTGTTCATGAAGTCTCAGGAATAGCAAAGACTTCAAACTCTTCTGCCCTCAGCACTGGGGACTGTGTGTTTTGTGCTGCAACAGAAGAAAAGCAACCTGACGACATCTATGACGCCTCTGCTGACTCCGTGTCCTGAAGGCACCGCAGAGGGAACTGCCGCAATACCGCACCGTGACCCTGGTCTCACCAACGACACCTGCTGCCGCCGCCACCGAGCCGCTGCTTGCACATGACCAGTGGGCACTGCACTCTGCACTGCCTCGCTTCACGATGAAGCCTTGGCACTGCAGGGGGCGCCGCCACAACGCCGCACACGACCCTGGTCTCACAGATGATACCTGCTGATGCCACCACCAAGCCGCTGTTGGATTGCGACCTGTGCGCACTGCACTCCGCACAGCCTTGCTTCACAACAATGCCTTGGCACCGCAGAGAGCACGGCCACAACGCCGCACCACAACCCTCGTCTCACCGATGCCGCCTTCTGATGCTGCCAACGAGCCGCTGCTTGCACAGCGACCTGTGGGCACCGCCTCACTTCACGACCATGCCTTGGTCTCCCCGACGACGTAGCTCCATGCCAAAATTCACGCTGCTGGTTGCACCGTGGTCGAGGGCATCGCTTGTAGAGTTACACGATGCACTGCCCTCATCCCACACCGCAGCCTTGGCCTACCGACGCCGGCGCCATCGGCTCCAGTTCATCAGCTGACAACAGCGTTTCAGCAACGACGATGTCGCTGCTTGCACTGTGACCTGTCTCACCAACGACACCATTTGACGCCGCCACCAAGCCGCTGCTTGCATCACGACCTGAGGGCACTGCACACCGCACCGCTACACTTCGCACCGCAGCACACGACGCCTGCCGGCGCCAGCGCTCCTGACTTCCAACAGAGAGGAGATCGACCTGCAATGCGTGTGACTTTGAGGGCCCCAACCACTCCTGCACGACCTCCGGAACTGATGCCTGCAGATGCCGTGTTTTCAGAAGCTCAAGGAGTGGTCGCCTATGCCGATGCCCTACATTTCTAAAATGTACTGTTTGCCGGTCTTCCCGACACCGTAGCTGGCCCGCGACACCGCGATCAGTCAGAACTGTTTGGATTTGTTTGATTACAATGCCGTGATAGCCCCGGATGGAGCTATCAACTGTTTTTAAAGCGTATTTTGAAAACGGTGGCTTTTTAAGTACTGTATTGTAGATTTTTACCGTTTTTGGTCTTGTCTTAAGTATATAAAAATATTGGATATTTTTCTAAACTGGTGTGGTGTCCTTTTGTAGTGCTTACACTGTATTACTGTTAGTTATGTGCAAATGCTTTACACATTGCCTCTAAGATAAGCCTGACTGCTCGTGCCAAGCTTCCAAGGGGGTGAGCAGGGGTATTTTAGGAGTGTAACTTCCTTATCCTGACTAGAGTGGTGGTTTCTGCCTGGCTTTGGCACATGCCCTAGTCTGCTAAAAATCCCATTTCTAACAGCAAGATATTATTGAAACGAGTGACTGATCCAACACCTTGGGTGTCCCCAATAGTAGTGCTATGCAAGACAAATGCAAGTCAAATTCAAATTTGTGTTGATAGGAGAGTACCAAACATCGCAATTGAGAGGGAAAGGCACCCAGGACCACATTTAAATGACACGATTAGTGTTTTAAATAAAGCACCATTTTTTTTCAAAATTAGACCTTTATAAGGGTTATCTTCATTTAGATATTGTTGAATGTTCAAGATATATTACAACATTTCAATGCACTTGGGGCTATTTTGCTACAAAAGACTTAACTTTGGGATATGATCAGTGGCAGAAATATTTCAAGAAATCATAGAAAATGTTATCAGGCCTGTAAAAAACTAAATGAATTACAGTGATGACATTCTTGTATTTGGAAAAACAGAAAGTGAACATGTCCAAACATTGAGGGAAGTATGTCAAGAGCTCATGAAAGCTGGATTGACGCTGAATCCAGATAAATGTGAGATTGGCAAACCAATAGGTAAAGGGATGAGACTGGACCCCATGAAGTCCAAAAGATATTACAGAGTTGCGCTCCTTTTTGAGAATGTCTAGTTATTACTTACGTTATATCAATGATTAGGCCACTTTTAGCCCATCTCTTCGAGAATTAGCGAAATATGCAAAAATATTTAACTGGGATTTTAAGTGGGAACATGCACTCAAAAAGTAAAAAATAATATAGCATCAGTGGCAAAAGTAAAATTTTTTGATCCCAAATCCAAACACTGAACCAATCATAGATGCTAGTCCAGTAGGACTTGGTGTCGCTTTAGTGCACACCAACTTAGGAAAAATACTTTTAGGTTTTTATTGTCGCGTGCCAGTAAAAGCTTAACATATGTCAAAAAGTATTACTTCCAACCAGAGAAGGAAAGCTTGGCAATAGTCTGTGTGTGTGAGCACTATCATGATCGCTTATTTGGAAAACTGTTTGTGAAAGTCACCGTTCACCGAGCACTAACAACATTTTTGGGAAATACAAAGGCAAAAAGACCTCTTTGTATTTAAAGTTGGGGTATTAGAGTGATTGGCTATGATTTTAAGATTGTTCACGATCCTGGAAACTAATACAATCCAGCTGATTATTTGTCAAGACATCGAGTTGATATGTGTTAAAAACAAGGTAATGAAATTGAAGAATATGTACATTTTGTAAATAATCAGTGGTTCCTTAGGCAATTTCATAGCAAAAATTGATCCATGAATGTAACAAAGAAAGCACTCTTAGATAAGTGAAATGCATAATAAGGCTAAATAAATAAAAACATGTTAGTGTCATGACAAAATGTCAACTTGAAGCGTATAGGAGAGATATACTTGCATTCAAGAACATACAACCTGAGCTGACAATAACTTCTTCTGGAATTCTTGTAAGAGGAAATAGAATAGTTATTCTGCATGCTTTGCAAAAACGTGTGATTAATCTGGCACACCAAAGTCACAGAGGGATATCAGTAACAAAAACATTTATGTGAAAATGTGTAGTTCCCAAAACTTTTCAGCCAAGTAGAAGAAATTGGCCAAGCTTGTCAACTTTGTCAATTTACTACTAAGGAAAGGAATGTTGATGAGTTACACATGTCCAAATTGGCAGATGCTGTATGGTCTGAGCTAGCATGTGATTTGTATGGGCCATTAGTTTGTGGACAATATTTGTTTGGCATAATTGATGAGTACTCAAGATTTCAGATGGGAAAATAGTTTCACCTATATCTACGTATGTGATACTCCCCATCCATCTACATGGGGTATACTCAAAGTATTAAAGAAAGACAATGGTCCACCTTTTAAAGGAAGAGAATTTAACAAATGTATTGAGTATATGGAAGTGATACATAGGAAAATTACTCCAATGTAGCTAAGGCACAGGGTTATTTGACCTATTATTCTAGCGCTGAGAGACCCTTTCAAGGATGGGTTGTTGCCCTATATTGAATTAACGTAACATAACATAACACGCCATAACAACATAACAACTGAATGGGTAAAAAAAATTAATGTCTACCATAAAAAAAATCTGTTCAAAGAGCTAAATTGTCACAGATTTCTGTAAATCGACCATTATGTCAGGTTCTAAGTGATTGCAGAAATACACCTGAAGAGTCGACTGGAAAATGTCCTTCCTTCAGAGTTGCTATTTGGACAAACTAGACAAACACGTATGCCACAAGTGCCTCTGAAACCCCTTAAGGACCATGAAAAGAATTGCCGAGCTGAGATGATGAAAGGAAAAATGTAACAGCATGCGGATCAAAGAAAACATGGTCAAGCAAGAAGTTATCAGGTTGGAGATTTTGCTTTGCAATAAAATGAAATGAAAAAACTTTTATAAAGCGTGATAGCTACCCTGAGGCATCCCAGCCCTGTGGACATACGTAGACAGGGGAAAGGAATCAGCGGCTGTTAAAAAGTAAGAATGCGGACGGGAATGGGAGAGCATTCCAAAGCTTGGCGGAGTTGTAGGAAAAGGAGCGTCCACAGCATCTACCTCTCTTTATTCTGGGCAGTAGGGCGAGGGAAGAAGAAGAAGTTGAGCGGAGACGCCTCTTTGGCTGGTAGACAGTTATCAAGGACTGGCTGATTAAACAGCTTATCTTCCAAAAAGCCTTGTGCGCAATGCACATGGCTTTAAACTGGATTCTCTCGTGAACCGGTAACCAGTGGAGGCTCCATAACCCGAGGGCTGCGGTCTGTCAGTGAGGGGTCCAGAGCAGCGTGCGGGCTGCACAGTTTTGAATTATTTGAAGTTTGCATATGGTGGATTGCAGGGCCCCTAGGTACAGGGCGTTCCCATAATCTGAACGAGAGAGGATGAGGCCTTGTACCATGATTTCTTTTGCATGGAATGGGAGAATGGGAAGTATCTTACATAGCATCCTCAGCAGACCTTAGCAGGTAGCCAAGAGTTTCGCCACCTGGTGGTTAAAGCTGAGGGTGCGGTCCAGCCATATGCCAAGGCTTTTGATTTGGTCTTTGGGTACTTGAGCGGGACCATGGCATTTCAGCCAGAATTGCTCCGACCTGAGAGAGGGAGAGTTTCCGAGAAGCATAATCTCGGTTTTGTCCCCTTTGAGTTTCAGGCAAGAGAGTTCCATCCATTTGGCCACCTCCTTAAGACAGTTTTCAAGGTGGTTTAATGCTACCACAAGCTGAGTGTCGTCAGCATAGGTGATAATTTTTTTGCCAAATGGCAGGACAATCTCTGCCAGGGGACTCATGTAAATTAAGAATAATGTGGGGCTCAGGGAAGAGCCCTGAGGCACACCACAGCTGAGGGGCATCCATTTTGATACAACATCATCCTCAAAGACCTGGAAGGATCGATCACATAGGAAGGAATGTAGCCAGGCGATGGTATTCCCTGATACACCCAAATCCCTTAGTCTCAGAATGAGCGTGTCATGATTTACGGTGTCGATTGCGGCACTGAGATCAAGAAGAATGATTGCCGCAGAACCTCCCTGATCCAGGATCCTCCTTGCCTCCTCTGTTACAGCGAGGAGGGCGGGTTTGGTCCCGTGTTGGGGATGGAAGCCAGTCTGCGAGGGATGGAGTAAGTTGTTAGGTACTAAAAATTCTACCAATACTGAGTTAATATGTTTTTTCAATATCTTACTCAGCCAGGGAAGTAGGGAGATTGGGCGATAGTTGCTCAGATTGTTCTCGTCTAGATTTGTTTTTTTCAAGAGGGCCTTTACCATGGTACATTTCCAAGCTGGGGGGACCACTCCAGTAGAGATGGAGGTGTTCAGCAGGTCGAGGACAGTTGGCATGATGTTTGCTATGACTGATGACAGTGCGCGGGGAGGCGCTGGGTCGTAGGGGGAGCCTGACTTTACCAGGTGCATAATGGGATCTAAAGATACGAGATCTAAAGGAGGAAGTAGTTCCAATGTGACTTGAGTTCCGCATCCTAAACAGTTTGTGGTTTCAGATAGCGTAGGAGTGAAGGTGGAAAAAATATTTTGTACTTTCTGATGGAAAAACTCTGTCAGATTGTTGCAGCAGGATAGAGCATCGTCAGAGGTAAGTTGCTTCTGGGGCAGTTTTGAGAGGGTTTTGGCTATCCAATAGATCTCATTGGGGGAGTTGGAGGCAGTCTTAATTTTTTCCTTGAAGGATGCAGCTTGAGCGAGTTTAATTTCAAGTTTATAGGTTGTTATTGCCTCCCTGCATTTGGCGTTGCTAGGGACTGCATAGGTCTATCTCCATTTCCTCTCTAACCATTTGCAGTGTTTCTTGAGCTCCCGTAATTTAGGGAAGTACCACGGAGACACCTTTGCTCTGCATTTATTGTGGGTGTGACCTGCAGGGAGTACAACATCTAGGGAGCTCTGGATGCAGAAATTAAATTCCTCATTGGCTAGGGTAGGGTTGGGGTCTTTGTTAGGTCAAGTGGTTTCAAGAGCGGAAATCCAGCGTTCTCTGGGAAGCTTGGACCAATTGCGTTCCCGGCGTGAGGATGGATTGGAAGGATGGGGGTAAATTGGGATTTCCCAAGACATGGGAATCAAGAAATAATCGGACCAGGGAAGCGGAGATGGCATCCCTGATGTGAGATCAGGGCACTTGCTAAAGACGGGGTCAAGCAGGTGGCCTTTAATATGGGTAGGTTTAGATACTAATAACAGAAGTGCAGAGAGGTTCAGGTTTAGTTTGTTAGTGGTGTGATCAGAGGTATTGTCTAGATGGATTTTAAGATCTCCCAGTACTGTGAAGTTGGATGGCGAGCAAGCTAGATTGGCGATGGTTATCAGGAGGGTATTAAGAAATTGTCCCAGGGGGACGGGTGAGCAATAAATTAGTAACCGAGAGAAGGTGATTGTGGCAGAGAAATCTATGAAAAATAGGAGACTCTCGCAATCTGAAACCTGATCTGGAGAGATGTGACACTTAAAGTGGTCTTTAAAATGATCGCTAAGCCCCCCCCTCTACCTTCGGTCCTCTTGTTGTTTGAGGTAACCGCCAGGGAGATTTTGAGTGAGGACCGGCTTAGACTCCTTGTTAAGCTTGTTTCCATCAGGAAGAGAACATCAGGTTTTAGTTATTCCAGTAGTAGTGTGATTTCGGTAGCATGTTTAGGGAACAATCTGCAGTTTAGCAAGAACATCTTTATACTGGCTTGCTTTATAAGGGTGTTCCGTATCTTGACTACCGGCCGAAGTTTAAACCCACAGTGGGGACAGTCAGTGTGTTTATCTGCTACATTCCACAAGTGGAGGCACTTGTCGGATATCGTTCCTCTTAGATTACGTAGGTTATGTGGGCTATAGGATCTTATGTGGGACGGGGAACGGACAGAGGCTCTGGCCTTGGCCCCGGCCGGCCGCGGATGGGCGCAGACGGGCTTGCCTTTGGCAAGCCGGCGGCGCGCCAGGGGCACGCCAGCGGCACGTCCGCTGCGCGAAGCTTGTTGCCTGTGGGCTAAGTAGTATGGAGGCTCCGCCTCCTCCGGTCTCCTGCCCGGAAGTGGGTGGGGAATGGTGCCGGATACTCCCTCCACACAATCGGGACAACCCAATGTGGACCGGTGAGCAGTGCAGTTCAGGGAAGGCAGGTGAGTAAACTGAAATGCGGCGTAGTTAAAAGAAGATTTCCAATTTTTAAAACAATTCTGGCAGCAAGGTTTATTCAAAAATTGCAGTGCTTTGCTTGCCTTCAGCCTGTGCACGTCTGTTTTAGTAGGACAGAATCAGGTACAAAAATCTATGAGTAGATTTCATTCATTTCAATAGGAAATAACAAAGGTAAAGGAATCAGCAATCACTGCACAAAATGAGCACCAAACTATAGTAAGAAACAAAACACATTTCGAAAAGTGTATTAATCCAATTCAACAAAATATGAAAGAGAAGGTTTATGTTTCTTTCAGAAGGACTGGAAGGACACTCAAGAAACTACAAAGACTTATTGAACAATGTTAAATTAATGATTTATTCCCCTTCCTTTTTTTATTGAAATCGACAGCATTGAGCCAATTAACACATAAAAATCACAAATCAAGATTCAACAATGGAAAGAAATCAGTTTGCATCCTTCCCCAGGAAAATTACTTTCAACAAGTCAAATGTTCATGCATAGCCGCCCATATTGTATTGTATTGTATATGCATTTATATAGCGCTTACTACCCCTGACGAGGCGTCGAAGCGCTTTTTCGACGAGTAGCACGCTACTCCGGGACCCATAGAGGATTAGTGTTGAATTAGTATAGTGAACCATGCAAGTACATTTTAAATGGTGGATAGGTTGGTCAGTTATTTGGATTTGGAATGATAGCAGAAGGATAGAGTAGGACAAAGGTTTGTATTTATAAGGCGCTTGTTGGCGCACGCTATTAAGGAAGGCTATAAAGGATTAGTGGTGAATTAATATGGTGAAATATGAAGTAATTTCAGTGGTGGATATTAGTCTGTTACTTGGAGTGAGAAGGATAGGGGAGGGATAAACGGGGAAGAAAGATTTGCATTCATATAGAACTTGTTACCCCTAATGGGCGTTGAAGCGCTTTTCTGGCAAGTAGCACGCCACTCCGGAACCCATGAAGGAATAGTGTTGAAAATTAGTATAGTATAAATATGAAGTAATTTGAGTAGTAGCTAGGTTATTCAGTTATTTGGGTAGTATATTAGTATAGTTGAATATGGAATTTGAGAAGTGAACATGTTAGTCTGTTAATTTTGATTGGAAAGGATAGTGGAGGGATAAAAGAATGAAGGATTTTTTATTTAGGTCTTAGCAGTAGGAGGAGGCTTTTGGAAGAGTAAAAAGGAGTTTTGGAGGGGAGGAGTCAGTGGGAAGAGTTTAGAAAGGTTTGTTTTAGAGGATCGGTAAAGTAAAAAGAGGTGTCAGATGATGCAAGGAGAGGTAGAGTAGGAGAGTGTCTAGAAAGGACTATTTTGGCGATCATAGTAGTGGTATGGGGTTTGGGACAAATGAGAGAGTGGATGTAGAGGATATATTGATAGATGTATAGGATGGGAGAAAGGGTAGTGCATTGGAAAGAGTACATGGAATGTACATTCCAAGTACATGGAAAGTACATAGATGCACAAAGGAAGTATGTACATGTAGACCAAAGATGATTTTTATTTATTTATTTATTTATTTATTTATTTTTTCTCTAAACATAATTATTTTACATGTTTATACAAAGTAATACACAAAGATAGATACATATCTATAGTGAAAACAAATGCTTATATACAGAAGGATATGTTGTAAATTTGTGTTTGCGTATGGTGCTTATGTAGGGAAGAGCCAAATCTTGAGTAGTTTTCTAAAGATAAGGTGGTTGTCGGTGGATCTTATGTTGGGGGTAAAGAGTTCCATAGTTTGGCTGCTTGAACAGAGAAGGATGTGCCACCCATGGCTTTTTTCTTGTATGATGGGATTTTGAGGCGAGATGCTCCTTTAGAGGGGAGGTTCCTTTGTTGAACGTGTTTGGTGATTTTATTCCTGATGAAGAGTGGTCCTATTCCATGTATTGCTTTATGGGTGATACAAAGCAGCTTGAACGTCGATATTCTGGCAACCGGTAACCAATGCAGGGCTTTCAAGGCAGGGGAGATGTGGTCTTGCGGTTTGATATGCAAGAGTAGTCTGGCAGCCGAGTTCTGAATCCGTTGTAGTCTTTTCATGGTCGTTATAGGTGATCCTTGGTAGAGGCTATTGGCGTAATCGAGTTTGGACAGAACAAGGGAGATGGTAGCTTGGACCTTGTGTGGAAATCCCAAATGAGGGAAAATTTGTTGCAGAGTTTTTATAGTAGCACAGCTTGATCTTTCTAGTTTGTCCACTTGGGCATTCATCAACAACTTTGAATCCATGGTCATTCCGAGGTTTCTTACTTCCTTCGATACTTTAGGCAGTGATCCCAGTTCATCAGGCCATGCGGCAAGCGGGTTGTAATGTTTCCAATCGCCACACGTGAGTATTTCAGTTTTTGAAGCATTCAATTTGAAATGGCTCCAATTCATCCAGTGATCCACAGCTCTGAGACAGCTGAAAATTTGTGATTTTCCAATGTCTTTGGGGCATTCCAGTTGAAGGAGTATTTGTGCCTAGCTTTTGCTTTCTTGCCCTTTGACAGAGTATAAACTAAACTACGTGTTAAATGTATTGTAAAACCTTGCGGGCCACATTTGAAAAGATGGTGCCTCAGGATGGAGCCACGTGGATGCTATGCACAGTCGTGTAACAGCCGCAGCAATACAAAGAAGATATCTAGACTTATACATCGATCTCCATAGCAGTAGATCTCCCCCAATTCTAAGCAGCATAATAGAAGCCGATATTTTTATAGCTACTCCTGTAATCTCTGATAACAACCTCTCAATGTGCTGTATAAGCACCGTCAGTTTGGTACAGGAGTAGAATACATGAGAAATATCGACATCATCTACGTCAAATCGGAAACATTTCCCATCATAGACACCCCCCCATTTCTTCATCTTCATCTTTGCGGGAGTATGATACAAATTGAATATTGTTTAATAACGTTGTGCTTTTAAATTCGCCACCATAAGAATTTTCCCTGCTATATCGACCGACTTCTCTAGGGACACATGTTGTTCTCCCAAAATGTTCCCCCATTTAAGATTATGTTTCTCTAAATCATCTACTTTGAAAATTTGCAGCTCTTTATAGAGAACCCCAATTTTTTCCTGACATCTAATGATTTCAAGTATCTTATGTTGTTTTAAAGTTGTTACATGTTTACTTAAGCAATCACGTACCTGCAAAAACGTAATGAATTGGCTTTTGGGTATCTGATACTTATCAGCCAAGTTTGAAAAGGAGGAGATGGAGCCCCCGGCCTCCATAAGATGTCCCAATTGTGTGATGCCAGAAAGTCTCCATTTTCCTGCCACGTGGTTATGAAATATCGATGGAAGAATCCCTGCAGCAGACATCGGTGTGTAAAATGATAATCCTTCAATCTGAAACTTTATTCGCACAAACCTTGCGCCCAATAAGAGACAAAATGGCGTCCGCAAGCTCGGACTTGTGAGTTGACTGTTCCTGGGTTTCCCCGCATCTGCACAGGTCGGAGCCCTGCCTAGAGTTACTGTCTTGGTGAATGTCATGCAGTCGCTGAAAACGCTGGGAGTAACATCCAAAGTGGGATGAACAGTTTTGTGGACCTTGGAAATACGGTAGAGTGGCTCCTCAGCATGTTGCTTGGAAGGTCAATGCGGCTGTGACCCCTGTTGTTATTGCTTCGCAGCCTGTGTGTGTCTGCTGTTGCCGATGGGACTCGGACAGCTCGGCTGAATAGGTGATGAGAGCAATCAGTAGCGTGAGAATGGAGGGGTGTGAACGCTGAAGAGCGGGTGCTAAAATACTACTTTAAACTCACAAAGCCACAAAAACTTACCTGTTGGAGGTCTCCCCGGCATGTTGTGCACCGCGGCTGCAGTGTTATCGGTGGGACCGCGATGACTGTAGAGAGGCAATCGGAAAACTGCGTTATCGACGGTGTGATGTTCTCGAGTTCTCCCAACATGTTCCCCCATTTAAGATTATGTTTCTCTAAATCATCTACTTTGAAAGTTTGCAGCTCTTTACAGAGGACCCCAATTTTTTCCTGACATCTATTGATTTCAAGTATCTTATGTTGTTTTAAAGTTGTTACATGTTTACTTAAGCAATCACGTACCTGCAAAAACTTAATGAATTGGCTTTTGGGTATCTGATACTTATCAGCCAAGTTTGAAAAGGCGTAGATGGAGCCGCCAGCCTCCATAAGATGCCCCAATTGTGTGATGCCGGAAAGTCCCCATTTTCCTGCCACATGGTTATGAAATATCGATGGAAGAATCCCTGCAGCAGACATCGGTGTGTAAAATGATAATCCTTCAATCTGAAACTTTATTCGCACAATCCTTGCGCCCAATAAGAGACAAAATGGCATCCGCAAGCTCGGACTTGTTAGTTGACTGTTCCTGGGTTTCCCCGCATTGGCACAGGTCGGAGCCCTGCCTAGAGTTACTGTCTTGGTGAATGTCATGCAGTCGCTGAAAACGCTGGGAGTAACATCCAAAGTGGGATGAACAGTTTTGTGGACCTTGGAAATACGGTAGAGTGGCTCCTCAGCATGTTGCTTGGAAGGTCTATGCGGCTGTGACCCCTGTTGTTATTGCTTCGCAGCCTGTGTGTCTGCTGTTGCCGATGGGACTCGGACAGCTCGGCTGAATAGGTGATGAGAGCAATCAGTAGCGTGAGAATGGAGAGGTGTGAGCGCTGAAGAGCGGGTGCTAAAATACTACTTTAAAGTCACAAAGTCACAAAAACTTACCTGTTGGAGGTCTCCCCGGCATGTTGTGCACCGCGGCTGCAGTGTTATCGGTGGGACCGCGGTGACTGTAGAGAGGCAATCGGAAAACTGCGTTATCGACGGTGTGATGTTCACGAGTTCTCCCAACATGTTTCCCCATTTAAGATTATGTTTCTCTAAATCATCTACTTTGAAAGTTTGCAGCTCTTTATAGAGAACCCCAATTTTTTCCTGACATCTAATGATTTCAAGTATCTTATGTTGTTTTAAAGTTGTTACATGTTTACTTAAGCAATCACGTACCTGCAAAAACTTAATTAATTGGCTTTTGGGTATCTGATACTTATCAGCCAAGTTTGAAAAGGAGTAGATGGAGCCGCCAGCCTCCATAAGATGCCCCAATTGTGTGATGCCGGAAAGTCTCCATTTTCCTGCCATATGGTTATGAAATATCGATGTAAGAATCCCTGCAGCAGACATCGGTGTGTAAAATGAAAATCCTTCAATCTGAAACTTTATTCGCACAATCCTTGCGCCCAATAAGAGACAAAATGGCGTCCGCAAGCTCGGACTTGTTAGTTGACTGTTCCCGGGTTTCCCCGCATCTGCACAGGTCGGAGCCCTACCTAGAGTTACTGTCTTGGTGAATGTCATGCAGTCGCTGAAAACGCTGGGAGTAACATCCAAAGTGGGATGAACAGTTTTGTGGACCTTGGAAATACGGTAGAGTGGCTCCTCAGCATGTTGCTTGGAAGGTCTATGCGGCTGTGACCCCTGTTGTTATTGCTTCGCAGCCTGTGTGTGTCTGCTGTTGCCGATGGGACTCGGACAGCTCGGCTGAATAGGTGATGAGAGCAATCAGTAGCGTGAGAATGGAGGGGTGTGAGCGCTGAAGAGCGGGTGCTAAAATACTACTTTAAAGTCACAAAGCCACAAAAACTTACCTGTTGGAGGTCTCCCCGGCATGTTGTGCACCGCGGCTGCAGTGTTATCGGTGGGACTGCGGTGACTGCAGAGAGGCAATTGGAAAACTGCGTTATCGACGGTGTGATGTTCTCGAGGCTGCAATTTTCTATGCAGCCGACAAATTACACGCTACACTTCTTTGGTGATGCATCCCAAGGCTGCGAGAGGGAGAGCTCACCCTCTGGCTGATCCAACTGGAGTTGGAACAGGAATCGGACCAGCGAGCACTAGAAACGCTTCAAGTATTAGTCACTGTAGTAAAGTTACTAAGGTGGATACAGCTTTAACTGGCGAAACAACTGCTAAAGATACTACCGGTAAGGGCACTATTCCTCTGTTGTTTTCTGCTGGGGAAAAGAAAGGGAAAAAGCTACTAATTCCCCTCAAACTAAACCTGCAGAGGTGGTGCCATGAAGGCTCCTGATGCTGTAAGCGACCAAAACATGGGGGAAGTAGATGCTATTATCTCTCATAGTAATACAGTTTATGCCAACTCGGTGCCATCAACACCAATGATGGAAGGCGTTGTAGAGGGGGCCAACCAAAAATCTAATGGGTTTAACACCCCTATTACTGAGGGAGCTCCGGTTTGTTTATTAACCAATGCAAATGTCAAAAACGCAGAGAAACAGGAGTCGGATGCTAAAAAGGACTTACCAAATACAAAACCTCCTTAGAAGGAAATAGACTCCGGTGATTATTTCGATTCTTTATCAGACTACTCTGACTCATAAAGTGAGGATCCAAAGCTAAGCTTAAAGACCCAAGACAGATTGCTTGGGGCCGGTGGCAGCGACCTCAGCAGTGCGCAGCTAGAGGATACAGGAGAAGAAACATCTGAAGATAGCCCCTGCACGATACGAAAGAAATATGAAATTAAAAAGGGGCTCACATTGGTAGATAGCAGCAATGGTGGCAATGCTCTTCAGTGGGATTACTCCCTTACAACTGAGAGTGCCACTTGTACTGACGTGGTTAAAGGAAACGCACCAGGCCCATATGAAGAGATCTCACATGCCCTGATCTACCAAACTATAATGACCCACAGGGAGGAAAAACAAACAGAGAGTCAGAGAGTGCAAAGTTATTGCAGTAAGCTTCAAAAGTCGGTGCGTCAGATAGCGAAGACCTGCACGGAATTTAAAACTAGATTTAACGAAGCAGAGGCACAAATTTCTTCTCTAGCAGATGAACTTGTGGAACAGAAAGCTATGACTGAGGCCCTGCGCTCTTTAAAAGATGATATTTAGTGTAAACTGGTCGACTTAGAAAATCGTTTTCGCAGGAACAATCTCAGAGTTCTGCAGATTCCTGAGGGCATGAAGGGCCAAGATCCTCGCAAGTGTATTATTGAGTTATTTTCTGAGGCTTACCTGAACTTAAACAGTGGGACTGGCAGAGAGAGGTGCAGAGGGCACACAGATTTCCTTTTTCCATTCAAATAACACCTAGACCTAGAGCTATCCTAATTTCTCTTAATAATTTTCTTGCTCGGGAAGCCTTGTACGAGTTGCCCTGCCTGATAGAAAGAGGACTGGTAAGGGGTTGGAGTTCTTTGTTTAGCCTGATTATTGTCACCACACCGTTAAAAAGCGCTGGCAGCTTCGTCAGCTTGTATCACCATTTCAGGCTAAAGGTGCACAAGCCTTTTTACTCAACCCTGCAAAGCTAAAAGTCCTATTTAAAGTTCATACCAGATTTTTCACATCTGGGGTCCAAGCTAAAGAGTTTTTGCAGTCTTTGTAATATTGCATGAATCACCTTGGCTTTAATGGTGAGGTATAGTTTGTATGATTGTCTGGTTTAACTTTATTTAGGATATATATATATCACGCTCACTGGGGTGTTTAACAATTGAACAGCACTCGAGCCACAAACCGCTTGTTCCCCATCAAGCCTTTATTTGGTACAAACAGCTCGCATTATCCAGTCCTTTAGAAGCAGCAGACCGCTGCCTGACGCGCTTCGAGATCAACTCTTCCTCAGAGGCAGTAGCGGTCAAAAGAGGCATGGAGGACTGCAGCTTCCTGATATGCCAAATCGTGGGTCCTGATTAGTCCACTCTGCATGAGTCACACGTTGCAGTCTGGGAGTTGCTGTCCTTAATATTTCTTCAGATGGATGCCCCTTTCACATAAATGCTCTGATAAAGCCCTCTGTGAACCCCGGAATGTACGTCTGTTTTTATCTATGATTCGTGCTCCACATACGAGTCCCATAACATCGGGCTCTGTGGCCCCCTGTTTCTGGGGTGGTGCCGCTCGGCAGCAGGACCGCCGACTCTACATCGCACTGACTGGGGTGTCCAACAATTGAGCAGCACTCGAGCCACAACCCGCTTGTTCCCCATCATGCCTTTATTTGGTACAAACAGCTCGCATTATCCGGTCCTTTAGAAGCAGCAGACCGCTGCCTGACGCGTTTCGAGATCAACTCTTCCTCAGAGGCAGTAGTGGTCAAAAGAGGCATGGAGGACTGCAGCTTCCTGATATGCGAAATTGTGGGTCCTGATTGGTCTACTCTGCATGAGTCACACGTTGCAGTCTGGGAGTTGCAGTCCTTAATATTTCCTCAGATGGATGCCCCTTTCACATAAATGCTCTGATAAAGCCCTCAGTAAGTCCCGGAATGTAGGTCTGTTTTTATCCATGATTTGTGCTCCACATACGAGTCCGGTAACATCGGGCTCCGTGGCCCCCTGTTTCTGGGGTGGTGCCGCTTGGCAGCAGGACCGCCGCCTCTACATCGCGCTGCCTGGGGTGTCCAACAATTGAGCAGCACTCTAGCCACAAACCGCTTGTTCGCCATCAAGCCTTTATTTAGCACAAACAGCTCGCATTATCCAGTCGTTTAGAAGCAGCAGACCGCTGCCTGATGCGTTTCGAGATCAACTCTTCCTCAGGTGCAAACACAGGTTGCTAGATGTAAGGCCAATATTAATCTGATATGTAGTAAAGAAATTGCTACAAGGTATCAGCTCTTTAAAAAAGAATGTTAAGAATATGGGGAGGCGACAGGGCATTGTCTAGCTCAGAGACTACGCTCTAAAGAGGCAGCACAAAGAATAGAAGGTATGAAGAATCTGGCCGGTAGCGTGGTACATGATCCCCACCAGATTCTGGAAATCGATCATAATTTTTATCAAGAGCTTTATACAGAGCAAGAGATAGAGCGGGATGTCAGAGATCTGTTTTTTTTTACCATGCAATTTCAGCGCCTACCCCAGGCAGCATGTGCTTTAGTGGATAGTCTGATTATGCTGGATGAACTAGAGCAGGCTATTAATAGCATGATGAGGGGTAAAGCTGCAGGTCCAGATAAGCTCCCATCTGAAGTTTTTTCAGACCATTTTTCAAGACTCTAAAATGGACCTTCTGGCAGTCTTTCAGGCTGCGCAAAGTGGCCGTGGCTCCACAGTCGTGGGATGATGCTAACATTGTGGTATTTAAAAAGAAGGACAAGCCATATGATCTCCCGGGGTCCTATCGCCCAATCTCACTTACCAAATGTGATGGGAAGATTTATGCAAAAATACTCGCTAATCGACTGGCCAAGGTTATATCCCCATTGGTTTCTTTAAGACAGCACAGGTTTATCCCCGGAAGGGGAACTGTGAATCATATTGCTAAAGTTATCACTTTACTCGACATTGCTCAGGTTGAGTCTAGAGATTTAGGAATAGTGCTCCTCGATGCAGAGAAGGCGTTTGACCACGTGTTGTGGGATTTTCTTTGGGGGATTCTACAATTGATGGGGTTTGGCCAGGGGTATATTAAATTGCTACAGGTTTTATATCGCTCTCCTGTAGCTAGGATCTACTCTATGGAACTGACATCAGAACCAGTTTTGATCTCTAGAGGTACACGCCAGGGGTGCCCTTGCTCCCCGCTTTTGTTTGCGTTGTATATTAACCCCTTTCAGGATATGCTGGAGAGAAGCTCTAAGATAAGACCATTTATGGTAGGGCAGGAGCAGTTCTGTGTCTTCGCTTATGGGAATGATATAGCTATTGTAACATCTGATCCAGTGATGGCTCTACCCGAAATTGAACATCTGGCACACAAATTTGGCCGCTTGTCTGGCTACAAGCTTAACTCGTCAAAAACCCAGATCCTCCGCACTAACCATAATATGGATAGTGATCCGAGAGTTGCTAACAAGATTATATACCTGGATATTAAGATACAGGTGTGCCTGAAAGAGTTTGTTGACGTAAACTGGGGGGGGGTGCATTACTGGAAATATTAAACAAGCCCTTGGGAGATGGGAATGTCTTAATTTTTCTTTGGTAGGTAAAACTAATGTTCTTGAAATGAAAATATTGCCAAAAGTGCTTTATTTTTTTAGATCCGTACCTTTGGAGATATCTCACCCGCAATTACAACAGCTTCAACAACTCTGCTCTAGATCCTGTGAGCCCCCGGGAAACCACGGAGAGCTGCACGGTTCATGACTATGCCGCGTGATAAGGGGGTGTGGTCAGCAATGCTTCTATTCTAGCAAATATACGTCTACTATCGACTGGGGAAGGAGTCGATAACCTTTCTGAGGCTCCATCAATTTATCAGATGGTGCTGCGGACTGCGGCTAAAAACTGTTTGTTTAAAAAAAAATTATGGTAGAAATGACAAAAGAACGAGTATTCTCTATCCTTCACTGTGTTTTTGTTTTGCTTTGTTTTAATTAATGATTATTTCTTTGTTTTGTCAGAAAGGGGGAAGATGTAGTGATTTCATGTAGAGTTTAGAATGTGGCATGCAGTCATACCACATAAAGAATGTTAGGGTTTTTAATAAGGAAGGGATTAGATAACTGAAGCTTAGGAGCAGAGCAGAAGGATTCGCTCCAGTGTGCCAATAATAAACGAGTTTTAAAGTATAATCTGGCTCAGAACTTGCAAAAAGAACAATGATGGAAACAAGCATCCTAGGACCGGTTTTAGGCTTTTAGCCCTCATCAGCCAGCATATCTTGGCTCCAGTGGCAAGGAGAGCACAGGACCCACATCTGGGCATACCCGTCCCACTCGGGGTGACAAATGCAAAAAGAATAATTGATGGATAGAATGCAGAACAATGTCATACATTCACCCCAGTACAGAGATCTGGGCCTAAATCCAAAGTTTTTTTGCCCACCATGCCATTCCAGTTTTGACTCAGCCATATGCAAAACAGACTTGACCCTACTCCCAATGGGAACAGTCCAGCCCGAACTGTCAGGCCAGGTCCTCCCTGGACTGGAAACAAGCATCCTAGGACTGGTTCGGGCTTTAAGCCCTCATCAGCCAGGATAGCTTGACTCCAGTGGCAAGGAGAGCAGGGGACCCATGTCTGGGCATACCCTTACCACTTCAGGTGACAAATGCAAAAAGAACAATTGATGGACAGAATGCAGAATAATGTCATACATTCACCCCAGTACAGAGATCTGGGCCTAAATCCATTGGTTTTTTTGCTCACCATGCCATTCCAGTTTGGACCCAACCATATGCAAATCAGTCTTGACCATGCGCCTAATGGGAACAGTCCAGCCCGAACTGCCAGGCCAGGTCCTCCCTAGACTGGAAACAAGCATCCTAGGACTGGTTTGGGGCTTTCAGCCCTCATCAGCCTGGATAGCTTGACTCCAGTGGCATGGAGAGCACGGGACCCACGGTTGGGCATACCTGTCCCACTCGGGGTAACAAATGCAAAAAGAACAATTGATGGACAGAATGCAGAACAATGTCATACATTCACCCTAGTACAGAGATCTAGGCGTAAATCCATAGTTTTTTTGCTCACCATACATTCCAATTTGGACCCAGCCATATGCAAATCAGTCTTGACCCTGCGCCCAATAGGAATAGTCCAGCCCGAACTGCCAGGCCAGGTCCTCCTTGGACTGGAAACAAACATTCTAGGACTGGTTTAGGGCTTTCAGCCCCCATCAGCAAGGATAGCTTGACTCCAGTGGCATGGAGAGCCCCGGACCCACGGTTGGGCATACCCGTACCACTCGGAGTGACAAATGCAAAAAGAACAATTGATGGACAGAATGCAGAACAATGTCATACATTCACCCTAGTACAGAGATCTAGGCGTAAATCCATAGTTTTTTTGCTCACCATGCATTCCAATTTGGACCCAGCCATATGCAAATCAGTCTTGACCCTGCGCCCAATAGGAATAGTCCAGCCCGAACTGCCAGGCTAGGTCCTCCCTGGACTGGAAACAAGCATCCTAGGACTGGTTTGGGGCTTTCAGCCCCCATCAGCAAGGATAGCTTGACTCCAGTGGCATGGAGAGCACTAGACCCACGTCTAGGCATATCCGTCCCACTCAGGGTGACAATGCAAAAAGAACAATTGATGGACAGAATGAAGAACATTGTCATACATTCCCCCCAGTGCAGAGATCTGGGCCTAAATCCATTATTCATTTGCTCACCATGCCATTCCAGTTCAAACCCAGCCATATGCAAATCAGTCTTGACCCTGTGCCCATTGGGAACAGTCCAGCCCGAACTGCCAGGCCAGGTACTCCGTGAACTGGAAACAAGCATCCGTGGACCGGTTTCAGGCTTTCAGCCCTCATCAGCCAGGATAGCTTGACTCCAGTGGCATGGAGAGCAGGGGACCCACATCTGGGCATACCCATTCCACTCAGGGTTACAAATACCAAAGATGGACAGAATGCAGAACAATGTCATACATTCACCCCAGTACAGCGATCTGGGCCTAAATCCATCATTTTTTTGCTCACCATGCCATTCCAGTTTGGACCATGCCATATGCAGATCAGTTTTGACCCTGCGCCCAATGGGAACAGTTCAGTCCGAACTGCCAGGCCAGGTTCTCCCGGGACTGGAAACAAGCATCCTAGGACCAGTTTTGGCCTTTCAGCCTTCATCAGTCAGGATACCTTGACTCCAGGGGCATGTAGAGCACGGGATACACTTCTTGGTAGACCCGTTCCACTCAGGGTGACCAATGCAAAAAGAACAATTGATGGATAGAACGCAGAACAATGTCATACATTCACCCCAGTACAGAGATCTGGGCCTAAAACCATTGTTTTTTTGCTCACCGTGCCATTCCAGATTGGACCCAGCCATATGCAAATCAGACTTGACCTTGCGCCCAATGGGAACAGTCCAGCCCGAACTGCCAGGTCAGGTCCTCCCTGGACTGGAAACAAGCATCCTAGGACCGGTGTTGGGCTTCAGCCCTCATCAACCAGGATAGCTTGACTCCAGTGGCAAGGAGAACACGGAACCCATGCCTGGGCATACCCGTCCCGCTCCGGGTGACAAATGCAAAAAGAACAATTGATGGCCAGAATGCAAAGCAATGTCATACATTCACCCCAGTACAGAGATCTGGGCCTAAATCCATCATTTTTTGCTCACCATGCCATTCCAGTCTGGACCCAGCCATATGCAAATCAGTCTTGACCCTGCGCCCAATGGGAACAGTCCAGCCTGAACTGCCAGGTCAGGTCCTCCCTGGACTGGAAACAAGCATCCTAGGATGGGTGTTGGGCTTTCAGCCCTCAACAACCAGGACAGCTTGACTCCAGTGGCATGGAGAGCACGGGACCCACGTCTGGGTATACCCGTCCAACTCGGGGTGACAAATGCAAAAAGAACAATTGATGGACAGAATGCAGAACAATGTCATACATTCACCCCAGTACACAGATCTGGTCCTAAATCCATTGTTTTTTTGCACAACATGACATTCCAGTTTGGACCCAGCCATATGCAAATCAGAATGATGGATTTAACCAAGATCTCTTGACTGGGAGAGAATGTATGATTTATTCAGCATTCCTTTAATCATTTGTTTGCGAGTCACAGGAACTTGGGGCCTGATTACGATGATGGTGGGACTGCCACCGACAACCCGACTGTGGCGGTCTTACCACCATCGACAGGAGGATTCCCGCCCGCCACATTAGGATGGAGGGCGGATAGGTGGTGGTCGGAGAGATGAACCGCGGGGCCTGTCGGACTGTGGGAGGGAACATCAATCCCAACAAAGGTGGCGGTGCCTGTCAGGTAACGCTGTAGAGATTAAGATGTCCCTCCCGCCGGCCGTTTCATGGCGGTTTACCTGCAATGAAAAGGCTGGCTGAAAGGGACATTGGGGGCCCATAGTGACCCGCCATTCCCCGTGACCCTCAGCTTTGTGTTTTGGGGTCACCTATGGTGCTCCCTACATATCCCTGCACCATTTGACAGTCACCACATGGTGCCTGCCACTTAGTGCAGGGATATGTGTAATGTCTACTTTTTGTACTGCAGCCAACCACACCTGCTCCAATACAAAATATAGACATTGTGACTGCCATGGTGGCGGTAGCATCCTAATGCCTATGGCAGGACTACTGACAGCCAGTCGGGTGGTCCCATTCACAAAAGGAAGGCAGGTCGGACGAAAGTCAGACCTCCATCATAATGAGGCCCTTAGATACTCTCAAGATGTCAGGCTAAGGCCAACAGCAAAGTTCACTCCAGGTTAAGTCCTCAGATTTCTTCTCAGGTCACAGACAGCAGGTTCAGTACTCTTCTGATCTTCAGCAGGTTCAGAAAGTGTTCTGCCCAGGGTGCCTTGGGTATTAGTAGCCAGTACATGGGAGTAACTCCTGGGCACACCCTTGTCAATGGGGTAAATGTTCACAGGAACAACCGTACCCATTTTTTCAGCAATTCCCGTTTCTTTACTGCAAAACAAACCTGAAAAGCCATGTGCCATGGCAAAGCCAAGAAAGCCAAGGTCTTCAGCCACACTAAACTTGGGCTCTGAGAGCTGAAGGTGTATGGGGGGGTACAAGGGTAATCACCAGTGTGTTCCCACATCTAGCATTAAAATCCAAATTGCAGGAGGGGCCTAGATAAAAAATAAAACGGAGACAGATGTTTGGTAGAATAAAAGCAAGGTCCATCAGCAACCAGCCAGAGGATACACTAGAATTGCTTTCTGACACTGTTTGACTCATTTTAAAGATGAACAACAGTACGTGTGCCTCAGATAAACTTGTTGGGCAGGATTTAACATTGTTGTGCTAACAGGATGGCAACAGCCCCCAAACTGAATATTATGCTGACATCAGATGGGAATTCTCTGCCTTTTCAGTTCAGCCTGTCAATCAAGACCTATTGCATGCTTCCTGGGATGAAGCTCACACTTACAGGGTATGTACAGACTGGGAGTTGCTGGAGAGAAAATGCATATTAGCATCCAGGAGCTTCTGGCAATGTAAAGGTAACTTCGTAAAAGTTACTTTTCTTAGATTACCATTGCAGTGGAGTTTTAATAACTATTAAAAACAGTGGTTTCCATTATTTTCTATTTCTAGTTTGTCCCGTTCCCAGAGAACAGTAATAATGTTTTACTCTGTACTTAGGTTTGTTACATGGAACAGTTAGGCCTACCACAATGAAAACAGGGCTTTGTCACTGTTGGGATGTGTTAACATTAATTTTCTGCATTTTCCACTTTTAAATACCATGCACCCTACCTTGTGGGCTACAAAGCCTACACTGGACTGACTTTCTAATATTTAAAACAAAGTTCTTTACCAGTAAAAAGGTTTAATTTGACAGGTTGCGCTGCAGGTTTTTTCTGCAGCAGTCAGGCTACATTGAAAGACTTGAAGCCTGTTTTGCAGACCAACTTTGTTGTTGATACAATTGGTGCTGAAGTTCATAGTTGACATTTAACTTCCAGGCCTTGTGTGCATTTTCTACACCAAGCACTATGGCCGTACGGACAAGGTAAATGTGTGAATCAGCAACACAACAATTTTATTATATTTAAAGGAGGAGCACAGGCACTTTACTTTTGGTTAGCAGGGGTAAAGTACATACAGTCTTAAAGACAGAGAAAATAGAGCTCAGAAAATGGGAAAACCCGGATTGACCATGTAGAAATTCATATTTCCTGCAGCTCTCTTCCATACTGTCCTTGCTAAGAAATCCTTGATCATTTCGGATGAGAATTCAGTCAAATATGGCTATGCTCAAAATTTGTAAGGCAAGTCTCCTTTACTACTTACTTTTTGAGGCTTACACTGTGGTGGATTACGTAAAGAAAAGAGGGATGAGGGAGAAGAGAAAGTAGGGTTTTCTGCTGGCAAAAGTGAAATAATCTGTTTTCACCTTCTATCAATGATTCCAATTTAAAGGTCAAGGGTAGTAAGATTTATCAGTTAATAGTTGCAGTTGAATGTAAATTTCAAATGTTCATTTTCTGAGATCCTACTTTGAAAGAGGTGCAAACATTTTTGAGTTGCACTCAGTCACATGGATGGATGACTAAGGGGCTGATTACGACTTTGGTGGTGCGGGAGCGGGGAAGCATGCCACCCCCCCACTCCTGCACCACCAAAATCAACCGCCGGCAGCCCGCCAGATTAGGAGTTTTTTTCTGTTCTGGAAGGCGATCCTTTGGCGTTCCCACAGCGATGCTCTTCAAAAAGGTACCACAATGGAAACACTAAAGCAAGATCCTGCACAACATGGACTGTTTAGTACATGCAGTGCAGGAACTGGGCGTGCATGCGCACAGGGGGCACAACATGAGCCCCTTCTGCATGCACCCCTATGCATGGGGCAAGAGGGAGCCTTGTAGGGCACATTTTGTTTCACGACAGCCAGCAGTTTCATCGAGGAAGAACCTCCATGACAATGCTGATAGTCCTGAAACTCGTAATATGCATGGCCGGGCTGCAGAGGCACCACCAGCATTTTGTGAGCCCCTGACCACCAGAGGGCCACCAGAGAACGAGGTTACCTGGCAATTGTGGTGGTGCGATGGCAGTCTGACTGCCAAAGTTGTAATACACTTTTGCACCCCTGTGAGTCTGGCGGTTTTCGGACCATCAGACTCATAATCAGGCCTTTAGACTAGAACAATCTGTTACAGAAATCTGTGCTAAACAAACTAGAAAAAGAAAGACTATTTTTAAACAACAAAGGATTAGGTTACTTAGAAGTAATAGGCAAACCCATTCTTTAAACTACATATGAAATTTATCTAAAAAGCATCTAACAAACTACAACCTAGTACACCAAAATAAGTTAAACAACTTTTTTTAAAAGTAGTAAAATATTATTATTATGTCAGTGAAAAAATGTTTCTACACTTTGCATTACTCACTGAGATAAAAAAATATAAACATTATTATTTAAACATTTTTTTAATTTAATACATAAAACAAACTACCTACACCTAATTTTAAAAATACATCACACAGTTTCTACAAAACAACATGACAAATATATCAACATAACATAATTATAAATATATAACATTTTCCACCCACAGAGAATTATTAAAATAGCTTACATTTTTGTTGCTGCAGATCTCTATCCAAATCCAAATAGTTTCAATAAGAAATCCACCAAAAAGTTGTTTAAACATTAGTAAACCCCCGCAAAAATGTAGTATAAAAAAAAACAATCACTTGAGCCAATCCACATTGTGTTGGTTCCACACAAAATATTGTTTTGAAAAAACAACCACTCCAGGAAACCCTAAACACATTTAATTAAGGCTCCCTGTTTTCTGTTTTTACTGATTTTTACAGATAAATACAGACAGAAACCATTTATTTTCTTGTTTGTGTTTATTTTAAATGTGGATAAAAATTTAATCTGGGTGCTTTTTGAGTGATTCTAAATACCCTTTGCCATGACTACCTGTGTGAATTGATAGGTAAGGGGGTTACAAATGGAAGGGATTTTAGTAAAGAGGTTTAAACAGCAGTAGATATGCACAAGGCTGATACTGAAATGTGCATATTTTCATATAAGTGCATTTATATGTCTTCTTCGGGTGTTCATATCACTGAAACATGGCAGGCATTCAAGCATGACTGCAGATTTATTGGTTAAATAAATGTGGAAATATACCAGTTTCATCTAATAATAAATATGGATAAATACAGATAATGTTGACAAAAAATAAATATGGATAAATACAGACGGAAATGTCACAAAAAATACAATTAAGCCAGGATCCCTAATTATAATCTATTTAAAAAAAATTATTTTATAAAAAATTAATTGAGATTTCGTTAAAAAAAAAGGGACACCCGACTTGCCTTAAAACCGTCCAAGAAAATTACACCTGCAAAAAAGAGAAAAAACACCCTTGCGGACAAAGCACTACAATCCCAAATATATACATACATAATACTACTGCACACAAAACGAGTCAGCAATACATACACTACACACAACTTACATTAAAAAACACTTCAAAGCAAAGTATGCAAAACCAAATAGCACCCAATAAACAATATAACACAAAATAAACTCACCAATAACACCATCCATATCATATACACATCTCTCCTACCTCCCCCACCTTAGAAATACCTTAAAAATACGTACAAATGTACTTACCTTTATCGTCGAACAGCATCACCTAACCGTGACTTCTTTCTTCCCAAAACGACTCCAAAATAACACCAACAGACTACAAAATTAAGTTGGTGGTAGAAAAAAATGACCACCTTATAAAAGTGAAAAAAAGACTTTCTCCCCATAGGAATCAATTACAAAAATAGTAGAAACATTTGAAAAATGTTTATTAAAAAGTTTAAAAATGATAAAAAATATAACACATGTGCATTCTCAAAAATAATAACAAATGGCAAAGCATATATTACATAATGTTATAATGTATATACAAGTATGTAATATGTATAACACATTGGTATGCTAAATAGCAGTATAGAAATATATGTAAAATATGTTTGTAAAAAATATTTGAAAATGTACAATGTTTAAAAACAATATGAAAATGTATATTACTGAAAATTAATTCAGAAACATTTGTTCTGTATTTGTTTAATAACTATTCAAATGGGTTACATATTAAATAATATAACATAAATATTATTATTTAATTCATCTTTAAAATATTTCTGTTAAAAAACAGTATAAAAATGTATTCAAAATATGTACAATGTTTAAAAAATATGAAAATGTATATTACTGAAAATATATTTAAAAATATGTGTTCTATTTTTTTAACAACTTTTACGAAATGTCATATATATTTCATAAAAAACTGACACATTTTCTTTCTAATAAACATATATCAAATTTATAAAAAAAGTTCCAAAGAGTGTTTTTTCTTCAAAATAAATATAATAAAACATTGAGGCCCTGATTTTGATGTTGGTCGGAAAGCCCCAACCAACATCTTTGAGTTAAATTCTGACCACTGCATTACAAATATGATTATCGGAATAGAACCGGCCGGCCATTCTGGCTCGCTTCCGACGGGCTGAAGGAGCCTGTCGGAACCGGCATGTAATCCTTTAAGGACGGCGTTTCGGCTACTGGGATTACGATGTTGATTTCCCACAATCTTTTCATGTCGGCTTTCCAACATGAAAAGTCTGTCCGAAAGCGAGTTTGTGGGCCCCTAGCAGGGCCCCCTTTCAACGTTGACTCTGGTTGTGGATTTGGGGGGCAAATATGGTACCCCTTTGTCAACCTCTGCACTGAGTGGCAGGCACTTGTGGTGCCTGCCACGCGGTGCTGGAATTAACAAAAACTCCCATTTCTCTTTGGGAGCTCGTTCTGTGGCCGGTTTCTGACCACAGCACAAGCTCCCATAAAAAAAGTAAAGCATGTGACCGCACCATGTGCGGTCGCATCCCAATACAGTGGTAGGGACCGTCGACCGGAGGTCGGTTGGTCCCAATTCCGGCACAATGTCAAACAGACATGAGTCCGCCCGATATCGTAATGAGGCCCTGAATGTATATTATGTTTTTCAAATACTTATTAGTGTCAAAATAATGATAAGTTGCAAATGCTACGCTTTTTTACCATATCAATGCAACATGTATTTGAACAGATGATTTAATCCTACAAATATAACCCATACTAATACCACTTCACTATAAAAAAAGTAAACAAATATCCACAGCAGTAAATACTTATATTTCTATATTCCCACTACAACACGACTTACCTCAGGGAAGGTTCTGGACATTAAAAGGGTGAAATATATTATTCCCTCTCCAAGATAAATGAATTCAAAGAAGGTGTTGGACACCGTATGGGCAAAATTTACTATCCCCACTCCACTCTAACATAACTTAGGGAAGGTTTTGGCCACTAAAATGGTTAAATATACTATACCCACTTCAAGATAAAATAATTCAGGAAAGTGTTGAACATTAAAGGGGCAACATTTACTATTCGTACTACAATATAAATTAACTCAAGAAAGGTGCTGGACACTAAAGAGGCTACGTTGTCCATTTCCACTACAATAAAACTTATCACTGAAGGTTTTGGACACTAAAATGGTTAAATATACTATTCCCACTCTAAAACAAAATATACCAGGGAAGGTGTTGGACACTAAAGAGGTCGCATTGACCATTCCCTTTGTGATTTAACTTAACTCAGGGACGGTGCTGGACACTAGAGATGAACCTCGTCCATTCCGTCTGCAATAAAAGTTATCTCAGGGAAGGTTTGGTCCCTAAAAGTGTTAAATATACTATTTCCACTGCAAGATAAAATATACCAGGGAAGGTGCTGCACACTAAAGGGGAAACATTGTCCATTCCCACTACAAAAAAACTTCTTTTATGGAAGTTTTAGGACACTAAAAGCGTTAATTATACTAATTCCACTCTAAGAAAAAAATAATTTAGGGAAGGTGCTGGACACTAAAGAGGCACATGTACTATTCCTACTCAAATCTACCTTATCTCAGGGAAGGTGCTGGACACTAAAGAGGCGACATTGTCCAGGGCCACTGCAATAAAACTTACATCAGGGAATGTTTTGGACATTATGGGGCCAATTATGATGTCGGTCGGAGTTGCCTCTGACCGACATCATGGAGCAATTGGAACCGACCGACCTCTGGGGCCGCCTGATTACGATGCCACTGCACCATACCCACATTTCCCTATAAGAGCTTGAGTTAAAGCTGTAAACCATCCATAACACAAACTCCCATAGAGAAATGGAAGATTGTGCTCATCCCTGCACCCGGTAGCAGGCACCTCAAGGTGCCTGCCGGAAGATGCAGGGATCAAGCCCCCTTGGCCCCCAACCGGAGGCCACAAACAGAAGGGAACCCTGCTAGGGGCCCTCAAACAAGCTTTCCGACAGGCCTTCCATGTCGATAACCCCGGCATGGAAAGCCTGTCGGAAAGCGTGCATAGTAATCTAGATGACGTAAAATGCCATACATATGGATTATGGGCTGGCTTCCAACTGGTCGAAGGGCTCCTTGAGCCTGTTGGAATCCAGCCAGAATGACCAGCCGGTTTCAATTCCGACTGGTTGTATTGTAATCATCCGGTCAAAATTGAAACTGATGATCTCAGTGGTTGGAGGCTTTATTACTGACATGGAAATAGGCTCTTAAAAGGGTTAAATGTACCATTCTCACTCCAACATAAAATAATTCAGGGAAAGTGTTGAACACTAAAGGGACAACATCTACTAATCCCACCCCAATCTAACTTAACTCAGGGAAGGTGCTGGACACTAAAGAGGCAATATTATCTATCCCCACTGCAATAAAACTTCTAAATATAAAGATGTTGGACACTAAAGGCCCAAATATTATGTCAGGTGGACCACAACCGACTGACCATCAGTTGACGTCTGCCTGACATCTGCCCCTAAGGTCAGTATCGGAATAATGGTGACAGAGCCAGCTTCGGCTCTGCTGTCGGGATTAAGATGTCACTTTTCAACAGCCTTTCCATGTCTGCCTTTCTGACATGGAAGGCTGTTTCAAAGTGACTTTGGGGGCCACTAGCAGGGTCCCTGTCACTATGCAGCCTCTGCACGATGTGGCTCGCACCACATGGTGCCTGCCACACAGTGCAAGGATGTTTAAAAACATACATTTTTCAATTTCAGCTTTTGCTGCAGGCCTTTTCTGCCCATCGCACAAACTGCCATTGAAAAATTGATGTTTCTGAAAGCCTATGGCCAGTCGAATCCAAATTGTGCGGTCGGAACAGCCGACCTCTGGTCAGGTGGTCCCAATTTACAACTTGTCAGGCAGACCTAAGGGCCTGATTGCGAGTTTGATGGCGAGGGAGCGGACTGCCATGCTGGTGGCCCGCTCCAGCACAGCCAAACCTATGTGCCCACAGCCCACCAGATTAAGAGTGTTTCTCATGTCTGATTTGCTTTTTTTGGCTGTCCAAGGACGGTGCCTCTGAAAATGGACACCACAATGGGAACACCAAAAAAAGTTCCTACATGGCATGGCCTGAAAAGTCCATGCCATGCAGGAACTGGGGTGCATGCACACAGGGGTGCATATGTTGTGCCCCCTGCATACACCCCCGTGCACATGGCCAGCCCTTTGTTTCCTTTCTGTCACAGTTTTCATGGAGGAGAAACTGGCATGAAAACCATTGCGGAAAGTAAACTCATAATATGCTTAGTAAGATCGCAGCTGTCCCACCAAGCATATTGCTGCCTCTACACCGCCGCGCCAGGGAACAGTGGTTCCCTGGCAAATTCCCTGTTGCAATGGTGGTCCGACCGCCCTACTTGTAATAGGGCTGTTGAGCGTGTTTGGTGTTACTCAGACCGCCAGACTCATAACCTGGGCCTAAATAGACAAAACACACAATACCTTCACTACTATAATAGAAGAAACCCAAAATATACCACACTGTAGAGTTAACATTTACTATATCCACCACAATATCAACAAGTTGAACAAACATCAAAAAAAAATGTTTTATTTAAAATTGAAATACACCTCATGATTTAAATGTTATTATCAGTAAAGCATTTAAAATATATTTCAGCGGGCGTGCCTAAGATGGCAGCATGAGAGGACGTGTAATCCTGTCCCTCCGGCACCGCCGAGATTAAGCATTGTAATATTGCTCACTTCCCGCGCCATTTGCCGCTCGGTGGGGTCGCCGTAGCTCCATGGTGCTGCTGTGCACTTCTCCTCTAGAGATTTGTCGGTGTTGGGCACCGGTTTGTGCCACTCAGGCCTGGAGCGTGATGGCGGCCTAGTGAGCAGAGCGGCGGGGCGGCCCATTCATGGAGCGTGAAGGAGCGGGAGCGGCATTAAGGGGCAGCCCACCGGAGAACAGAAGGAGGAAGGCTGCAAAGTGACGGTCCCGACAGTTGCAGAGAGCGCCTCTGTGCCCCTGCGGCTGGTGGAAGAGTGAGGGAGCATCGGACGCGGAAGGTGCCATTTTGCCGCGGCGGACGGTGACCCAGAGGAGGGAAAGCCGGCAGTGCCTCAGCGCTGGAGGGCCTGTCAGGAGGTGATCTCGGCTGTGCTATGGGCGGAAGAGATTGTCCAGTGGTAGATAATGTGGGGCCGTTAGATCGGACCTGCCCTGATCCCTGAGGGGCCGCTGCGCATGTGTTGCCAGATGTGAGGGGGCCCGGCCCAGCAGACTCGGTTTGTAGGTCGGCGGATGGCGGGTAACGGCAGGCAGGCCATGAGTGCTGGTGCACTCTGTGTGCTTTGGGCCGCAGAGCACAAAATATTGGAGTGGGGCGCTAAGGCTGGGAGATCCCCCCTACGACAGCGAGACCTGCTGTGTCTTTGCGGAAGGCCTTCAGGGCCAGTGCATGGTAGCTTGGGCCCGTGATGCTGGGGCTGCTCCCGCTGGCTGAATCTTGAGTGTCCAATTCCAGCTGTGACTGCGCCTTGGTGGGGCCCGAGAGTGGAGGCTGTTGTTGCTGGCCTGGCTTGCGGTGCCCGGTGGGAGCTGGGAGCTGCTGGCCCTCCCCTGGCACCCTCATCTCAGTGGTGGAGCACTGCTAAACTTATCCTGCCCTTTGCCGCTGTGACCGGGGATCCTGCGGCTGGTGGAGGGGGCCTCTTGGAGGTCCATGAGTTGGTGGAGAGATCCCTGGTCCTGAGCTTACGAGAGTAGGACAGAGGAGGTATTGCCTGCAAGGGGGAGCAGAATTGGTGAACCTGGGTGCCCTGACGGGGTATATTGGCGGTTCGCAATCGGCGAACGGCGGCTTCTGGTGGAGAGAGGTATATGGAAGGGAGTGCTGCTTAAAGGGAGATGGGGAGCGTTGCTGGGACCTGAGGGAAGTGCGCCAGTCCGCGAGAGTCATGGCTGCCACAAGAGCACGCAAGGAGAAATCTTTGAAGGACCTCCTCATGAAGCAGTAGGGTCAGGCAGGGGTGCGGCGGTGACAAAGAGGGTGGTCCGTGGTAGGAGAAGATGCCCCGGCTACTAAGGCCTTTATGCTGGAGCTCTTTACGGCAATTAGAGAGGATATACAAGAGTTGCGGGCCCAGCTGGCCTCCGACTTAAAGGAGGTGTGACGCGACATAGATGAAATTGGAGAGCGGGTGGCGACCTTGGAAGAGCACGACCTGTCGAGAAAATTAGAGCTCCATCACTTACAACAAGAGGTGCTACGCCTCAGCGAGCAGAACCTGGATCTTCAGGCCCACACTGAGGATCTAGAAAATCGCTTGTGGCGAAACAATGTTCGCATCAGAGCAGCCTCATGGAAGGCAGAGGTGGAAGACCTGCCGTCGTTTGTCAATGAGCTCTTCCAGCAACTCCTCGGCGAAGACGAGACCGCGGACATTCAGATGGACAGGGTAAACCAGGTGGGCCTCCCGCGAGGCAATAAGGCGCCACCACCGGACATTCTAGTGTGTGTCCATGACTTTTAGGTGAAGGAGCGGATACTGCAGAAAGCTTGTGATGCCCAACCTATCCACTTTCTCGGTTGCCAACCGGCTCTATATCAGGACCTGGCAGCTTCTACCCTTGTCAAAAGGAGGGCGTTCAAACCTGTGACCACAAGCCTATGAGAGCACAATGTTCCCTATGCTTGGGGCCACCCCCTTTGTTTGATTTTTTAACACCAGAGCAAGCTGCTACAACTAAGATCGGTTGAAGAGGCAATGAGGGTCTTGAAACCGGAGCGCTCCGTGCCTGTAGATGAGGTGGCAATGCCCAAGTTGCAGTGGGTGCATCATACCTCGAGATGGCAGTGGGTGGGTAAGGCCTGCACATCCACGAAACCTGACCAGTCCACACAACTCTGAGAAAAAGGAGCAGTCTTCTCCGCCCTGGTGCAAACCACGGATCGCCCTGCTACCCCATGAAGATGTAAATGGCAAGCATAGGAGTGGGCACATGGAGGGGCGTGGGATGGAAGGAACGTAGAGACCGGTTGAGGGTCTTGTCGATGCGTCATGGATAAGATGGCTCAATTCCAATCCTCACATGGGAGGTGGATTGTGGCCACAAACTTGCGACTGTTATTCAATGTGACGGACTTTGGTCATATTTTGTTTGCCAATGTTTTGTCTATCTGAGTGTTCTGATTTTGATCTTTTTGGGATGGGGATGGGTGGGGCTGTGGGTTGGAACCTACACATCAGTTCAGGTATCAGGGGAGGGGGTCATTTTACGAAGCAGAGTAGTGATGCTGCCTCTTGGTTGGGGTGGATCCCGGCTCTAGTTTTCTTGAAAATGTTGAGAGTGATATCTGCCTGCTCCAGGAGACCTGTCTGCTTTCTAAAGATGTGCTGTGCATGTGTGACAGGCAATTCCCACAACAGGCATAGTCTGTGGGACCATCTAAGAAAAATGAGATGGCTATTTTAATAGGAGCTCGATGTCCATGCAAGATCTTGAAAATGCTGAGAGTGATATCTGCCTGCTCCAGGAAACGCGTCTGCTTTCTAAAGATGTGCTGTGCATGTGTGACAGGCGTTTCCCGCAACAGGCATGGTCTGTGGGACCATCTAAGAAAAATGGGATGGCTATTTTAATAGGAGCTCGATGCCCATGCAAGATCATTTCCACAGTGACAGAGATTAAGGGACGGCTTTTGACCATTAGAGTGCAATGGGGGGGACTCACCTTACAATTGGGTCAATTTATGCCCTGAATGAGAAGCACAAACCCTTTCTTTTGTCAGGCATTGCGTCGGTGCTTACCTTACCAGATGCTTCGGTCCTGGTGGGTGGTGACCTGAATCTGATGATGGACGCGGCCCGGAATAGGTCCGGGCAGCGGATGCACCAGACCGGAGCACTGTCGGCGCGGGGAAGGGAGTGGCTGGCGGAGAGTGGGCTGTGTGACATTTGGCGTGCTCAGCATCCCAACGCCCAAGACTTTACATACTACTCAACAGGTCATAAAACGTATGCACGGCTTGATCATTTCTTGGCTTCCACATCACTCATGTCCAGCCTCCTCTCCTCTGACATTGCCCTCCGCTCCCTGTCTGATCACGCGCTTATTTCTGTCCTGCTGCTTGCGCAGCGTGCACTCATCTTTCTCCCTAGCTGGCGGCTTAGATAGAGTCTGTTGCATTCCGAGGATGTGGTGAAGTGCATGCGTGATACAATAGTGCAATACCTGCGGGTAAATGATACAGGAGGGATGTCTCTGTCATCGGTCTGGGAGGCGTTGAAACTTGTTGCTAGGGGGGAGTTTATTGCGATCGCAGCAGCCTATAATGCTATTTGTAGAGATAAGTGCACTGCGTTAGAGAAAGAAGTCGGCTAGCTAGAAGCGATTCATAAGCGTACTGGAGCACCACAGATCTGGAGGGAGCTAGAGAACCGGAGGCGCGCTCTGAAGCACTTGGATCTGGATAGAGGGAGTAAGCTCTCCTTAGATTGAAACACAAATTTTACCTTAGAGGTGATCGATGTGGGAAAATGCTGGCGCAGAGGCTTCGGGTTAAGACACAGACCACTGTGATCCACTCGGTCCGTGATGGCAACGGGATAGAACAGACCGAGGATGAGCAGGTTGTGGAAGCCTTTTGCAATTTTTATCACCTTCTCCACTCCAACAGAGAACCGCCTTCAGAAGACCTGCAGGTGTACCTCGATTTGTGCAATATTTCACCTCTCCCCACCACGGCTAGAGAGGATCTTGACGCGCCAATACACATTGAGGAGGTGATCTCTGTGATCTCTAAACTGAAACCAGCCAAGTCTCCAGGGCCGGACAGATTTACGGTTTTCTTTTATAAGGCATTCTGTGTGGAGCTGGCTCCCTTTATAACCCATCTGTTTAATTATTTTCTTGATACAGCGGCGGGGACCCCGTCTATGTCCGAAGCAGCCATTTTGGTTATTCTAAAGCCAGGTAAAGATGCGCAAGCATGCAGGTCGTACGGACCTATTTCGCTTCTTAATGTGGATGCGAAACTCTTTGCAGGGATCCTGGTGGCGTGCCTCAACCCTTTTATGGAGGGCATCATTGATCCTGATCAGTCAAGATTTATCCCGACCAGGCAGGGAGGAGATAACACCAAGCACCTGTTACACCTTATAGATAGCTCACAGAGGTCGCAGAGGCCGGCCTTCCTCATGTCTATCGATGCAGAAAAAGCATTCGACTGCGTGAGGTGGGACTATTTATTTGCGGTTCTGCGCAGGTTTGGAATAGATGAGAAGTTCCTGTAGTGGATCAGGTGCACATACCACTCCCCCAGGGCGTACGTGTGGATCAATGGGTGTAGATCTGTCTTCTTCTCTATAGAACGTGGGATAAGGCAAGGCTGCCTTCTTTTTCCCCCCCTTTTATTTGCGCTCTATATGGAGCCGTTCGCTCAGCGGATACGGGCCGATCAGGAGGTCAGGGGGCTACGGTTTGGGGGTACTGCCACAAGATTAATCTGTACGCAGATGATGTGATTCTCTCGCTCACTCAGACCAGGACGACCTTTCCAGCATTATTAGACGAAATGGCGAGTTTGGGGCTATCTCGGGTTTTAAAGTTACCGTGGAGAAATCGCTGGTTCTGAACCTGACTGTCCCCACAACGGAAGTGGAGGCTCTGCAGAGGGATTTCACTTTCCGATGGACGCACGCCGATATGACTTACCTGGGTATTCGCCTGACCCTGACTTTTGAGAAAATGATCTTGCTTAACTATGCCTTACTGCTGGATCACATGACTAAGGCGCTGGACGCCTGGGTGTGACTGCACTTGGCATGGTTTGGAAGGGTGGTGGAAGTAAAGATGACGTTACTCCAGCGCATCTTGTATATCTTCCAGCTGTTACCGATGACTCCACCACCGGGCACGCTCAAGAAGTTACAGGCACAAATCAATAGGTTTGTGTGGGAAGGGAAGAAGCCGACGTTCTCGTTTTCACAAAAATTCCCCCGAAGGTGCAGGGGGGTCTGGGCCTCCCGAGCATAGGCGGCTAAAGCTAGGCAGCGTGTCTCCTCTACATTGTGGAGTGGAACAGGTCTACATGCAGCAAACATTGGAACTTTATGGACCAGTCCATTGCTGGTGTGAATATCAGGAGGGAGTTTTGGTTACCCCGTAGTCACAGATCCTGGGGGTTTTATTCCTCACTGGTCATGTTGCCTATTCTTAGAGTCTGGGAATGAGTGGCACAGAAAAGAGGGTGGACATCATTCCCATCACCAATGTCCCCATTGTGATAACTCTGAATTTCCCCCGGGGCAGAAGTCGGTGGTGTTTCATAAATAGAGGGAAGAGGGGTGCAAGTGGGTCGGATCCCTCTTTGATTTGGAGGGGCTGATACCCTTTGCACAACTGGGACAGGACTATGATCTTCTGGCTAAGGATGGTTTGTCATATAGGCAGGTCTCGCATTGGGTAACGTCCCCCGATAATTATTCTTGCATATCAGACCCTTAATGGCCTTTGAAAAGTGGCTAATGCGCAAATCGAATGATAAAAGACTTATCTCGGAATTATACTCCATGCTTATGGCAACCCCATCGTGTCAACGTACCAAAGCCCAGGTGCATTGGGAAACAGAGATGGGCAGGCCCCTATCACCCTAAGAATGGGAACATGTCACCTACAGAGCACACCATACTGCACACAGTACAGCAGGGGAGGAATCTGCTTTTAAGGTCATCACATATTGGTACTATACTCCTACTAGAATTCATAGTTAGGACAGGAACAGAACGGATCTTTGCTGGAGGGCATGTGGATCCACTGGCACACTAGCCCATTTATTATGGCATTGCCCAAAACTGGAGCGGTATTGGCACCAAATCTTCGTTGACATAGATGCTGTGTTCCAGATAAAGCTTCCCCGTGCCCCAGAATACTCTCTGCTGGAGCTCTCCTACCCTTTCCTAATTTTTTATTCCAAAATGTTTTATATAATGTTTTAAAGTATATACACATACTTTATTTTGAAAATAGTTCACACCCTTATCCCTTATAAACCTAACATCCCACTCCTAAAAAGTATAATTATACTAAATAAAAAAATTACAAAATGTAATTACAAAAAATCTCATAAAAAAATACAAAAAGATTATAAACAATTACTATAAGTAAAGCATAGAATGTATTACACACTTTTTATCACTAAAAAGTGATATAAATAACAATAATAACTACATAGATATTAAATACATCAATAATAAATACATACACCTACAATTTATATTTTTGACAATAATATTAAAGACAACCATATTTATGTCATTATATTCTTGACACAATATTTATGTCACACGATAATTTTTTCTCAGTATTTTGTCAGAACACCAGGAGTAACTGATGCTAAGTAGTGTATCATTTGCTTAAATGAGTTGCCTTTTAAAAAGAAAGAAGTTGTGGAACTAAAATACATATACATGCTTTTGATGTTGAAATTAGTAAATGATATGTGCAGCTTCTTGAAAATTTCACCTATTGGAACTTAAGCCCCAAAACCCAAAGCTGATATATAATCATGCTAGCAAATACTTTGGGGCATATTCACAAGCCCCTATCGCCACCACAGCGTCACTTTCAGCGACGTGGTGGTGGCGATAGGTGCCTTGTGAATTAGACCACCTTCACGCTGTGTTTAGCATGAAAGGGGCGTGCAGTGGGTGTTGAGGTGGGCGTTCCACCACAACACTCATTGATTTTGATGCTGTCCCCTATTCACAAGGGCAGCGTAAATAAGCGGCAGCGCCAAAGTTAAGGCCACGAAAACCCTGGTCTCAAGTTGGCAAAACGAAGAGAAATGCTTTATTTCTCCTCGTTTTTGCTTTTTCCATGTTTGCTGCACAAAGCAGCACACACGGAAAAAGCAAAATGCCATAGGGACACCTTCCTGCACATAAACAAAACTCCCTGCTTGCAGACACCCTTTCACTCTGGTGCAAGGGTGCCTGCGTTGGCGCTAAGTTGTGAAACTTAGCCCCATCGCAGGGGGAAATGCAAGGCTGCACCATATCCTTGTGAATATGGTGCAGCCTTGCGTTTCCGAAGTGGCGGAGAGAGGCGTTAAGCCAAAAAAGGCTAACGCCTCTCTCCGCCACGACCTTGTGAATATCCCCCTTTGTGTTTCTAATTGTCCTTGCCAGAGAAAGGCTATGGAAGGATAATGGTGGAATTTATAGAGAAAAAAGTGTGTTTACTCGGAATGATTTAGTCAAACATCACAAAAATGAACCCAATGCAGTTTGATTCGATTTGTTATTGCTTACTGTAAGGATAACGAAAATACCCAAAAGCTTATAAGCGCTCCTGTCAGTACAATATAACCGTCCTGTGCAAATCAGATTGCTTTTTATTGAATTTCTGCGTTGTACATCTCCTGGAATATGAAGATGCGGTCTTGAACAAATCGTGGAGTAATTTAATGGGCATTAAATGGATAAAACTTGCTATTTTTCGTCAAATAAACGAAATAAAGTAAACAAATTTGCCATAAATGAAATGAAATAATAAAAAAGCAGGTACGTGTGTACTCACTCTACAACCAGCGCGCACTCTGCTAACTTTTAAAAAAAAGTAATAAACCTCTGTGTGTGTGTGTGTGCATCTACTTAGCCGATCCACAAAACAGAAAATACTGCTTACGACTGCTTTTTCTTTTTTTGAGAAAACATTTACCATGCAGATGTTCCGTGTACTTTGAAACATTCTTCAGTGTTTATGGCTAAATCATCCAAGTGTGGGAAGGTCATCTGTAAATGTTTGAGAATACCAAGATGATGGATGAGGAAGTTATATACACCATTAAAGTCGAAAGAATACTTAAAGAATTGCCTAACATGCTGCAGTGGGGCAACAATTCTATATCTAGTTTGCAATTTTGTGAAATTACTAGAAACTGCATGACTATTCATGGTAAGTTTATACTTCGGGGAGAGGTAGCAGCCTTACGACCAGAGCTGCCGGCTTTGCAGCTGGGGAGCCAGGTTCGAGCCTCGTCATCAGCTCAGCACCCTTTGATTCTGGGCAAATCACTTAGGGCCAGATGTAGGATCCCTAATACCGGTCGGAAACGGCCGATTTTGGCCGTTTCCGACCGGTATTAGGGTTTTCAGATGTAGGGCATGCATTTACAGAATCGGTATTTTACCGATTCTGTATTTACCGATTCGGTAAAATTACCGAATCGGTAAATACAGACTCGGTAAAATACCGATTCTGTAAATGCAGATGTAGCTGGCACATGTCAGAGTGCCACAGGGCTTTAAGAATCGGTATTTTACCACCCAATTCAATTGGGTGGTAAAATACCGAATCCAGGTGTGCATGCACATGTGTGCATGCACACCTGTGCCATGTGACACACAGACATGCCCTTAGGGCATGTCTGTGTGCCACATGGCGCACATGCCTATGTTTGGGGTGCCAGAGGGTGTCAAAGTGACACCCCCTGCACCCTTGCTGAAATCGGTATTTACCGAATCTGTAAATACCGATTCGGTAATGCCCATTGATTCCTATGGGCTTCAATGCCCATAGGAATCAATGGGCATTACCGATTCGGTATTTACAGAATCGGTAAATACCGAATCTTAACGATTCGGTATTTACCGAATCTGAAATACCTACATCTCCCTTCCTCTTTTTTACCACTTCTTAAATACCGATTCGGTATGAATCGGTATTTAAGAAGTGGTAAAAAAGATTTACCTACATCTGGCCCTTAATCTCCCCGTGCCTACCAAAACAAGCATTGGCATAGCCAATAGGTCTCGCTTTTTGATGCCTTATAAGTGTTTAGCCATGCAACAGTTGATGTTGTTGCACCAAGGATATTGTGCTGCGTAACTAAATACTTATAAGGTCCCAAAAGTGAGACCTATTGGCTATGCCAATGCTTTTTTAAAGGGGGGCTCTAAACAGGTCTAAATCAGGTCTGTTTTGTGCCCTGACACAAACGGTCAGTTTTTTTCGGGACTGCAGTGACATCGATGTGCGCATGCTCACACTGCTCACTTCTCACTAGTGGAAAAGTTACGGCATGACGTCATGCCAGGGGAGCGTTGTAGGGGAAGGGAAATCCTTGCTTCGTACATCTCCCTTGTGTCTGCTTTTTAAAGCACAAGACTCCGACCGCTGTTGCGAGTGAAGTGGAGCCCTATTGAATAGCTCACACTGCAAATTGACACCTCTTTTTGAAACTCAGGAGCAGCAACATTGTCTTGGGTCACCAGGGCTTTAAGTGGAAACGTTTTCAATATTATATACAAGCCATTGTTGCTGCCAGTTTGTCTTATGCAACTAACAACCATTGACAAAGCTAATAGTCCTGACTTGTTTTAGGTATGATCTGGATGCAATGACAGAAGCAGCAAAATACAAGTCGGGCGGCACACTATGCTAAGCATAGATTTTTAGCTTATGTGTTTTAAGCCAAGCCCTAAATTACTTTGACCACGCCCCTTTGAGAGACCCCCCACCCCCATTTTTTCATACCACTTAAAGCCCTGGGCGCCACCATAGGTTAGGATATATTATGTTTACTGCTCACTTGTGCTACGGATACGAGTACTATTAACGTACTGTACTGCATGCATTGTATGCAACATGTTTGTTATCTCTGAAAATCAATAAAAATAAGTTTAAAAAATACTCTATTTTGAGAATCGTGAACATATCCGGATATATATAACTGGTGCATGGCTCAGTGACCGCTCACACATTTGCTTACATCTACCACAAAAGCACTAGTCGAAACAAGTTATTTTATAAAGTCACGTTTTTATGCCCCCCCCTTATAAATTTTGATTGGTTTTAGCAATCTGAACCAAATTTGACTACTTTAATGAAGGAGGAACGCATGTCGTTTCTGACAGGTTTTGGGTAAATTGCTGTAGCGTGGCAAAGTATATGGTTCCAAAAACGGAAATCCTATTACCAGATGTCCACATTACCCTCATAAGTGCGACGGTACCTCTAATTTAGCTCTTATGGAATTTACGTAGCATTCAGGTGGAGTAAAGAGTACAGAACTCATGCCCATTTGATATTTGGCGTCTCAGTGAATGATGAAATACTCCAGTCTTCATGCCCTTCCAAAGACTGAGTGTAAAAAAACAAACGTAAAGTCACGAGGAACATGGCGCATGGGTGGATGCTTTGCAGCTACTATGCCTGTCATTTGTCTGTAATCATCCGTTCTTAATTGCGCAAGAGTCTCACACCCTGGTAGATTGCGAAGCGACGGGGCAAATCTCAGATTGCTTTTCAGATTACTGAGTCATGAGTGGCAGATCTGAGCAGTCACTGAGAATTAGTGGGGATGAGCACACATCTGGGCATGCGCGGAAGACTACTGCTGAGTGACTGCTACAGTATGGAAAGTGGCATGTGTGAGAATTGTACATCTAGTACCTAGCACCACAATATGGTTAAACGTATAGTCACTGAGAAGTTACATACCGACATCAGCGGCCTCGGGCTCTGAAACTGAACTGATCGTTTTCGGAGCTCACATGTAGGAGGCAGCAGGGGGAGGGGCGAGAGGAGGGGGCAAGTGAAAGTGTTTCCCTTGCGGGAGCGTGCAGCGCCAGGAGCGATAATTGCTACCACATGGCACCGCTCGCTCCCGCAAGTGAATCGCCACACGTGCACGCATAGCTATTCAAGGCAATGGAACACGTGCACGTTTTTGGCTGAAAAGCCAAAGCGATCGCAAAAGGTCTTTTTGCCTTATCAGCGCATGCATGCGCTCTGCTAGGCGAGACCTAAAAATGTATATGTCCTTGTGTTACGTAACTGGTGATCATGTAAAGCGCTCCAATACCGTCGAGTTCGCGCTGTATAAATCTGCAAAATATAAAAAATAAAAAAAACTTCAGGGCATATTAGCAAGAACCTTGTTAAAATTATCGCCGTTTTAGCGGCAGGAAACTGCCACTAAAACGGCGATAATGGTCTTGCTAATTTGTGTTATAGAATTCCAATAGAAGCCCAGGTTAGATGTCCTGCACATCTAACCTGGGCTTCTATTGGACTTCTATACCACATATTAGCAAGCCCATTATCACCGTTTTAGCGGCAGTTTCCTGCCGCTAAAACAGCCATAATTTTAACAAGGTTCTTGCTAATATGCCCCTTCCTTCTTTACCTGTTAGCATTCTGGCATAAAGCTTGGGAGAACAAGAGATATTGTGCCGAAGGCATAGAATCAGTGCCCAAAAGCAACATTCACAATAGATTAATAATAGATTAATCACCAAATATATCATAAATGCATAATTAAATACCTACATGATTTTAAACTACAGTACTAGTTAATGGAAATTAGGGTGATTATAGAACTTTGACTATATAGTGTTAATTATTACCTTTTGATCTGAATGGTATATATAATATACTCTTAGGGTCTTTCAGCCATATCTCTTTTTTGTTCCACTCACCACAGCATATACCATAGGGCACAAGGCTCACCACTCACTTTAGCCCTTGGCTTACCTCTGTGTGTGTGACATTCTGCTCTTGCATAATGGGCGATTACACTCAAAAAGTAATTCCCTTGTACTGGTAAAACGAAAATTAGGAAACCCATGCTAAAGCTATTTGGTTTGTCAGAGCTTGTTTTGCTTCTTTGGTTGGATATAGCCCTGTCCTGCACACACTTATGTCCTCTATCCCCGGAAGGGCTCGGTGACTCTTTCTCCTTTCCTCATGACAACCAGAAAGAATAAAGAGGGCCCCTCCCAGTGCAGCTCCCCACTAACCCTATTTGTCAGAGGTCTGTGTTGAAAGAGCAGTAGTCTCCCCTGCCATTTCAAGACTGCAGTTCTTAAGAACTCGAGTTGATAGGCCCCCAAAGGCAGACATCTATGGTTGTGTAAAAGCACCTGCTGCATTCAGAGAATCTTTGAAAGGGCTGGTATACTCCCACTCCTCCCTCCTTTCATCACACCCACCAGAGTTATTTTATCCTGTTTACGCTCACAGCCCATGATACCCATGTATGCCATGCATGGGCATCCAGTAAATGGCCTTCATCTGGAGACTCATTGTTATGGGTTCACTAAGGCCCCGACAAGAACACCCACATTTTACATGCTCATGTTTAAAGCTGACATCTTTCTTGAACATTGACACTTAACACACATTTGCTTGCATGCCTGTATGGCATAATATTCTCTGAAATGACTTTGCTTACACTTCTTCACAGGCATATCATTAGAGCATTGAACATTCTGTACGTGGGATAAATTCACTGATTGGGCCTGTTAGGGTAGCATTATAATCCCAGCATACTGACTTACATTCAATCAATCAACTCCCTTGGATCCACAGCTGAATACTAGTAAGAACACTGTGCCTTCCTCCAAATGCTGCACTAAACTCTATATCTATCATTCAAAGCACAATATAAGGAAATAACTTTGGTACTAGGCAACATTTTGAATATAATCAACAAACGGCAGTTTCAATTGTAGCACATCACTCTTTGTGTATAATGAAAATTGCCATACAGTATTGGAGCCCCTCAAGGTTAAGAACATACACCTCACTACCTCAGGTGTCAACCCACTGTGGTTCAACTGAACCCAGTGTACATGTTATATATAGAGATAAACCTCGGCACTCTGACCTGTTCAATAATTTCTTCGTGGAGAGTTATCCAAGTCTATGATACTCATTTTAAACAAGGAGCAATGAATAGTTTGTAGTTCGATTTAATGTATGTAACATGCACCAATTCGGCCATATTTTCAATACATTTGGTTCAAAAGCAAAATTTGCAATGACACAGTATTACAAGGATGAAGGGCGTAATACAGTAAACCTCCAATAGAGCGGTGGATCCGCAGCCGAACAGAAATATTGAACAGGTCAGAGTGCCGAGGTTTATCTCTATATATACCATTTTGAATATATGCCCCTATCTTTAATCGCAATGCCTTTGATACCTGTATAGCAGTATTGCATGCAGCTTATGTAAATACACCTAACAGAATAATCCAAACATCACTATTATCTTTTTTTTAATGTTAACAGAGATTCGTATAGTCCTTTTGTACAACTAGTATCTCATCAAGCACTGTCAGGCTTGGGTATCTTCACACTCAGGTCACAAGTATTTTGTCGCAGAACGGAGTCTGTTTTCTGTTTGAGTAGAGTCATCAGTAGTGTGGGTGATAATCAGGGCATATTTGGTGTAGTGTGGGTTGGAATTGCTTGTGAGACGCTGGCCTGGTATGTGATGTCCACTAATGTAAATTGGCACCCTGCACCGGTCCAGACAACCCTTATGGTGACCTAAGAGGTCTTAGACAACCTTAGAAAGCTCTTTAAATATTAGCTGTTGAGAGCACCCTTGAGCCTTAGTCCAGACGTAGTGTAAATCAGCTTGTTTTACCAGAATGCAATCTTATATGTATAGATTTAGTGAAAAAGAACCACACAAAGTGTTTATAAAAATATGTATTTCTTATACAATACTCTCTAACATATAACTATCTCCTACCCAGAGATATGCACAATGCACACAATACTTTTCAGAGAAATTACGTAAATATCACAAAATACACAGTGGACCGGGGGGCCAAACCTTATACTAAGAAAGTAGTATAAGAACCACAACTTGTGTCAAGAGGATGTATAAGTGCTGAGGACCCAATGTGAGTAGATAGGGACCCAAGGAGAGCATGTGCAGTGTGGGAAGACGACCACGTTCTCCGTACAAATCAATGTGTAAGTCGCAGATGGAATTTTTGAGATTAAGGACCCTTCCCGGTGGACCCTATAGGAACCCAGTGGAAGACAAAAGGTTGGAGTGCCACCCCACACGTGGAAACCCTAGTACCCGCTTTGCCTACTCCAGGGAAGTCTGGTGCATAGGTGTGAAGTGGTGTTGGAAAACGTTGTCAAACTCAATGGAGGACTTCAGGAAAGTGCCGCTGCTGGAGAAGGAGTATGTGTCCGTTAGAATCCGAAGGTGGATTAAGGATGAGAAGTAACTGCAAGCAGAGGGGACAGAGTCTATGTCACTCTGGAGTGACCCAGAGACCTGGAAAACGAATGCCCACAGATGTCGGGTGTTGCAGGAGAGTTGACAGTGACCTTGACTCTGCAGCTGTGAAGAACAGGCAATGCTGAGGCAGACCAGGAGCTGTGTAAGAGCTGTCCCACGTTGGATGTCGAGTGCTGAGGGGTTGGTGTCCGTCAGAAGCACCAACAAGACTTGGCAACTGCTAACAACGTGGCAGTGAAAAAAGGAGCAATGTCAGGACCAGTAAGGTCTAGGGGACTCACTTCAAGCAGGGGAGTCTAGGGCAGGCCCGTGCAATAAGAGGAGCCCAAAAGAAACAAAGGTGACCCTCAACAAGATCCACAGGCCGGAGGCACTGGAGTTGCAAGAGCACCTTGAGCAGCTCACCAAAAGATGCAAACCAAGGTGCAAGTAAAGCAGTGTGGATGAATATTCTGGTCACCGGAGATGCTTGAGGTTGGGGCTATTTGGATCCTGAAGATCGAGCTGGATGGAAGCCAACAAGTCTTTGCAACAGCAACTCAATGTATGCACAGGAGTTGGGTTACTGAGGCTCCCACGAGGGATACTGGCATCAAACTTGATGAGACGGCAGGGCAGGCCCGAGAGCTGTGGAGAACCACTACCTGTTTTGTTAAACCTTTGAGAGTTCATAGGAGCTCAGGATCAGCAGACCAGTCAGCTCAGTTGCGCTGCCTGCAGATGAAGGGAAGTGACTCCTTCACTCCAAGTGAGATTTCTACAGGTGTCTTGGTGTCTTGGAGTCTTGCGCTATATAAGCACCTTAAAAAAAAAAAATGCCCACAGGCCTTGGAAGGTTCCTGTATGGTGCACAGGCACAGAGGAGGCAGCAGACTGAAAGGGGGACGAAGTCAAGCCCAATTGAGGTCCAGCGAAGTCCAGAATGCCCTGACAGTAGAAGTTGAAGTGGTGTCTGAATTGAATCTTGTCCCACTACAAATCTAGGGACCCACCTGCAGGTAAACCCTCAAGTACCCTTAGGAAAGTGGTGGGATGATTCAGTGGCCCATCCAAGGGGAGGGCTTGGATAGGGGGTAGCTACTCCCATATAGTTTGTTCAGTTTCATGCCAGAACAGCAGCCAACGGCTCCAAGAGCTGGTTTGAACTGGACTCTGCACGGGGATAGCAATTGTGCCCCTCATGTAGACTGGGTGGCGCTGGCAAGCGCGCCCACTTGGCCCCAATATACTAAATCCTGTCTGGTAGGTGGTCACACCTCCCTGTGACAGGATACATATTGTTCTGTTTTCCCCTGCTTGAGCTTGGCTCAGCAGCAGGAGGCCAGAATCGTATCTCTGGTCAGCAGCAGCCATGTTGGGCTGTCCGAGTCTCGAAGACTGGTACCAGGAGCACAGATAGCCTAACGGAGGGCTCTTCCAGTGCTTGGAATCATACCCCCCACCGTTTACGGTGTGGGGGCATGATTCCAACATGTTTGATACCAAACATGATAGGATTCGTTGTAGCTGATTTTGAGATGGTCATTGTGTAATTACACGGTGCCCCTCTATGTGGTATATGGCTGCTTCACTTACAACCCGGGAGAATAGATTCCGTGGGCTGTAGATGTGTCCTGCTCATGCAGAGCCACCCTCACACTTAGAATCAAGCACCCTGCCTTCATGATTTAGTAACATCTCAGTAACGCAGGTTATGACTATTCTTTTCCAGACGAGATCAGGATCACCCTGGGACCCCTGTCCCTCTAAAATCCTCCACCTGGCCCCGAAGGCTACGGCCCATTTCCTTACTAGTGGTTTCAATCAGATGTTCTCATTTGGATACTTCCCGATTGCCTGGAAGAAGGCATCTAATCTGCCACTGTTGAAAAATCCAAACTTACATAGTCTAGATGTGATCAGCTACATGCCTATCTCCTGTCTTCCCCTGCCCGCTAACATCATTGAGAAGGCCATGAGCATTGAACTCTCCAAGTTCATGTAGGACAATAAGTTACTAGACTGCAGGCAATATGGCTTCGGAAGTCAACATGGCACCAAGCTGGCCCTAATCAATGTGTCAGAAGAAATCAGAGAGGTCCTGGATAAAGGGGAGAAGTCAGCTCTGATCCTTTTGGACCTCTTGGCGGCCTTCGACACGGTTGACCACAATCAGCTTGTTAGCCACCTCTCTTCGGTAGGGATCAGGGGCAAGGCTCTGGCCCTTCTGAAGTCCTTTCTCTCAGACAGAGAACAATGGGTGTAACTTGACAGGCATAGCTCAGCCTGGTTTACCCTGTCCTGTGGGGTGCCACAGGGCTCTTCACTGAGCCCAAAATTTTTCAGCCTGTATGTTACACCCCAAAGTTCGCTTATAATGTCCTCTGGATTCAAAACAGTGTTGTATGCAGATGACACGCAGATTGTGGTGTCCTTTTTGGGAGATCCCACAGACACTGCCCTAAGATTCCAAGACTGTCTGCGCAAAGTCAGACACTAGATGTCCCAAAACTGCCTCAAGCTAAACGCAGGAAAAATGGAGGTGCTCCTATTTGGTTGTGACACCTCTTTCTGGCAACCAAGCTGGTGGCCTCAGGAAATGGGCGAAATTCCCACTCCTGTCTCCAAGGTTAAAAACCTCAGAGTTTATTTTGAATCCAAGCTTTCCTTCGAGAGGCAACTCAATGCAATCACCTCTTCCTGTTTTTTCATGATCACAACCATCAGAAACTCCTTCCTTGCATCCCACTAGAGCTCCAAAAGCTTTGGTAACTGTGCTTATATTGTCCAGACTGGATTATGGTAGTGGGATGTTTCTTAACATATGTGTACGCTTTCTCAATAAAATGCAGGTCCTGCATTTTGCAGTGGCCCGCCTGCTGCTTGACATTATGAAACATCAATCAGTAGCACATGCCTTACCAACCTTACATTGTCTACCGGTTAAAAGAAGGATCAGATTCAAGGCCCTCTGCATCACCTTTAATGTACTTCATGGAATCGGCCCTGACTTCCTGGCAAACAAGGTCAAGTGGTTTCTTCCAGCGAGGGAGCTTCGCTCTGCAACATCTGCAAATCTGGTAGTCCCCAGGACCAAAATTGCATCTTGGGGGGAAAGAAGCTTTGTTGCAGGCACAGCCAGATTGTTGAGTTCACTCCCAATTGGACTGAAGACAGAAAGCAACCTCCTGGCCTTCCGGAAAACCTTAAAAACTCTTCTGTTTAACAACTAGCTGTCCCGTCTCCTTGTACTCCCCGAGCAGGCTCACACATCAGCCGCCGCGCCTAGACACCTTAGGGCATTAGTGCACGTTATAAATTCAAATTTCATTTCATTTCAGAAAGGCCTGCTATAGGGGTAACTTATAGGTTTTAAGTGCTGTGACCAGTGATATAGTAAACCTACATCTTTTGTAAGTGGTGAAAGCACCAGCTTGCACAGGCTGCACTGGTAGGCCTGTAGTTACAGTTTGAATGGTCTTGCATGGGTGGCATAATACATTCTTCAGCCCATGGGGGACCTCTGGGGTACCTAAGCCCTGGTTACCTTAGTTCCATATACTAGGGACTGATAAGGGTACCCCAATATCCAATATGGGGTGTACCTAAGTACTGAACATAAAAATTTAGAGGAGAAAGCAAAGAGACTGGGGTCCTAATTAGCAGGATCCCAGTCAGACTAGTCCAAAACAGTTTAGCACCAGGCAAAAAGTGGGGGTAACCATGCAGAAGGATCATACTTTCCTGCATAACCCCACCAAACAAAAGGAGATAGGCTAACCTTGCCCAGTTGAGTGTTTATTTCCTCAGTGGCCATATAAGGAAGGTCGTGCACTAGCATGGATACCACCAATCTTATAGTCCACTGAGAAGTTCTTCCCCAGTAGGGTCTTGGATCCTCTTAAAAGTTTGGGGTATCTAACTGTCATCTGTTTAAGCCATGAAAGAGGCTGGTGAATGGTCTGATCAGGGAAGTGAGGCCCTAACAGAGTTGGTCTCAACTTCCTCAGAGCACTGGCCACTATTGAGGCCTTTTTCTCCATGACTGACCAGTACCTATCCCTAGGGGTCAACCTCTGGCTGCTCATAGCTTTTGGCTGATATTGTCTGGTTGGAACAATGGAGGGCAGTGAAGGATTGGGACAGCCTTGTCCTAGGTTTTGTTTTGCCCAGAAGTGTCCATCTGGGGGATGTCACTGACTAAGTGTAAGAGGGATCCCTCAGATTGCTGAGGATTATCCACCTGGCTAGTACTACTAGGCTGGGGGTCCCTAAACTTTGGATAAGGGGATTCTCCTTTGCAGTGGGCCCTGTGGGGTCCACTGACATCCCTGGCCTCTGAAGCGCTAGGCCGACCAAGGCCTGGTAGAGAGGGGCAGGATGATTTCTCCAGACCCTCAGTGGCTCTTCCAGGACAGGCCTGACCTCCTCTGGGGCTGTTTCTTTAGGGTGGGATCAGTTCCCCGAGGAGGCTGACCCTCACCTAAAGTCTGGGGGAAAAATACTTTTCTTCCTCGACTTTGTTTGGAGCAGAGTGGGCCATTCTTTCAGGCTCCACTGCTCCTGAATTTCCCTGCGGTTAGACTGGGGCCTTAAGGGTCACGCCATCTTTCTCAGGGAGACACTACCACCTCTAGATGACCCTTCAGTTCTACTTCAGTCCAAGTTGAAGTTTCCAAATCATTGACCAAGAGGCAATCTACAGGCAAGTTTGGCGACACTGCAACTCTTCTAAGACCAGTGACCCCCTGAGAGTGACTATGGCCATGTGATGATCTGTTGTAACACAATCAGTGTTGGTCACCTGGTATAGGTACTCAGGTAAAAGCTGAATTGGGGGCACCAGGTTTCCTGTCACCATGGTGACACTAGCCCCTGTGTCCCTATAGGCTACAGCTTTCTGACCATTAATCAGAGGTTCCTGTCTGTACCTGCCCAAGGTATTGGGACTTACAGTAAAAATAGTAAATCCCATGCTACCATCACAGACTAAGGTGGCCTATGTGGGGGATCTGGCTAGGCCAGTACCCACTTCTGTACCCATGAGAACCCAACTAGATTTTTGGGTGTGCTATTACTACCTGGGGGAGTACTACTTGGGCCACTAGGGGGCTGTAGCAGTAGTAGTAGAAGTATCCTTTTTTCTGGCCTTGGGACAATCAGGATCATATTTCTTGTGGCCTTGCTTTATGCAAACAAAGCAATAGAGTCTTGTTCCAGGGGAAGCAGGAGTTTGGGACACACTCCCAGAGGAGGACTTTTGGGGACCTTCAGAGGACTTTGCTTTCGACAGACCCCCACCTTGCTCTTGGGTTTTGGAAGAATCTTTCTTCTGGTCACCACCACCCTCGAGCCACCATGGGTCTATTGCTTTACCCTGGTTCTGACTCATTTATCTGCCTTCTTTACCAATTCTTGGGGAGAAGTCAGATTTGAGTCCACCAGGCACTGGTACAAAAGCTGGTTCCGACAAATATTAAGGATCTGCTCCCTCATAATCAAATAGTACAATCTTTGGTAGTCATGAACTTTGCTTCCTTGTAGTGAGCCTTAATGACACTATCCACAAAATCTACCCAGTCCTGGGTTTGTGCTTTCTGGGTGTTTCTGAACTTAATCCTATACTGTTCAGTGGTTAAGCGAAATCCATCTATGAGAGCCCTCTTCAGTACTGAGTAATTATCAGCATCCTCTTCTCTAACAGTGAGGAGCTTATCTCTACCTTTGTCAGCAAAAGGAGGGCCACAAGATAGCTACCCACTGCTCTTGGGGGACCCTCTGAACTTTACAGGCCCTTGCTAAAGCAGTTATACATTTGTGGATGTCATCCCCAACATGGTAGGGAGGGACTATCTTGTTCAGGTTCCTATGGTCAAGAGACGTTTCTCTAATCTTAGGGACACTGTTGCTGCCACCATAGTACTCTAGTCCCAATTTCTTCCTTGCTATCTGGACTTCTAGGGACTCTTTCTCAAAGGCCAACTGCTCTTGCCTGAGTCTAAGCCTTGCTTTCTCAAGTTCAAGAAGTTGGTATTCCCTATCCAAAGATTTCTCCCTCTTACTAGATATGGAGGTCCCTACTGTTTTTCCTGAAGCATTGGATTCTGCAGAGGAGGATCTAGACCTGCTTAGTCTACTCTGCACTCTCCTAGGAGGAAAAACAGGCAAACCCTCAAGGTCACCAGTAGTATCCTATAGAGATCTGAGTTTTCCAGGTGGGAGTCATCAGGCTCCCCCTGGTCAGAGTTAGATTCAAGGTCATAGAGGGGTCCCCCTCCTGGCCTATCTTCTGTCCACTGCCCCCTCCCCACTCTTTCCTGTTCATCTGACCCACTGGCTTTCCTTAGGTCATCTAACAGTAACACCTCTAGGAGGCGCTGAGTGTTGCCACTTTTTCCCTGCCTTCAGCTTTCTAGAGGCACACAATGCTTTCAGTTCTTGGAATGAAAGTTCACTGTATTTAGAGGGCAGGAGCCACTGGCATCTCCTTTAGAAACCATACTAAGTGTGGTGTGGTTTTACAACTACCTAACCTAGTGGGAACTAAACTCTCTGAGGTTGGAGAAAGGGTGTGCTAAACCGTTGGCTTACCCAATCCTAAATTCAGTAGAACTTACTATTCTAAGCTTGCATTATATGTGCCTAGTATTAGTGATGGTTTTTCAATTAATCAACACAAAGATTTATCTGGTAAAACAATGCAGGCTTGAATCCCATCGCTGTCACCAATGTGAGAGGCTGGCCTGGTATATGATGTCTACCAATGTAAGTAGGCACCCTGCCACAGTCCAGACAACCCTTATGGTGATCTAAGAGGTCTTAGACAACCTTAGAAAGCTCTCTAAGTGGTAGCTGTGGAGAGCAGCCTTCAGGCTTAGTCCAGAAGGAGTGTAAAGAAGCTTGTTTTACCAGAATGCAATCTTACATGTATAGATTAAGTGAAAAAGAACCACACAAGGTATTTATAAAAAATATGTATTTATTATATAATACTCCCTAACACATACAAATATCTCCTACCTGGGGATATGCACAATGCGCACAATACTTTGCAGAGAAATTACATAAATAGCACAAAATACACAGTGTACCCCAGGGGGGACTAAACCATAAACTAAGGAAGTGATATAAGAACCACAACTTGGGTCAAGACAGTGTCGAGAGAATGTAGAAGTGCTGGGGACCCAAGGAACCACCCAAGGTGAGTAGATAGGGACCCCACAGAGAGAGTGTGCAGTGTGGGAACACGACAGCGTTCTCTGTACAAATCAAATTGTAAGTTGCGGTTGGAATGTTATAGATTAAGGACCCTTCCCAGTGGACCCTGAATAAACCCCATTGAAGACAGAAGGTAGGAGAGCCACCCCACATGTGGATACCCTAGTACCCATGTTACCTACACCAGGGAAGCCGGGTGCATAGGTGTGAATTGGTGTCGGAAAGTGCAGTCGAACCCAGTGGAGGACTTCAGGAAAGTGCCACTGCTGGAGAAGGAGAAACTGTCCGGTGGAATGCAAAAGTGGATTAAGAATGAGAAGTACCTGCAAGCAGAGGGAACAGAGTCTAGGTCACTCTGAAGTGACCCGAGACCTGCAAGACGAATGCCCACCGATGTCGTGTGTTGGAGGAAAGTTGACGGTGACATTGACTCTGCAGCTGTGAGGACCAGGCGATGCTGAGGAGTACCAGGAGCCGTGCATGAGCTTCCCACATTGGATGTCAAGTGCTGAGGGGTCGGTGTGTCTGTCAGAAGCACCAACAAGCCTTGTCAACTGCAAACAATGTGGCAGTCGAAGAAGGTGCAATGTCGGGACCAACAAGATCCAGGGGACTCACCACAACTAGGAGAGTCAGGGCAGGCCCTGAGCAATCAGAGGAGCACAAAAAAAAACAAAGGTGACCCTCAACAGGACCCACAGGCCAGAGGCACTGGATTTGCAAGAGGACCTGGAGCAGCTTACCAAAAGATGCAGACCACGGTACAAGCAATGCGATGTGGACAAAGATTCTGGTCACAGGAGATACTTGAGGTTGGGCTACTTGGAGCCCGAAGATCTTGGTGGAAGTAAGCCAACAAGCCTTTGCAACAGCAAGTCGGCGCAGTGTACAGGGTTTTAGTTCCTGAAGCTCCCACGAGGGATACTGGTCTCAAACTTGGTGAGAGGGCAGGGCAGGCCTCAAGAACTGTGGAGAGCCACCACCTGTGTTGTTGAACCTTTCGGAGTCAGTCCATAGGAGCCCAGGTTCAGCAGACCAGTCAGCTTAGTTGCTGTCCCTACCGATTCAGGGAACTGACTCCTTCATTTCAAGGGAGATTCCTTCAGGTGTCTTGGATGCCCACAGGCCTTGGAAAGTTCCTGTATGGTGCAAAGGCACAGACGATGCAGCAGACTAAAAGGGGGACAAAGGTGACCCCAATCGAAGTCCAGGGAAGTTCAGAGTGCCCAGATGGTAGAAGTTGAAGTAGTGAGAATTGAATCTTGTCCCACAATGAATCTAGGGACCCACCCACAGGTAAGCCATTATGTACCCTTCAGAAAGGGTTGGGATAATTCAGGGGACCATCCAAGGGGAGGGCTTGAACAGGGGGGAGGTTACTCTCATGCCCTTTGTCCAGTATTGCGCCAGAGTGGGAGCCAATGGCTCCCAGAGCTGGTTTAAACTGGACTATGCAGGGGGACACCAAACATGCCCCTCATGCAGACTGAGTGGTGCTGGGAAGTGCACCCACCCGGCCCCAATACACTAAATCCAATCTGGGAGGTGGTAACATCTCCCTGTGACAGGATACCTATTGTTCTGTCTTCCCCTGCTCGAGCTTGGCTCAGCAGCAGCAAGGCAGACTCGTGTCTCCGGTTGGCAGCAGCCATGTTGTGCTGTCCGGGTCGAGAAGGCTGGTGCTAGGAGCACTGAGACCCTAACGGAGGGCCTTTCCAATGCTTGGAATCATTCCTCCCACACGGTTTAAGGTGTGGGAGGTAGACTTCCAACATGTTTGATACCCAATATGGTAGGAGTTGTTGCAGCCAATTACGAAATGATCATCGTGTAATTATGCTGTACCCCTTTATATGGTATATGGCTGCTTCACTTACAACCTGGGAAAATGGACTCTGTGGGCTGCTGGGGTGTCCTGTTCTTGCAGGGGAACACTCACGCTTAGAACCAGGCACCCTGCCTTCAGGATTGTAGAGGCCTGCTATAGGGGTGACTTCTAGGTTTAAAATGCAGTGACCATTGATACAGAAAAACTATATCTTTCGTAAGTGGTGCAAGCACCAGCGAACACAGGCTGCAATGGCAGGCCTGTAGTTACAGTTTGAATTGTTTCTCATGGGTGGTTTTACACATGATTCAGCCCATGGCAGACCTCTGGCGTACCTATGCCCTAGGTACCTTAGCACCATATACTAGTGACTGCTAAGGGTACCCCAGTATCCAATCCGGAATGTACCTAAGTACTGAACATAACAATTAAGGGGAGAAAGCAGAGAGACTGGGGTCCTCATTAGCAGAATCCCAGTCAAATTAGTCAAAAACAGCTTAGCACCAGGTAAAAAGTGGGGGTAACCATGCAGAAGGATCCTACCTTCCTACATTGCTATTGTAAATTTCGTTAATTACCCTACATCTCAGATTTTATCTTGGCCTAATCACCTACTATCAAAATACTTCCCTAAACAAAGATTATCCCATTCCACACACTACTGCATACAGTTGTTCTACCTCTAAAATGAAATCCAAACACCACCACCTTTTTCCTCACAGTAAAAGTCGCTCACATTGATCCCACATTCTCACATTATTTTTATGCATGTCATTACTTCAAGTCAAATATTGCTTTATTCGAGGTTCACTCATAAAAGCATACACAATCACCAATATAAAATCATGGCTAGCAAACATTACAATTAAAAATAAGACTGGATGGCTAAGAAATAATTTAAAACATAAATATCACTACAGAGTAAAATTTTACAAGTAAAACTTGAAGATAAAAATTACAAGTATAAAAAATGCAGACAGACTAGTAATATTATGATAAAAAAGACAATCAAGTGCCTAGAAATCTCTGCCTCATGGACCATGCCCATCCAAGATATTTAGCCGTAGATATTGCTAGGGGCAGTAAAGTGCTAGTGCATATAATACGCAGAGCTACAGTACTACTAGTGGTACCCAAGTTCTTGCACATTGGTGTTAACCAAATGCGTCTTGGGACAGCATAGGTTATGCAGGCAAATAAAAAGTGTCCAATTGATTCCTTGGGGGCTCCACAAGTGGGACAATGTTTGGTACGCATGCCTCCCCACCTGCCTGTCAGAGATCTAAGGGGAAGGGCACCTGCTCTTAGTTGGAAAAGGAGCTTTCTGTCACCCGGTCTAGTTATAGCGTCCCAGTATGGTTCAAGGCAGGGGTACAACTTGGCTTCTAAGAATCCTCCAGCCATAGACGCTGAGCTAGTACTACTCCAATTCCGAGCGGCCACCTTCTCCCAATAGATTTCTTTTATGGTTGTTTTAGTTGGGAAGATTGTTCCCGCTGGGTTATCCCACAGCGACCTGAGACCGAGTTCGCTCAGTGCTGCACTAAGTGAATTCAGCCATCCAATTTTGTGGAACACATCCGCTTTAATGAGTTCTAGGAACCCCTCAGCATAATGAGAAAGTTCAGGTGTAGTCCAAAGCCTCCACCAGTACAAAATTGGACGAAGCCTAGCCAAGTCTACAACAGCCTTCCGGCCCAGGTCATATCTAAGAGGCAGCAATGGAGTGCTCTTTGGAAGGCCGGTAATAGCCCGGAAGAACTTGTTTTCTAAAGTTTGGAGTGTCACTAACTTCTCAAAGCCCCATAGCTCAGCGCCGTAAAGTGCAGAGCCAATGGCCTTGGCTTCATAAACCTGCAATGCTGGTTTTATTGGTTTGGTCATAGATACGTCTATCGCCCATGTTTTGGAGAAAGTTACATGCATTATGGCTACTCATGACACTCTTCACTACTTTTCTGCAACCTCACCTTTCACTTTTATACTCCCCTGCCCACTTCTCCACCGTTTTGATGGCCTATTGACCTTTCACAACCACCTCACCTACCGTCTCATATAAACTCTAATCAAACACTCAAGTACAAAAATCACAACTCTGAACACTTTAACATAGCATAATGGTTATAGAATGTCTCATCCATTTGCAGTACAACAATCTACATTTCTGACCATTTAGATCTCTCTTCCTCCCACTCTATTTCACTAACATCATTGAGGTTCAGATCTGTCTTAGAGGAACTGTGGTACTTGTAGACACCATACCGACTCCATTCTGAATTCACTACTTTCACAAACCTCGCAAACGCCAAAAGGATGGAGGAGTGAACCACAACAAAAACCTTATAAACACATTCAGCCCAATATTAGCCTCCCCATGATTCTCCTTTGAATACCACTCCATTACTAGCTACACCACATTTAGTGCCTACATTGTACCAAAATACTGCCCATCTGGTAATCTTGTTTCCTGCTTTAGTACATGGATGCTGTGTTAGAATTTCTAAACCCTCTACACTACTCATTATCTTTGGAGACTTCAACCTCAACCCAAACAACCACCAAACCCTGATATTGTTCAATCATCTTCTCTCTGACTACTAACACCACTCACTCCTCCTCTGCACCCTTAATGACACTCCATATGAACTATTTGTTTTTCTGAAAATACTTACTCCCCACTCACCATTTACCCATCCACTCTGATCATGCTTTGATATGCATCAGATGTTTCAGCTGCTATCCCACCAACAGCTTTTGCTCCACCCAACAAAACACAGAATGAAAGCACTACACAAGTGCATTAGCATTTTTCCTAAATTAAATTCATGATTACTAAATTAAATTCACAACTACCCCACATCCATAATGAACTCCAATTCTCTGAACAACTCAACAACACACTGAAAATATAATTTGACTTGCACTTTTGACTTTGTAATTTCACTACTGTAGCACCTTGTTTGCAGCCGTCTAGTACTTCATTGAACCAAGCATTGAAAAATGTTCTGAATCTCTTGTGAATGAAGATACAAATAAATCTCTGAGCACCTTGAATCATTCAAGCAAGCCCCAAATGCTCTCACACCTCCAGTCACGACTGTAATAGTCTCCTGTTATCTAGACTTAATCCCATCAATATACTCTCACCAACCTCTATTTATGCACTCATAATCAAGACTCTTCTCTCCTCTTGCCACCTTTTTACACTTAGCTGAACATTTCACAGCTTACTTCTTTTCTACAATCTTGGTAATTATAATTAGCCTAAAAATGTTTCTCTTTAAATCCACCTCCTTCCTTCTATTTCTCTTCTAGTCTACCCAATATCCCCTTCAAGCTCAGCATCCTCTCACACACAACTCATGGGCTATCTTTCCTGACTTCTCTCTGTGATAACTCTTTCAACAAAGATCTGTAGTAGTCAGGAGTACTTGAGATCAGATGGGCAAAATGTCTCCTCCCTAGTGGGGCTTCACTTTCAAAAACCACCACCATCACCATTACAACATATTGTCCCCCAAGACTATGCACTGATTACACTTTTGGATTTCTATGAAGCGGAGAGGCACAGTAAGGAAGCAATGAGAACCAGTGAAACCTAGAACCCCCTGGCGCTGCTCAGCATGTAACATGTGAGGCAGCTGGGATGAGTTGCCAGACAGAAACATGGTGAACCTGGGTGGTGGCGATAGCTCACACAGGGCGATCCATACACTATATTGGTCCATTACACCATACCATCTCAAGCCCTGACCCACTTGTGCTGCATTCTGGAAACTGAAGCTGGCCAGAGGCATGGTCAGGTCTAGCTGTGCTGGTCCTTCTTGTAGGAAACCAGTGAGAACAGAACATTGCATACACACCATAAAACACCGATCCTGGGCTGAAGTAAGTAAGCATGGGACTCATTCCCCCCCAGAAGCCACCAGGATGTGCTCAGCCGGCATGACAGGGAAAAGAAGACCGTGCATGGCCTGACTGCATCCACCCCCTTGATGGGGAGTGGTGTGAGAGGCATGAGGGATAAAAAATAGATTTCCCATACATAAGGAGTAACGGACCATATTATTTTAGCATGATGCATCTATATGTACCCTCTTTGCTTGATATATATATATATATATCTATATATATATATTGCTTTTGCAGGGAGGATAGCATTCATTCACTCCTTGCGTTAACACTGGTAACAGAGTAGGCCGAGAACCATACAGACGTCATTTTCCGAACCTATGCTCGAACACGGCTGTGATCACGTGTTAGTCTCCGGCAGTTGTCAAGCCCCTGTTCAGCAGAATTACTTGGAGCAGCTGAACGTAGGCTGTTTACTTGACTGTCCTGAGACTCAAGGTCGCATCTGGCTTTGGGTGCGATAAGCGCATTCCTGGAGGCGCTGTGCCTACACTCCCGGGCACCAAGAAGAAAGGGAGTCACCCCTCTGACCTTCCCAGTAATAAATAGTTAAGCTTTGAACTAATCATGTGTGCCATATATGGTCTTTTCCTGGAGCTCGAGGGCCAACTGGTGTTTTTCCTTTTACAGTGAGTATATGTGTTGAACTGAAAAGTACATAACCTCATTTTTAAAAAAAATATCTTTATTTGCATTTTATTTTTTCCATTGCATACATTACTGGCATCAATATATGTCAGTGCTCATGACAATAACATTTGTTTTATAACAACGTACATATAGTCAAAAACATTTATGTCGCATAGTTTGAACAGCATGCACGTTGTCGGTGCAAGAGTACTCTCACATATATATATATATATCGCCTTGGGCTCCTACAGCCTAAACACCCTGTTTTCTCCATGTCTGGGCCAGGAGAGATCTAGTGTCTGCGCCTCTCCACGCCAATAGTTGATATTGTGGTAAGGCGTCCCTATACATATAAAGGATCCGTTTATAAGCGGCATACCTGTTAGTCAACAGTATGAAGCACTTCCTGGGTAAACAAAGTTAATATACATATAGGTGCCGCCAATGATAAGGAATATTAAATCAGAACAATGAGATATCAAAGAGCTGAAGAGATATATGGCTAGTGTGCCATGTGCCAACTGGGCATGGTGACATCTAGGTCTTTGTGTGAACAGTGATTACGGACCACTACAGTCGTGTGCTACGAGGTATAGAGTAATACTGGTATGTCATGTGGCTAATGCCACGTCTGTGTGATGTCTTGTGAGGAATGTGAGGTCAGCCCCAAGTGCGGCAATCGTGGGTAACACTTGGGTGCAGCGCATCCTCTGCCCACATGTAACCTGTAGAAAGCTTGATCCCGCCTACCGTGCAGGAGGCATCTGTAAAACAGCAGTAGTGCGCACTAGGGTTTTGAGCATACCATCCCAGGACTGTGCAATTGGGTACTTTCGCAGCCCTGCTGTTTCTCCCCTAAATAGAGTTGTGCCCTCTGCCTGCATCCAGACTTCTAGGGATCTCACCCAGTGTGTTACATCCAGTAGATCTTTGTGCTTCCAGCGCTTATTTATAAGCCACTTTGCAGTTATTAGGCCTAGGTCGCGAAACCTAGAACTTACTTTATTGGCCTTAGTTCTTTTAAAAAGCCCCAGAATACAGACTTCCCATGTGCTAGGCACCTCAGTATTCGTGCATGCGGCAAGTATACCTATGATTGCGCGCCAATAGGGCAGGAGCAGGGGACAGGACCACAGCATAAGCAATAGGTCAGCGCCTAGGGAGCTGCATCTCGGGCAGTCTGATGTGTTGATGTTAAAATATTTATTATTTTTGTCCGGCGATAGGTATGCTTTATGTAGTATGTAAGTTTGTATGAGCTTAAACCTCGAGTTACGTGGTATGTGTGTGGCACTAGCTAAAACGCGTTCCCACTCCCTATCGGTCCAGGGACGGCCTCTCTCTGTAGTCCAGTGTGCGTGTAGTCTCTGTAATGGTTTCAGTACATGGAGGAGCAGGCCTTGAGCTAGCCAGTGTATCATGTGGGATCCCTCCCCCATTACATGTAGATATTGCAACAATTGATGGGTCGGTGGCTCAACAGTCATATCTCCCCAGGCTAGCGTGAGTGTCCATATGATGGCAGCGTGCAGAAGGAATTGGCCCACCGGTAGTCCACTATCTGCTGCTAATGTCGCAAAAGGTAACAAAGAGCCTCCTGCGAATAAATCCCCTAGCGTTTCCACTCCTGCTGCCATCCAGGTTATCAACGTCGTGTCCGTTATAGGGTCTCTACCTCTGGGCATCCCTACTAGAGGCAACGTGGGAGCATAGGGAGTCGTGTCTTTTCGTAAGGTGGAGACTTCTCCTGTAACATCTATGCGCTAACTCCACATATAGCTGCATCTGACGGGGAACCTTGCCCAGTGGATGAAACAACGTGTATATCTGAGTCTGGGTCCAGATCGTTGTCTTGGTCGCTGTGTCCGTCAATTGTTTACCACTTAACCATTTTGCGACCCATTGCAGCTGCGCAGCTAAATAGTATATTTCCAAATGGGGAACTGCTAAGCCCCCACCCTCTGGGGAAGCATATGGCTTTTGTATTGCTATCCTGGGCCGCCCCACATTCCAAACCAGGCCTCTGATTAACCCTTCTAATTCCCTAAACAATCTCATCAGGACATATACTGGAAGGTTTACAAAATAATATAAAAGTCTGGGTAACACTATCATCTTTACTAAAGTGATGCGGCCCATCACCTTGAGTGGCAGTGTTTTCCAGAACTGTATCTGTGATCTTATGGAGGAGAGAGCGCGAAGTAGATTACCCTCCAGGATGTCTACCGGGGACCTGTAGATGTAAATATCGAGGTATATGAACATGGTCGGATACCAGTCAAGCGCAATCCCGTTGAACATGATATCCGCAATAGCCACATCCCCGCGAAAAGAATAGGCACCCAACTTCGCCCAGTTTACCTTGAGGCCTGATACCACCTCAAAGTTACGGAACAGTTCTAGTATCGTCGGCGGTACTGCGTGCAGATCCCTTACGTACAATAAGAGGTCATCCGCATATAGGGACATTGCATGAAGTCCATCCCTCAGGGGGATGCCCTAGTCCATGCCACCCACTCGGAGGAGAGCCGCCAGGGGCTCCATAGCTAAAGAAAAGAGTAGCGGGGACAGGGGGAATCCCTGTCTGGTTCTTCTCCGTACCCTAATTGTGTCAGACAAGAACTTGCCTGTGCAAGAGCGCAATGTGGGCGCTGATAGAGCAGTTGCACCAACTGCAAGTATCCATCCCCCAACTCATATTTGCGCAAGACCGCTGCAAGATAGGGCCACTCCAGCGAGTCGAAGGCCTTCTCCAGGTCTAGTACCAGACAGCCCGAGCAGGGCCAGTGCTCTGCTGCATATGTCTGAAGTCTAAAGAACCTGCAAATGTTCAGGGAGGTGCTCCGAGCGGGAACAAAGCCATTTTGATCAGCATGTACTAGAGTCAGCACAAATGGACAGATACGTTTGGCCAGTGTGGAGGCAAGAATTTTATAATCTGTGTTCAACAGAGCCAGCGGGCGATAATAGCGCAGGAGATTGGGATTTCTGCCCGGCTTCAAAAGAGAGACTAACGTGGCCTCGTTCTGCGTTGGTGTGAGATTTGAATATTCCAGAGCCGCCTCATATACCCGCAGCAGCTCTGGCACTAGTATATCCGAGTACGCCTTATCAAATTCTGCCGGCACTCCGTCGGGGCCCGGCTGAAAAGTATATAACCTCATGTTTGAATGCTCCTCTATAGAGTATTTTTGCTTAATAAATGATTGAACTTTCGTCACTGCCAACTGACTGATTATTTGGTAAATGGGATTGGGGCTTTTGGTAGGTATAGCCTTTTATATTATTTTGTTGGTACTTCAGGCACACATAGGCCTTGTGTGTGAGAAAATAAAGATTGGGAGGTATTAAAATACACTAATTTAGTCCCCGGAAAGAGTGGGAATTTTGTTAATGTGCTAAGCAGGTGAACATTTATCAGACTACTATATATGGATCTCAGCAGATAACATGCAATAACACAGATAATAATAAAAACATGCACACAGTATAGGACAAATGCACTGTACCTGGCCAGGAAAAACAGTACATTATCTCCTAGCCTGATCCCTGCAAGACATTACAGACAGACTGTAATACTAAGTCACAGGTTTATTTCATAATGTGCAGTTTGCTAAAACAGCATACTGCAGAATTCTCCATATCAATATTGCATTACAGTAAGAATGTGAGGCTCACCAAATGGCACACACAAACTCAACAGCACTCTGAGCACTCATGATGGGAAACAAAAACAGCAGAAACTGAAGTTTCCGCCTCGTCAGCTACAAAACCAATTTGACATTACAATGAACCAGCCTCAATTAGAATACCATGAACAGATCCCACTGAAGTTAAATACATTCTCTGTGAGGTGCAACAAAGCCTCACCAAAACTGATAGGAAACCAGACACATTGCCAATATGAATGAACCAGGTGCCCGAGAGATTTGATAAACAAAATGATCAAATTGACACTGCAGAGACAAGTATTTCTGAAACTGAAAAAAGATTGAAGATTGTAGGAAAAGGATTCCACCCATTTAATCCAGCTGGAGTTTCTGCTTTTGACTACCCATTTTTTTTTACTGTTACTGTTAGTGATTCTCCTTGAGTCTTACTCACTGTAAATACTGTGGAAATGGACTAAGAGTGCTAACTGCCAGTCTGCCTTTTAGTGTATGTGAGTATGTATGTTAGTTGAGAATGCAAGACTACAATCTCAGCCTGGTATCTGCACATAAGTAGCCTATTGCAGAAGGAATCCTTCAAGGATTGGTGCTGGCCTGGTGTACTCCTTATAATATAATATAATGTGGAGTGGTGTGGCTCACTGGTTAGAGGCGGCAGACCCGGAAGCAGAGAACGGCCCGGGACCAGGGTTCAATTCCCGACGCGGCAGGGTCGTGGACCAGGGTCAGCGGACTCGATAATTCTCGCCTCGGTGCCTACTATAACCAGGGAGCACACTAGGCAACTCTGGGCATTAGTTGCCTCATCTCTACAACGGCCCCCACATTCGCCGGGGATGCCTGGTTTCACCTTGGAGATACCCAGTAGGGACCATCTCACAGGGATAGCCAGGACGGGTTCCCCAGCGATCTACTGCGCCACGACGCCTCAGGGCAGCAGAGCGCTTTACAAGACACATACATTTACATATGAGTGTGAACTCAAATTGTAGTGCTTAGTGAAAATCAACAGTAATTAACTCAATCACACATTACAGGTGAAATCTGCACTAAAGTGCAGTTTCTCCCCACTTAGACCTACAGGGTCCAGTGAGGCAATATTCTTAGGGTAACAATGTATCCCATGCATACATCTACAGTCACTTTGATCATAACGGCACTCCTTATAGCACTTTAAGTATTGTCATATTTCCCTTGCTCAGCCATAATCAGATTCCAGGCCTGTGTTCCCCCTACAGGGCTAAAGTAATTGCTCTGTTGGACACTAGTAGTATTGAAGGCATCCCCACACCATAGAACCATTAACAGTGCTTGACTCAGTTCCTGGGGAAGGAAGGGGCGGAAATCTGCCAGTTGTCTGTTCATGTTATATCTGGCCCGGGCAAGCTTACAGAGGCAAAGGAGGAAGGGCAGAACTTTGGAGACGAATACAGAATGAACTCTCCTTCGAAGTTTTGAGGGAAATATCTCAGAATGCTGTGCAGGAAGGTTGGGCCAGGGGTAAAGTGATGATGTGGCACTCAAGGATTGTCCAGGGGTTCCAGGGCTTCTAAAACTTTCCACCCCCACTTCAAAATACCTGCAAAAGTAGGATACTCTTGACAAGGCACTGGACCTTGGATTAACATTGGAGAAAGAGTGCACAGCTGGAAGGAGAAGCCACCTGATGCCACTGCAGGGATGTACTAAAGGACTTGAGCTTTAGCTGGATCCTTATAAAGCCAGTGGCTCTGGCCTCCTTATGCCCCCAAGGAACATTTGGGTGAATGCTCCTGCTCAGGGACGTGAAGGGTTTCTCTAGGACCTCGGTGAACTAGCCCTGACGCCACAGATACACAGGTGCTTCTCAAGTTGCCAGGAGGTTATGGGACCCGGGGAAAGTGGCAGGGAAGGTGCTTTGCTTGTTGACTGTAGAACCCCCCCCCCCAAGCAGGAGAGCCCAACAGCAGAACAGGTAAAGGGCAGGTTTGAAAAGGGAGCTTTAAAAACCAAGATCCCCCACAGGAGTAACGTTTAGAGGCCATAGGGCCTGAAGAAAATGCTCCTGGTGCATGGGCTGGACAGGGACTGGGCGGAAAAAAAAGTGCATAGCACTGTGCTGGAATTCTTTAAAATCCCTTTGGTGATGGCCAAGACCCCCGGGTAATTGAACCTTACTGGTTTAATTTAATGGAGAGGGTGAGTTTGTGGGACAGCCTGCTTAGATTCACTATCTGACCCAGGGACCCCAACCCAGAGGCCCAGCACATTCAGCATTGTTCCAGATTACTATGGATTAATAAATCAGGGTAAGGAGGCACCTAGGGCAGACTTAAGCTCCAGGAGTGTGCCTGGTGCTTCTCTTAAACTCCGTACCTGTGTCTGGAGGGGGGTGAGAGCACCTGTGAGATGATCCCACCCATACTCTAGGTGGACCGGGAGGAATCAAGCCATGTCCCATGCAGGCTGCCTTAAAATTGTTGACCATGCTAGGAGCCAGATGGTAGGTACAGGAGAGGGCTCCCAGTGCTGCCCCAGCAATTGATACAGACTGGGTGCCACATTGAAATGCCAACCAAGATTGGAAGAAAGAAACTCGTTTTGAGGACACCAAGTTAAAGGAAAAGCAGCAAAGCTGCTCCTACAATAGGCCCCATAACCCCCTGAAAGGGCCCTGAAAATGTACATACTGTTCTTTATGATGCCCCAAAGAGGGGGCAGGAGCACCACCATTTTTGAAGTGTGTTTGGCAGCTGCAGGCAGTGAGATAGTCTCATAGACATTTCTCCCAAAGCTTCACCTAAGTCTCCCGGGTGTTGGGTGTCACATTTATGACCCTGGTGAGGTTTTACTTGTTTCAAATTGCTACTAGACCCTGTAATTATGGATATTGAGTATGGGGATGCCTATTGGTTTTCCGGTCAGTCCTATAGCTGCTGTAGCAACATGGTTAAAGTAGAAGAAAGTATATGTGACCTATTGAATTGTTTTAATTACAGTGCAATGGTATGTGCTGTAATCGTGGTCAAACAAATATTTTTATTGACATGCAATAGGTTAATTAGCAATCATTATGTATTTTGTCTAGTGGAGAAGGTATTAGAGTCTTCCAGTAGTAACATCAGGTTGTTAGCTAGTTCCTTCCCAGATAAACTGAGACAGTCTTACCTTGACTCTACAACAAGACAATTTTAAAACAAATTTTGTCAGTGAGACTCTTAGTACTGCCAATAATAGATATTAATACTCGCTGGAAAACACTAGAGGCGGTTAACACCTGCAGACTGTGTCACCTGCACGAGGAATCCATGGCTCACTTCGTTTACGAATGCCACCGATTGAATGATGCACTTCACACTTTATTGAAACCGCTGTTTTTAAAATACGGCACACGTACTTGCATAGATGCAATAACAATCCTCTTCAATTTGGAGATTCCAATGGAACTGGCTAGACTAGCGAAATTTGCACATCAGCTAAAATAACTTGTAATCAAAGACTCAGCCAAGGACTAGAGGCAGCCCACAGCTTCAAACTAGTGTTTACAGTTGAATTCTACTTGACTCTTACTGTCTTGTGCCGTGACCATCAGACTTGTTTAATGAAATGAGTATGTTTTATCCATGACTATTAGACTTGTTAAATTAAACGATTATGCTTTACCCATGACTGAAGAAGGTGAGTGGGCAGAGATATCTGAGCGGAAGCGCAGCGGACGCGCGCAGCGGGAGTGCCGCTGGCGCACTGAAGGCACGCCAAAGGCAAGCCCATCTGCACCCGTCCGTGCCTGGACCGCGCCCAGCGCCATGACCCCTGCCCCCCGATGATGCCAGCCCACAGGACGGACTTACGATGCTGCCACCCTCAACGCACTCAACCCCGGCCAGAACCCCACCTGCTACCGAGCCACCCCGAAAGGCACCCACGGACCCTTCACCTGCCAAGCCTGCAAATTCACCTGCCTCCGGACCTGCACCGCACCCGCAATGCCAGGCACCAGCAACATTCACCTCAAGTGCATCCTGCTCAACACCCGCTCCGTCCACAGACACGCCATCGAACTCTGGAACCTCCTCGACACAACATCACCAGACGTCGCCTTCCTCACAGAAACCTGGATGAACGCCTCCTTAGCCCCCGACATCGCCATAGCCATCCCTGATGGATAAAAGATCACCCGGAGGGACCGCGCCAACCAAACCGGAGGAGGCATCGCCATCGTCCACAGAAACACCATCTGCATCACAACCAACTCCGACGACACCCTCACCGCCGCCGAGCACCTTCACTTCCAGATACACACCGACCCCAAGACCATCCTCAGAGGCACTCTCATCTACAGACCCCCGGGACCACACACACAATTCAGCGAAGCCATCGCAGACTTCATCAGCCTGCACGCCCTCACCTCCTCAGACTACATCCTCCTAGGGGACCTCAACTTCCACCTGGAAAACAACAATGACAGCAACACCGCCGCCCTGCTGGACAACCTCGCCAACCTCGGACTCAAGCAACTGGTGAACACCCCCACCCACTACACCGGCCACACGCTTGACCCCGTCTTCTCCTCCAGCAAGCACATCTCCTTCAGCCACTCAACCGGACTACACTGGACTGATCACAGATGCGTCCACTTCAACTTCAGGAGAACCACGACCAACCACCACACGCAACAGGTTCCCCGCAGAAGCTGGAGCAAGATCACCGCCGACCAGCTCCCCACCTCCCTCAGCCAGAACCCTCCCACCAACACAACGGACCCCAACGAAGCAGCCTGCAACCTCACACAGTGGCTCACCAACTGCGCCGATGACCTCGCACCACTGAAGAACCCTCCCAGCAGACCCGGCAGCAAGAAAGTCTCGTGGTTCACCAACAACCTCAAAACCTCCAAGAAAAACTGCCGCACCCTCGAGAAAACCTGGCGCCACGACCAGAATACAGAAAACATGACAGCCCTCGAGAACGCCACCCGCACACACCACCAGCTGATCCGCACCACCAAGAGGACAACATTCAAAGAACGGCTGGGCAACAACACCCACAACAGCAAGGAACTCTTCAGCATCGTTAAAGAGCTCTCCAACCCCAGCACCTGCAACAACGCCATCACACCCTCGCAAGACCTCTGCGACTCACTCGCCTCTTTCTTCCACCGCAAGATCGCCGACATACACAACAGCTTCGGCGCACAGACCACGCACCCAACCACCAAACCAGCGCCCCCACCACCACCCTCTGCAACTGGACCCCGGTCAGCACCGAAGACACCACCCGCACGATGAACACCATCCACTCCGGCTCCCCAACCAACCCCTGCCCTCACCACATCTTCAACAAGGCTGATTCCATCATCGCACCCCAACTCCGGTACATCATCAACATCTCCTTCGCCACCGCCACCTACCCGGAGAGTTGGAAACATGCCGAGCTCAGCGCTCGCCTGAAGAAACCCACCGCGGACCCCACGGATCTCAAGAACTTCCGCCCCATCTCGCTCCTCCCTTTTCCTGCCAAAGTCATCGAGAAGACCGCCAACAAACAACTCGCCGTCTTCCTCGAGACAAACGGATCCCTCGACCCCTCACAGTCCGGTTTCCGAGCTAACCACAGCACCGAGACCGCCCTCATCACAGCTACCGACGACATCAGATCCCTGCTTGACAAAGGGGAAAGAGCTGCCCTCGTCCTCCTGGACCTCTCAGCAGCATTCGACACAGTATGCCACCGCACACTAATACAGCGCCTTAGCAACACCGGAATCCAAGGGAAGGCACTGAAGTGGATCATCTCGTTCCTCGCCGGAAGAACCCAGAGAGTCCGCCTCCCCCCGTTCCGTTCCGCGGTCACCAAAGTCATCTGCGGCGTACCTCAAAGATCCTCGCTCAGCCCCACCCTCTTCAACGTCTACATGAGCCCCCTCGCAGCCATCGCACGCCAACACAACCTAAACATCATTTCCTATGCTGATGACACCCAGCTGATCCTCTCCCTCACCAACGACCCCGCCACCACCAAAGCCAGTCTCCAGGAAGGAATGAAAGACCTCGCAGAGTGGATGAAGACCAGCCGCCTGAAGCTGAACTCTGACAAGACGGAGGTCCTCATCCTGGGATCATCCCCCTCCGCCTGGGACGACTCCTGGTGGGCCCCTGCCCTGGGCACCGCCCCCAAGCCAACGGACCACGCACCCAACCTGGGTTTCACCCTGGACTCCTCTCTCACGATGACCATACAAGTCAACGCCGTCTCGTCATCCTGTTTCAACATCCTGCGCATGCTCCGAAAGATCTTCCAGTGGATCCCCACCAAAACCAGGAAGACGGTCACCCAGGCCCTCGTCACCAGCCGACTGGACTACGGGAACACCCTCTACGCGGGAACCACAGCCAAACTACAGAAAAGACTCCAGCGGATACAGAACGCCTCCGCACGACTCATCCTGGACATCCCCCACCACAACCACATCTCTGCCCACCTGAGAGACCTGCACCGGCTCCGCGTCAGCCACAGAATCACGTTCAGACTCCTCACCCATGCACACAAGGCTCTCCACGACAGGGGCCCCAAGTACCTCAACAACCGCCTCACATTCTACACACCCAACCGCCAGCTCCGCTCGACCAGCCTCGCCCTCGCCACCGTCCCACGAATTCGCAGAGCCACCGCCGGAGTAAGATCCTACTCCTACCTGGCGGCCAAAACATGGAACTCCCTCCCCATCCACCTTCGGCTGACCCAGGACCATCTCTCCTTCAGGAAACAACTCAAGACCTGGCTATTCGAGCAATAGCGGATCCCTCCCCTCCCAGCGCCTTGAGACCCTAGCGGGTAAGTAGCGCGCTATATAAATATGACTGATTGATTGATTGACCAAGTTTCTTCAGTAACAATTTTAATTAGTTGAAACAATAAATAAATGCATTCATATATTCATTCCTTCATTCATTCAATTCATTCATATTGTGTCTAGTGATGGTAGGAGAATTGTGGTTAAAGGAGTTCAGGATCCACTAGGGGTGTAATATGTTATGAGGTTGTCATCAAAAGTATTTATGTCTACCTGATTGAACATATTTGTAATTTTTTGTGTACTATGTACTAGTTTGTGCATAATAAAGTAATTTTCCTTTTTATAAAAAAAAGCCCTGACTGGACAATAATGTACTATGTGTAATTTGGTATGTACCAGCAAACTGGGGTACTGGCATGCTAAATTTTAGCCGGCGGTTTCCGTGCTCGGCAACGGCACTTAATTGTCAACTCCGGCACTCATAATAGTCTGCCCCATTGTGGCGCTGTCAGTCTAATGTGGATATGAGTACAACAAAAGTTGTTTATTATTTCAATATAAATAAAAAACAACTAGTACTTGCAGTCCAAAACCTTTTTATAGCTTTGGGGGCCTGGAATAGTCTTGGCTGACACACTTGTAAGAGTTTATTGGTTAGTAGTTGTGTTGGTAATGCCTTTTGCGTTTTGAACAACAACAGCGGTCCCAAACATTGAAGGATATCACATGAATAAAATATAGACAGAGTCAATCTATATTTTCAAGAAAGACATGTCCAGCCGGACAGGGGTCTTCCAGAGATTTTACTCGAGAATTATGTATTGAAATCACATAAAAATACCATCCAACAATCACCAAGGGTGGACCTGTGTCCAGTACTAACAGAACAAGTACAAGAGGTGATGTAGACAGCAGAGAAGGGCTTAGTAAGGCGAAAAAACGTTACTCTATAAACAGTACAATTATACAGAGTATACCAGACATGCACTGGACATTTTAGTAGTATTCACAGTTAGGTTCAAGTGCATAAAAGGTCGACGGCGTTCCGGACCCCTATAAAATATCAGGGACCATCATCAGGACAAATACAATGAAAAGCCTTAGATTAATTAAGCCTCAAAATGCCTAAAGGGGGGAAAAAGAAAGAAAGCAATATTCAAAACACATACAGGAAAAATGAAGATAAGATCTGTAACATAGTGACTTGAGTGTGACCAGTGAGCGACAAGGTACCGGTCAAGTATGTCAAGTGGACTATGGTGCTGGTGTACACATTATTAGCCGTGATCCGGAAGCGGGAGAGTTACATATAATAGTGAGAGTGTCCAGTGGAGCCGTAATCGCAGTCAAGAACGTAATATTGCCGCGGTGACTAGATTAAATTGGCCTCGCAGTCAGGGAGTGATGTCGGGTGAAAGCGATGTTAAAAGGGGGCAAGACTCGTGATCGTGAGGGAATAACGTGAAGAGATAACGTGAGGAACCGGCCGGTGCGGTTGATTCAAAAAAGTGCACAAGGGCTCACCGGGTAGCCTCGTGGGATGGGGGCTGACTCTTTTGCAACACAAGCAGGGGCAATAGGTGCTACAAACTGAAGTGACCTCCTGATGAGGGTCTTAGCCATTATTTTAATTCAAATTAAGCACTGGGTCCTAGCCCACACCACCTCCCCTGAGTAGGCCTTGGACTTCTCTGCTTTGCTAAACTGAAGGAGTCAAATGCTACAATGGGGTACCTGGTCGCCAGTAAAAAGGAATTTGAGGACTTATTGCTTGTGAATAACTCACATCCTTGGCAACTAATAGACCCACTTTTTCCAAAGATAATGTAAGCTAAAAATGAAGCCATTGAGACAAGTTTAGGCAGGAATAATCTTCATATTCTAGGGGTGGCAAAATCTAGCAATACAGGTCAAATGGAAATGTTTGTTGAGAATCTACTATGCCAGCTTCACAGCAGAACAGATCTTGGCCAGGCTTCAAGTCAAACACATGTACCAAACAATAGGAAAAGACCAAGGAGCACCCACCAGAATCATAAATGCCAGCAATGCTAATAAAATACATGGGCATGGAATAAAAAAAGAACAATACAAAGCACCACCATATCGATAGATCTTAATTTCACCTTAGTTGAGGAAGAGGCTCCAAAATGTTCAAGGCAATCAAGAAAAGGTTCTAGGAGACCCATGTTCTATATTTCATGCTGTGTCCTGCAAGACAGAAACTCACTTTCTAAGAGCAAGCTAAAATATGTTTGGACTCCGAAAAAGCAGTTCTATTCTGAACAGTAAAGACCGCAAAATGAAACCATGAGTCACAGATATGAGCAATCTCAATGAGCGTAAACAGCAAGAGATCCTGACACCCAGAGACTTGTCAACCCTGTATATGCAGAATAAAAATTGACTGTTCCCTGGAGATGATAGTTATATAATTCAAATTTTCACTGGCACAACCCAGCCTTAAGGTCCTCTCAGGCTACAGGGGTCAACATACCAGCTACATAAGAGGAAAGTGAACGAAGACCCAATCAGACTAAAATTGGTGCTATGGAATCTGACCTTAATAGAAAAACATTCTAGCACTGATATTGGTCATCACTGTTTGGAACAAGGCTGATAATAGAGATTTGCAATCAAATGAGCGGGAGCTCAACTCAACATATCGCTGTGGTGCAGTATCAAACCTAACGTACCAAGACAAAGTAAATAAACCTTTCAGTTCTTGCTGAGAGTTACCAATAGCTAACTGCAAACTGAAAGTGATACCAGAGCATTGGTTACATTGGTGTGTTAAAGGTTGACCCCACCTTCTCAGTGAACATGAGTGGGGATAGCTGAGGCTGCCTTGGAATCTCCAAGCATAGAGCAGTGACTAATTTGAGCATTATTGACCTGAAGATAGGGTCTACAATGGTTATTTGGTTCTCAGTTAATATGATAATGTTGTTGTTTTAATGAGATAATGTAATGTTACAGAGTTCTGAGTGGGAAGTGGGAGACATAGGGGGTTAAGCATCTCAGGGCAATATACTTCAGGCACAGAACCTGGGCTCTCCGGCTGACACCATACATACACATTGCTCCATGACATTGTCCAGCCGATATGATTTAAACAACTATCTTGATGGTGATACAGTCACACTCCTAATCTGGAATGTCAGGAGACTCAACAATCCCATAAAACACCCAAGTTCAGGAATATTCAGACAGTACTCAATTAACATAGCTCCACTGCAGCAAAACCATCTAACTGTGAACCAGGCTTGAGAATTAAAAGGTAAATGGTGCACTACTATTCAAAGTATTCTAGAGGAGTAATAGCTAGCTACATCAAAAAGAGTGCCCCATTCTTTACTATTCGATCAGTCACAGATGTACCGCGTGCTGCGTGAATGGAGGGGCGAATTAGAAATCTGTATACGCCAGATATACATGGGGAAAAATACTGTATGATCGCATAGTTGTTATTTTGTTAAAATGCAAAAGAAAATATATAAAAAGAACCTATGTGAAGGACAATAATATGGGGCAGAAACGTCAAGATTGTGCTAATTTCTGCACTCAGTAAAATAAGCACACCATATCTGCTGAAATTTTCAATCATATACAATATAACAATTTTGAATTTGCACCAGTTTTTCATTTGCTATGGTGCATTACAATGAAGGACCTTTAATGATTCAGGCACAACCCTGGCGCAGAGGGCCTCGTCCACTCACACAAAATTGCAGTAAGTCAACCATATCTGAAGGCAGGGCTGGGAAGTTCAGCCCTACAGAACATACTGAGAACTAGGCTCCTTACACTGCCAATATGGGTCTACAGGACACACTGGAAACATAGACTGCCTGGAAACAAGGGATGTCGCCTGTGTCAATATCACACAAAATCAGCTGAGTATATCATATGCTGCTGCCCAGTTTTGCTGGGACAAAGGCGATTATATTTAAGATCGCTCTTTCTGCAAAATGGCATGAGAACTTGCAAAGAGGCCCTAACACTTATTTTTACCATCATGGCAGCGATGGCCTTCACACGAATCAGCAAATTCTACGTAGAAGCAGCTAGGACTTTAAGAACTACCCTAGTAATGGAGAGAGAAAAGTCTGCAACCTGCAAGCCGCCGATCATCAACCACCACAGAAACACCTTTTGGAGGAACATCCCATATGAACTGGCTAGAATGTTCTCACTCAGGCACCAGGCATTATTGTTCCCTAAGGTGGACACTGGCATGCATGAAGGGTGCACTGTTCTAGTGGCCAACACACAGTCCTGATTTTCCACCAAGCACCGCATTTATTTCTGGCGTAATCTTCTTGTGGGGCCCGTCGCACATTCATGCGCCATACAGACCCACATCCCATATAGCCCGCATTAGAAGGTTCTAATATCAGATTCTTATTGACCTGGGAGGAGCATCACTTTCTTTCTGTCACAAATGTTGGATAAATCTTGACACATCCCCATGCAAAACTTAACCACATACATGCTTGCACTGTATAATATTGCATGCCACCGCACTCCATAGCTCTGGCCTTGTGTAGTATTGTCTCACCCAGTATTCGCTATATATAAATCACTTCTGACCCCACCTCTTGGGTTTACCCTGCTTGGCGATAAATGCTGCGACACCACAAATTTTTGACACTGCATTACTTGACTGCACAATTTATATTGTCCTTTTATTTATTTTTTAAACTCTGCTTTTGTCCAATTGCTTTTGTATAAGATTTTAGATATTCATACAATAAAAATGTACTTCTACAAGAAAGGCAGTTGAGACGCTAAGTATCATCATTAATATTTGCACAATCGTGTGTAAGACTCATTTGTTACATAGATATACTCCTTTGTATTAATAACTTGTGTTATTGGTATCACAGAAAGTTTTTCCATGAATAATCCTCATAACAAATTTGTTAAAATAATAAAGTAATCAGTTAATAAACATGTTAAATTTGTTGTTCTCAAAGTTCTTCCTTTCTATAAATCCAAGCACACTTTTACGGATATGGTACCTCAGCTTTTCTCTGTTGTCAATGTTATTTTTCTACAGGTGCGCAAATTGCACGTTTAGAGTTTCATTGTCAAAATCGGTTTTTATGTCATATAAAGAATGATCAGTTTTTATGCTGCATCAAGCCCCCTTCTGATGGGGAATTAAGTCATCCCACTTTATCCCACATCAGATCATCACAAAATATGTTTTTGTTGTCTTAAGCCTGTTTTTTTCTGGAATCTTCCAGAAGTGTCAATTCATCTAATTATTTTCATTGCTTATCCACCTTTGCAAGATCAGCTCTTGTTCCCTGTGTATTCTTTTTATACCTACAAACAGTTCATAGATAATGTTATCAGCATCATGCACAAAGAGATCACCATTAATGTTTTCAAGCTAGAAATCACTAGTCCATTCACTAAGTTACCCAACCAGTTGCTACCAGTTGACAATCCTTTTCCTATCATTTTCCAGGCACTGTCAGATTTTAACCCTTTTAAATCTTTGTTTAAGTTAGTAATATTTTTAATGTCATTTTCTAAATCTCTGTTCTTATCCAGTATGTGGGTGCAACATTGTTGGACTTTTAATAACCAAAGACTCCACCCTCCTTTGAGGAAGAATGCCTAGGGCGAGCCAATTTTGCATGACCATCAATTTTATGGAAATCATTTCAATATCTGAAAGGGATGGGAGCACGCTGCTTCACCTTCCAGCACTGTTCGCCCCTTAGCATTCTGGTCAATGTAGTTCATGGTACATGCTTTCTTCAAATTTCACTGGAGTACTTCACCAAAGCTGATGCAGGTTAGTGCTGTAAATCTGTAGACACATGTTTCTGGATTTCATCCTTCATCAGTACAGATAAAAACAAATTTTATTTGGGGTTGCTGAGCAGGCTGCCACAATCTTTTCAGGTCTTAGTACCTCTCACATGCACATAGGTGTATCTCCACAAGCTTGTCAGCTCAATGGCTCAAGGGAGCCTTTTCAAACAGGAAGGAATGGGAGCACACTGCTTCACCCCCCAGCACTGTTCGCCCCTCAGCATTCTGGTCAATGCAGTTCATGGTACAAACTTCACATTTCACTGGAGTATTTCACCAAAGTTGGTGCAGGTTAGTGCTGTAAATCTGTGGACACGTGTTTCTGGATATCATCCGTCATTAGTACAGATAAAAATGAATTTTATTTGGGGTTGCTGAGCAGACTGACACAATCTTTTCAGGTTTCTAATGTTATGTGAGTTTACTGCTACTCCTATAGAAGGTATTAGAGATCCAAAAATATCACCCATTATCTTATTTGCACTCACACCTCTCTTCAGTCTCCTGTTCTGCTCTTTTAATTCTCCTTCAATTTATTTCACATGATATATTTTTGGAAAAACAGCTCCCATGTTGCAACTTCCATACCATCCTTTCAGCAATTTATAAAAAGCATTCTTTTCACAAATATAAATCACTCCAGGGAAGTTAGGATTGACTCCTTCTAAATAGCTCCCCCAGTTCTCATAAACATCAAATGTATTTTCACATTCACTAAAACCTACAAACGTTGTGTTAATATTAGACCTTTTTCTGTATATACACAAAGCTTTCCTTTATGTTGACAGTATAAAGCTAATCTAGTCATTTCTTCAACTATTTTATTCTTCTTCCAGTAAATTCCAAAGAGTTAGTTTTGGATGTGCAGTAGTTTTAATTGTTGCATTACCATTTATACTTTCTACTAAATCTCTGAATTTATTTTCAGCGCTTTCTAGCTTACATCTTAGGTTATTTCTATGTGCATGATTCATGTCCAAGGATGGTCTAAATAGATAGCCCATAGTCTCAGCTAGTGAAGTTTCAGGATGTGGATCAAATTTTTCAGGACATGAAGTTCAGAAAAGATCGGATCTACATTTGAATAATAATAATACAATGATTAGTATCATAAAACAAACTAGTTAATACACTGCAAGAAATTCTATATGCTAACTGTACACCGTGGTAGGTAACACTTTCTGCAACTGATGCAGGTAATTGCATACATGTGTAGCAATCACTAGCATCCATTGTGTCAATGTACTCATTCAGTAAACTAGTGTAGACATTTAGAGAACAATCGCTTTTTGGAAAATCAGGATGTAAAGTGTTGTCATTCAAAACAATAGAATCAGTGCTTATAGTTTTGGCAGTTTTGAAATAAGTTATGAGCTTAGAAACTTATATGGATTCATAATATGGCAAATTTAAAATAATAAGCAATGCAACTAATATCAAGCAATAACAGAAAAGATTCCTGCAATTACAGGTTTGTATCTAAGAGAGATTTTAGTGGTAGGCTTCATGGTCTTTCCTGATTCAGGCCATTTGACTAAACATTTTTTTAAATAGCTGCAAGTTGTTTGAGCAGTTCGACAAAGTTCAGCACAAAAGTACCAAATCCCCTTTCAATAGTTCTGTTGAGTCTGGAAAAATATGCAGATCAGCTTAGTTAATGCGTATATTTAGGATAAATTAAGTCACTACTTTAAGTGGTATACCAAGATTGAAATTCAAATCCACAACAAAGTTAATTTCAAGTAGATTCAGGTGAACTCGTAATGTTAAAGTAAAAGGTAGAGAATTCTTGTTCCCATTCATTTGCTGACAGATAAGTCCATTTAGGAGATGAGCAGCTTTGGCTGGGGACACTGGCTCTTTTTGGTCATCACTGTCACCCTGATCAAACTGCTTGGAGATGTCAGGAATGGTTTGTAATACTCTTCCTTCCATCAGGCAGTTTCTCAGTATCTCACCTCTTCTGGGTCAATGGACTCCAGGTAAAACTTGCTTTCTTGCTGCACTAAGCCCTTCAATAGGATCTCTGTCTCTTTTTGTCAACTCTACTGGCTGGAACCCTTCGTTACTGACAAAAGTCGACTCTCCCAGAACCCCCTCAGGCCACTCGAGTACTGCCACAGCTGCTTGCTCATCCCCAACAGCTTGACTAGGCTGCTCCCTCTGTTTAACTGTAACCATTGGCACATCGAGAACAGGTGCTGTTGTATCATCAAGGCAACATTGAACTCTGTCAGTACCCAATTCATAAGACCTCCACGCTTCATATCTGTGCTGGTGACCAGGATCACCTGGTAGGGGCCTCTCCAACGTGGTTCCAAGCATGACTTCCGCACATGCTTCTTCACCATTACCCTGTTACCAGGACTTAGGTCATGGCACTAACCCTGTAGAGTTGCAAGGGCAGCCTCTCCGGGGCCGATTCACAGAACTAACTTACGACAAAATCCTAAACTTACTACTTTTGGTATTCACAGAAGGCATTTAGTAGTCTTAAATTAGGATGTTGTCTTAAGTTAGGATTTTGTCTTAAGTTAGGATTTTGTCCTAAAGTAGGATTTTGTCTTAAATTAGGAGTTTGTCCTAATTTAGGATTTTGTTTTACATTTTAGGATTTTGTGCTAAGTTAGGATTTTGTCTTAAATTAGGATTTTGTCTTAAATTAGGATTTTGTCGTAAATTAGTTCTGTGAATCAGGCCCTCCAACTTGGTGAGACGCAGAACGTTTCACTTCAGTCATACCACTGTGGTAGTCTAATACTACGTCATCTGTAATATTGATGCGTTTTTACAGGAACAGCTGGCTGTCTTATCACTCTGCCCATGATGACTTCATGGGCCGACAATCCTGTCCTCCTGGCTGGTGTACTTCTCTGACTCTTCAAAACAAGAGGCAATGCATAGGGCCTCTTTAAATCACTGAAGCACACGCCTTCACCAATCTGGATTTCAATGTGCCATTAATCTGTACCACAAATCTAGAAGCCTCTGGACAATAACAGCAATGGAGCTTCTGCTCAACTGGTAATTTAGCACATAACATTTGCCGGACCCCAATATTAAAATGAGCTCCTCTGTCTGACTCAAGAGAAGTTAGATGTCCAAACCTTAGAATCAACTTCCGCAACAACAATTTAGCTACTGTATGTCATTTCTTTATGTTTGATAAGCTTCCACCGATTTTGTGAAAATGCTAACAATGATCAAGACATATCTCAAGCGGTTGCAGAGGGGCATTTAAATGAAGTCCATTTTCGTTCTGTTAAAGGGACCTTCATTCCCCCTATGTGGTTCATTGTAACTAGTGTTTTTCTTCCAGCGTTTTGTTGTTGACACACTGCGCATGGATAGTACAGATTCTCGGCTATCAATCTAAATCTGGGATTGAACCACAACTGTAAAAAGAGGGGCATCATTGCATCTCCTCCTACATGTGCGGGACTATGATAATTTCTAGCCATAGGTGGTAACAAACTACCAGGTATTACAGGTGTGCCATTAGTATAAACCCAAATGTCTTTTTCCCTCTTGATGCACCAAGCTCGCACCTAACTTTGCTGTTCAGCTTCTGTCACTTCTTCCTGTATCTCTTATCATCATCTCATGTGTCTATAGCAGTTAATAACAGGTTGCAATTTGTGATGTCTGATGTCTTGTTGCTCAAATCCCCATTAAGGTTCTGGGCATTTAATGCACAATATTTGGCAATCTAATCGGCAAATCTATTGCCAACAGTCATGCAGTCAGTGCCTTGTCTATGAGCTATGCATTTAACTACTGCAATTTGGGCAGGCAATAGTGGGGACCGCAAAAGGTTTCTCACAACTTCTCCTTTTCGTACAAGGGATCCGGAGGAAGTCATGTACCCACGATGTGACCACAACTGCCCAAAGTCATGTACAACTCCAAAGTCATACTGACTACCGGTGAAGGTTGTCATCCTGAGTTGTTCTCAAACACCCTACACCTGTGTCAAGAAAATCAATTCAGCAATCTGTGCCGAATACACTTCTTGACCCATGATACTTCAACAACACCTGCAACTGCATTAGCAGCTTTCAGATTTCCTGTATTGCCTCGCAAACAGAAACCATCAATAAGCAACACGTGATCAGATTCAGGCAAACGCTCATCCTGTATATCAGGTTGGGGCTTTGTGCATAACTCAGTCACATACAACGCAATCATGTTCAGCTTCATCAGTTACAGTTTCATTTCCAAGCAGTTGCAACAGAGTGGATGGATTCAGAATTGTACACCTTCTAAGAGTTAGATTAACTGAGCACAAACGTATTTGCTCATATTTTGTAAGTCTACTGTTGGTGAAGTACTGTGTCAGAGTACATGTCACCAGTATTTTCACTGAATGGTGCACAAATACAGTCATAGCATGTCCCTTGACTATGCTTTCACACTGTTCAAAACTCCCTTATGCAGATGCAACCGCTTTCAAACATCCAAGCAAAGCTGCAGTAACAAGGTCAAGAGTTGCCAAAAAATAGGTGTCCGGCCTGTGACTTCTTCAATGCATTTGTATCAGAACTGAAAGAGCGAAGCTTTCCCCTTCACTACAGAACAACACAAAGCATTTGTTATAATTAGGCATTCCCAGAGCCGGTGCCCGACAAAGACATTCTCGCAGCTCAGTGAGGTCAGTCATACAACTGTCAGCCCAAGGTACCGGATCCAAAATGTCATTGTGTGCCAACTTCTGAAGAGGTTTTGCTGTTAAAGGAAAATTTGGAATCGATTGTCAACAGTAGCCCACCATTTCTAGCAACATGCAAACTTCCTTTTGGGTAGTTGGTGCTCATATTATGGATCGTAGAGATTCTTTCTTGTGACACTTTACGTGTTCCTTTTTCAATGTGGTGTCCAGAGTATAAGACTTCAGTCTAGCAAAATTGTACCTTATTCAGGGATACTTTCTATCCATTTTTAGCCAGATGATTTAAAAGTGCAATAGTATCAATCTTACAATCTTCCTCTCTATGTGACACCACCAGCAGGTTGTTAATATACTGTACTAGAAATGAATGATTAGGCATTACCAAAGACACAAGATTCCTTTTAAATATCTGATTGAAAAGTGGCTTTCTGTATACCCTTGTGGGACTCAACACCATGCCTAGACCCGATTACCAAAATAGAAAGCAAAAAGGAACTGACCATCTTCATGCAAAGGAATAGAGAACAAGTAGGTGGCAGTGGTCAAACAGCTTACGTTGCACATCACAAATTCAGGGTGAATATAAAACCAAGGTCATAGGAAAATGTGTGTTAACAAGGACAAATAACATTACGCCCCCACCTAGTTTTAACCAATGTCTGAAGAAGCCTTCTGATATTCAAAAAGTAATATTATGTCCAGAGCACCACATAATAGGGAGATCTTGGTCCATCAACATGATCGGTCGATAGGGTTATCCCCCAAAAAACAGAAGCTTATTAACACATTGATCAAAGTACAAATATAAGACACCGTTTAGGTCTGTAGTTCAAAATGCTTTAATATTCAGGGTAAAACAATTCGAGTTGTAGTCCAAAGATGAATACAGCTGGCACATGTTTCATTGTTTGACAACTTTCTCAAGGCTCAAAAAGATTTCATGGAGCAAAAATGTTCCACTAGTACATGTCGCAAAAATTACACACGTTCCTCTGAGCCCCGAGGTGAAAGTTGTTTAGATTACAGTAATTTCTTATAGGCAATAAGGTCCTAAAAAAGTTCCAGAATCAAGTGTCTTGGAACACTTCTCAAATTTCAAACTACAATAATGTTGAGTATACGTGATCGTGTCAAGGGCTATGATAGGCCCATAGTTATCCAATTTCAAGTTAATGGCACTGTCCAATGTTTCGTCAGTTGCATAAAATCTTAAACAGTATCGCAACTAGATTCAGTACCACAGGACAACAAGGGATATGAATAGCATTCAATTTCCATAAATCCTGAATAATACGATACTTGCCATTCGGCTTCTGCAAGTCCATAATTGGAGAGTTACATGGACTCCCCATTATCTCTTTTAGGATCCATTGCTCAATCATAGAGTCAATCACAGGAGTAGTACCTGCAAGAGTTTCTGGGGTCACATTGTACTGTGGGATTCTCTGAAATTCTGCATGTGGTTTGACAGTGTTACTGACTGGTTCAACACCTTTGATTAGTCTGATATCTTTGCCTGTAAAGTCCCGAACTTTAGGTAAAACAGTGTCTCTCAATTTAGTAGGCAAATCATCTCTCACCAAGAGAGGGTACATTCCCATGTCAGATCTCTGTCGGGCTAGTTTAAACACAACATCGTCATCATTGGTATGAAATTTAATACCTGTTGGAGTGCAATACATGGAACAATTGAGCTTGCTCAATAAGTCCTTCCCAAGTAGATTAACCAGACTAGAATCATACACCACAACTCAATGCCGATCCTCAAAGGACCCTATTTTACTGGAGCTTCCTCAGAAATTTTGCCTAGACAACTTTTTATTTGAAACTGCTACAACTTGGATACTTTCTACAGAGAGGGGTAGGTTAGGAACCTCTGTTGTTCTTACAGTAGAGCGGGTAGCACCAGTGTCAAAGAGGAATGAGGCATGACTCCCGTTTACCTCTTCATCCACATATGGACCACTCTGGTCTACTTTTAAGGCCTTTACCCCATCAGACACCGTCAAGCTGACGGGTCATGATTGAAATCAACTGTCTGAATTAAATTCTGGTGTGGTGCATTTTGATTTGGGAAATATTTTCTGTTCATCTGCTGACTCTGATTTATGTTGTATCTTTGTATCTGAACATTCTGTTGAGGCATTGTAGCCTGTGGTATCTGCATTGATTGAGATATATTAGGATTTTGAACTCTCTGTCTTTGTATCTGTTGAGTATATTCCATGGTATTTCCCTGATACTGTGCATACCCACCAGTTAAATCAGCTTCTCAAGTGTCTGTCTAGCTTATTGGGTTATATCTTTACAGAGAAATATTTGTTCCTCCTCCTGGTAGGTATCTAATCGAGATGGACTAAGAGCTCCCAAAATAATGTATTCTACCTTTAGCTTGGCCAATTCTAATGTTCTTCCCTGTTCCTGGACTGGAACAGTTTCAGGACTTTGGTTGTTAACCTGAGTACTAATCCATAAAGCCGATCATCACATTTTTGAAGAGTAAACCCTGATTGTTTTCTTGGAGTATTGAAATGCAAATCTCCATTGGTAACACTTCTGCTTGTTTCACGTTGCATATTTAATACAAATGTATCAGGAACTGAAATTCCCGCTGGCACAGTCGTTTCAGAAGCATTGTAACATATTTCTGGAAGGTCACTTTATTTTTTATTTTTTTAGAGTTTTATATAGCTCGAACTAGACCCAAGACATCGGGTATCAGAGCGCTTTACATAAGCACCAGTTTCATTACAGATGGACACATTCATTTTTGTTAGGCACGGGAAGATTAAGTGACTTTCCCAGAATCACAGGATGTTGAGAGTCGTTGCCGAGACTCAAACCTGGTTCCCCAGCTTCGAGGCCGATCACTCTAGTCCTAAGGCTACATCCTCCCCCTCAACTTGTTCTGGGCATCTAAAAAGGTGATAAACTCTGGACCATTCTGCTTACAGGGTCAAATTGTGTCTGATTTCAAATGAAACCAGTACTCTTAGGGGCACATGCACCAAAGGCTTTTGCGATCACAAACAGGGCGATTTGAAAAAATCGGCCGTTTGCAATCGCAAAATGGCCTTTTGCGATGCATGAAAGTGTTTGGGACTATCAATTTAGGAAATCGCAATTCATCGGGATTTCCTAAATTGCAATTGCATTTATGGAATCGCAATTTGCTATTTCTTAAATGCAATGCAATGCTAGAAGCTAGAAGCTAGGGCCGGAAGATACAGTGAAGTTACACTGGTCTGTATTTTGCAAAAACTTTGTAAAATGCACTAAAGTGCATTTTTCAAAGTTTCAGGTTACACACACACATGCCCTTGGGGCATGTGTGTGAGCAACATGGGTGCACACCACAATTTCAGGGATGCAACAGGGTTTCCTTTTGACACCCTTGCACCCTTGAAATTGCATGCGCAATTTACGAGTACCAATTGGTACTTGCAAATTGCACATGCAATTTCCCATTCATTCCTATGGGCCTATTGTAATGAATGGGAACCCATTTCCTAATTGCGACTCGCAATTTGCGAGTCGCAATTAAGGAATCGCTATTTTTATAGCGATTCCTACATGCATAGGCTTTTGTGAGTCTTTAATTGCGGTTCCTTAATAATCGCAACTAAGGACTCGCAACATCATACCTTGATGCATGTGCCTGTAAGTACCTGTAGTATTGCTTTGAGTCGGAACCATGCGTGTGTGAAGCAGCAATCTCCTTGCCAAATCTAGTCAATTACCATGTGCAATATTTACTCAAGCAGGTATAGTCAAAGTATGGGCAGTATTTACCTGTGACCACTGTTCCCTCTAGATTGTGCACCTGGGTGGCTGCGCACATGGTCAGGGGACCATCCAGAGCACTCATTACAAAGGGTTCCTCTGCTGATCAGCAGGAGAGCTATTTTATGGGAGTCTAAAAAACAAAAAAAAATATGGGCTCCCGCAGTAAAAAGAACAAGCATTAGAAATGCAATCGGGCTCGGATTTATTTGAGTTTGAGCTAATGGCATTGTAAATGCCAATGTCTTTTTGCCATGTGTTATGGAGTGTGTGCATGTGGTGTGTAGTGGAAGTATGTTGGTTGAATTGTAATTTTACCAATGGTGGCATGCTGTGCTTTATATGAATATGTTTAAAAGTAAAGTGTACCATACTGCGATTGCTTGGTGGAAAAGTGCACTGCCGGCTGGAGGTGTGTGTGCCTGGTGGAAGGGTGCACTGACGGCTGGTGGGTGTGTGCTTGGTAAAAGCGTGCACAGATGGATGATGGTTGATGGTGTTTGTGCATGGTGAAAGCATTCATTGACGGCTGGGGGTGTGTTGTTGTGTGTGTTGTTTTCTGTGTGCTGGTGAGTGTGTGGTGGTGAGTCTGTGGGGGTGAGCCTGGGGAGTGAGTGTGGTGGTGAGTGTGTTGTGTTGAGAGGTGACAAGTGTGTGGTGTTGAGAGACTGAGGTGTGTGGTTTGTGTGTGCGTTATGTGTGTGTGGTGTATGTGTGTGTGGTGTTTTCTGCACACTCACACACTGCCCCTACACATTCACACACTGCTCACCCGCACACTCCCAATGTCACCCTGCATAGTCACACACTGTTTACCCTGCACACTCATTCTGCACACTCACACAATGTGCACCCTGACACACTGTCTCTGCAGTCACTCTGCACTCACTGTCACTCTGCACTCACTGTCACTCTGCACTCACTGTCACTCTGCACTCACTCTCACTCTGCACTCACTGTCACTCTGCTGTCACTCTGCACTCACTGTCACTCGCACTCAATGTCACTCTGCCGTCAATCTGCACTCACTGTCACTCTGCACTCACTGTCACTCTGCACTCACTGTCACTATGCCCTCACTGTCACTCTGCACTCACTGTCACTCTGCTGTCACTCTGCACTCACTGTCACTCTGCACTCACTGTCACTCTGCTGTCACTCTGCACTCACTGTCACTCTGCACTCACTGTCACTCTGCACTCACTGTCACTCTGCACTCACTGTCACTCTGCTGTCACTCTGCACTCACTGTCACTCTGCACTCACTGTCACTCTGCACTCACTGCCACTCTGCACTCACTGTCACTCTGCACTCACTGTCACTCTGCACTCACTGTCACTCTGCACTCTACAGTCACTCTGCACTCTACAGTCACTCTGCACTCACTGTCACTCTGCACTCACTCTGCACTCACTGTCACTCTGCACTCACTCTGCACTCACTCTACAGTCACTCTGCACTCACTGTCACTCTGCACTCACTGTCAGTCTGCACTCACTGTCACTCTGCACTCACTGTCACTCTGCACTCACTGCCACTCTGCACTCACTGCCACTCTGCACTCACTGCCACTCTGCACTCACTGCCACTCTGCACTCACTGTCACTCTGCACTCACTGCCACTCTGCACTCACTGCCACTCTGCACTCACTCTGCACTCACTCTGCACTCACTCTGCACTCACTCTGCACTCACTGTCACTCTGCACTCACTGTCACTCTGCACTCACTGTCACTCTGCACTCAGTCTGCACTCACTGTCACTCTGCACTCAGTCTGCACTCGCTGTCACTCTGCACTCAGTCTGCACTCACTGCCACTCTGCACTCTCAAACTGCACTCTAAAAATGCACTCTCAATCTGCACTCTCCACTCTCATACTGCACTCTCATACTGCACTCTCAAACTGCACTCTGCACTCTCAATCTGCACTCTCAACTCTCAAACTGCACTCTCAAACTGCAGTCTCAACTCTCAAACTGCATTCTGCACTCTCAAACTGCACTCTGATTCTGCACTCTGATTCCCACTTCACGTGCCTTTTCAAAATTCAGCAGCAAGAACTTGTGCACTTGTGTTTGGGATTGTAATTGTGAAAGGCGGGTGGAAGTTCCGTATATCCCAGCGGGGCCCCCCCTACCGGCATCTTTTTGTCCCCATACCATGTAAGGCATGGTAATGGGCACAAAGCCCGCACATATAAATGTCTCAGAAACTTCTGAAACCCACATAAATGATGGTTTGCAATGGGTGTCAGAATTATGAGTGTGTCAGAAAAATCAGACAATCGGTTTAAACCTGGTGAAATTTACTGGGTGAAAAATGCTTCGTAGGGGGTAGGATGTGGAATTTGCTGAAATGTGGGACACGAGCTGAGTGTTATTCCCCATTTCAATAGGGAAACTCGCAAATGGCATTATGTTTTTCATTCGATAAATAGTATACCACAAGATCTCGTTAATTATTGGGTACGAAAAATAACACTCAATTCTGAGGCCCTAGAAATGTAGTCTTGATATGGTTACTGGGTTCCTTTGTGAGCCCTCGCTTTCATTGCACGTGTACAATCACAATGGCTATTTTTGTACATAGCGCGTCATACTGCAGTGGTACCTTTTAAGAACTTTAAAAAACAGCGTTGAACGGCTGAGTAGGTCTCTACCACGTTGTCACCTACAGGTCACATTAGATTCTTTTTTATGTATATGTCACATTAAATGTCACCAACAAGCGCTTAACTTGCTGAGTTGTCTTGCCTTGTTCCCTGCCCCGCAAATCCCCCTGAGATAGTATACTATGGACGTGAATGGTTTAGAGAGAATAAAATTAATTAAATTAACAAACGTAGGTTGTGGAACACGTAACAAAGTCTGATAATACAAGTGTTTAGGTGTATAAGGGATAGGTACTGAGTGAATTTGGCCTCTCTGTCTCTTTTTTACCAATTATAGCACTGCCCCAAAATAATAATGCCCCCACCCCGCTACAATCACTCTCGTCAGAGGGTGAGAACCTAGCCCCTGAGAGTGTGCATTTCTGAACACAGTATTGCTGTGCCTTGCGGTATGCGTCTCTGTAGCTGGAGGGAGGGAGCGCAGGCGGAGGGAGGGGGCTCTGGTGGATGGCTGTTTGCAGGCTCCAGCAGCAGCGAGATGAAAGGGACACTCCTGGAGTAAGCTGCTGCTGAGTCTGAGCGGCTCCAGGAGGGGGCGGGGAACCTCCTCCTTACCAAACCCCAAAGATGGGGGCTTTTGCCTGCCCACCGCCTGTGTCCCTCCCCTGCCAGGAAGAAATCGCAGCATTAACAGTCATTAATCATCCTAATATGAGGAACCTAATGGCATTATGTATTTCATTCGATAAATCGTATACCACAAGATCTCGTTAATTATTGGGTACGAAAAATAACACTCAATTCTGAGGCCCTAGAAATGTAGTCTTGATATGGTTACTGGGTTCCTTTGTGAGCCCTCGCTTTCATTGCACGTGTACAATCACAATGGCTATTTTTGTACATAGCGCGTCATACTGCAGTGGTACCTTTTAAGAACTTTAAAAAACAGCGTTGAACGGCTGAGTAGGTCTCTACCACGTTGTCACCTACAGGTCACATTAGATTCTTTTTTATGTATATGTCACATTAAATGTCACCAACAAGCGCTTAACTTGCTGAGTTGTCTTGCCTTGTTCCTTGCCCCGCAAATCCCCCTGAGATAGTATACCATGGACGTGAATGGTTTAGAGAGAATAAAATTAATTAAATTAACAAACGTAGGTTGTGGAACACGTAACAAAGTCTGATAATACAAGTGTTTAGGTGTATAAGGGATAGGTACTGAGTGAATTTGGCCTTTCTGTCTCTTTTTTACTAATTATAGCACTGCCCCAAAATAATAATGCCCCCACCCCGCTACAATCACTCTCGTCAGAGGGTGAGAACCTAGCCCCTGAGAGTGTGCATTTCTGAACACAGTATTGCTGTGCCTTGCGATATGCGTCTCTGTAGCTGGAGGGAGGGAGCGCAGGCGGAGGGAGGGGGCTCTGGTGGATGGCTGTTTGCAGGCTCCAGCAGCAGCGAGATGAAAGGGACACTCCTGGAGTAAGCTGCTGCTGAGTCTGAGCGGCTCCAGGAGGGGGCGGGGAACCTCCTCCTTACCAAACCCCAAAGATGGGGGCTTTTGCCTGCCCACCGCCCGTGTCCCTCCCCTGCCAGGAAGAAATCGCAGCATTAACAGTCATTAATCATCCTAATATGAGGAACCTGCTGATCTGAGTGACTGGCACATGGGAGCTCTGCGTCTAGGCACGGCGCACGAGAGCTGACTGGGCTCTACCAAAAGATGCTAGAGGGGGCGTCATGGAGGCAGGGAGACAGCATGGGAGTTTAAAGGGTGTATTAAAAGACGCAACACCGAACGGTCCACACTCAAAAATTAATAGCCAGGATATTTTATCTTACCCTGTGGGAAACGAAGCCCCTGTAGCCAATGGTAGAAGTTTCACAGTTAAAGTCCAGTGGCTACTTCAAATAAAGCTCAGTTGTCTTGAGTAGTAACCGAGTCTTACCATCTAATACGGCGCACTGCAGTTGGATATTGGATGGAAAGCTTACTAAAGGCTTGAATGTACTCCGGATTCCCGGCCTGGCATGCAGCAGCTGCGCGCTGAGCGCTGCTGAATGGTGAACGCGCCCGGCCATCTGGATTCACTTACGGAGGCACCCTGACAGCTCCTAATTATAATTAATGTACTTCTTTGCGCGCACACGAACGAAAAATGCCCAAGATGGCGGAACAAAACTACATTTACCCTATCACTTCAAGCCTATTAAAACGACAACACAACGAAGACGAATCACTGGCCAGATGACAGAACACACTAAGGAATGTGTGGAATTTGTCTCGCCAAAGCCCTAGGAGATACTTTTTTTTTCTCTTCTTTAACATTAGGATCTCGAAACTCCTCCCACTTACGTGGGCGGAGGCCTCGCCCTAAAAATGCAGGGCAGGTGTAACTGTCTCGCTTTAGTTAAAGTACAGCAGAGTGAACCATATTTGACCCCATTGGAGGCAGATTACTGTTGGCTGCCTCCAAATGTTGTGACATGTGTCTGTTGTGCTACAGAAAAGACTAAGAACTGAATAAGCCCAACACTGTAAATCAAAAGTATAAACATATTACAAGGAGTTACTTATTTCAGCAGAAACTACATTCTGTTACTACATTTCTACATTTTACAGTGTACAGACACACCTTTAAATTTAACTCCAGCCCAGAGTTTCCTGAACCTTGATTTATGGTGATACGTCCAAGCTATAAATAAATATGACTTTGATTTCTGTGTTTAGTATGTCATATTTGCTACACGCTTCAAACACGTAGGTCAAAAGTGAGGTTATGTTTGTCTGCTGCTTATATTTTTTTTTAACATAGACCTGGTGTTTTCAAAAGCCTCTCACTTTGCACTCCGAGAAAGAAAAGCAAAGTGAATTATGTGCCAATCTTTCATTTTACCAGGTTATGAAATAATACAACCTAAGGAAAGAGGCAATGTAATTGCAGTTTAAACTCAGCATTTCTTATTTAGTAAACTAGACTCATAATTAAGTTAAAGAATAATTAAATAAATCAAGCATATCAAGAACAATCAAATAAACCAAGGATTGGACGTGGCCATAAGAAACAATCATTGAGTACTCTAGGACAATTTATCCACACTGGTGGATTAATGGATTACTGGATTAAACTAACATTACTATTGCACCCAGGCAAAACATGCACTTTTTAGTGGCATGCACCACCTCATTCTCCTCATGTAATTGTAGAAAAATATATGATCACTCTGATACCATTAGAGACCGCAATATGGAAGGATAGCAGTGGCCTTCCCAGGGAACGCAATGTGTTAAAGTGCAGTAAGCGGGCCTGGAAAAAAGTAGGTGAGCATGATGGGGGCACCCTGCTGGGGCAATCTGATTTTTCCACAGACCAACGGGAAAGTATAACTAACAAAACTAGGTTGCATATTTATGAAATAGGAGTGCAGTGCAGCGCAGCAAGTCACCTTGCTGTGCTGCACTGCATCATTGCCAAAAAGGGCAGGGGCCTCATTTATGAAAAGTGACGCATCGCTGCGAGAAAACAGCGATGCGTCACTTTTCATTGCACCCTCCTTGCGACCCCAATGATGCGTCATATTTACAATATGACGCATCATTACGCAAGGAGTTACAGATACGTCAGTATTTCTGACGTATCTGTAAGCGCAAAAGTGACGCATTGCTGGAGTGTGTCACAAAAGTGACGCAACTCCAGAAATGCGTCCTTTCACATGGGGAATGCCCCATGGGAAAGGGCTTGCATCAGTCTTACGCCTGCTGTGAGGCAGGCTCAAGATTTTGACGCAACAGTGTCCTAAAAGTGACGCAGTGAAATCTCATAGATTTCACTGCGTCACTATTACGAGTCTTTTTGCATGAGAACGCCCCCTCTGCATACATTATACCTGATGCAGGTATAATGTAGCGCAGGGGGTTTACAAAGGGACGCATCTGCTTAGATGCGTCACTTTGTAAATAGTGCGCAACAGGAGGCATGTTTCACGCCGCCGATGCGTCACAAAAAGTGACGCATCGGATGAGCAAAACTGACGCATGGCCTCATAAATGAGACCCCAGGAATGCACCATATTTAAGGCATCTTGCGCATTCCTGCCTTCTCACTGCCGTACAATAGACTGCCTAACGCCAATTAAGGCACCCTTGCACCATGGTGAAGGGTACCTGTGTTGCATGCAGGGTCCTGATAGGTACATAGAAAGAGTAAGTAATAGGAAGAAATAAAGATACTTCTCCTTGTTACACCTCTCCTGGGGAGGCGTATCTTTTTGGTTCATTCCTAGGTTTACAAGGTACTGTAAATCTAGGAATGCGGCAAAAACCATGAGAGTTGCGTGGGAACACCCACCAAATGCCCATAGAATGTCTTCCCAGGGCAGAGTAATGTAAGGGAGCGGTTTGCACTGCGTTATGTTACTCCAGATTTTTGGCGCCACACAAAGTGGCTTTGCATGGCTTTAAAAAATCTGAGTTAAGGTTTGCATCGCTCTTGCACCACGTTGCGTGGTACAAATGCGATACAAACTGGGTCAGTCATATGGCCCTAGGTATTCCCAAAATGGAAGAACGATTTAAAGATGGAACATTTAATCCACTACAAGGCATTAGGAACAGGACACAAACAAACCCTCTACATGTGTTCTTATATTTCAGACTAAGAACAACAACACAATTTACCCTGGCAGAACCAGAATGGTTGATTCCTCTGACATTCACCCTCACCTCCTAAAATATAAATAATAAACTGGCTGCCTAACTTTAAAAACTTGCAAAAAGAGATTTGCCTACCCCTCATATATTTTGAGTTTTGCAATTACTAAGGCAACAATGATAAACACTTTTCTTCTGTTTATCATAGACATTTATTTGTCATTTCATACAAAATTTTCGTTATTTTTTGAACATATATGCATGTGGAAAAAGAAACAATTGCACTTCCAACTTCTGCTCACATATCACAAATAATGAATTTCATAAGAAACAAGTGATTTTTATACAGTGAAAAATTAAACAATATGTGATTTATGTACAGTGACAAAAAAGTGATGATATTTGTCAAAACAACGATGCAAGATAATGATTTCAATCAAGCATATACCGCTTTTATACAATTTAATACATTGCGAACAATGAAGTTATTTTTGAAAGAATTCAAAGTGAAAGACCAACTTGTCTATTAAAACAGACATAAATCAGTGCGCCTCGTTTTATTACTAGGCTTGTGAAATGACAAATAAATGTCTATGATAAACAGAAGAAAAGTGTTTATCATTGTTGCCTTAGTAATTGCAAAACTCAAAATATATGAGGGGTAGGCAAATCTCTTTTTGCAACTTCAATTGGCCCAGCCAACCCTTCTGTCCCATGGGCTCTACTCCCCCTTTTTTTCAGTAACTTTAAAAACTAACACAAGCAAATATTTTGGCAGTAGAAGCACAGTCCAGAACAATTTTGGAGAGAGACCTGAATAGACCCTTAACAATGAGGAATAGATATATAGTTGCTCTCAGACAGGGGACATTTCAATTGCAGGCATCGCTTGATTCATCCTAAATTTTTCAAC